>NC_036243.1:8392149-8599620 GCF_002742605.1 Olea europaea var. sylvestris | reverse complement strand
TAAATCTCTCTATGGCAATGGATATGGATATATATATATCCATACATAAAGATAAGGATGAATGATTGATATATTTTTTTTCCTCCTTTTCCATCTCCACCGCCTCCCCCCTTTCTTCCCCTTTTTTTTTTTCTTACTTGTACACATGTTTGGTTTATGATCCAAATGTATGGTGGTGATGGATAACAAGTGGGGCTAATTATAGGTAATTAGTAGCCTAAAAACCTATATTTGCAAAGGAAATCTCTAATCTTCCAACTAATATAATCCAACCCTCTATCTTTCATTATTAGCACATGTATCCCAAATCTAAACTTATATCCAACTTACATATCCAAAAATTATGGATCGTAAATTAATTTAATCATTTGGTCAATTGAAGTCCTAACAAAATGATCGACCACATTCAATTTCATACTTGACTTAAGGTTCGACTAATTAATAATCACTTCATGTAAACACAACATTTAACACCTCATGCTTGTAGTCATTAGCTACCTCTAACATTAACTACTACAAAGGTGGTGTTCCATTTTCTTATGGCCAAAAATAGTATTGAAAGTTAAATCGCCATCTTAAAGAAATTTAAACTAGCATAAATTTTCGGAGTATTACATTCCTCCCCCCTTAAAAAAATTTCGTCCTCGAAATTACTTTGAACTCAGTTGAATAATTCTGGATACTTGATCTTGATTTCATCTTCTCTTTCCCAAGTCGATTCTTCGACATTATGATTCCTCCATTGGACTCTTACTAACGGAATTTCTTTTGTTCTTAATTGCTGGATTCTACGATCCAATATCGATACTGGTTTTTCCTCATATGTCATGTTTGATTTGATATCCAATGGCTGATAATTAACCGCGTGACTTGGGTCTGATACATATTGTCGAAGCATGGATACATGGAACACATCATGAACCGCTGACAATTCTGGTGGCAGAGCGATTCGATAAGCTGCATTCCCAACTTTCTGCAAAATTTCAAAAGGACCAATGAATCTTGGTTGAAGTTTTCCTTTCTTCCCAAAATGCAGAACTCCCTTCATCGGTGCCACTTTTAAGAAAACTTTGTCACCAACATTAAATGCCAAGTCTTTCCTCCTTTTATTGGCATAACTCTTTTGTCGGTCCTGGGCTGCCTTGATTCTAGCTCTTATTTTATCAACTGCTCGACTAGTTTCTTCAATTATTTCGGGTCCTAGAACTCTTCGTTCACCTACTTCATCCCAATAAAGGGGAGCTCTACATCTTCTGCCATAAAGGGCTTCGTAAGGTGCCATCTTTATCGTAGCTTGGTAGCTATTATTATAGGCAAACTCTACCAGTGGCACATAGTTTTCCCAACTGCCCCCTAAATCAAGGACGCATGCACGCAGCATATCCTCTAAAGTCTGTATAGTCCTCTCCGATTGCCCATCAGTTTGTGGATGAAAGGCTGTGCTGAAGTTTAACTTGGTTCCCATAGCCTCTTGCAAACTTTTCCAAAATTTTGAGGTAAATCTTGGATCTCTATCCGATACAATTGAAGCTGGGATACCATACAAACGGATGACCTCTTTGATGTATAATCGCGCGTATTGATCCATACTAAAATTCATTCTTACAGGTAGAAAATGAGCTGACTTTGTTAACCGATCCACTATAACCCACATAGCATCATTTCCCTCTGGCTGATGTTGGAAAACCCATAACAAAATCCATAGTTATATGTTCCCATTTCCATTGTGGAATTGTTAATGATTCCAACAATCCAGATGGCCTTTGATGTTCAGCTTTCACTTGATGACAAGTCATGCATCTCTTGACAAAAAGACCTATGCATCGTTTCATATTTCTCCACCAAAACATGCTCCTTAGATCACGATACATTTTTGTACCTCCTGGATGGGCAATATATGGGGTTAAGTGTGCTTCTTCAAGAATTTCTTTCCTCAATCCCTCATCTTTTGGCACACACAACCTCCCTTAAAGAGTAAGGCTTTATCACTACTTAATTCAAAATCCTTTCGCTTGTTAGTACCAACTTCAGATTTGATCTTTTGCAGGAAAGGGTCACCATCCTGTGCTACTCTTATTCGATCTTGAAGTGTTGATCGAATCGTTAGAGTCGCTATCCTGGCACTAGTTTGGGTTGGTGGAACAATTACTTCTAGATGTAAGTTGTCAAAATCCTTTAACAACTGATCCTGCATAGTGATTTGTACTGCTAATTGTCCAACTGCCTTTCTGCTAAGAGCATCAGCTACTACATTAACTTTACCAGGATGGTAATGGATAGTGCAGTCATAATCCTTTACTAGCTCTAGCCATCTCCTCTGCCTCATATTTAATTCCTTTTGGGTGAAAAAATACTTCAAACTCTTGTGATCAGTATAAATGTCACACTTATTTCCGTACAAGTAATGACGCCATATTTTGAGGGCATGAGCTACCGCAGCCAATTCTAGATCATGGGTTGGGTAGTTTTGTTCATATTGTTTCAATTGTCTGGAAGCATAGGCTATCATCTTTCCTTTTTGCATCAGAACACATCCTATGCCCTGTTTCGAGGCATCACTATATATAATGAATCCTTCTGGTCCCTCAGGTATTGTTAACACTGGAGCTGTGATTAATCTTCATTTCAGCTCTTGGAAGCTTTGTTCGCATTTCTCTGTCCATTGAAATTTTATCCCTTTTCGAGTCAATTGGGTCAATGGTCCTACTATTTTAGAAAATCCCTCAATAAATCTTCTATAATAACCAGCCAATCCCAAGAAACTACGTATTTCTCTAACATTGGTTGGTCTTACCCAATTATTCACTGCTTCCACTTTAGCTGGGTCTACCTCAATTCCTCGTGCTGTGATTACGTGCCCCAGAAAAACTATTTTATCCAACCAAAATTCACATTTCTTGAATTTGGCATAAAGCTTCTCTTTTCTTAGAGTTTCTAAAACCATCATGAGATGTTTCTCGTGTTCCTCCTTATTCTTCGAATAGATTAAGATATCATCAATAAAAACTATAACAAATTGATCTAGGTATTCATGGAATATTCTATTCATTAGATCCATAAATACTGCCGGGGCATTAGTTAACCCAAAAGGCATCACCAAAAATTCATAATGACCATAACGCGTCCTAAAAGCCGTCTTAGGGATATCATCTGACTTAATTTTTAATTGGTGATATCCTGATCTTAGATCGATCTTTGAAAATACTGTAGCCCCCTTAAGCTGATCAAACAAATATTCTATTCTTGGAAGTGGATATTTATTTTTGATAGTGAGGCGATTCAATTCTCGATAGTCAATGCACAGCCTCATTGTTCCATCCTTCTTTTGTCCCATTTTTTTTTCTTTTTTTGTACACTTGTTTAATATCAGTCATCGACACTAGAAATCTTTGATCTAATTCCTTTCTTGGCATCCTTTCATCCTGGGTTGTTGACACTACACCAGACGAGGTATTTACATCAGGTCCCACAAAACGGAACTCTTGCTCGCCCGGTCTTCGAAAAACCACCATTCTCTCAGTACCATAAATAGTTGCATAGTTTTTGGACAACCAGTCCATACCAAGAATAACGTCAAAGTCTTTTATCATTAACGGAATTAGATCTACCGCTATGCTTCTACCATCAATTTCCATCCTAAGATCTATAGCAATTTGGTTAGCGACAAGTATCTTTCCAGATGGAAGAGATATTTCTAAAGTATACGGAAGGAATTCACATTCCACTTTAGACTTTGCAACAAAAGAAGAAGAAATGAACGAATGCGTAGCTCCAGAATCTATAAGCACAATTGCAGGAATATTGGAAACAGAGATGATACCTGCGACAACATTAGGGTCTCGTTTAGCTTCTTGCCTGGACAAGGAGAAAACTCTTGCTTTTCCTTTCTTATCATCTCCAGCCTTCTGTGCCTGATTCTGAGGACATTCTTTAACGAAATGTCCTGATTTCCCACATTTGAAACAAACATTTTTACCCAATAAACATTCTCCTTTGTGAAGTCTATCACACTTAGGACAACGCCTTTCACCACTAACTCCTGCTATATCCGTTCTTCCTTTCTTTGATACATTATTCCCTTTTCCTTTACCGGTATTCTGTCTCTCAAAATTCCACTTCCTCTTACCTGAAAAGTTTTGAACTTGGTAAGGATTTCCAACGCTTTGAGTTCTTTGGTAAGAAATAGTCTGGGCTCGCTTCAGGACTTCTCGATAAGTGCCCAACTCAAGAACTGACACTATGTCATGAATGTAAGGTTGAAGTCCACGCTCAAATCTTCTAGCCCGTTTTTCCTCAGTATCCACTAAATGTGGGGTAAACCTTGATAATTCCTCAAATTTGCATTCGTACTCCACGAGGGTCATGGTTCCCTGCTGAAGTCTAAGGAACTCCATCTCCTTTTGATCTCTCACAGCTGCCGGGAAAAAATTTTCTTCTACAAGTTCCTTAAATCTTTCCCAAGTTATAGCCTGTTCTTCAGCAGGTGTTAATGACCTAGTAGTCATGTCCCACCAATGGCTAGCCCCCTTCTTTAACATAAACACTGAAAATGTTACCCTTTCAGCATCATCACATCTTATAAATTTAAAGATGCGTTCTAATTCTCGTAACCAATCCTCAACCGCTAAGGGATCCGTACTCCCCTCAAATGATGGAGGGTTCATTTTATGAAACTGCTCTATCATTGCAGTTCGATCCCTCGAGTTAGGTACTATTTGAGGTTGAATAATTGGTTGGTTAGGTTCCTGATGATCAACTGGTATTTGTTGATTTAAGGTTCCTTAACTAGCTTAGATTTGGTAGCTCATAAACTGGTATTCATGGATAAGGATATAGTCTTCTTAAAGTTTTGCTGCAAATCACGGCTAGTCCCATAGCTCTCTCGAAGCAAATAAGTAAGATCCTCGTATGAAAGGTCATCATCAGACCATGACACGATCTCTTTTATGACTGTGGCCCAAGGTTCTAGAATAGTTTCATATAACCTTTGTATCTTCACCTTATTGCTTAGGCTATGGTGTATTTCCCATAACATCTCAATAATACAATCTAGCATAACCAAATGTTGTTCGAGACTATGAAGCAGATGCATACGGTAATTATAGTAAAATATCAATAATATACCTCGCTTCCTTGCAAAACCACAAGCTTCTGTCCTCGTGGGGGTTCTTATCAATCGTGCCATAACTAGGACAAACATGGATCATATTACTCTACAAGGTTCTCATAAATGTCTTGATATAAGTGTTCATGACTTCACAATATCAATCCTGACTTGACTAAAATATTCCCATATCCAGCCATAGATATAACAAATCGTTACATAAGAAAACTCATGAATTTAAAAATAAATTTTACCTTGATCGTTAGTTGAAAGTCAGTTACTAGCTTGCTCGATGATGAAGGACAATAACTTTCTTTTTAAAAAGTCTACAGAAAAGTAAACCTTGCTCTGATACCACAATGATGGATTTTGACAGTTTGAATTTGTGTGGAAGAATAAGCACTTCCGTACATGGAACGCTTGGATTGTCGACATTCGAAGACATTGGCATAACTTTTGCATACGATGTCCATTTTGGGCCCACAACTCCTTGCATTTCGAAAAGCTCATGATGATACTGAATTAACTAGTAGCTTCATCGTGATGTGTGATCGATTTTGGTAGTTTGAATTTGTGTGGAAGAACAGGCGCTTACATACATTGAACACTTAGATTGTCGACGTTCGACGACATTGGCATAACTTTCGCATACGGTGTCCATTTTAGGCCCATAACTTTCCACATTTCGAAAAGCTCGTGATGATTCTGAATGAACTCGCAGCTTCACCATGACGTTTGATGGATTTTTGCAGTTTGAATTTGTGTGGAAGAATGGGCGCTTGCGTACATGGAATGTTTGGATTGTCGACGTTCGAAAGAAATTGGCATAACTTTCGTATACGGTGTCTGTTTTGGGCCCACAACCTTATTTCGGAAAGCTCATGATGATTTTGAATGAACTCATAGCTTCACCGTGATGTATAATGGATTTTAGTAGTTTGAATTTGTTTGGAAGAATAAGGGATTGCGCACATTGAATACTTGGATTGTCGTTGTTCGAAGAAATTGGTATAACTTTCGCATACGGTGTTTGTTTTGGGACCATAACCCCATTTCAGAAAGCTCACGACAATTTTGAAAGAAAAAATAGATTCATCATGGTGTGTGATCGATTTTAGTGATTTGAATTCATGTGGAACAACAAGCGCTTGCGTACATGGAATGCTTGGATTGTCGATGTTCGAAGAAATTAGCATAACTTTCGCATACGGTGTCCATTTTGGGCCCATAACCTTCCACATCTTGAAAATCTCATGACGATTCTAAATGAACAAACAACTTTGCTGTGTCATATGATGGATTTTGACAGTTTGAATTCGTGTGGAAGAACAGGCACTTACGTATTTGGAACGCCTGGATTGTCGACATTCGAATGCATTGACATGACTTTCGCAAACAATATCCATTTTAGGCCCATAACTCCCCATATTTTCGAAAGCTTGCTACAATTCTGAATGAACTCACAGCTCACCGTGATGTGTGATGGATTTTGGTAGTTTGAATTAGTATGGAAGAACAGGCACTTTCATACATAGAATGCTTGGATTGTCATTATTCGAAGACATTGGCATAACCTTTGCATACGGTGTCCATTTTGGGCCCATAACTCTCCACATTTCGAAAAGCTCGTGACGATTCTAAATGAACTTGCAACTTCATCGTGACGTATCATGGATTTTAGCAGTTTGAATTCGTGTGGAAGAACAGGCGTTTGCATACATGGAATGTTTGGATTGTCGACGTTCAAAGAAATTGGCATAGAAGGTGTTCGTTTTAGGCCCATACCCCATTTCAGAAAGCTCATGACAATTCTAAATGAAAAATAGCTTCCCATGATGTATGATGGATTTTGGTAGTTTGAATTCGTGTGGAAGAATAGGCACTTAAGTACATGGAATGCTTGGATTGTCGACCTCCGAAGAAATTGGCATAACTTCCGCATACGATTCTATTTTAGGCCCATAACCCCATTTCGAAAAGCTCACAATCATTTTGAATGAAAAAAAACTTCTCAGTGATGTATGATAGATTTTAGAAATTTAAATTTTTGTGGAAGAACAGGCGCTTACGTACATAGAACGCTTGGATTGTCGACGTTCGAAGAAATTGGCATAACTTTCTCATACGGTATCTGTTTTGGTTCCATGGCCCCATTTCGAAAAGATTAGAATTATTCTGAATAAACTCATATCTTCGTCGTGATGTATTATAGATTTTAGAAGTTTGAATACATGTTGAAGGATAGGCACTTGGGTACATAGAACGCTTGGATTGTCGACATTCGAAGAAATTGGCATAACTTTCACATACGTTGTCCGTTTTGGTCTCACAACTCCATTTCGGAAAGTTCATGACAATTCTAAACAAACTCACAGCTTCATTGTGATGTATGATGGATTTTAATAGTTTAAATTCGTTTGGAAGAATAGGCGCTTACGTACAAGGAACGCTTGGATTGTCGATATTCAAAGAAATTGGAATAACTTTTGCATACGGTGTCCGTTTTGGACCCATAACCCCATTTCAAAAAGCTCACAATGATTCTGGATGAAAAAAAAAATTCTCCGCAACATATGATGGATTTTGGCTAATTGAATTCATGTGGAAGAACAGGCACTTGCATACATTGAACGCTTGGATTGTCGACGTTTGAAGAAATTGGCATAACTTTCGCATACGGTGTCGGTTTTGGGCCATAACTCCCCACATTTTGGAAAGCTTATGATGATTTTAAATAAACTCACAGCTTCATCACGATGTGTGATGGATTTTGACAGTTTGAATTCGTGTGGAAGAATAGGCGCTTGCGTACATGGAACACTTGGATTGTCAACGTTCGAAGACATTGGCATAACTATCGTATACCGTGTCCCTTTTGGACCAATAACTCTCCACATTTCGAAAAGCACGTGATGATTCTGAATGAACTTGCAGCTTTATCGTGACGTTTGATGGATTTGACAGTTTGAATTCGTGTGGAAGAATAGGCACTTGCGTACATGGAATGCTAGGATTGTTGACGTTCGAAGAAATTGGAATAACTTTCGTATACGGTGTCCATTTTTGGCCCACAACCCTATTTCGAAAAGTTCATGATGATTCTGAATGAACTCACAGCTTTACCATGATATATGATGGATTTTGGTAGTTTGAATTCGTTTGGAAGAACTGGGGCTTGTGTACATGGAACGCTTGGATTGTCCACGTTCGAAGAAATTGGTATAACTTTCGCATACGATGTCTGTTTTGGGACCATAACCCTCTTTCAGAAAAGGTCATGATGATTTTGAATGAAAAAATAGATTCTTCGTGATGTATGAAGAATTTTGGCAATTTGAATTCATGTGGAAGAACAGGCGCTTGTGTACATGAAATGCTTGGATTGTCGATGTTCGAAGAAATTGGCATAACTTTCACATACAGAGTCCATTTTGGGCCCATAACCCCCCACATTTCGAAAATCTCACGATGATTCTAAATGAACAAACTACTTTGCCGTGTCGTATGATGGATTTTGACATTTTAAATTCATGTGGAAGAAAATAGGCACTTGCGTATATGGAACGCTTGGATTGTCGATATTCGAAGACATTGGCATAACTTTCGTATACAGTGTCCGTTTTGGGCCCATAACTCTCCATATTTTGGAAAGCTCGCTACAATTCTGAATGAACTCATAGCTTCACCACGATCTATGATGGATTTTGGTAGTTTGAATTAGTGTGAAAGAACAGGCACTTGCGTACATGGAACGCTTCGATGGTCGTCGTTGGAAGACATTTGGTATAACCTTCGCATACGGTGTCCGTTTATGGCCCACAACTTTCCACATTTCGGAAAGCTTGTGACGATTCTGAATGAACTCACAGCTTCATCATGACGTATGATGGATTTTGGCACTTTGAATTCGTGTGGAAGAACATGCGCTTGCGTACATGGAATGTTTGGATTCTCGATTTCGAAGAAATTTGCATAACTTTCGCATACGGTGCTCGTTTTGGGCTCATACCCCATTTCAAAAAGCTAGTGATGATTTTGAATGAAAAATAGCGTTCCTATGACATATGATGGATTTTGGTAGTTTGAATTCCTGTGGAAGAACAGGTGTTTACATACATGGAACGATTGGATTGTCTACGTTCGAAGAAATTTGCATAACTTTCATATACAATTCTGTTTTTGGCCTATAACCCCAGTTTGGAAAGCTCACGATCATTCTGAATAAAAAATAGCTTCGCCATGATGTTGGATGGATTTTGGAAGTTTAAATTCGTGTGGAAGAACAGGTGCTTGCGTACATGGAGCGTTTGGATTGTCGACGTTCGAAGAAATTGGCATAACTTTCCTATACGGTGTCTATTTTGGTTCCATAACACCATTTTGGAAAGCTTAGAATGATTCTGGATAAACTTATAGCTTTCTAGTGATGTATGATAGATTTTAGAAGTTTGAATACGTGTGGAAGAATAGGCACTTTCGTACATGGAACGCTTGGATTGTCGACGTTCGAAGAAATTGGCATAACTTTCACATGCTGTGTCCGTTTCGGGCCCACAACCCCATTTCGAAAAGTTCATGACAATTCTAAACAAACTCACAGCTTCATTGTGCTGTATGACGGATTTTAATAGTTTGAATTCGTTTGGAAGAACAGGCGCATACCTACATGGAACGGTTAGATTGTCTACGTTTGAAGAAATTGGAATAACTTTTGCATACGGTGTCCATTTTGGGCCCACCGTCCATATTTCGAAATGCTCCCAACGATTCTGAATGAAAAAAAATTTCTCCGTGACATATGATGGACTTTGACTGATTGAATTCATGTTGAAGAATAGACCCTTGCATACATTAAACGCTTGGATTATCGACGTTCGAAGAAATTGGCTTAACTTTCGCATACGGTGTCCATTTTGGGCCATAATTTCCCAAATTTTGAAAAGCTCGAGACGATTCTGAATGAACTCATAGCTTCATCGTGACGTGTGATGGATTTTGGTCATTTGAATTCGTGTGGAAGAATAGGCGCTTGCGTACATGGAACACTTAGATTGTCGACGTTCGAAGACATTGGCATAACTTTCGCATACAGTGTCCATTTTGGGCCCATAACTCTACACATTTCGGAAAGCTCGTGATGATTCTGAATGAACTCGTAGTCTTACCGTAACATTTGATGGATTTTGGTAGTTTGAATAAGTGTGGAAGAACAGGTGCTTGCGTACATGGAATGCTTGGATGGTCGACGTTCGAAGAAATTGGAATAACTTTCGTATACGGTGTCCATTTTAGGGCCCACAACCCTATTCCGAAAAGCTCATGATGATTCTGAATGAACTCATAGCTTTTTCATGATGTATGATGGATTTTGGTAGTTTGAATTCGTTTGGAAGAATAGGGCTTGCTCACATGGAACGCTTAGATTGTTGACGTTCGAAGAAATTGGTTGAACTTCCACATACGGTGTCTATTTTGGGACCATGACCCCATTTTGGAAAAGCTCACGAAGATTTTGAATGAAAAAATAGATTCTTCGTGAAGTATGATGGATTTTGGCGATTTGAATTCATGTGGAAGAATAGGCGCTTGTGTACATGGAATGCTTGGATTGTCGACGCTCGAAGACATTGGCATAACTTTCGCATACGGTATCCGTTTTCGGCCCACAACTCCCCACATTTCGAAAAGCTCATGATGATTCTGAATTAACTAGTAGCTTCATCGTGATGTGTGATCAATTTTGGCAGTTTGAATTTGTGTGGAAGAATAGGCTCTTACGTATATTGAACACTTGGATTGTCGATGTTCGTAGACATTGGCGTAACTTTCGCATACGGCGTCCATTTTAGGCCTATAAACCCATTATAAAAAGCTCACGACGATTCTGGATAAAAAAAAAATTCTCCACGACATATGATGGATTTTGGCTGATTGAATTCATGTGGAAGAACAGGCACTTGCATACATTGAACGCTTGGATTGTCGACGTTCGAAGAAATTGGCATAACTTTCGCATAAGGTGTCCATTTTGGGCCATAACTCCCCACGTTTTGGAAAGCTTATGATGATCCTAAATGAACTCGTAGCTTTATCGTGACGTGTGCTAGATTTTGGCGATTTGACTTCGTGTGGAAGAATAGGCGCTTGCGTACATGGAATACTTGGATTGTTAACGTTGGAAGAAATTGGAATAACTTTCATATACGGTGTCCATTTTAGGCCCACAACCCTATTTCAGAAAGTTCATGATGATTCTGAATGAACTCACAGCTTTACCATGATGTATGATGGATTTTGGTAGTTTGAATTCGTTTGGAAGAACTAGGGCTTGCGTACATGGAACGCTTGGATTGTTGACGTTCGAAGAAATTGGTATAACTTCCGCATACGGTGTCTGTTTTGGGACCATAACCCTCTTTCAGAAAAGGTCATGATGATTTTGAATGAAAAAATAGATTCTTCGTGACGTATGATAAATTTTGGCGATTTGAATTCTTGTGGAAGAACATGCGTTTGTGTACATGGAACACTTGGATTGTCGACGTTCGAAGAAATTGGCATAACTTTCGCAATCAGAGTCCATTTTGGGCCCATAACCCCCCACATTTCGAAAATCTCACGATGATTCTAAATGAACAAACAACTTTGGCGTGTCGTATGATGGATTTTGACAGTTTAAATTCCTGTGGAAGAAAATAGGCACTTGCGTATATGGAACGCTTAGATTGTCAACATTCGAAGACATTGGCATAACTTTCGTATACAGTGTCCATTTTGGGCCCATAACTGTCCATATTTTAGAAAGCTCGCGACAATTCTGAATGAATTCACAGCTTCACCTCGATCTATGATGGATTTTGGTAGCTTGAATTCGTGTGAAAGAGCAGGCACTTGCGTACATGGAACTCTTCGATTGTCGTCGTTGGAAGACATTGGCATAACCTTCACATACGGTGTCCATTTATGGCCCACAACTTTCCAGATTTTGAAAAGAACTCGTAGCATCATCGTGATGTATGATGGATTTTGGCACTTTGAATTTGTGTGGAAGAACAGGCGCTTGCATACATGGAATCCTTGGATTGACGACTTCGAAAAAATTTGCATAACTTTCGCATACGGTGTTCGTTTTGGGCCCATACCCCATTTCAGAAAGCTAATGACAATTTTGAATGAAAAACAGCTTTCCCATGACGTATGATGGACTTTGGTAGTTTGAATTCCTGTGGAAGAACAGGCGTTTACGTACATGGAACGCTTGGATTGTCTACGTTCGAAGAAATTAGTATAACTTTCGTATACAATTCTGCTTTGGGCCCATAACCTTAGTTTGGGAAGCTCATGATCATTCTGGATAAAAAAATAGCTTCTCCATGATGTATGATGGATTTTGGAAGTTTAAATTCGTGTGGATGAATAGGCGCTTGCGTACATGGAATGCTTGGATTGTCGACGTTCGAAGAAATTGGTATAACTTTCGCATAAGGTGTCTATTCTGGTTCCATAACCCCATTTTGGAAAGATTAGAATGATTTTGGACAAACTCATAGCTTCACCGTGATGTATGATGGAGTTTAGAAGTTTGAATATGTGTGGAAGAATAGGCACTTTCATACATGGAGCGCTTGAATTGTCGACGTTCGAAGAAATTGGCATAACTTTCACATGCGGTGTCCGTTTCGGGCCCACAACCCCATTTCGAAAAGTTCATGACAATTCTAAAAAACTCACAGCTTCATTATGTTATATGATGGATTTTAATAGTTTGAATTCGTTTTGAAGAACAGGTGCTTACCTACATGGAACGCTTGTATTAACTACGTTCGAAGAAATTGGAATAACTTTTGCATACGGTGTCCGTTTTGGGCCTACCGTCCCATTTCAAAAAGCTCCCAACGATTCTGAATGAAAAAAAATTATCCGTGACATATGATGGATTTTGGCTGATTGAATTCATGTTGAAGAATAGGCCCTTGCATACATTAAATGCTTGGATTGTCGATGTTCAAAGAAATTGGCATAACATAGGCACTTGCGTACATGGAACACTTGGATTGTCGACGTTCGAAGACATTGGCATAACTTTCGCATACAGTGTCCATTTTAGGCCCATAACTCTCCACATTTTGGAAAGCTCGTGATGATTCTGAATGAACTCGTAGCTTCATCGTAACGTTTGATGGATTTTAGCAGTTTGAATATGTGTGGAAGAACAGGCGCTTGCGTACATGGAATGCTTAGATGGTCGACGTTTGAAGAAATTGGAATAACTTTCGTATACGGTGTCCATTTTAGGCCCACAACCCTACTTCGAAGAGCTCATGATTATTCTGAATGAACTAACAGCTTTGTCGTGATGTATGATGGATTTTAGTAGTTTGAATTCCTTTGGAAGAATAGGGGCTTGCGTACATGGAATGCTTAGATTTTCGACGTTCGAAGAAATTGGTTGAACTTTCGCATACGGTGTCTGTTTTGGGACCATAACCACATTTCGGAAAAGCTCACGATGATTTGGAATGAAAAAATAGATTCTTCGTAATGTATTATGGAATTTGGCAATTTGAATTCATGCGGAAGAATAGGCGCTTGTTTACATGGAACGCTTGGATTGTCGATGCTCGAAAACATTAGCATAACGTTCGCATACGATGTCCATTTTGGGCCCACAACTCCCCACATTTCGAAAAGCTCATGATGATTCTGAATTAACTAGTAGCTTCATCGTGATGTGTGATCGATTTTGGCAGTTTGAATTTGTGTGGAAGAACAAGAGCTTACGTACATTGAACACTTGGATTGTCGACGTTCGAAGACGTTGGAGTAACTTTCACATACGGTGTCCATTTTGGGCCTATAAACCCATTTCGAAAAGCTCACGACGATTTTGGACGGAAAAAAAAATCTCTGCGACATATGATGGATTTTGGCTGATTGAATTCATGTGGAAGAACAGGCACTTGCATACATTGAACGCTTGGATTGTTGACGTTCGAAGAAATTGGCATAATTTTCGCATACGGTGTCCGTTTTGGGCCATAACTCCCCACATTTTGGAAAGCTTATGATGATACTAAATGAACTCGTAGCTTCATCATGACGTGTGATAGATTTTGGCAATTTGAATTCATGTCGAAGAATAGGTGCTTGCGTACATGGAGCACTTAAATTGTCAACGTTCGAAGACATTGGCATAACTTTCGCATACAGTGTCCGTTTTGGACCCATAACTCTCCACATTTCGGAAAGCTCGTGATGATTCTGAATGAACTTGCAGCTTCATCGTGACATTTGATGGATTTTGACAGTTTGAATTCGTGTGGAAGAATAGGCGCTTGCGTACATGGAATGCTTAGATTGTTGACGTTCGAAGAAATTGGAATAACTTTCGTATACGGTGTCCATTTTGGGCCCACAACCCTATTTCGAAAAGTTTATGATGATTCTGAATGAACTCACAGCTTTGCCATGATGTATGATGGATTTTGGTAGTTTGAATTCATTTGGAAGAATAGGGGCTTGCGTACATGGAACGCTTGGATTGTCGACATGCGAAGAAATTGGTATAACTTCCGCATACGATGTCTATTTTGGGGCCATAACCCTCTTTCAGAAAAGGTCACGATGATTTTGAATGAAAAAATTGATTCTTCGTGACGTATGACGAATTTTGGCAATTTTAATTTGTGTGGAAGAACAGGCGCTTGTGTACATGGAGCGCTTGGATTGTCGACGTTCGAAGAAATTGGCATAACTTTTGCATACAGAGTCCGTTTTGGTCCCATAACCCCCCACATTTCGAAAATCTCACGATGATTCTAAATGAACAAACAACTTTGCCGTATCGTATGATGGATTTTGACAATTAAAATTCGTGTGGAAGAAAATAGGAACTTGCATATATGGAGCGCTTGGATTGTCGACATTTGAAGACAGTGGCATAACTTTCGTATACCGTGTCCATTTGGGGCCCATAACTCTCCATATTTTAGAAAACTCGCGACAATTCTGAATGAACTCACAGCTTCACCGTGATCTATGATGGATTTTGGTAGCTTGAATTCGTGTGAAAGAACAGGCACTTGCGTACGTGGAGCGCTTCGATTGTCGTTGTTGGAAGACATTAGCATAACCTTCGCATACGGTGTCCGTTTATGGCCCACAACTTTCCACATTTTGAAAAGCTTGTAACGATTCTGAATGAACTCGAGGCTTCATCGTGACATATGATGGATTTTGGCACTTTGAATTCGTGTGGAAGAATAGGGGCTTGCGTACATGGAATGCTTGGATTGTCGATTTCGAAGAAATTTCCATAACTTTCGCATACGGTGTTCGTTTTGGGCCCATACCCCATTTCAGAAAGCTAATGATGATTTTGAATGAAAAACAACTTTCCGATGACGTATGATGGATTTTGGTAGTTTGAATTCCTGTGGAATAACAGGCGTTTACGTACATAGAACGCTTGGATTGTCTACGTTTGAAGAAATTGGCATAACTTTCGTATACAATTCAGTTTTGGGCCCATAACCCCAGTTTGGAAAGCTCACGATCATTCTGAATAAAAATAGCATCTCCATGATGTACAATGGATTTTGGAAGTTTAAATTCGTGTGGAAGAATAGGCGCTTGCATACATGGAACGCTTGGATTGTCGACGTTCGAAGAAATTGGCATAACTTTCGTATACGGTGTCTATTTTGGTTCCATAACCCCACTTTGGAAAGCTTAGAATGATTCTGGATAAACTCATAGCTTTGCCGTGATGTATGATGGATTTTATAAGTTTGAATACGTGTGGAAGAATAGGCACTTTCGTACATGGAACGCTTGAATTGTCGACGTTCGAAGAAATTGGCATAACTTTCACATACAGTGTCCGTTTCGGGCCCACAACCCCATTTCGAAAAGTTCATGACAATTCTAAACAAACTCATAGCTTCATTGTGTTGTATGATGGATTTTAATAGTTTGAATTCGTTTGGAAGAACAGGCGCTTACCTACATGGAACGCTTGGATTGTCTACGTTCGAAGAATTTGGAATAACTTTTGCATACGGTGTCAGTTTTGGTCCCACCGCCCCATTTCGGAAAGCTCCTGGTGATTCTGAATGAAAAAAAAAATTCTTCGTGACATATGATGGATTTTGGCAGATTGAATTCGTGTTGAAGTACAGGCCCTTGCATAAATTAAACGCTTGGATTGTCGGCGTTCAAAGAAATTGGCATAACTTTCGCATACGGTGTCCATTTTGGGCCATAATTCCCAAAATTTGGAAAAGCTCGAGACGATTCTGAATGAACTCATAGCTTCATCATGACGTGTGATTGATTTGGCCATTTGAATTCGTGTGGGAGAATAGGCGCTTGCGTACATGGAACACTTGGATTGTCGACGTTCGAAGACATTGGCATAACTTTCGCATACAGTGTCCACTTTGGGCCCATAACTCTCCACATTTCGAAAAGATCGTGATGATTCCGAATGAACTCGTAGCTTCACCGTAGCATTTGATGGATTTTGGTAGTTTGAATACGTGTGGAAGAATAGGCGCTTGCATACATGTAATGCTTGGATGGTCGACGTTTGAAGAAATTGGAATAACTTTCGTAAACAGTGTCCATTTTGGGCCTACAACCCTATTTCAAAAAGCTCATGATGGTTCCGAATGAACTCACATCTTTGTGGTGATGTATGATGGATTTTGGTAGTTTGAATTCAGTTGGAAGAATAGGGGCTTGCGTACATGGAACGCTTGGATTGTCGACGTTAGAAGAAATTGGTTGAACTTCTGCATACGATGTCTGTTTTGGGACCATAACCCCATTTCGGAAAAGCTCACGATGATTTTGAATGAAAAAATAGATTCTTCGTGACATATGATGGATTTTGGCGATTTGAATTCATATGGAAGGATAGGCGCTTGTGTACATGGACGCTTGGATTGTCGACGTTCGAAGAAATTGGCATAACTTTTGCATACGGTGTCTATTTTTGGCCCATAACCCCCCACATTTTGAAAATCTCACGACGATTCTAAATGAACAAACAACTTTGCCATGTCGTATGATGGATTTTGACAGTTTGAATTCATGCGGAAGAAAATAGGCACTTGCGTATATGGAACGCTTAGATTGTTGACATTCGAAGACATTGGCATAACTTTCGCATATAGTGTCCGTTTTAGGCCCATAACTCTCCATATTTCGAAAAGGTCATGACAATTCTGAATGAACTCACAGCTTCATCGTGATCTATGATGGATTTTGGTAGTTTGAATATGTGTGAAAGAATAGGCACTTGCGTACATGGAACGCTTGGATTGTCGTCGTTCGAAGATATTGGAATAACCTTCGCATACGGTGTCAGTTTTTGGCCCATAACTTCCCACGTTTCGGAAAGCTTGTGACGATTCTGATTGAACTCGCAACTTCATCATGATGTATGGAGGATTTTGGTACTTTGAATTCGTGTAGAAGAACAGTCGATTTTGTACATGGAATGCTTGGATTGTCGACTTCGAAGAAATTTGCATAACTTTCACATACGGTGTTCGTTTTGGGCCCGTACCCCATTTCAGAAAGCTAATGATGATTTTGAATGAAAAACAGCTTTCCCATGATGTGTGATGGATTTTGGTAGTTTGAATTCGTGTGGAAGAATAGGCGTTTGCGTACATGGAACGCTTGGATTGTCGACTTTTGAAGAAGTTGGCATAACTTTCGCATACGATTCCGTTTTGGGCCCATAACCCCATTTTAGAAAGCTCACAATCATTCTGAATGAAAAAACAATTTCTCCGTGACGTATGATGGATTTTAGAAGTTTAAATTTGTGTGGAAGAACATGCACTTGCGTTCATGGAACGCTTGGATTGTCGATGTTCGAAGAAATTGGCATAAGTTTCGTATACGATTCCGTTTTGGGCCCATAACCCCATTTTGGAAAGCTCGTGATCATTTTGAATGAAAAAATTAGCTTCCCAGTGATGTATGATGGATTTTAGAAGTTTAAATACGTGTGGAAGAATAAGCACTTGCGTACATGGAACGCTTGGATTGTCGACGTTTGAAGAAATTGGTATAAATTTCACAAACGGTGTCCGTTTTGGGCCCACAACCCCATTTCGAAAAGTTCATGACAATTCTGAACAAGCTCATAGTTTTCCTGTGATGTATGATTGATTTTAGTAGTTTGAATTCATTTGGAGGAACAGGCGCTGACGTACATGAAACGCTTGGATTGTCAACTACGAAGAAATTGGGATAACTTTAGCATACGGTGTCCGTTTTGGGCCCATAACCCCATTTCGGAAAGCTCACAATGATTTTGAATGAAAAACAGATTCTTCGTGACATATGATGGATTTTGGAGGTTTGAATTCATGTGGAAGAATAGGCACTTGCGTACATTGAACGCTTAGATTGTCAACGTTCGAAGAAATTGGCATAACTTTCGTATACGGTATCCATTTTGGGCTCATAACCCCATTTCGGAAAGCTCACGATGATTCTAAATGAAAAAAAAGGCTTCTTCATGACATATGATAGATTTTAGTAGTTCAATTTTTTGTGGAAGAATAGGCGCTTGCGTACATGGAACGCATGCATTGTTGACGTTCGAAGAAATTGGCATAACTTTTGCATACGATGTCCATTTTGGGCCCATAACCCCGTTTTGGAAAGGTACGATGATTCTGAATGAACTCATTGCTTCGACATGATGTATGATGGATTTTGGCAGTTTGAATTCGTGTGGAAGTATAGGTGTTTGCATACTTGGAACGCTTGAATTGTCGATGTTTGAAAAAATTGGCATAACTTTCTCATACGGTGACCATTTTGGGCCCATAACCTCCCATATTTCAAAGTCTTGCAACGATTCTAAATGAACTTGCAGCTTCATCGTGACGTATGATGGATTTTAGCAATTTGAATTCGTGTGGAAAAACTGGCACTTGCGTACAAGGAACACTTAGATTGTCGATGTTCGAAGAGATTGGCATAACTTTTACATACGGTGTCCGTTCTGGGCCATAACTCTCCGCATTTTGGAAAGCTTGTGACGATTCTAAATGAACGCACAGCTTCATCATGGTGTATGATGGATTTTGGCTATTTGAGTTAGTGTGGAAGAATAGGCGCTTGCGTAGATGGAACACTTGGATTGTCAACATTCAAAAAAATTGGCATAATTTTTGCTTATGGTATCCGTTTTGGGCCCATAACCCTTTTTCAGAATGCTCACAATGATTCTGAATGAACAAATAGCTTTATTGTGACGTATGATGGATTTTGGTAGTTTAAATTTTGGGTGGAAGAGCAGACGCTTACATACATGGAACGCTTGGATCGTCGACGTTCGAAGTAATTGGCATAACTTTTGCATAAGGTGTCCATTTTGGGCCCATTACTTCCCACATTTTGAAAAGCTCACGATGATTCTTCATGAACTCGTAGCTTCACCATGACATGTGATGGATTTTGGCAATTTGAATTCATGAGGAAGTATAGGCGCTTGCATACATGGAACGCTTGGATTGTCGGCGTTCAAAGAAATTGGCATAACGTTCTCATACGGTGTCCATTTTGGGCCGATAATTTCCCACATTTCGAATAGCTCTCGACAATTCTAAATGAACAAATAGCTTTGTTGAGACATATGATAGCTTTTGATAGTTTGAATTCAAGTGGAAGAACAAGCACTTGCGAACATAGAACTCTTGGAATGTCAACGTTCGAAGAAATTGGCATAACTTCTACATACAGAGTCCGTTTTGGGCCCATAACTGCCCACATTTCGGAAAGCTAAGGACAATTCTGAATGAACTTCCACCTTCACCATGAAGTATGATGGATTTTGGCAGTTTGAATACGTGTGGAAAATCAAGCGCTTGCATACATGGAACGCTTGGATTGTCGACGTTCGAAGAAATTGACATAACTTTCGCATACGATGTCCGTTTTGGGCTATAACTCCATTTCGGAAAGCTCACAATGATTTTGAATGAAAAAATAGCTTCGCCATGATATATGATAGATTTTAGCAGTTTCAATTAGTGTGGAAGAACAGGCGTTTACATACATGGAATGCTTGGATTGTCGACGTTCGATGAAATTGGCATAACTTTTGCATACGGTGTCCATTTTGGACCTATAACTCTCCACATTTCAGAAAGCTCATGACAATTCTGAATAAACTCATAGCTTCACCATGATGTATGATGGATTTTAGCAGTTTGAATTTGTGTGGAAGAATAGGTGCTTGCTTACGTGGAATGCTTGGATTGTTAACGCTCGAAGAAATTGCATATCTTTTGCATACGGTGTCCATTTTCGGCCCATAACCTCCCACATTTCGAAAAGCTCGCAATGATTCTGAATGAACTTGCAGCTTCATGGTAATGTATGATAGATTTTACCCGTTTGAATTTGTGCTGTAGAACTGGCTCTTGCGTACATAGAACGCTTGGATTGTTGACATTCGAAGAAATTGACATAACTTTTGCATATTCTGTCCTTTTTTGGGCCCATAACTCCCCACATTTCGAAAAGCTTGCGACGGTTCTAAATGGACTCACAGCATTACCATGGCATATGATGGATTTTAGCTATATGAATTAGTGTGAAAGGACAAAGTTCGCGAACATAGAATGCTAGGATTGTCGACATTCAAAGAAATTGGCATAATTTTCGCATACGGTGTTTGTTTTGGGCTCATAACCCCATTTCGGAAAGCTTACAATGATTTTGAATGAACTCCTAGCTTTACTGTGATATATGATGGATTTTCAAAGTTTGAATTCGTGTGGAAGAATAGCACTTGTGTACATGGAATGCTTGGATTGTCAATGTTCGAAGAAATTGACATAACTTTCACATACGGTGTCCATTTTGGACCCATAACTCTCAACATTTCAGAAAGCTCACAACAATACTGAATGAACTCATAGCTTCACCATGACGTATGATGGATTTTGGCAGTTTGAATTTGTGTGGAAGAACAGGCGCTTATGTACATGGAATGTTTGGATTGTCGACGTTCAAAGAAATTAACATAACTTTCGCATACGGTGTCCGTTTTGGGCCCATAACTCCCCACATTTCGGAAAGCTCACGACAATTTTGAATGAACTTACAGGTTCACCAAGATGTATGATGGATTTTGGCAGTTTGAATTCGTATGGAAGAATAGGCGCTTGCGTACATGGAATGCTTGGATTGTCGACATTCGAAGAAATTGACATAACTTTCGCATACGGTGTCCATTTTCAGCCCATAACTCCCCACATTTCAGAAAGCTCATGATGACTTTGAATGAACTCCTAGCTTCACCATGACATATGATGGATTTTGGCAGTCTAAATTTGTGTGAAAGAACAGGCGCTTCTGTACATGGAACACTTGAGTTGTTGACGTTAAAAGAAATTAGCATAACTTTCGCATAGGGTGTTCGTTTCGGGCCCATATCACCAATTCGAAAAGCTCACGACGATTCTAAATGAACTTGCAGCTTTTTGGTGATATATGATGGATTTTAGCAGTTTGAATTCGTGTGGAAGAACAGGCACTTGTATACATGGAACACTTGGATTGTCGACGTTTGAAGAAATTGGCATAACTTTCACATACGGTGTCTATTTTGGGCCCATAACTTCCCACATTCGAAAAGCTCGAGATGATTTTGAATGAACTCACGACTTCATCGTGACATATGATGGATTTTGACAGTCTAAATTTGTGTGGAAGAATAGGCGCTTGCGTACATGGAATGACTAGATTGTCGACTTTCGAAGAAATTGGCATAACTTTCACATACGGTGTCTGTTTTGGGCCCATAACTTCCCACATTCGGAAAGCTCGAGATGATTTTGAATGAACTTACAACTTCATCGTGACATATGACGGATTTGACAGTTTAAATTTGTGTGGAAGAATAGGCGCTTGCGTACATGGAATGACTAGATTGTCGACTTTCGAAGAAATTGGCATAACTTTCGCATACGATGTCCATTTTGAGCCCATAACCTCTATTTAGAAAGTTAACAATGATTTTGATTGAACTCGTAGCTTTTCGGTGATATATGTTGGATTTTGACAGTTTGAATTCATGTGGAAGAATCGGCGCTTGCGTATATGGAACGCTTGGATTGTTGACATTGGAATAAATTTGCATAACTTTCGCATACGGTGTCCATTTTGAGCCCATAACTCCCCACATTTTGAAAAGCTCATAACGATTCTAAATGAACTCACAGCTTCACTGTGACATATGATGGATTTTAGTAGTTCAAATTCATGTTGCAGAACAGGCGCTTGCGTACATGGAACGCTCGAATTGTCGACGTTCAAAGAAATTGACATTACTTTCGTATACGGTTTGTTTTGGGCCCATAACCCCATTTCAGAAAGCTCACGATGATTCTAAATGAACAAAATACTTTACCTTGATGTATATGAATTTTTACAGTTTCAATTCGTGTGGAAGAACAACCCTTTCATACATAGAAAGCTTGGATTGTCGACTTTCGAAGAAATTGACATAACTTTCACAAACGGTGTTCGATTTGGGACTATAAATCCCCACAATTCAGAAAGCTCACGACGATTCTAAATAAACTCCCAGCTTTACCATAATGTTTTATAGATTTTCGAAGTTTGAATTTGTGTGGAAGAACAGGCGCTTGCATACTTGGAATGCCTGGATTGTCGACGTTTGAAGAAAATGGCAAAACTTTCTCATACGGCGTCCGTTTTGGGCCCATAATTCCCCACATTTCAGATAGCTCACAACAATTCTGAATGCGCTCACATCTTTATTATGATATAAGATGGATTTTGGCAGGTTGAATTAATGTGGAAGAACTGGTGCTTGCGCACATGGAATGCTTGGATTGTCAACGTTCGAAAAGATTTGCATAACTTCTGCATATGGTGTCCGTTTTGGGCCCATAACCCCATTTCGGAAAGGTCACAAAAAATTTGAATGAACAAATAGCTTCGTCATGACATATGACAGATTTTGGCTATTTAAATTCATGTGGAAGAATGGGCACTTGCATACATAGAACGCTTGGATTGTCAACATTCGAAGAAATTGCCATAACTTTCGCATACAGAGTCCGTTTCGGGCCCATAACTCCCCACATTTCGAAAAGCTCACAACGATTTTGAATGAACTCCCAGCTTTACCATGACATATAACAAATTTTAGCAGTTTGAATACGTGCGAAAAAATAGGCACTTGCGTACATGGAATGCTTAGATTGTCGACGTTCAAAGAAATTGGTATAACTTTCGTATACGGTGTCCGTTATGGGCCTATAACCCCATTTTGGAAAGCTCAGGACGATTTAGACTGAACTCACAGCTTTATCATGATATATGATGGATTTTGGCAGTTTGAATTTGTGTGCAAGAACAGACGCTTGCGTACATAGAAAGCTTGGATTATCGACATCCGAAGAAATCGACATAACTTTTGCATATGGTGTCCATTTTGGACCTATAGCTCATCACATTTCAAAAAGCTCGTGACAATTTTGAATGAACTCACAGCTTCAACATGACATATGATGGATTTTGACAGTTTGAATACGTGCGGAAGAACAGGCGCTTGCATACATGGAACGCTTGGATTGTCAAAGTTCAAAGAAATTAGCATGACTTTGGCATACGGTGTCCGTTTTGGGCCCATAACTCTCCACATTTCAGAAAGCTCACGATAATTCTGAATGAACTCCTGCTTCATCGTGACGTATGATGGATTTTGGCTATTTGAATTCGTGTGGAAGAACAGGCACTTGCGTACATGGCTTGGATTGTTGATGTTCGAAGAAATTTGTATAACTTTCACATACGGTGTCCGTTTTGGGCCCATAACTCCCCACATTTTGAAAAGTTCACAATGACTCTGAATGAACTCCCCACTTCATCATGACGTATGTTGGATTTTGACAAATTAAATTTGTGTGGAAGAATAGGCACTTGCATACGTGGAACACTTGGATTGTCGACGTTTGGAGAAATTATATAACTTTCTCATACGATGTCCATTTTGAGCCCATAACCCCAACTCAGAATGCTCACGATGATTCTGAATGTACTCACAGCTTTTTTGTGATATACGATGGATTTTGGTAGTTTGAATTTGTAGGAAAGAACAGGTACTTGCATACATGTAACGCTTGGATTAGGTTCGAAGAAATTGGCATAACTTTCGCATACGGTGTCCATTTTGGACCCATAACTCCCCACATTTTGGAAAGCTCATGATAATTCTGAATGAACTCTCAGCTTCACAATGATATATGATGATTTTCATAGTTTGAATTTGTGTGGAAGAACAGGTGCTTACGTACATGGAACACTCAGATTGTCGAAGTTCGAAGAAATTGGCAAAATTTTAGCATACGGTGTCCCTTTTGGGCCCATAACTCCCACATTTCGAAAAGCTCGCAACGATTCTGAATGAACTCCAGCTTCACCATGACATATGATGTATTTTAGCAGTTTGAATTCGTGTGGATGAATAGGCGCTTGCGTACATAAAACGCTTGGACTGTCAATGTTCGAATAAATTGGAATAACTTTCGCTTACGATGTTCATTTTGGAAACATAACTCCCCTCGTTTTGGAAAGCTAGTGACAATTTTGGATGAACACGCAGCTTTATCGTGATGGATGATGGATTTTGGCAACTTGAATTCGTGTCGAAGAACAGGCGCTAGCGTACTTGGAGCCCTTGGATTGTCGACATTCAAAGAAATTAGTATAACTTTCGCATACGGTGTTCATTTTTGCCCATAACCCCATTTCGAAAAGCTCACAACAATTTTGAATGAACTCCCAGCATCACCATGACATATGATGGATTTTTACAATTTGAATTCGTGCGGAAGAATAGGCGCTTACGTACATGGAATGCTTGGATTTTCGTCGTTGAAGAAATTGGAATAATTTCGCATACGGTGTCTGTTTTGGGCCCGTAACCCCATTTTCATGATGATACTGAATGATCAAATAGTTTTAACATGATGTACGATAGATTTTGGCAGTTTGAATTCATGTGGAAGAACAGGCGCTTGCGTACATGGAACGCTTGGATTGTCGATGTTCGATTAAATTGGCATAACTTTCACATACGGTGTCCGTTTTGGGCCAATAACTCCCCAGATTCGGAAAGCTCACAACAATTCTGAATGAACTCATACGGTGCCCTCCCATCACTTCAGAAAGTTCGTTACAATTTCGAATGAACTCGCAGCTTCATCGTGACAAATGTTGGATTTTGGTAGTCTGAATTCATCTGGAAGAGTAGGTGCTTGCGTACATGGCATGCTTGGATTATCGGCCTTCGAAGAAATTGGCATAACTTTCGCATACAGTGTCCGTTTTGGGCCCATAACTCCACATTTCGAAACGCTCATGATGATTCTGAATGAACTCGCAGCATCACCATGATGTATAGTGGACTTTGGCAGTTTGAATTCGTGTGGAAGAATAGGCGCTTGAATACGTGGAACGCTTGGATTGTCGACGTTCGAAAAAAGTGGCATAACTTTCGCATACGGTGTTCGTTTTGGGCCCATAACCCCATTTCAGAAGGCTCACAACAATTCTGAATGAAAAGACAGCTTTAACGAGATGTTTGATAGATTTTGGCAATTTGAATTTGTGTGGAAGGACCGGCACATACATACAATGCTTGGATTGTCGACATTCGAAGATTTTTGCATAACTTTCGTATACGGTATCCATTTTGGGCCCATAACCCCATTTCAGAAAGGTCGCGAAAATTTTGAATGAACAAACAGCTTCATCATGACATATGATAGATTTTAGCTATTTTAATTCATGTGGAAAAATAGGCGCTTACGTTCATGGAACGCTTGGACTGTCGATGTTCGAAGAAATTGGCATAACTTTCGCATACGGAGTCCATTTTTGGCCCATAACTCCCCACATTTTGGAAAGCTCACGATGATTCTGAATAAACTCCTAGCTTTACCATGTCATATGATGGATTTTGAAAGTTTGAATACGTGGTAAAGAACAAGCACTTGCGTACATGGAACGCTTGGATTCTCGACGTTCGAAGAAATCGGCATAACTTGGACCCATAACTTCCCACATTTCGTAAAGCTCGCGACGATTTTGAATTAACTCACAGGTTTACTACGACATACGATGGATTTCAGTCATTTAAATTTGTGTGGCAGAACAAAAGCTTGCGTATATGGAATCCTTGGATTGTCAATGTTCGAAGAAATTGGCATAACTTTCGCATACGGTGTTCGATATGAGCCCATAAATCCCCACAATTTGGAAACCTCGCAACAATTCTGAATGAACTTGCAACTTCACCATGACGTTTGATGGATTTTGAAAGTTTGAATTCGTGTGGAAGAACAGGCGCTTGCCTACTTGGAAGGCCTGGAATGTCGGCATTTGAAGAAAATGGTAAAACTTTCCCATATGCTGTCCGTTGTGGGCCCATAACTCCCCACATTTAAAATAGCTCACAATGAAACTTAATGAACTCACAGCTTTACTGTGACAT
Source organism: Olea europaea var. sylvestris (assembly GCF_002742605.1). Lineage (NCBI taxonomy): Eukaryota > Viridiplantae > Streptophyta > Magnoliopsida > Lamiales > Oleaceae > Olea > Olea europaea. The sequence continues at coordinate 8,572,951 of NC_036243.1, read as the reverse complement.
AAGATGGATTTTGGTAGTTTTAATTCATGTGGAAGAACAGACGCTTGCATACAAGAAACGCTTGGATTGTCGATGTTCGAAGAAATTGACATAACTTCCGCATACGGTGTCCGTTTTGGGCCCATAAAACCATTTCAGGTAGGTCACAAAATTTTTGAATGAACAAACAGCTTCACCGTGACATATGATAGATTTTGGCTATTTAAATTCATGTGGAAGAATAGGCACTTGTGTATATAAAACGCTTGGATTGTCGACGTTCTAAGAAATTGGCATAACTTTCGCATACGGAGTCCGTTTTGGGCCCATAACTCCCTACATTTCGTAAAGCTCACGATGATTCTAAATGAACTCCCAGCTTCATCATGATGTATGATGGATTTTGGCAATTTGAATACGTGCGGAAGAACGGGCGCTTGTGTACATGGAACGCTTGGATTGTCGACGTTCAAAGAAATTAGCATAACTTTCGCATACGATGTCCATTTTGGACCCATAACTCCCCACATTTCGGAAAGCTCGCGACGATTTTGAATTAACTCACAGGTTTACTATGACATACGATAGATTTTATCCGTTTAAATTCGTGTGGCAGAACAAGTGCTTGCGTATACGGAATGCTTGGATTGTCGATGTTCGAAGAAATTGGCATAACTTTTGCATACGGTGTCTGATCTGGGCCCATAACTCCCCACATTAAGCGCACGGTAATTTTGAATTAACTCACAGATTTACTGTGAAATACAATGGATTTTAGCCGTTTAAATTCGTGTGGCAGAATAAGAGCTTACGTATATGGAAATCTTGGATTGTCGATGTTCGAAGAAATTGGCATAACTTTTGCATGATCTATGAAGCTCACGATGATTTTGAATAAACTCCTAGCTTTACCATGACGTATGATGGATTTTGACAGTTTGAATACGTGCAAAAGAACAGGCTCTTGCGTACATGGAATGATTGGATTGTCGACGTTCGAAGAAATTGGCATAACTTTTGCATACGGTGTGTCCATTTTAGGACCATAACTCCCCACATTTCGAAAAACTCACAATGATTCTAAATGATATTGCAGCTTCACCATGACGTATGATGGATTTTGGCAGTTTGATTACGTGCAGAAGAACATGTGCTTTCGTACATGGAATGCTTGGATTGTCGATGTTCGAAGAAATTAGCATAACTTTCGTATACAGTGTTTGTTTTGGGCCCATAACTCCCCACATTTTGGAAAGCTCATGATAATTCAGAATGAACTCGCAACTTTACAGTGCCAAATGATAGATTTTGGCAATTTGAATTCGTGTGGAAGAACAGACTCTTGCATACTTAAAAACATGAATTGTCGACGTTCAAAGAAACTGGCATAACTTTCGCACACGATGCTCGTTTTTGCCCATAACCCCATTTTGAAAAGCTCACCACAATTTTGAATGAACTTATAGCTTCACCATAACGTATGATGGATTTTGACAGTTTAAATTCATGTGGAAGAACAGGTGCTTACATGCATGGAACGCTTGGATTGTCATCGTTCGAACAAATTGGCACAACTTTCACATACGCTGTCCGTTTTGGGCCCATAACCCCATTTTGAAAAGTTCATGATGATTCTAAATGAACAAATAGTTTTAACATGATGTGTAATCGACTTTGGCAGATTGAATTCGTGGAAGAATAGGCGCTTGCGTACATGAAATGCTTGGATTGTCGACGTTCAATGAAATCGGCATAACTTTCGCGTATGGTGTCCATTTTGGGCCAGTAACACCCCACATTCAAAAAGCTCACAACGATTCTGAATGAACTTGCAGCTTTACCATGAAGCATGATGGATTTTAGCAATTTTAATTCCAGTGGAAGGATAGGCGCTTGCGTACATGGAATGCTTGGATTGTCTACGTTCGAAGAAATTGTAATAATTTTTGCATAGGGTGTCTGTTTTAGAACCCTAACCCCCACACTTCGGAAAGCTTTTGACAATTTCGAATGAACTCATAGCTTTACCGTGATGAATGATGGATTTTGACAATTTGAATTCATGTGGAAGAATAGGTAATTATGTACATGGAACGCTTAGATTTTTGACATTCGAAGAAATTGACATAACTTTCACATACGGTGTTCGTTTTTGGCCTATAACTCCCCACATTTCGGAAAGCTCATGACAATTTTGAATGAACTCACGACTTTACCTTGACGTATAATAGATTTTTGCAGTTTGAATTCGTGTGGAAGAACAGGCGCTTGCGTAAGTGGAACACTTGGATTGTCGACGTTCGAAGAAATTGGCATAACTTTCGCATACAGTGTTCGTTTTGGGCCCATAACCCCTTTTCAAAAAGTTCACGATGATTTCGAATGAAAAAATAGCTTTAACGTGATGTTTGATGGATTTTGGCAGTTTGACTTTGTGTGGAAGAATCGGCGCTTACATACATGGAACACTTGGATTGTCGACGTTCGAAGAAATTTACATAACTTTCGCATAAAGTGTCCGTTTTGGACTCATAACTCCCCACATTCAGAAAGCTCACGACGATTTCGAATGAACTCGCAGCTTCACCGTGATGAATGATGGATTTTGGCAGTTTGAATTCGTGTGGAAGAATAGGCGCTCACGTAAATGGAATTCTTGGATTGTCGACGATCGAAGATATTGGCTTAACTTTCACATACGGTGTCCGTTTTGGACCCATAACCCCATTTCGAAAAGCTCACTATGATTCTGAATGAACAAACTACTTCACCATGACGCATGATGGAATTTTACTATTTCAGTTCGTGTCGAAGAATAGCGCTTGCATACATGGAATGCTTAGATCGTCGACGTTAGAAGAAATTGGCATAACTTTCACATACGAATCTAAATTGGGCCCATAACTCCCCTCAATTCGGAAAGCTAGCAATGATTCTGAATGAACTCGCAACTTCACCATGACATTTGATGGATTTTGTAAGTTTGAATTAGTGTGGAAGAACTGACGCTTGCGTACTTAGAACACCTGAATTGTCATCGTTTAAGGAAAATTGCAAAACTTTAGCATACGGTGTCCGTTTTGGGTCCATAACACCCCACATTTTAGATAGCTTGAATCAATTCTAAATGAACTCACAGCTTTACTATGACATAAGATGGATTTTGGCAGTTTGAATTCGTGTGGAACAATAGGCGCTTGCGTACATGGAACGCTTGGATTGTCGACGTTCAAAGACATTGGTATAACTTTAGCATATGGTGTCCGTTTTGGGCCCATAACCCCATTTCGGATAGGTTACAAAAATTCTGAATGAACAAACAGCTCATCATGACATATGATAGATTTTGGTAATTTAAATATATGTGGAAGAACGGGCACTTGCGTATATTGAACACTTAGATTGTTGATGTTTGAAGAAATTGGCATAACTTTCGCATACGGAGTTCGTTTTGGGACCATAACTCTCGACATTTCGGAAAGGTCATGACAATTCTGAATGAACTACCAGCTTCACCATGATGTATGATGGATTTTGGCAGTTTGAATAGGTACCGAAGAACTGGCGCTTGCGTATATGGAACGCTTGGATTGTCAACGTTCGAAAAAATTGACATAACTTTCGTATACAGTGTCCGTTTTGGGCCTATAACCCCATTCGAAAAGCTCATGACGATTACGAATGAACTCCCAGCTTTATCGTGATATATGATGGATTTTGGCAATTTGAATTCGTGTGGAAAAATAGGCGCTTGCGTACATAGAACCCCTAGATTGTCGACGTTTGAAGAAATCAGCAAAACTTTCAAATACAGTGTCCATTTTGGACCTATAACTCCCTACATTTTGGAAAGCTCACGACAATTCTAAATGTACTAACTGTTTCACTGTGACATGCGATGAATTTTAGCAGTTTAAATTCGTGCGGCAGAACAGGCGCTTGAGTACATAGAACACTTGGATTGTCGACGTTCGAAGAAATTGGCATAATGTTTACTTACGTTATCTGTTTTGGGCCATAACACCATTTCAGAAAGCTCACGATGATTCTGAATGAACAAATTGCTTCGCCTTGATGTATGATGGATTTTTATAGTTTCAATTTCGGTGGAAGAATAGCGTTTGCGTACATGGAACGCTTGGATTGTCGACATTCAAAGAAATTGGCATAACTTTCACATACAATGTCCGATTTGGGCCCATAACTCCCCACAATTTGGAAAGCTCGCGACGATTCTAAATGAACTTGCAACTTCACCATGATGTTTGATGGATTTTGGAAGTTTGAATTTGTGTGGAAGAATGGGCACTTGCATACTTTGAACGCCTGATTGTCGATGTTTGAAGAAAATGGAAAAACTTTCACATACGGTGTCTGTTTTTAGCCCATAACTCCCCACATTTCGGATAGCACGCAACGATTCTGAATGAACTCACAGCTTTACTATAACAAAAGATGGATTTTGGCAGTTTGAATTCGTGTGGAAGAACAGGCACTTGCGTGTATGGAACTCTTGGATTGTCGACGTTCGAAGAAATTGGCATAACATCTGCTTACGACGTCCATTTTGGGCCCATAACCCCATTTCGGGTTGGTTGCAAAAATTTTGAATGAACAAATTGGTTCGTCGTGACATATGATAGATTTTGGCTATTTAAATTCATGTGGAAGAACAGGTGCTTGCATACATAGAATTCTTGGATTGTCTTCGTTTGAAGAAATTGACATAACTTTTGCATACGATGTCCGTTTTGGGCCCATAGCCCCGTTTCGGAAAGCTCATGACAATTCTGAATGAACAAATAGTTTTAACGTGATGCATAATAGATTTTGGTAGTTTGAATTCATGTGGAAGAATCAGTGCTTGCGTATATAGAATGCTTGGATTGTCGACGTTCGATGAAATTGGCGTAACTTTCGCATACGGTGTCCTTTTTTGGGCTAATAACTCCCAATATTGGAAAAGTTCACAATGATTCTGAGTGAACTTATAGCTTCACTATGACGGATAATGGATTTTGGCAGTTTGAATTCGTGTGGAAGAATAGGCACTTGCATACATGGAACGCTTGGATTGTCGACGTTCGAAGAAATTAGGATAACTTTCGCGTACGGTGTCCATTTTAGAACCATAACTCCCCACACTTTTGAAAGCTCATGATAATTTCGAATGAACTCGCAGCTTCACCTTGATGAATGATGGATTTTGGCTATTTGAATTCATGTGGAAGAGCAGGCACTTTCGAACATGGAATGCTTGGATTGTCGACGCTCGAAGAAATTTGCATAACTTTCGCATACGGTGTTCGTTTGGCCCATGACCCCATTTTGAAAGGCTCACAATGATTCTGAATGAACTTGTAGCTTCACCATGATGTATGATGGATTTTGACAATTTGAATTCGTGTGGAGAAAAAGGCGCTTCCGTACATGGAACGCTTGGATTGTCGTCATTCAAAGAAATTGGCATAACTTTCACGTACGGTGTCCATTTTGGGCCCATAAACCCATTTCAGAAAGCTCATGACGATTGTAAGTGAACAAACAACTTTAATGGGATGTATGATGGATTTGGGCAGTTTGAATTTGTGTGGAAGAAAAGGCGCTTGCTTACATGGAACGCTTGAATTGTCGACGTTAGAAGAAATTGGAATAACTTTTGCATACGGTGTTCATTTTGGAACCATAACTCCCCCACACATTGGAATGCTCATGACAATTCTGAATAAACTCGTACCTTCATTGTGACGAATGATGGATTTTGGTAGTTTGAATTAATGTGGAAGAACAAGCGCTCGCGTACATGGAACTTATGGATTGTCGACGTTTGAAGAAATTGGCGTAACTTTCGTATACGGTGTTCGTTTAGGGCCCATAACCCCATTTTAGAAAGCTCAGGATGATTTTGAATGAACAAATAGCTTTAAAGTGATGAATGATGGATTTTGGCAGTTTGAATTCGTGTGGAAGACAATGTGCTTGCGTACATGGAACGATTGGATTGTCAACATTCGAAGAAATTTGCATAACTTTTGCATATGGTGTCGGTTTGGGGCCTATGACTCCCCACATTTGGAAAGTTCACGATGATTCTGAATGAGCTCATAGCTTCACTGTTATGCATGATGGATTTTGGCAGTTTGAATTTGTGCGGAAGAACAAGCGCTTGCGTACATGGAACGCTTGGATTGTTGACGTTCGAAGAAATTTGCATAACTTTCACATATGGTGTCCGTTTTGGAACCATAACTCTCCATATTTCGGAAAGCTCATCACAATTCTAAAGGAACTCGTAGCTTTACCGTGACGAATGATGGATTTTGACATTTTGAATTCGTGTGGAAGAACAAGCGCTCGCGGACATGAAATACTTGGATTGTCAACATTCAAAGAAATTTGCATAACTTTCGCATACGGTGTCCATTTTGGACCAATAACTCTCCTCATTTGGAAAGCTCACGATGATTTTGAATGTACTCACAACTTCACCGTGATGCATGATGGATTTTGGCAGTTTGAATTCGTGCTGAAGAACAGGTGCTCGCGTACATGGAACGCTTGGATTGTCGACGCTGGAAGAAATTGGCATAGCTTTCGCATATAGTGTCCGTTTTGGGCCCATAAATCCCCATTTCAAAAAGCTCACGACGATTCTAAATGAACAAATAGCTTTAACGTGATGTATGACGGATTTTGGTAGTTTGAATTCGTGTGGAAGAACATGTGCTTGCGTACATTGAATGCTTGTATTGTCGACGTACGCCTCCTCGCATAACTTTCGCATACGGTGTCCATTTTGGGCCCTTAACTATCCACATTCGACGATTCTGAATGAACTCGTAGCTTCATCTTGTACATGATGGATTTTGGCAGTCTGAATTTGAGTGGAAGAACAATAGCTTGCGTACATGGAACGCTTGGATCATCAACGTTCGAAGAAATTGGCATAACTTCTGCATACGGTATCTTTTTTGGAACCATAATTCCCCACATTTCGGAAAGCTCGTAACAATTCTGAATAAACTCACAGCTTCACCATGATGAATGATGGATTTTGCAAGTTTGAATTCGTGTGGAAGAACAAGCGCTCGCATACATGGAACCCTTGGATTGTCGACATTCGAAGAAATTGGCATAACTTTCGCATATGGTGTTATTTTGGGCCCATCACCGCATTTCGAAAAGCTCACGATGATTTTTAATGAACAAACAACTTTAAAGTGATGTATGATGGATTTTAGCAGTTTTAATTCGTGTGGAAAAATAGGTACTTGCGTACATGGAATGCTTGGATTGTCGACGTTCGAAGAAATTGGCATAACTTTCGCATACGGTGTCTGTTTTGTAACAATAACTCTCCACATTTCAGAAAGCTCATGACAATTCTGAATGAATTAGCAGCTTCACTGTGATGAATGATGGATTTTGGCAGTTTGAATTCATGTAGAAGGACAAGCGCACACGTACATGGAACGCTTAGATTGTCGACGTTTGAAGAAATTCGCAAAACTTTCGCATATGGTGTCCGTTATGGGCCCATAACTCCCCTCATTCGGAAGGTTCACGACAATTTTGAATGAACTCGCAGCTTCATTGTGACGCTTGATGGATTTTGGTAGTTTGAATTCGTGTGGAAGAATAGGCGATTGCGCACATGGAAAGCTTGGATTTTTGACATTCGATGAAATTGGCATACCTTTCGCATACCGTGTCTATTTTGGACCAAGAACTCCCCACATTCAAAAAGCTCACGACAATTCTGAATAAACTTGCAGCTTCATTGTGACGCATGATGGATTTTAGTAGTTTGAATTCATGTGGAAGAACAGGTGCTCGTGTACATGGAACGCTTGGATTGTCGACGTTCAAAGAAATTGCCATAACTTTCGTATATGATGTTCATTTTAGGCCCATAACCCATCGAAAAGCTCACGATGATTTTTAATGAACAAATAGTTTTAACGTTATGTATGATGGATTTTGGCAGTTTGAATTCATGTGGAAGAACAGGCACTTATGTACTTGGAAAGCTTGGAGTGTCAACGTTCGAAGAAATTGGCATAACTTTCGCATACGGTGTCCGTTTTAAACCCATAACTCCTTACATTTTAGAAAGCTCACAACAATTCTGAATGAACTCGTAGCTTCACCATGACGTATGATGAATTTTAGCTATTTGAATTCGTGTGGAAGAATAGGCGCTTGTGTACATAGAACGCTTGGACTGTCGACGTTTGAGAAAATTGGCATAACTTTCGCATTTGGTGTTCATTTTGGGCCCATAACTCCCTACATTTCGAAAGGCTAATGACGATTCTAAAAGAATTCGTAGCTTTACCATGACCTATGATGGATTTTGGCATTTTGAATTCATGTGGAAGAACAGTCGTGTGCATATATGGAAAGCATGGATTGTCGACGTTCGAAGAAACTAGCATAACTTTCGCATATGGTTTCCATTTTGGTCCCATAACTCACCTCATTCGGAAAGCTCGCAAATAGTTTGAATGAACTAGCAGCTTGACCATGACGCATGATGGATTGTGGTAGTTTGAATTCATGTGGAAGAATAGGCGCTCATGAACATGGAACGCTTGGATTGTCGACATTCGAAGAAATTCGCATAACTTTCTCATACGGTGTTCGTTTTAGGCCATTACCCCATTTCAAAAAGTTCACAGCGATTTTGAATAAAAAATTAGCTTTAACATGATGTATGATGGATTTTGGCAGCTTGAATTTATGTGGAAGAACGGGCGCTTACGTACATGGAACGCTTGGATTGTCAACGTTCGAAGAAATTTGCAAAATTTCCGCATACGGTGTTGGTTTTAGAACAATAATTCCCCACATTTCAGAAAGCTTGTGACAATTCTAAGTGAACTTATAGCTTCACCATGATGAATGATGGATTTTGGCAGTTTGAATTTATGTGGAAGAATAGGCTCTCATGTACATGGAATGCTTGGATTGTCGACGTTCGAAGAAATTGACATAACTTTCATATACGGTGTTCATTCTGGGCCATAACATCATTTTGAAAACCTCACGATGATTCTAAATAAACAAACATCTTTAAAGTGATATGTGATGTATTTTGGAAGTTTGAATTCGTGTGGAAGAAGAGGCGCTCGCGTACATGGAATGCTTAGATTGTCGACGTTCAAAGAAATTGACATAAGTTTCACATACGGTATTCGTTTCAGGCCCATAACCCCATTTCAGAAAACTAGCAACTTTTGCTTCACTGTGACGCATGATAGATTTTGGCAGTATGAATTCATGTGGAAGAACAGGCGCTTTCGTACATGGAACGCTTGGACTGTCGATGTTCGAAGAAATTGGCATAACTATCGCATACGGTGTCCATTTTGGAACCATAACTCCCCACATTTCGAAAAGTTCATGACAATTCTAAATAAACTCGTAGCTTCACCGTGACGAATGATGGATTTTGGTGGTTTGAATCCGTGGGGGTGAACAGGCGCTTGCATACATGGAACGCTTGGATTGTCGAAATTCGAAGAAATTGGCATAGCCTTCACATACGGTGTTCGTTTTGGACCCATAACCCCATTTCGAAAAACTCATGACGATTCTGAATGAATAAATAACTTTAACATGATGTATGATAGATTTTGGCAGATTGAATTCGTGTGGAAGAATAGGCGCTTACGTACATGGAACGCTTAGATTGTCGACGTTCGAAAAAATTTTCATAACTTTCGCATATGGTGTCTGTTTTGGGCCAATAACTCCTCACATTAGGAAAGATCATGATGATTCTGAATGAAATCACAACTTCACCGTCATGGATGATGGATTTTGGTAATTTGAATTCTTGTGGAAGAACAGGCGCTCATGTACATGGAATGCTTGGATTGTCGACGTTAGAAAAAATTGGCATCACTTTCGCATATGGTGTCCATTTTTTGCCCATAACCCCATTTCGGAAAGCTCGTGACATTTTTGAATGAAAAAAGAGCTTTAACTTGATATATGATGGATTTTGGTAGTTTGAATTCGCGTGGAAGAATAGGTGCTAACGTATATGGAGAACGTGGATTGTCGACGTTCGATGAAATTGGCATAACTTTCACATACAGTGTCCGTTTTAGACCCATAACTCCCCACATTTTGGAGCTTCACCGTGACGTATGATGAATTTTCGCTGTTTGAATTCTTGTGGAAGAACAGGCGCTTGCGTACATGGAACGCTTGGACTATCGACATTCAAGGAAATTGACACAACTTTCGCATACGGTGCCCATTTTTGGCCCATAACTCCTTAGATTTTGGAAGGCTCATGACGATTCGGAAAGAAGTCGTAGCTTTACCATGAGATATGATGGATTTTGGCATTTTGAATGTGTGTGGAAGAATAGGCGCTTGCGTGCATGGAAAGCGTGAATTGTCGACGTTCGAAGAAAATGGCATAACTTTCGTACACGGTGTCCGTTTTGTTCCCATAACTCCCCTCATTCGGAAATTTGCAAAGATTCTAAATGAACTAGTAGCTTCACCATGACGCATGATGGATTTTGGCAATTTGAATTCGTGTGGAAGAATAGGCGCTCGCGTACATGGAACTCTTGGATTGTTGACATTTAAAGAAATTGGCATAACTTTCGCATACGATGTTCATTTTAGGCCTATAACCCCATTTCAGAAAGCTCACGATGATTTTGAATGAATAAATAGTTTTAACGGGATGTATGATGAATTTTTGCAGTTTGAATTCGTGTGGAAGAACAGACACATGCGTACATGGAATGCTTGGATTGTCGACGTTCGATGAAATTGGCATAACTTTCGCATACATTGTCCATTTTGGGCCAATAACTCCCCACATTCGAAAAAACTCACAATGATTTTGAATGAACTTGCAGCTTAACCGTAATGTGTGATGGACTTTAGCAGCTTGAATTAGTGTGGAAGAATAGGCGCTTGTGTACATGGAATGCTTGGCTTATCGACATTTGCATACGGTGTCCATTTTAGAACCATAACTCTCCACATTCGAAAAGCTCACGATGATTCTGATGAACTCCTAGCTTCGTCGTGATGCATAATGGATTTTGGTTAATTGAATTCGTGTAGAAGAACGGCGCTTACGTACATGGAATGCTTGGATTGTCAATGTTCGAAGACATTGGCATAACTTTCGCATACGGTGTCGATTTTGGAACCATAACTCCCCACATTTCAGAAAGGTCGTGACAAATTTGAATGAACTCACAGCTTCACCATGAGGAATGATGGATTTTGGCAGTTTGAATTCACGCGGAAGAATAGGCGATTGCGTACGTAGAATGCTTGGATTGTCGACGTTCGAAGAAATTGGCGTAACTTTTGCGTACAGTGTTCGTTTTGGGCCCATAACACATTCGAAAAGCTCACGATGATTCTAAATGAACTCGTAGTTTCACCATGATGCATGATGGATTTTGGCAGTTTGAAGTCATGTAGAAGAACAGGTGCTTGCGTACATAGAACGCTTGGATTGTCGACGTTCGAAGAAATTACCATAACTTTCACATACGGTGTCCATTTTGGAACCATGACTCCCCACATTTCGAAAAGCTTGTGACAATTCTGAATAAACTCATAGCTTCCCTATGATGAATGATGGATTTTAGCAGTTTGAATTTGTGTCGAAGAACAAGCGCTCGCGTACATGGAACGCTTGGATTGTCGACATTCGAAGGAATTTGTATAACTTTCACATACAGTGTCCATTTTGGGCCAATAACTCCCCACATTTAGAAAGCTCACGTTAATTCTGAATGAACTCGCAGCTTCACTGTGACGTATGGTGGATTTTGGCAATTTGAATTCCTATGAAAAATAGGTGCTCGCGTACATGGAATGCTTGGATTGCCAACGTCGAAGAAATAGGCGTAACTTTCGCATACGATCTCCGTTTTGGAACCATAACTCCCCACATTTTGAAAAGCTCATGATAATCCTGAATGAACTTGTAGCTTTATCGTTTCATGTGATGGATTTTGGCAGTATGAATTAGTGTGGGAGAATAGGCACCTACGTGAATGGAACGCTTGGATTGTCGATGTTCGAAGAAATTGGCATAACATACGAATACGATGTTTGTTTTGTGCCCATAACTACCCACATTACGGAACGCTCACAACAATTCTAAATGAACTCGCATCTTCATCGTAACGTATGATGGATTTTGGCATTTTGAATTCGTGTGGAAGAATAGGCGCTTGCGTACATGAAACGCTTGGATTGTCGATGATTGAAGAAACTGGCAAGACTTTTGCATACCGTGTTTATTTTGGACTCCAAGCTTCACCATGACATATGATGGATTTTGGCAGTTTGAATTCGTGTGGAAGTACAGGCGCTTGCGTACATGTAACGCTTGGATTGTGTACGCTCGAAAAAATTGGCATAACCTTTGAATACGGTGTCCGTTTGGGGCCCAAAACCCCATTTCAAAAAGCTCATGATGTTTTTGAATGAACAAATAGCTTTAACGTGATGCATGATGAATTTTGGCCATTTGAATTTGTGTGGAAGAACAGGCATTTCAGTACATGGAACGCTTGGAATGCCGACGTTTGAAGAAATTTGTATAACTTTCACGTATGGTGTCCATTTTTTGGCCCATAACTCCCCATATTCGGAAAGCTCGCCACGATTCTGAATGAACTCGTAGCTTCATTGTGACGCATGTTAGATTTTGGCAGTTTGAATTTGGGTGGAAGAATTGGCGTTCGCGTACTTGAAACGCTTGGATTGTCGACGTTCAAAGAAATTTGAAAAACTTTTGCATACGGTGTCCATTTTGGAACCATAACTCCCCATACTTCGAAAAGCTCGTGACAATTCTGAATGAACTCCCAGCTTCATCGTGACAAATGATGGATTTTGACAGTTTGAATTCCTATGGAAGAACAGGAGCTTGCATACGTGGAAAGCTTAGATTGTTAACGTTTGAAGAAATTGGCACAACTTTCGTATACTGTGTCCATTTTGAGCCCATAACACCATTTTGGAAAGCTCATGATGTTTTTAAATGAGCAAATAGCTATAAAGTGATGTATGATGGATTTTTGCAGTTTGAATTGGTGTGGAAGAACGGGCACTTGCGTACATGGAAGGCTTGGATTGTCGACTTTCGAAGTGATTTTTACGGTGTCCGCTTTGGAACCATAACTCCCCACATTACGAAAAGCTTATGACAATTCTGAATGAACTCCCAGCTTCATCGGGACAAATGATGGATTTTGGCAGTTCAAATTCCTGTGGAAGAATAGGTGCTCACGTACATGGAATGCTAGGATTGTCGACGTCGAAGAAGTTGGTGTAACTTTCACATACGGTGTCCGTTTTGGAACCATAACTCCCCACATTTTGAAAAGCTCGTGATAATCCTGAATGAGCATGGAGCTTAACCATTTTGTATGATGGATTTTGGCAGTTTGAATTCGTGTGGGAGAACATGCGCTTACGTACATGGACCGCTTGGATTGTCGACGTTCGAAGAAATTGGCATAACTTATGCATACAGTGTCCATTTTGTACCCATAACTCTCGACATTTTGAAACTCTCACAACAATTCTGAATGAACTCGCATCTTCACCATGACGTATGATGGATTTTGGCAGTTTGAATTCACGTGGAAGAACAGGCGCTTGCATACTTGGAACGCTTCGATTGTCGACGTTTAAAGAAATTGGTATAACTTTCACATATGGGGTCTGTTTTAGGCCCATAACCCCATTTCGAAAAGCTCATGATGGTTCTAAATGAAAAAATAGCTTCACCATGGTGTATGATGGATTTTGACGATTTGAATTCGTGTGGAAGAGCAGGCGCTTGCGTCATCGAACGCTTGGATTGTCGACGGTCGAACAAATTTGCATAACTTTCGCATACGATGTCCATTATGGGCCCATAAGTCCCCACATTTCAGAAAGCTCATGACGATTCAGAATGAATTCCCAGCTTCATCGTGATGAATGATGGATTTTAGCAGTTTGAATTCATGTGGAAGGACAGGCGCTTGCGTACATGGAACGCTTGGGTTGTCGATGTTCAAAGAAAATGGCATAACTTTCGCATATGGTGTCCATTTTGGGTCCATAACTCCCCACATTTTGGAAAGCTCATGACAATTCTGAATGAACTCATAGCTTCACAGTGTCGTATGATGGATTTTAGCAGCTTGAATTCGTGTGGAAGAACAGGCCCTTGTGTACATGGAATGCTTCGGTTGTCGACGTTTGAAGAAATTGGCATAACTTTCACATACGGTGTCCGTTTTAGGACCATAACCCCATTTCAGAAAGCTCATGACAATTCTGAATGAAAAAATATCTTCATCGTAGTGAATGCTGGATTTTAACAGTTTAAATTCGTGTGAAGAACAGGTGCTTGCGTGCATGGAACGCTTGGATTGTCGACGTTTGAAGAAATTGGCATAACTTTCGCGTACGGTGTCCATTTTGGGCCCTTAACTCCCCATATTCGAAAAGCTCATGATGATTCTGAATGAACTCGTAGCTTCACCTTGATACATGATGGATTTTGTCAGTTTGAATTTGTGTGGAAGAATAGGCACTTACGTACATGGAACGCTTAGATTGTCGATGTTCGAAGAAATTGGCATAACTTTTGCATACGGTGTCTGTTTTGGAAGCATAACTCCCCACATTTCAAAAAGGTCATGACAATTTTGGATAAACTCACAGCTTCATCGTGACGAGTGATGGATTTTGACAGTTTGAATTCGTGCGGAAGAATAAGCGCTCGGGTACATGGAACCTTTGGATTGTCGACGTTCGAAAAAATTGGCATAACTTTCGCATATGGTGTTGTTTTGGGCCCATAACCCATTAGAAAGCTCAAGATAATTTTGAATGAACAAAAAACTTGAAAGTGATGTATGGTGGATTTTAGCAGTTTGAATTCGTGTGGAAAAATAGGCCCTTTCGTACATGGAACGCTCGGATTGTCGACGTTTGAAGAAATTTGCATAACTTTCGTATACGGTGTCAGTTTGGGGCCTATAGCTCCCCATATTCAAAAAGCTCATGATGATTCTGAATGAAGTTACAACTTCACCATTACGTATGGTGGATTTTGGCAGTTTGAATTCGTGTGGAAAAATAGTGGCTTGCGTACATGGAATGCTTGGATTGTCGGCGTTCGAAGAAATTGGCATAACTTTCACATACGGTGTCCATTTTTGAACCATAACTCCCCACAATTTGGAAAGCTTGCAACGATTCTAAATGAATTTGCAGCTTCAGCATGACAAGTGATGGATTTTGGCAGTTTGAATTCGTGTGGACGAACAAGTGCTCGCGTACATGAAACGCTTGGATTATCAACGTTCGAAGAAATTGGCATAACTTTCGCATACGGTGTCCATTTTGGGCCCTTAACTCCCAATATTCGAAAAGGTCACAACGATTCTGAATGAACTCGCAGCTTCACCATGATGCATGATGGATTTTGGAAGTTTGAATTTGTGTGGAAGAACAGGCGCTTACATACATGGAACGCTTGGATTGTCCACGTTCGAAGAAATTGGCATAACTTTTGCATACGGTGTCTGTTTGGGGCCCGTAGCTCCCCACATTTGAAAAGCTCACAATGATTCTGAATGAATTCGTAGGTTCATCATTATGCATGATGGATTTTGGCAGTTTGAATTCGTGTGGAGAAATAGTGGCTTACGTACATGGAATACTTAGGTTGTCGACGTTCGAAGAAATTGGCATAACTTTCACATACGGTGTCCATTTTTGAACCATAACTCCCCACAATTTGGAAAGCTTGCGACAATTCTGAATGAATTTGTAGCTTCACCATGACGATTGATGGATTTTGGTAGTTTGAATTCGCGTGGACGAACAAGCGCTCGCTTACATGAAACGCTTGGATTGTCGACGTTCGAAGAAATTTGCATAACTTTCGTATATGGTGAACGTTTTGGGCCAATAACTCCCCTCGTTCGGAAAGCTCATAGCAATTTTGAATGAACTCGTAGCTTTACTGTAATGTAAGATGGATTTTGGCAGTTTGAATTCTTGTGGAAGAATAGGTGCTCGCATACATGGAACGCTTGGATTGTCGACGTTCGAAAAAATTGGTATAACTTTCACATACAGTGTTCGTTTTGGGCCCATAACCCCATTTCAGAAAGCTAGCAATGATTCTGAATAAACTCACAGCTTCACCATAACGTATGATGGATTTTAGGAGTTTAAATTCTTGTCGAAGAACAGGCGCTTAAACACATGGAACGCTTGGATTGTCGACGTTCGAAGAAATTGGCATAACTTTCGCATATGGTGTCCATTTTTGGCCCATAACCCCATTTCGGAAAGCTCACGACAATTATGAATGAATAAATAGCTTTAACGTGATGTATGATAGATTTTGGCAGTTTGAAGTCATGTGGAAGAACTGTTACATGCGTACATCATGGAAAGCTTGGATTGTCGATGTTCGAAGAAATTTGCATAACTTTCGCATACATTGCCTTTTTTGCATATGGTGTCCATTTTGGGCTAATAACTCCCCTCATATGGAAAGCTTGGGATAATTATAAATGAACGCACAGCTTCACCGTGACGCATGACTTTTACATACTGTATTCATTTTGGACCCATAACCCCATTTCAGAAAGCTAGCAATGATTCTAAATGAAATTGTTGCTTCACCGTGACACATGATGGATTTTGGTAGTTTGAATTTGTGTGTAAGAATAGGTGCTTGCGTACATGGAATGCTTTGACTGTTGACGTTCGAAGAAATTTCCATAACTTTAGCATACAATGTCTTTTTAGAACCATAATTCCCCACATTTTGGAATGCTTGTGAAAATTCTGAATGAACTCATAGCTTCACCATGATGAGTGATGGATTTTTGTATTTTTAATTCATGTGGGTGAACAGGCACTTGCATACATGGAAAGCTTGGATTGTCGACGTTAGAAGAAATTGGCATAACTTTCGTTTTTGGGCCTATAACCCCATTTTGGAAAATTCACGATGATTCTAATTGAACAAATAGCTTTAATGTGATGTATGATGGATTTTAGCAAATTGAATTCATGTGGAAGAATAGGCGCTTACGTACATGGAACGCTTGGATTGTCGGCGTCCGAAGAAATTTACATAACTTTCGCATACGGTGTCCATTTTGGGCCAATAACACCCCACATTCGAAAAGATCGTGATGATTCTGAATGAACTCCCAGCTTTCATCACGATAAATGATGGATTTTGGCAGTTTGAATTTGTGTGGAAGAACAGGCGCTCACATACATGGAACGCTTGGATTGTTGACGTTCGAAGAAATTGGCGTAACTTTCGCATACGGTGTTCATTTTTGGCCCATAACCCTATTTCGAAAAGCTCACAATGATTTTGAATGAACAAATAGCTTTAACGTGATCTGTGATAGATTTTGACAGTTTGAATTCACGTGGAAGAAGATGCGCTTGCATACATGGAATGCTTGGATTGACGACGTTCGAAGAAATTAGCATAACTTTCGCATACGGTGTCCGTTTTAGAAACATAACTCCCTACTTTTCGAAAAGCTTGTGACAATTCAAGATAAACTCGCAACTTCATCGTGACGAGTGAAGAATTTTGGCAGTTTGAATTCGTGTGGAAGAATAAGTGCTCATGTACATGTAACCCTTGGATTATCGACGTTCGAGGAAATTGGCATAACTTTTGCATACGGTGTTCGTTTTGGGCCCATAACTCCCTATATTTCGAAAGCCTCATGACGATTCTGAAAGAACTTGTAGCTTTACCATGACATGTGATGGATTTTGGTATTTTGAATTCGTGTGGAAGAACAAGCGCTTGTGTACATGGAAAGTATGGATTGTCGACGTTCGAAGAAACTGGCATAACTTTGGCATACGGTGTCCGTTTTGGTCCCATACCTCTCCTAATTCGGAAAGCTCGTAGAGATTTTGAATGAACTAACTGCTTCACCGTGACGCATGATGGATTTTGGCTGTTTGAATACATGTGGAAGAACAGCGCAAACATGGAACGCTTAGATTGTCGATATTCGAAGAAATTGGCATAACTTTCTCATACGGTGTTCCTTTTATGCCCATAACCCCATTTGAAAAGCTCATGACGATTCTGAATGAACAAAAAGCTTTAACATGATGTATGATGGATTTTGGCAGTTTCACTTTGTGTGGAAGAATAGGTGCTTACGTACATGGAACATCTCGATTGTCGATATTCGAAGAAATTTGCAAAACTTTCGCATATAGTGTCCATTTTGGAACCATAGCTCCCCACATTTCGAAAATTGCATGATAATCTTAAATGAACTTGTAGCTCACCATTTCGTATGATGGATTTTGGCAGTTTAAATTCGTGTGGAAGAACAGGCGCTTGCGTACATAGAACGCTTGGATTGTCGTCGTTCAAAGGAATTTGCATAACTTTTGCCTTCGGTGTCCATTTTTGGGCCCATAACTCCCCACATTCAGAAAGCTCCTAATGATTCTGAATGAAATCGTAGCTTCACCATGAGGCATGTTAGATTTTGGTAGTTTCAATTTGGGTGGAAGAACTGGCATCTGCGTACATAGGACACTTGGATTGTCGACGTTCAAAGAAATTGGCATAACTTTCGCACACGGTGTCCATTTTGGAACCATAACTCCCCATACTTTGAAAAGCTTGGGACAATTCTGAATGAACTCCCAGCTTCATCCTGACATATGATGGATTTTGGCAGTTTGAATTCCCATGGAAGAACAAACGCTTGCGTACAAGGAACGCTTGGATTGTCGACATTCAAAAAAATTGGCATAACTTTTGCATACGGTGTCCATTTTAGGCCCATAACCCTATTTTGAAAAGATCATGATGATTCTAATGAACAAATAGCTTTACCATGGTGGATGATGGTTTTGGAAATTTGAATTCGTGTGGAAGAACGGGCGCTTGCGTACATCGAACGCTTGGATTGTCGAACATCGAAC
Organism: Olea europaea var. sylvestris; assembly: GCF_002742605.1. Lineage (NCBI taxonomy): Eukaryota > Viridiplantae > Streptophyta > Magnoliopsida > Lamiales > Oleaceae > Olea > Olea europaea. The sequence continues at coordinate 8,553,961 of NC_036243.1, read as the reverse complement.
AAATTTGCATAACTTTCACATATGGTGTCCATTTTGGACCCATAAGTCCCACATTTCAGAGAAATCATGACGATTCTGAATGAACTCCCAGCTTCATCATGACGAATGATGGATTTTGGCAGTTTGAATTCGTGTGGAAGAACAGGCGCTTGCGTACATGGAACGCTTGGATTATCGACGTTCGAAGAAATTGGCATAACTTTTGTATACGATGTCCGTTTCGGGCCCATAACTCCCCACATTTCGAAAAGTTCATGACGATTCTGAATAAACTCATTGCTTCATAGTGACATATGATGGATTTTGGTAGTTTGAATTCGTGTAGAAGAATAGGCGCTTGCATACGTGGAACGCTTGGACTGTCGACGTTCAAAGAAATTGGCATAACTTTTACATATGATGTCCATTTTTGGCCCATAACTCCCCACATTTTGGAAAGCTCATGACGATTCCGAATGAAGTCATAGCTTCACGGTAATGCATGATGGATTTTGGTAGCTTGAATTCATGTGGAAGAATAAGTACTTAAGTACACGAAATGCTTTGGTTGTCGACGTTTGAAGAAATTGACATAACTTTCGGATACGGTGTCCGTTTTAGGACCATAACCCCATTTCGAAAAGCTCATGACAATTCTGAATGAAAAAATAGCTTCATCGTGGTAAATGATGGATTTTAGTAGTTTAAATTCATGTGAAAGAACCAGCGGTTGCATGCATAGAACGCTTGGATTGTCGACGTTCGAAGAAATTGGCATAACTTTTGCATACGATGTCCATTTTGGGCCCTCAACTCCCCATATTCGAAATGCTCATGATGATTTTGAATGAACTCCTAGCATCACCATGACGCATGATGGATTTTGGCAGTTTAAATTTGTGTGGAAGAACAGGCGCTTGCGTACATGGAATGCTTGGACTGTCGACGTTCGAAGAAATTGGCATAACTTTTGCATACGACGTCCATTCTGGAACCATAACTCCCCACATTTTAAAAAGCTCATGACAATTTTGGATAAACTGATAGCCTCATCGTGATGAGTGATGTATTTTGGCAGTTTGAATTTGTGTGAAAGAATAAGCGCTCGCGTACATGGAACCCTTGGATTGTCGACGTTCGAAGAAATTGGCATAACTTTCGCATACGGTGTTGTTTTGGGCCCATAACCCTATTTCAGAAAGCTCATGATGATTTTGAATTAAAAAACATCTTTAAAGTGATGTATGATGGATTTTGGCAGTTTGAATTCGTGTGGAAGAAAAGGCCCTTGAGTACATGGAATGCTTGGTTGTCGATGTTCGAAGAAATTTGCATAACTTTTGTATACGGTGTCCGTTTGGGGCCCGTAGCTCCCCACATTCGAAAAGCTCACGATGATTCTGAATGAACTCACATCCTCACCATTAAGGATGGTGGATTTTGATAGTTTGAATTCGTGTGGAAAAATAGGGGCTTGCGTACATGGAATGCTTAGATTGTTGACGTTCGAAGAAATTGGTGTAACTTTCACATACGTTGTCCGTTTTTGAACCATTTCTCTCCACAATTTGGAAAGCTTGCAACAATTCTGAATGAATTCGTAGCTTCACCATGAGGAATGATGGATTTTGACAGTTAGAATTCGTGTGGAAGAACAAGCGCTCACGTACATGGAACTCTTGGATTGTCGACGTTCGAAGAAATTTGCATAACTTTCACATACGGTGTCTGTTTTGGGCCAATAACTCCCCTCATTTGGAAAGCTCGCAATAATTTTGAATGAACTCGTAGCTTCATCGTGACGTAAGATGGATTTTGGCATTTTGAATTCTTGTGGAAGAACAGGCGCTCGTGCACATGGAACGCTTGGATTGTCGATGTTAGAAAAAATTGGTATAACTTTCACATACAGTGTTCGTTTTGGGCCCATAACCCCATTTCAGAAAGCTAGCAAGGATTCTGAATAAACTCGTAGCTTTACCATGACGTATGATGGATTTTAGTAGTTTGAATTCTTGTGGAAGAACAGGCGCTTACATACATGGAACGCTTGGATTGTCGATGTTCGAAGAAATTGGCATAACTTTTGCATACGGCGTCCATTTTTGGCCCATAATCCCATTTCGAAAAGCTCACGATGATTCTGAATGAACAAATAGCTTTAACGTGATGTATGATAGATTTTGACAAATTGAAGTCGTGTGGAAGAACTAGCACACACGTATATCATGGAAAGTTTGGATTGTCGACGTTTGAAGAAATTTGCATAACTTTTGCATACGGTGCCCTTTTTTGCATACGGTGTCCGTTTTGGGCCAATAACTCCCCTCATATGGAAAGCTTGCAATAATTATAAATGAACGCACAGCTTCACCATGACACATGATGGATTTTGGCAGTTTGAATTTGTGTGGAACAACAGGCGCTCGCATACCTGGAACGCTTGGATTGTCGACATTTGAAGAAATTGGCATAACTTTCACATACGGTGTTCATTTTGGGCCCATAACCCCATTTCAGAAAGCTAGCAACGATTTTGAATGAAATCGCTGCTTCACCATGACGCATGATGGATTTTGGCAGTTTGAATTTGTGTGGAAAGACAGGCGCTTGCGTACATGGAACGCTTGGACTGTTGACATTTGAAGAAATTGCCATAACTTTAGCATACAGTGTCTTTAACTCCTCACATTTCAGAATGCTCGTGATAATTTTGAATGAACTCGTAGCTTTACCATGATGAATGATGGATTTTGGCATTTTGAATTCGTGTGGATGAACAGGCCCTTGCATACATGGAAAGCTTGGATTGTCGACGTTCGAAGAAATTGGCATAACTTTCACATACGCTGCTCGTTTTGGGTCCATAACCCAATTTCAAAAAACTCATGACGATTTTGATTGAACAAATAGCTTTAACGTGATGTTTGATGGGTTTTGGAAGATTGAATTAGTGTGGAAGAATAGGCGTTTACGTATATAGAACACTTGGATTGTCGATGTTCGAAGAAAATTGCATAACTTTCGCATATGGTGTCCGTTTTGGGCCAATAACTCCCCACATTCGAAAAGATCGGGACAATTTTGAATGAACTTCGAGCTTTCATCACGACAAATGATGGATGTTGGCAGTTTGAATTCGCGTGGAAGAATAGGCGCTTGCGTACATAGAGCGCTTGGATTGTCAACGTTCGAGAAAATTGGCATAACTTTTGCATACGGTGTCCGTTTTAGACCCAGAACTCCCCACATTTTGGAAAGCTCTCAACAATTTTGAATGAACTCGTAGCTTCACCATGACGTATGATGAATTTTGGCTGTTTGAATTCGTGTGGAAGAATAGGAGCTTGTGTACAAGGAATGCTTGGACAGTCGACGTTCGAGGAAATTAGCATAACCTTCGTATATGGTGTCCATTTTGGGGCCATAACTCCCTACATTTCGGAAGGCTCATGATGATTCTAAAAGAACTCGTAGCTTTACCATGACATGTGATGGATTTTTGCATTTTGAATTCATGTGGAAGAATAGGCGCTTGCGTACATGGAAAGCATGGATTGTCGACATTCGAAGAAACTGGCATAAGTTTGGCATACGATGTCCATTTTGGTCCCATACCTCCCCTAATTCGAAAAGCTCAAAGAGATCCTGAATGAACTAGAAGCTTCACCATGACGCATGATGGATTTTGGCAGTTTGAATACATATGGAAGAACAGCGTGAACATGGAACGCTTAGGTCATCGACATTCGAAGAAATTGGCATAACTTTCGCATACGGTGTTCCTTTTAGGCCCATGACCCCATTTGAAAAGCTCACGATGATTCTAAATGAACAAATAGCTTTAACGTAATGTATGATGGATTTTGGCAGTTTGAATTTCTTTGGAAGAACAAGCGCTTACGTACATGGAACATCTGGATTGTCGAGGTTTGAAGAAATTTGCAAAACGTTCGCATACGGTGTCCAATTTGGAACCATAACTCTCCACGTTTCGAAAAGTGCATGATAATCCTGAATGAACTTCCAGCTCACCATTTGTATGATGGCTTTTGGCAGTTTAAATTCGTGTGGAAGAATAGGCACTTGTATACATTGAACGCTTGGATTGTGGACCTTTGAAGAAATTTGCATAACTTTTACCTTCGGTGTCCATTTTTGGGCCCATAACTCCCCACATTCGGAAAGCTCCCGATGATTTTGAATGAACTCCCAGCTTCACCATGATGCATAATGGATTTTGGTAGTTTGAATTCGTGTGAAAGAATAGGCGCCTGTGTAAATGGAAGACTTGGATTGTCGACATTCAAAGAAATTGGCATAACTTTCCCATACAGTGTCGATTTTGGAACTATAACTCCCCACATTTTAGAAAGCTCATGACAATTCTGAATGAACTCAAAGCTTCACAGTGACGAATGATGGATTTTGGTAGTTTGATTTACTTGGAAGAATAGGCGCTCGCATACATGGAATGCTTGGATCGTCGATGTTTGAAGAAATTAGCATAACTTTCACATACGGTGTTCATTCTCGGCCCATAACATCATTTTGAAAAGCTCACGTTGATTCTGAATAAACAAATAGCTTTAAAGTAACGTATGATGGATTTTGGCAGCTTAAATTTGTGTGGAAGAATAGGCACTTGCGTACATGGAGCGCTTGGATTGTCGACGTTCCAAGAGATTTGCATAACTTTCGCATACGGTGTCCGTTTTGGGCCCATAACTCCCCACATTCGGAAAGTTCATGATGATTCTAAATGAACTCGTAGTTTCACCATGACGCATGATGGATTTGGGCAGTTTGAATTCGTGTGGAAAAACAGGCCCTTGCGTACATGGAACGCTTGGATTGTCGACGTTCAAAGAAATTGGCATAACTTTCGCATATGGTATCCATTTTGGAACCATAACTTCCCACATTTCGAAAAGCTCGTGAAAATTCTGAATGAACTCATAGCTTCATCATGACGAATGATGGATTTTATCAGTTTGAATTCGTGTGGAATAACAAGCGCTCACGTACATGGAATGCTTGGGTTGTCAACGTTCGAAGAAATTTGTATAACTTTCTCATACGGTGTCCATTTTGGGCAAATAACTCTCCACATTTAGAAAGCTCGCGATGATTCTGAATGAACTCATAGCTTCACCATGATGCATGATAGATTTTGGTAGTTTGAATTCCTGCGGAAGAACATGCCCTCGTGTACATGGAACGCTTGGATTGTCGACGTCGAAGAAATTGGCTTAACTTTCGCATACAGTCTCCATTTTGGAACCATAACTCCCCACATTTTGAAAAGCTCATGATATTCCTGAATGAACTTCCAGCTTCATCGTTTCGTGCGATGGATTTTGGGAGTTTGAATTCGTGTGGGAGAACAGGTGCCTACATAAATGGAATGCTAGGGTTGTCGACATTCGAAGAAATTGGCAAAACTTACGCATACGGTGTCCGTTTTGTGCCCATAACTCCACACATTATGAAATGCTTGCAATAATTCTAAATGAACTCGTATCTTCACCGTTGACATATGATGGATTTTGGCAATTTTAATTCATGAGGAAGAACAGGTGCTCGTGTACATGGAACGCTTGGATTGTCGACGATCGAAGAAACTAGCAAGATTTTTCCATACCGTGTCCATTTTGGACCCATAACTTCCCACATTACGGAAAGCTCGTGGCAATCCTGAATGAACTCGCAGCTTCACCATGACCTATGATGGATTTTGGCCATTTATATTCGTGTGGAAGAGCAGCGCTTGCGTACATGGAACGCTTCGATTGTCGACCTTCGAACAAATTTGCATAACTTTCGCATACGGTGTCTGTTTTGGGCCAATAACTCCCTACATTTCGAAGGCTTTTGTTGATTCTAAATGAACTCCCAGCTTCACCGTGACGTATGATGGATTTTGGTAGTTTGAATTGTGTGGAAAAATAGGCGCTTGTGCACCGAAACGCTGGATTGTTGACGTTTGAAGAAATGGGCATAACGTTTGCATACGGTGTCCGTCTTGGGCCCATAACTCCCCACATTTTGGAAAGTTCACGACTATTCTGAATGAACTCCTAGCATCATAGTGACGTACAATGGATTTTGACAGTTTGAATTCGTGTGGAAGAACATGCGCTTGCATACATGGAACACTTACATTGTCGACGTTCGAAGAAATTGGTTTAACTTTTGCATACGGTGTCTGTTTTGGGCCCATAACTATCCACACTTCAAAAAGCTCATGACAATCCTGAATGAACTCGCAGCATCATAGTGACGTATGATGGATTTTGGCAGTTTGAATTCATGTGGGGGAACAGGTGCTTGAGTACATGGAACGTTTGGATTGTCGACGTTCGAAGAAATTGGCATAACTTTCTTATACAGTGTCCATTTTGGGCCCATAACCCCATTTTGAAAAGTTCATGATAATTTTGAAAGACGCATGTTGGATTTTTGCAATTTGAATTTGTGTGGAAGATTAGGAGCTTGCGTACATGTAACGCTTAGATTGTCGACGTTCAAAGAAATGGGCATAACTTTGGCATACGGTGTCCGTTTTGGACCCATAACTCCCCACATTTCGAAAAGCTTATGACAGTTCTGAATGAACTTGCAGCTTCACCGTAAGATATGTTGGATTTTGGTAGTTTGAATTTGTGTGGAAGAATAGGCGCTTGCGTACATGGAACGCTTGGATTGTCGACGTTCAAAGAAATTGGCATAACTTCCACATACAGTGTCTATTTTAGGCCCATTACCCTATTTCAAAAAGCTCATGATGACTCTGAAGGAACAAATAGCTTTCCCTTAACATGTGATTGATTTTTACTATTTGAATTCGTGTGGAAGAACACGTGCTTGCGTACATGAAATGCTTGGATTGTCGACGTTCGAAGAAATTGGCATAACTTTCGGATACGGTGTCTATTTTGGACCCAAAACTCGCCACATTTCAGAAAGCTCCCGACAATTTTGAATTAACAACTAGCTTTACCATGACGTATGATGAATTTTAGCAGTTTGAATACGTGTGGAAGAACAAGCGCATGCGTACATGGAACGCTTGGATTATCGATGTTTGAAGAAATTGGCATAACTTTCGCATACAGTGTCTGTTTTGGGCCTATAAGGCTGCACATTTAGGAAAGCTCTCGACGATTCGGAATGAACTCCCAACTTCACCATGATGTATGATGGATTTTGGCAGTTTGAATTCGTGTGGAAGAACAGGCGCTTGCGTACATGGAACGCTTGGATTGTCGACGTTCAAAGAAATTGGTATAACTTTTACATTCGGTGTCTGTTGTGGAACCATAACTCCCCCCATTTCGAAAAGCTCACAATGATTTTGATTGAACTCACAGTTTCACCGTGACGTATGATGGATTTTGGCAGATTGAAGTCTTGTGGAAGAATAGGCACTTGCGTACATGGAACGCTTGGATTGTCGACCTTCGAAAAAATTTGCATAACTTTCGAATATGGTGTTCGTTTTGGGCCCATAACCCCATTTCGAAATGCTCATGATGATCTTGAATGAACAAACAACTTTAACGTGATGTATGATGAATTTTGGCTGTTTGAATTTGTGTGGAAGAATAGGCACTTGTGTACGTGGAGTGCTTGGATTGTTGACGTTTGAAGAAATTTGTATAACTTTCGCGTACAGTATCTATTTTGGGCCCATAACTCCCATATTCGGAAAGCTCGTGACGATTCTAAATAAACTCATAGCTTCATTGTGACGCTAGTTGGATTTTGGCAGTTTGAATTCGGGTGGAAGAAGAAGCGCTCGAGTACATGGGACTCTTGGATTGTCGACGTTCGAAGAATTTGACATAACTTTCGTATACGGTGTCCATTTTCGAACCATAACTCTCAATATTTTGAAAAGCTCATAACAATTCTGAATGAATGCCTAGCTTCACCGTGGCGAATGATGGATTTTAGCAGTTTGAAGTCGTGTGGAAGAACATGCGCTCGCATACATGGAGTGATTGGATTGTCGACGTGTGAAGAAATTGGCATAACTTTCGCATATGGTGTTCATTTTTGGTCCATAACCCCATTTCGGAAAGCTCATGATGATTCTGAATGAACAAATAGCTTTAAAGTGATGTATGATGGATTTTGGGAGTTTAAATTCGTGTGGAAGAACAGGCTCTTGCGTATATGGAATGGTTGGATTGTCGATGTTCGAAGAAATTTTCATGACTTTCGCATACAGTGTCCATTTTAGGCCCATAACTCCACACATTCAAAAAGCTCGTGATGATTTTTAATGCACTCACAGCTTCACCGTGATGTATGATGGATTTTGGCAGTTTGAATTCGTGTGGAAAAATAGGCGCTTGCATACATGGAACGCTTGGATTGTCTACGTTCGAAGAAATTGGCATAACTTTTGTATACTGTGTCCGTTTTAGGCCCATAACCCCATTTCGGAAAGGTCACAATACTTTTGAATGAACAAATAGCTTTAAAGTGATGTAAGATGGATTTTGGCAGTTTGAATTGGTGTGGAAGAACGGGTGCTTGTGTACATGCAACGCTTGAATTGTCGATGTTCGAAGAGATTAGCATAACTTTCATGTACGGTGTCCGTTTTGGAACCATAATCCCCACATTACGAAAAGCTTATACCAATTCTGAAAGAACCCGCAGCTTTATCGTAATGAACAATGGATTTTGGCCGTTTGAATTCATGTGGAAGCATAGGTGCTCGCGTACATGGAACGCTTGGATTGTCGACGTTGAAGAAATTGGCGTAACTTTCACATACAGTGTTCGTTTTGGAACCATAACTCACCACATTTTGAAAACCTCATGATAATACTAAATGAACTTGCAGCTTCACCATTTCGTATGATGGATTTTAGCAGCTTGAATTCATGTGGGAGAATAGGCGCTTACGTACATGGAATGCTTGGATTGTTGTTGGTCTAAGAAATTGGCATAACTTATGCATGTGGTGTCCATTTTGTACCCATAACTCCCTACATTTCGAAAAGCTCACAACAATTCTGACTGGACTCACATCTTCACCGTGACGTAAGATGGATTTTGGCAATTTGAATTCGTGTGGAAGAATAGGCGCTTGGGTACATGGAATGCTTGGATTGTCTACGTTCGAAGAAATTGGCATAACTTTCACATACACTGTCCATTTTAGGCCCATAACTCCCTACCTTTCGGAAAGCTCATGATGATTCTGAAAGAACTCATAGTTTCACCTTGACGTATGATAGATTTTGGCAGTTTGAATTCGTGTGGAAGAACAGGCAGTTGCGTATATGAAATACTTGGATTGTCGATGTTCGAAGAAACTGGCATAACGTTCACATACGGTGCTCGTTTTGGACCCATAACTTCCCACATTTTGAAAAACTCGTGATAATTCTAAATGAACTCACAGCTTTCCCGTGACGTGTGACAGATTTTGACATATTGAATTTGTGTCAAAGAAGTGGTGCTTATGTACATGGAATGCTTCGATTGTCAACGTTCGAAGGAATTAGCGTAACTTTTGTATACGGTGTCCGTTTTAGGCCCATAACCCCATTTCTAAAAGCTCATGATGATTCTGAATGAAAAAATTATTCGCCATGGTGTATGATGGATTTTAGAAGTTTAAGTTCGTGTGGAAGAACTGGCGCTTGCGTACATGGATCGCTTAGATTGTCGATCGTCGAATAAATTTGCATAACTTTCGAATACTGTGTCTATTTTGGGCCCATAACTCCCCACATTTTAGAAAGCTCATGACGATTTTTAATGAACTCCCAGCTTCATCGTGATGAATGATGGATTTTAGCAGTTTGAATTCATGTGGGAGAATAGGCACTTGCATACATGGAACGCTTGGATTGTCGATGTTCGAAGAAATTGGCATAACTTTCGCATATGATGTCTATTTTGGGACCGTAACTCCCCATATTTTGGAAAGTTCACGATGATTTTGAATGAACTCCCAGCTTCACAGTTACGTATGATGGATTTTGGTAGTTTGAATTCGTGTGGTAGAATAGGCACTTGCATACATGGAACGCTTGGATCGTCGACGTTCGAAGAAATTGGCATAACTTTCACATATGGTGTCCATTTTGGGCCCATAACTCCCTGAATTTTAGAAAGCTCATCATGATTCTGAATGAACTTGCAGCTTCACAGTAATGTATACTGGATTTTGGCAACTTGAATTCGTGTGGAAGAACGGGCACTTGAGTACATGGAACGCTTGGGTTGTTGACGTTTGAAAAAATTGGTGTAACTTTTGCATACGGTGTCCATTTTAGGCCTATAACCCCATTTCAAAAAGCTCATGATGATTTTGAATGAAAAAATAGCTTCATCATGGTGTATGATGGATTTTGGCAGCATGAATTTGCGTGGAAAAACATACGCTTGCGTACATGGAACGCTTAAATTTTCGACCGTCGAACAAATTTGCATAACTTTCACATACGGTGTCCGTTTTGGGCCCATAAGTCCCCACATTTTGGAAAGCTCATGATGATTCTAAATGAACTCCTATCTTCGTCGTGACGAATGATGGATTTTAGCAGTTTGAATTCGTGTGGAAGAACAGGCGCCTACGTACATGGAACGCTTGGATTGTCGATGTTCAAAGAAATTGGCATAACTTTTGCATACGGTGTCTATTTTGTGCCTATAACTCCCCACAATTCGAAAAATTCACGATGATTCTGAATGAACTCGTAGCATCACAGTGACATATTGGCAGTTTAAATTTGTGTGGAAGAATAGCCCCTTGCGTACATGGAACGCTTGGATTGTCGATGTTTGATGAAATTGGCATAACTTTCGAATATGGTGTCCATTTTGGCCCCATCACTCTCCACATTTCGAAAAGCTCATGACGATTTTGAATGAACTCGCAACTCACAGTGACGTATGATGGATTTTGGCAGCTTGAATTCGTGTGGAAGAACAGGTGCTCGACTACATGCAACTCTTGGATCGTCATCGTTAGAAGAAATTAGCATAACTTTCGTATACGGTATCCGTTTCGGGCCCATAACCCCATTTCAAAGAGCTCAAGATGAATCTAAATGAATAAACAGCTTTACCCTAACCTATGATGGATTTTTGTAATTTGAATTCACGTGGAAGAAGAGGCACTTGCGTACATGGAATGTTTAGATTATCAACGTTCGAAGAAATTGGCATACCTTTCGCATATGGTGTCCGTTTTAAACCCATAACTCGCCACAGTTCGGAAAGCTTCACCATGATGTATGATAGATTTTAAATGTTTGAATTCGTGTGGAAAAATAGGCGCTTGTGTACATGGAACGCTTGGATTGTTGACGTTCGAAGAAATTGGCATGACTTTCGCATATGGTGTCCATTTTGGGCCCATAACTCCCCACATTTCGAAAAGCTCACAACGATTCTGAACGAACTCCCAGTTTCACCATGACATATAATGGATTTTAGCAGTTTGAATTCGTGTGGAAGAATAGGCGCTTGTATACATGGGACGTTTGGATTGTCGACGTTCGAAGAAATTAGTACAACTTTCAAATACGGTGGATTTTGGCAGTTTTTATTTTGTGTGGAAGAACAGGCGCTTGCGTACATGGGATGCTTGGATTGTCGACGGTCAAAGAAATTACTATAACTTTCGAATACGGCGTCTACTTTTGGCCCATAACCCCATTTCGAAAAGGTCACGACAATTTTGAATGAACAAACAACTTTAACATAATGTATGATGGATTTTGGTAGTTTGAATTTGCGTGGATGAACAGGCGCTTGCGTACATGGAACGCTTGGATTGTCGACTTTCGAAGAAACTGGCATAACTTTTACATACGGTGTCCGTTTTAGATCCATAACTCCCCACATTTTGAAAAGCTCACGACAATTCTTAATGAACTTGTAGCTTTGTCATGACGTATGATGGATTTTGGCAGTTTGAATTCGTGTGGAAGAACATGCAGTTGCGTACATAGAACGCTTGGATTGTCGACGTTCGAAGAAATTGGCATAACTTTCGCATACGGTGTCCATTTTGGGCAATAAATCCCCACATTTTGGAAAGCTCACAACGATTTTGAATGAACTCATAACTTTACCCGGACATATGATGGATTTTGGTGGTTTGAATTCGTGTGAAAAAATAGGAGCTTCCGTACATGGAATGCTTCGATTGTCGACCTTCAAAGAAATTGGCATAACTTTCGCATTCAACGTCCGTTTTTGACCCATAACTCCCCACAATTCGGAAGTTCATGAGAAGTCTGAATGAAATAGTAACTTCATCGTGACGTATGATGAATTTAGGCAGTTTGGATTCATGTGGAATGATAGGCGCTTGGGCACATGGAACACTTGGATTGTCGACGTTCAAAGAAGTTGGCATAACTTTCGCATGCGGTGTCTATTTTAGGCCCATAACCCCATTTTGGAAAGCTCATGACGATTTTGAATGAACAAACAACTTTAACGTGATGTATGATAGATTTTGGCAATTTGAATTCGTTTGGAAGAATAGGCGCTTACGTACATGGAATGCTTGGAATGTCGACGTTCAAAGAAATTGGCATAACATTCGAATACGATGTCCATTTTTGGCCCATAACCCCATTTTGGAAAGCTCACGACAATTTTGAATGAACAAACAGCTTTAACATAATGTATGATGGATTTTTATTGTTTGAATTCGTGTGGAAGAATAGGTGCTTGTGTACATGGAATGCTTGGATTGTTGACGTTCGATGAAATTGGCATAACTTTCACATACAGTGTCCATTTTGGGCCCATAACTCCCTACATTTTAGAAGGCTCACGACGATACTGAATGAACTTAAAGCTTCACCATGGCGTATGATGGATTTTGGTAGTTTTAATTCGTGTGGAATAATAGGCACTTGCGTACATGGAATGCTTGGATTGTCGACGTTCGAAGAAATTGACATAACTTTTACATACGGTGTCCGTTTTGGAACCATAACTCCCCACATTTCGAAAAGCTTGTGACAATTCTAAATGAACTTGCAGATTTATCGTGACGTGTGATGGATTTTGGCAGTTTGAATTCGTGTGGAAGAGTAGGCGATTGTGTACAGGGAATGCTTGGATTGTTGAAGTTCCAAAAATTGGCATAATTTTAGGATACGATGTCCTTTTGGGCCCATAACCCCATTTCGAAAAGCTCAAGATGATTCTGGATGAATAAATAGCTTCACCGTGATGTATGATAGATTTTGACAGTTTGAATTCGTGTGGAAGATTAGACGTTTGCATACATGGAACGCTTGGATTGTCGACGTTCGAAGAAATTGGCATAAATTTAGAATACGGGGTCCATTTTGGGCCATAATTCCCCACATTTAAGAAAGTTCATGATGATTCTGAATGAACTCATAGCTTCGTCCTGATGAAAGATGGATTTTGCAGTTTGAATTTGTGTGGAAGAACCGGCACTTGCATACATGGAACGCTTGGATTGTCGACCTTTGAAAAAATTGACATAACATTTACATACGGTGTCCGTTTTAGAACAATAACTCCTAGCATTTCGAAAAGCTCACGTGTGATGGATTTTGGCAGTTTGAAGTCGTGTGGAAGAAAAGGTGCTTGTGCACATGGAGCGCTTGAGTTGTCAACGTTCGAAGAAATTAGCGTACCTTTCAAATACGGTGTCCATTTTGGGCGCATAACTCCACACATTTCAGAAAAGTCAAGATAATTTCGAATGAAATTATAGCTTCACCGTGACGTATGATGGATTTTGGCAGTTTGAATTCGTGTGGAAGAACATGCGCTTATGTACATGGAACGCTTAATTGTCGACGTTCGAAGAAATTGGCATAACTTTCGCATATGGTGTCTATTTTGGGCCAATAACCCCATTTCAAAAAGCTCACAACGATTCTGAATGAACTCATAGCTTTTTCATGATGTGTGATGAATTTTTGCAGTTTGAATTCATGTCGAAGAATAGGCGCTTGCGTACATAGAACGCTTGGATTCTAGACGTTCAAAGAAATTTGCATAACTCTCACATACGGTGTTCATTTTGGAACCAGAACTTCCCACATTTCGAAAAGCTCATAACAATTCTAAATGAACTTGCGGCTTCATCGTAACGTATGATGGGTTTTTGCAATTTGAATTCATGCGAAAGAATAGGCGCTTGCGTACATGGAATGCTTGGATTGTCGTCCTTCGAAGAAATTGGCATAACTTTCACATACGGTGTCCATTTTGGGCCCATAACTCTCCACATTTTGGAAATCTCATTACGATTCTGAATGAACTCGTAGCTTTACAGTGGCGTATGATGGATTTTGGCAGTTTGAATTCGTGTGGAAGAATCGGCGCTTGAGTACATGGAACGCTTGGATTATCGACGTTCGAAGAAATTGGCATAACTTTGGCATACAATTCTGTTTTAGGCCCATAACCCCATTCGAAAAGCTCACGACGATTCTGATCAAAGAGCTTCACCTTGATGTCTGATGGATTTTTGCAATTTGAATTTTTGTGGAAGAAAAGGCGCTTGCATACATGGAACGCTTGGATTGTGGACGTTCGAAGAAATTAGCATAACTTTGGCATACGGAGTCCGTTTTGGGCCCATAACTCTCCACATTTCGGAAAGCTCATGACAATTCTGAACGAACTCTCAGCTTCATAGTGGCGTATGATGGATTTTGTTAGGTTGAATTCGTGTGGAAGAACAGGCGCTTGAGTACATGGAACGCTTAGATTGCCGACGTTCGAAGAATTTGACATAACTTTCCCATACGGTGTCCGTTTTGGACCCCTATCCCATTTCAGAAAGCTCACGATGATTCTGAATGAGCAAATAGCTTCGTCTTGACATCTTATGGATTTTTGTATTTTAAATTTGTGTGGAAGAATAGGCACTTGCGTACATGGAACGCTTAGATTGTTGACGTTCAAAGAAATTGGTATAACTTTTGCATGCGGTGTTCGATTTGGACCCATAACTCGCCATATTTCGAAAAGCTCATGACAATTTTGAATGATCTCATAGCTTCACCGTGACGTATGATGGATTTTGGCAGTTTGAATTCGTGTGGAAGAATAGGCCCTTGCGTACACGGAACGCTTGGATTGTCGACGTTCGAAGAACTTTGCATAACTTTCGCATAAGGTGTCCGTTTCGGGCCCATAACTCCCCACATTTGGAAAGCTTAAGATTATTCTGAATGAACTTACAACTTCACCATTATGCATGATGGATTTTGGCAGTTTGAATTCGTGTGGATGAAGAAGCGCTTGCGTACATGGAACGCTTGGATTGACGACGTTCGAAGAAATTGGCATTACTTTCGCATACAGGGTCCATTTTGGACTCATAACTCCCCACATTTCGAAATGCTCATGACGATTCTGAATGAACTCTCAGCTTCATAGTGGCGTATGATGGATTTTGGCAGGTTGAATTCGTGTGGAAGAACAGGCGCTTGAGTACATGGAACGCTTAGATTGTCGATGTTCGAACAATTTGGCATAACTTTCCTATACGGTGTCTGTTTTATGCCCCTAACCCAATTTTAGATAGCTCACGATGATTCTGAATGAACAAACAGCTTTGCCTTGACGTCTTATGGATTTTTATATTTTGAATTTGGGTGGAAGAATAGGCGCTTGCGTACATGGAACGCTTGGATTGTTGATGTTCGAAGAAATTGACATAACTTTCGCATGGGGTGTTCGATTAGGACCTATAACTCACCATATTTCGAAAAGCTCGCGACAATTTTGAATGAACTCACAGCTTCACCATGACATATGATGGATTTTGGCAGTTTGAATTCGTGTGGAAGAACAGGCGCTTACGTACGTGGAACGCTTGGATTGTCGACGTTCGAAGAAATTTGCATAACTTTCACATACGATGTTCGTTTGGGGCCCATAACTCCCCACATTTGAAAAGTTCATGATTATTCTGAATGAACTCACAGCTTTACCGTAATGCATGATGGATTTTAGCAGTTTGAATTCGTGTGGAAGAATAGGCACTTGCATACATAGAATGCTTGGATTGTCAACGTTCGAAGAAATTGACATTACTTTCGCATACGGTGTACGTTTTGGACCCATAACTCCCCATATTTCGGAAAGCTCACGAGGATTCTGAATGAAATCGCAACTTTACTATGACTTATGATGGATTTTGGTAGTATGAATTCGAGTAGATGAACCGACGCTTGTGCACAAGGGACGCTTGGATTGACGACGTTAGAAGAAATTAGCATAACTTTTGGGCCCATAACTCCACACATTCAAAAAGCTCGTGATGATTTTGAATGAACTCACAGCTTCATCGTGATGCATGATGGATTTTGGCAGTTTAAATTCGTGTGGAAAAATAGGCCCTTGCGTACATGGAGCGCTTGGATTGTCTACGTTCGAGGAAATTGGCATAACTTTCGCATACTGTGTCCGTTTTAGGCCCATAACCCCATTTCGGAAAGGTCACAATGTTTTTGAATGAACAAACAGCTTTAAAGTGATGTAAGATAGATTTTAGCAGTTTGAATTGCTGTGGAAGAATGGGTGCTTGCGTACATGGAACTTTTGGATTGTCGACGGTCGAAGAGATTGGCATAACTTTCATATACTGTGTCCGTTTTAGAACCATAATCCCCACATTATGAAAAGGTTATGACAATTCTGAAAGAACCCGCAGCTTTACCGTAACGAACGATGGATTTTGGCAGTTTGAATTCGTGTGGAAGCATAGGTGCTCGCGTACATGGAACGCTTGGATTGTCGACGTCGAAGAAATTGGCATAACTTTCACATACGGTGTCTGTTTTGGAACCATAACTCCCCACATTTTGAAAAGCTCATGATAATCCTAAATGAACTTGCAGCTTCACCGTTTCGTATGATGGATTTTAGCAGCTTGAATTCGTGTGGAAGAATAGGCGCTTATGTACATGGAATGCTTGGATTGTCGTTGGTCTAAGAAATTGGCATAACTTATGCATGTGGTGTCCATTTTGTACCCATAACTCCCTACATTTCAAAAAGATCGCAACAATTCTGACTGGACTCACATCTTCACTATGACATAAGATGGATTTTGGCAATTTGAATTCGCGTGGAGAATAGGCGCTTGTGTACATGGAACGCTTGGATTGTCTACGTTCGAAGAAATTGGCATAACTTTCACATACACTGTCCATTTTAGGCCCATAATGTAACGCCCCGACCCCTAGTGGATAGGAACGCTAGTTAATTTACTTAGCTTAACCGGTGGTTTAGTAACAAGTGTATACGTTTTAGCGGAAGCTTACATCTTCGGATAATAATTTAAATAACAATACTTCAAATACTTTAAACAAAAACATTGAATCATTTTTCAAAACAACAAAATGTAATTTATTTGAAGAAAATATAACTTGTTCTCGCATTTTGCGTTATTCAGAACTTTAAAGAAATAACATTGGAAAACATTTCATAAAAATAAATCCAAATCACTTAGTCACCAGATTTCCATGGGCTCATTGCATCACTCTCCATCTTCTCCTCCATCCATGCCCGAGGTAGAATTCCTTCAATCTGTAGAGATAGGATTAAACCCGTGAGTTGAAAAACTCAATAGGTGTCATAGGTGCATTCGTGATCAAGCTATACATTTCAAAACATTAACTTTATAACTTTTCATACATGCCGTACCCGGAGGCACCATTTGACATGAAGGGGTATGCCATACCCGAGGGCACCATTTGACATATGAACATTTCTTCAACATAGAGGGGTATGCCGTACCGGAGTACCATTTGACATACAACCATTAACATAGAGGGATATGCCGTACCGGAGTACCATTTGACATGCAAACATTAACATGAATCGAAACTTATAACTTAACACGATTAAACACATTGCACCTCTACCTACCTTGATTGATGCTTTTGAAACTTTGAGAACTTGGATTGAAAACTTCGATGAAACTTGGACGTTGAAAGAAATGCACTCCTTGGATGTTTGAAAACCGTTGAGAATTGATGCTTGAAAACACTTCTTAAACTTCTAGGAAAAATAGTTTTCCTCCCTCCCTTTTTTTCTCTTGAAAACTCTTTCTTTAGTATGCAAAAGCTCTTGCTTTTGGTGTGAGAAAAAATGTGTGAAATGAGGTCTCTATTTATAGGTAAATATCCCATAACTTAAAGCAAATGAAGGGTCAAATTTCATTTAAGAGAGAAAAAATGGGTGTCATTTATGTTTGAGGTTAAATGCTTCAATTTAGTGGGGTTTTTATTGCCAAAAACGTGGGTGGCCCTTTGAGAAAATAATTGATGAAAATAAATATTTAAATTCTAGAGAAAAATGAGAATTTTCATTTCAGGCAGTTTCAGTCGACCGGTTGTAGTCCATTGACATTGCACAACCTTTAGTGTTTCCATCATAAATTCTTCTCCCAATCTCTGATTGAGATAATTCAAAATGCGTTGGAAAGCTATCTCAAAGTGCTACAACTTTTATTTAGATATCATTTTCCAAATCGAATGTTTCCTATATCCAAAATGGGTCTCAAATGAGACTAAAAATCTGAAGTATACTTTAGTCATCCAATATTCATGTCTTAGTGCCACTAAGGTGTCTAGAATTATTTGAGGTTCTACACATAACTCCCTACCTTTCGGAAAGTTCAAGTTGATTCTAAAAGAACTCATAGTTTCACCTTGACGTATGATGGATTTTGGCAGTTTGAATTCGTGTGGAAGAACAGGCGGTTGCGTATATGAAATGCTTGGATTGTCGATGTTCAAAGAAACCGACATAACTTTCACATGCGGTGCTCGTTTTGGACCCATAACTTCCCACATTTTGAAAAACTCGTGAAATTCTAAATGAACTCGAAGCTTTCCCGTGACGTGTGACAGATTTTGGCATATTGAATTCGTGTCAAAGAAGTGGTGCTTGCATACATGGAATGCTTCGATTGTCAACGTTCAAAGGAATTAGTATAACTTTCGTATACGGTGTCTGTTTTAGGCCCAGAACCCCATTTCTGAAAGCTCATGATGATTATGAATGAAAAAATAATTTGCTATGGTGTATGATGAAGTTTGGCACTTTAAATTCATGTGGAAGAACTAGCGCTTGCGTACATGGATCGCTTAGATTGTCGACCGTTGAATAAATTTGCATAACTTTCGAATACCGTGTCCATTTTGGGCCCATAACTCCTCACATTTCAGAAAGCTCATGATGATTTTGAATGAACTCCCAACTTCATCGTGATGAATGATGGATTTTGGCAATTTGAATTCATGTGGAAGAATAGACACTTCCATACATGGAATGCCTGGATTGTCGATGTTCGAAGAAATTGGCATAACTTTCGCATACGGTGTCTGTTTTGGGACCATGACTCCCCATATTTTGGAAAGTTCACGAAAATTTTGAATGAACTCCCAGCTTCACAGTGATGTATGATGGATTTTAGCAGTTTGAATTTTTGTGGTAGAATAGGCGATTGCATACATGGAACGCTTGGATTGTCGACGTTCGAAGAAATTGGCATAACTTTCACGTATGGTGTCCATTTTGGGCCCGTAACTCCCCGTATTTCAGAAAGCTCATCATGATTCTGAATGAACTTGCAGCTTCACAGTAATGTATAATAGATTTTGGCAGCTTGAATTCGTGTGGAAGAACAAGTGCTTGAGTACATGGAACGCTTGGATTGTTGATGTTTGAAAAAATTGGCATAACTTTTGCATACGGTGTCCGTTTTAGGCCCATAACCCCATTTCGAAAAGCTCATGATGATTTTGAATGAAAAAATAGCTTCATCATGGTGTATGATGGATTTTGGCATCTTGAATTTGCATGGAAGAACATGCACTTGCATACATGGAACGCTTAGATTGTCGACCGTCCAACAAAATTATGGGTCTCAAATTAGACTAAAAAATCTGAAGTATATTGTAGTCATCCAATATTCATGTCTTAGTGCCATTAAGGTGTTTAAAATTATTTAGGGTTCTACATCCCCCATACCATAATTAAAATTTCATCCTCGAAATTTACCTTCTAATTGGGCGAATAGTG
Organism: Olea europaea var. sylvestris; assembly: GCF_002742605.1. NCBI lineage: Eukaryota > Viridiplantae > Streptophyta > Magnoliopsida > Lamiales > Oleaceae > Olea > Olea europaea. The sequence goes on along the minus strand of NC_036243.1, from coordinate 8,533,900 downwards.
TTGTATACTTGTTTTTGGCTTCCTCTTCCCCTTCCCATGTGGCCTCTTCTATTTCATGATTATTCCATTGTATTTTGACCAATTGAATTTCTTTGTTCCTTAGTTTATGCACCTTTCGATCCAATATCCTAATTAGTACCTCTTCATAGGATAAGTCCTTTTGTACTTCCAAGGACTGATAGTTCACTACATGATTAGGATCATGCACGTATTTCTTGATCATTGATACATGGAACACGTTGTGCACTATCGATAACCCAGGTGGGAGAGCTAACCGATAGGCTACATTTTCGACCCTATCAAGTATCTCGAATTGTCCGATATAGCAGGGTCGTAGCTTTCCTTTCTTGCCAAACCTAAGTACACCTTTCATCGGTGCCACTTTCAGAAACACTTTTTCTCCAACTTTGAATTCTAAATTCTTCCTCCTTGTATCCGCATAGCTCTTCTGTCGATCCTGTGCTGCCTTTATCCTTGCATAGATCTTATCGATTGCCTCAACTGTCCTTTCAACTATTTCTGGTCCCGAAACTTTCTTCTCCCTGACTTCATCCCAATGAACAGGGGACCTACATTGTAGAACCCCAAATAATTCTAGACACCTTAGTGGCACTAAGACATGAATATTGGATGACTAAAGTATACTTCAGATTTTTAGTCTCATTTGAGACCCATTTTCGATATAGAAAAAATTCGATTTGGAAAATGATATCTAAATAAAAGCTGTAGTTCTTTGAGTTATCTTTCCAACACACTTTGAATTACCTAAATCGGATATCGGGAGAAGAAGTTATGATAAAAACACTGAAGGCTGTGCAGTTTCAACCGGACTACAACCGGTCGACCGAAACTGCCTGAAATGAAAATTCTAGTTTTTCTTTAGAATTTAAATATTTATTTTCATCAATTATTTTCTCAAAGGGCCACCAACATTTTTGGCAATAAAAACCCCACTAAATTGAAGTATTTAACCACAAACTTAAATGGTGCCTATGTTTTCTCTCTTAAATGAAATTTGAGCCTTCATTTACTTTAAGTTATAGAATATTTACCTATAAATAGAGACCTCATTTCACTCATTTTTTCACACACCAAAAGCAAGAGCTTTTACATATTAAAGAAAGAGTTTCCAAGAGAGAAAAAGAGAGGGAGGAAAACTATTTTTCCTAGAAGTTTAAGAAGTGTTTTCAAGCATCAATTCTCGACGGTTTTCAAACATCCAAGGAGTGCATTTCTTTCAACGTCCAAGTTTCATCAAAGTTTTCAATCCAAGTTTTCAAAGTTTCAAAAGCATCAATTAAAGTAGGTAGAGGTGCAATGTGTTTAATCGTGTTAAGTTATGAGTTTCGATTCATGTTAATGTTTGTATGTCAAATGGTACTCCGGTACGCATATCCCTCTATGTTAAAGGTTGTATGTCAAATGGTACTCCGGTACGGCATACCCCTCTATGTTGAAGAAATGTTCGTATGTCAAATGATGCCCTCGGGTACGGCATACCCTTTCATGTCAAATGATGCCTCCGGGTATGGCATGTATAAAAAGTTATAAAGTTAGTGTTTTGAAATGTATAGCTTGATCACGAATGCACCTATGACACCTATTGAGTTTTTCAACTCACGGGTTTAATCTCATCTCTACAGATTGAAGGAATTCTACCTCCAGCATGGATGGAGGAGGAGATGGAGAGTGATGCAACGAGCCCATGGAAATCCGGTGAATAAGTGATTTGGATTTATTTTTATGAAATGTTTTCCAATGTTATTTATTTAAAGTTTTGAATAACGCAGAATGTGAGAACAAGTTATGTTTTCTTCAAATAAATTACATTTGTTTGTTTTGAAAAATGATTCAATGTTTTTGTTTAAAGTATTTGAAATATTGTTATTTAAATTATTATCCGAAGATGTAAGCTTCCGCTAAAACGTATACACTTGTTACTAAACCACCGGTTAAGCTAAGTAAGTAGCGTTCCAGTCCACTAGGGGTCAGGGTGTTACATACATCTTCTACCATAGAGAGCTTCGTACGGTGCCATCCCGATAGTTGCTTCAAAGCTGTTATTATATACAAATTCTACTAGGGGTATGTATGACTCCCAACTACCCCCTAGATCCAAAACACATACTCTCAGCCAACAAAGATGTGAATTAGGAAGGACTGGTCGACGAAATATGAACCGAATACTAAACCTTGATATACCCCAGAACAATACATTTTTGTTACCACTACCCCCTAGATCCAAAACAGATACTCTCAGCATGTCTTCCAAAGTTTGGATGGTCCTTTCAGATTGATCATCGGACTGAGGGTGATATGATGTACTAAAGTTCAGCTTCGTTCCCATAGCTCCTTGTAGACTTTTCCAAAATTTGGATGTGAACCTTGGGTCTCTGTCAGACACAATGGACACAGGTACGCCGTGTAATCTCATAACCTCCTTAATGTACAACTGTACCAATTGGTCTAAACTGAATGTCATTTTCACTGGAAGAAAATGAGCTGACTTTGTTAATCGATCCACTATTACCCATACAGTGTTGTTTCCTCTTGCTGACTTCGGGAATCCAACCACAAAGTCCATTGTGATATTTTTCCATTTCCATTCGAGTATGTCCAGTGGATTTAACAATCCAGCCGGTCTTTGGTGTTCTGCCTTAACCTATTGACATACCATGCACCTTTCCACGTACAACCCTATACTTTTTTTCATATTTCTCCACCAAAACATATCTTGGAGGTCTCGATACATTTTCGTACCATCGGGATGTGTGATGTACGGGGTGGAATGGGCATCTTTCAATATCTCATTTTTCAAGGCTTCATCCTTTGACACACAAATTCTCCCCTTAAACATCAGTACCTGATCTGAAGCTATTTCAAAAATCCTTTCTCTTATCAGTACCAATTTTATTCTTGATCTTCAACAAGAATGGGTCATTACCTTGTGTCTCTATAATTCGATCTCTAAGAGTAGGTCGAATTATCAAAGCTGCTAGATGAGCAGTGCCTACTCCTAGTATGGTAACCACTTCGATCTGCAACTTTTCCAAGTCCTTGACTAACTCCATTTGAAAAGTGGGTAGTGACGCCAACTGTCCCATTGATTTTCTACTTCATGCGTCAGCCACAACATTATCCTTACCTGGATGGTAATGGATAGTGTAATCATAATCATTCATCAATTCCAACCATTGTCTTTGTCACATATTCAATTCTTTCTATGTGAATAAATATTTGAGACTCTTGTGATCTGTGTAGATATCGCACTTCCCTCCATACAGGTAGTGTCGCCATATCTTCAGGGCATGTACTACCGTCGTAAGTTCTAAATCATGCGTTGGGTAGTTCTACTCATGTTTCTTCAATTGTCTTAATGCATAGGCTATCACTTTTCCATTCTGCATCAGCACACATCCCAATCCTTGCTTGGATGCATCACTGTATATAACAAACCCTTCCGTACCCTCAGGTATTGTTAACACGGGTGCTGATATCAACCTCTGTTTAATTACTTGGAAACTTTGTTCACATTTATCCATCCATTGGAATTTTACTCCCTTCCTTGTAAGCTACGTCATTGGTCCAGTTATTTTGGAAAATCCTTCTATGAATCTCCGATAATATCCTGCTAATCCTAGAAAGCTCCGTACCTCGCTAGCATTAGCTGGTGCTTTCCAGTTGGTTACTACTTCCACTTTCGTTGGATCTACCTCAATCCCTTGGGCAGTGACTATATGTCCAAGAAATCCAACTCATTCAAGCCAGAACTCACACTTCTTGAATTTGGCATACATCTTCTCCTTGCGTACTACCTCTAATGCTATTCTTAGGTGCTCTTCATGTTACTCCTTACTCTTGGAATATATCAGAATGTTATCAATGAAGACTATGACAAATTTATCCAAGTAATGATGAGATACACGATTCATCAGGTCTATAAACACTGCAGGTGCATTGGTTAGCCCAAACGGCATCACTGTAAACTCGTAGTGTCCATAACGAGTTCTAAAAGCTGTCTTGGGTATATCCTTTGACTTTACTTTCAATTGATGGTATCCCGATCGTAAGTCAATCTTGGAAAATACCTTAGCTCCTTTTAATTGATCTAGCAGACCCTCGATTCTTGGGAGTGGGTACTTATTCTTGATAGTTAATCGATTTAACTCCCTATAATCGATGCACATCCTCATGCTTCCATCCTTTTTCTTCACGAACAACACCGGTGCACTCCATGGAGATACACTTGGCCGTATAAAGACCATATCTAGGATTCTTGTAACAGCTTCTTTAACTCTTGCAGCTCTTTCGGGGCCATTCAGTATGGGGCTTTTGACATTAGTGTCGCTCCGAGAATTAGGTCTATGGTGAATTCCACTTGCCTATCTGGTGGAATAACAGATAGATCTTCTGGAAACACATCTACGAATTCCCGTACTATTGGTACGTCTTCAATCTTTATCGTCTCTTGTTTCCCTCCTGAGATGTTTACTAAATATCCTTGACATGTTTCTTTTCTCAACATTTTCTTAGCTTGTAAAGCCGATACTAGTCGAATAAGGGGTTTCGTCTTCATTCCAAGGAACAAAAATGTTTTCTTTCATGGTTTCTGAAATGATACCCCCCTTTCCTTACATCGGATGGTGGCGTAATTACAACCCAACCAATCCATGCCTAGTATTACATCAAAATCCTTCATTTCTATCCTATATAGGTTTGCTTCCATTGGTTTTCCCTTAACTTCAATACTTACTAATTTGGCTATTCTATCAGTACTCAAAGGGTTGCCTGAAGGAATGCTAACCTCTAATGTACCTTCCGACTTGTCACAGGTAATACTAGATTTAGCCATAAAAGTTGTCGATACAAAGGAGCGTGTGGCTCCTGAATCAAACAATACATAAGTAGGCGTATTGGCTATCAATAAAGTACTTGCTATGACATTCGAGTTTTCCTCTACATCTTTCTGAGTCATTGCAAAAACTTGTGCTTTCCCTTTTTGGTTCTGGTCGTTGTTATCATCCTTCTTCGGGGTAAATGTGGGGCAATCCTTAAAAATATGCCCTGGCTTGCCACCTCTAAAATAGACATTCTTCCCTTGCAAACACATGCCACGATGTGTCTTTCCACACTTAGGACATGGCTCTATAACTGGCACAATCCTCTTGTTGGCATTGGCTCCGCCATTAGCTTTCTTGTTCTGCCACTTGCCCTATCCCTTGTCCCGGCCATTCCATTTCCTTTTACCCATACCGCCATTGTCTGGTTGATTGAACAGTTGACTATATTGCTCGGTGCTAGTCTTCTGGTACCAGATAGCATGAGCTCTTTCCAGTATTTCATGGTATGAGGTGAAATGATGGGACATAAGTATCATACTTATATCTGGGTTCACCCCTTGTTCAAACCTCCTGACTTTCTTGTCCTCCATATCCACCAGATGTGGAGCATACATTGAAAGTTGGTTAAACTTCCTTTCATACTCAGTCAGGGACATAGTCCTTTGCTTGAGTTGGAGAAATTCACTTTCTTTGTGATCCCTCAAAGACTGTGGGAAGTACTTGTCCATTACTTCCTCAAAATCACTCCCAAGTCAATTCTGCTTGTTGCTCTGGGATCCTCGTCCTTGACATCGAGTCCCACTAATGGCTTGCATCACTGGAGAACATAAACTCAGCACACTGGACCTTCTGCGCGTCCATGTACCCTATTAATTAGAATATTCTCTTTAGCTTGCGAAACCACTCCTCGGCTGCAAGTGGATCAGCTGCTTCATTGAAGGTAGGGGGCTTTTGTCTTCTAAATTGCTCGATCACTGAAGCATGGGTTGGAGGAGCATTAGGAGATAGTGGTAGAGGTTGCGCTAGGTTCGGGTTTTGCCTGCCAAGGTCTTGGACCGCTTGGAAGAGATCTCTTATCGAGTTGGTTTGGTTTGCGCGAGCCATTTTCATTTAGACAAAACGTATGGTTCTTATTAGTTTCATACTTTGAATTCTAACAAAGAAGATGAAGTTGTATTTCTTAACATAAAGGAAGTTGCTACAAGGATTTAAATCTAATCCCTATAAGTTCTACGGATCTTCTTTGGTGGAGCCTCATCTCTAGAGGAGTCTTCCACCTCCGGTCCAGATTCTATGTCCATCTCAACTTATGGCTCGGGCTCAGGATCATTCCCTTCTTCAGGCTCTTCTTCTTCACCAAGTTTAATTACTATCTCCGGTTGAGGTTCTAAGTTTTCCCTCGAAAACTCAAATATATTTGGGTGCTCCTCTAGTATTACATCCCTAACCGTGACTCCCATATCTCCCCATTGAGGTAGAAGGGAGTTGCATATCTCCATTCCAGCATTCACCGCTGTCATGCATCTCTCATAGACATCATGTATATGTTCCTCAAGTGGATGGAGTAGATCAGTCACGTAAATCTCATAGGACTTAATGGCGATTCTACGGTTCAATGCTTCTCTATATGCCCTAGCCGTTCTATGAGCCATATCTATTGCATTTTCACAAATCATACACTTTTTTTTGTTTTACTCTTGGAAAGATGGCTACTGTTACATAAAATTCTACCTATAAATTATAGTCCAATGCGTATCTTTTGAAAAAAAAAACACATCTTTCAAATCATTTCTAACTAGCATAGTATATCTTTGAAAATAAGCATAAGTTGTACCATAGCATCGCAAAGCATCATAACATAGCCTTTTCATGAAAACATTAACTTTGAACATACCTAGGCCGTAGGATGAGATTGATGGATGGATGCAAGATGCCATGGAGTATCTTAGACTTTTTCATTTAAAAAAAAACATACTTGGTCTATAGAACTGGCTAAACCGTGCTCTAATACCACGCTGTAATGTCCGACCCCTTGTGGACTGGAACGCTACTAACTTTACTTAACTAACCGGTGGTTTAGTCACAGGAGAATATGTTTTAGCGGAAGCTTAATTTTTACAATGATAATTTTAACAACAACCTTTCGAATACTTTAAATAAAACACTAAATAAAAAAATAACGGAATGTAATTTATTTGAAGAAAACATGACTTGTTCTCGCGTTCAGCGTTATTCAAATACTTTAAAGAAATAACATTGAAAACGTTCACAAAAATAAATCTAAATAACTTGTTCACCAGGTTTTCCATGGGCTCGTTGCACCACTCTCCATCTTTTCCATCATCCAGGCCCAAGGTAGAATTATATCAATCTGTAGAGAAGGGGTTAAACCCGTGAGTTATAAAAACTCAATAGATATCATTGGTGCATTCGTGATCAAGCTATACATTTCAAAGCTATAACTTTAGAAACCTTTCATAGTAGGATTTTCGGTAGAATCCCAAACACGTAGAGTCATAATTTAACACGACGCCTCGACTGGAAGTACATGCCGTACCCGAAGGTACCATTAGACATGGAGGTGTATGCTATACCGAAGGTACCATTAGACATACAAACATTAACATAAATCTTCAGTTGCTAGAAACTTATAACTTAACACGAATTAACACTTTGCATCTCTACCTACCTTGATTAATTCTTTGAACCTTGTTGAAAAATGTACTCGTTTGATGTTTCAAAAAAACACTCCGTTGAGAATTGATGCTTGGAAAACACTTCTTGATAGCACCAAAACTTCTAGGAAAAACTAATTTTCCTCCTCCCCTTTCTCTTTTTTCTAGACTTGAAAACTCTCTCTTTTATGCTTAGAAGTTTTTATCTTGGTGTGAAAAATGTGTATGCATTGGGGCCTATTTATAGGAGAAAATCTCACAACTTAAGGGCAAGTGAAGGGCGTAATACTCATTAATACGGGTGCCATTTATGTGGGAGTTATTGGTTTAAGAAGGTGCTAGAAAATCGTGTAGGAAATTGACTTTTCAAATTCCGCGTACTTCGGTTGATATTGTACAGCATTTAGTATTTCTATTATAACTTCTTCTCTCAATATTCGATTGAGGTAATTCAAAGTGCGTTGGAAAGCTAACTCAAAGAGATACAATTTTTCTTTGGCTATCATTTTCCAAATTGAATGTTTTCTATATCGTAAATGGGTCTCAAATGAGACTAAAAAATCTGAAGTATACTTTAGCCATCCAATATTCATGTCTTAGTGCCACTAGGGTGTTAAAAATTATTTGGGGTTCTACACATAACTCCCCACATATCGAAATGCTCACAATGATTCTGAATGAAATCGCAGCTTCACCATGGCGTATGATCGATTTTGGTAGTATGAATTTGTGTGAATGAATAGGCACTTGTGTACATGGAATGCTTGGATTGTCAACGTTCGAAGAAATTGGCATAACTTTTGCATACGTTGTCCATTTTGGGCCCACAACTTTCCATATTTTGGAAAGCTCACAACGATTTTGAATGAAATCACAGCTTTATTGTGACGTATGATGTATTTTAGTAGTTTGAATTCGTGTGGAAGAATAGGGGCTTACGTACATGGAATGCTTGGATTGTAGACTTTCGAAATTGGCATAACTTTCGTATACGGTGTCCATTTTGGGCCCATAACTTCCCATATTTTGAAATCATAGCTTTACTGTGATGTATGATAGATTTTAGGAGTATGAATTCATGTGGATGAACAGGCGCTTGTGTACATGGAACGCTTGGATTGTCGACGTTCGAAAAAATTAACATAACTTTTTCATACGGTGTTCATTTTGGGCCCGTAACTCCCCACATTTCGAAAAGCTCACAACGATTCTGAATGAACTCGTAACTTCACAGTGTCGTATGATAGATTTTGGTAGTTTGAATTCATGTGGAAAAATAGGCGCTTGCTTATATGGAACGCTTGGATTTTCGACATTCGAAGAAATTAACAGAACTTTAGCATACGGTGTCCGTTTTGGGCCCATAACTACCCACATTTTGGAAAGCTCACGATGATTCAGAATGAAGCTGTAGTTTCACCATGACATATGATGGATTTTGTCAGTTTAAATTCATGTGGAAGAATAGGCACTTGCGTATATGAAACTCTTGGATTGTCGACATTCAAAGAAATTGGCATAACTTTCGCATACAGCGTCCATTTTGGACGTATAAGTCCCCACATTTCAGAAAGCTCACAATGATTCTGAATGAACTCCCAGCTTCACAGTGACCTATGATGGATTGTGGCAGTTTGAATTCATGTGGAAGAACAGGCGCTTGCATATATGGAACACTTGGATTGTCGACCTTCGAAGAATTGGCATAACTTTCTCATACGGTGTTCGTTCGGACCCATAAATCCCAACATTTTAGAAAGCTCATTATAATTCAAATTGAACTCCCAGCTTCACTGTGATATCCGATGGATTTTGGCAGTTTGAATTTGTGTGGAAGAACAAGCGCTTGCATACATGGAATGCCTGGATGGTAGACCTTCGAAGAAATTTGCATAACTTTCTCATAACGTGTCCGTTTTGGAACCATGACTCCCTTCATTTTGAAACGCTCACGATGATTTTGGATGAACTCGTAGCTTCATAGTGACGTATGAAAGACTTTGGCAGTTTGAATTCGTGGTGAAAAATAGGTGTTTATTTACATGGAAGCTAGGATTGTCGATGTTCGAAGAAATTGGCATAACTTTCACATACTGTGTCCATTTTGGGCCCATAACTCCCCTCATTTTGGAAAGCTCGCGACAATTCTGAATGAACCCATCAATAAATCCCCACATTTCAAAAAGCTCGCGACTAATCTGAATGAACTCACAGCTTCACAGTGACGTATGATGGATTTTGACAGTTTGAATTCGTGTGGAAGAACAGTGGTTGTGTACATGGAATGCTTGGATGGTCGACGATCTAAGAAATTGGCATAACTTTTGCATACGGTGTCCGTTCTGGGCCCATAACTCTCCTCATTTTGAAAAGCTCACGACGATTATGGATGAACTCGCAACTTCACCTGGACGTATGATAGATTTTGGCAGTTTTAATTCATGTGGATGAACAGGTGCTTGCACACGTGGAATACTTGGATTGTTGACGTTCGAAGAAATTGACATAACTTTTGCATACGGTGTCCGTTTTGGCCCCTTAAATCTCCACATTTCAGAAAGCTCATAATAATTTAGAATGAACTCGCAGCTTCATCGTGAAGTATGATGGATTTTATTAGTTTGAATTCATGTGGAAAAATAGGCGCTTGCGTACATGGAATGCTTGGATTGTCGATGTTTAGAGAAATTGGAATAACTTTCGCACACGATGTCTATATTGAGCCCATAACTCCCCTCATTTTGAAAAGTTTGTGATAATTCTGAATGAACTCCTAGCTTCACCATGATGTATGATGAATTTTGGCAGTTTGAATTCGTGTGGAAGAATAGGCGCTTGCGTACATGAAACGCCTGGATGGTAGACGTTCGAAGAAATTGGCATAGCTTTCGCATACGATGTCCATTTTGGGCCCATAACACCCCTCATTTTGAAAAGCTCGCAATAATTTTGGATGAACTCGTAGATTCACCTGGATGTATGATGGATTTTGGCAGTTTGAATTCGTGTGGAAGAACAGGCACTTGCATACAGGGAACGCTAGGATTGTTGATGTTCGAAGAAATTGGAATAGCTTTAGCATACGGTGTCTGTTTTGGACCCATAACTCCCCACATTTCGAAAAACTAGTAATAATTCTTAATGAACTCGCAGTTTCATCATGACATAGCTTGGATTTTGGCAGTTTGAATTCTTGTGCAAGAACAGGCGCTTGCGTACATGGAAGCTTGGATTGTCGACGTTCGAAGAAATTGGCATAACTTTCTCATACAGTGTCCATTTAGGGCCCATAACTCCCCTCATTTTGAAAATCTTAAGATGATGTTGGATGAACTAGTAGCGTTACCAGAACGTACGATGGATTTTGGCAGTTTGAAGTTGTGTGCAAGAATAGGCGCTAGCGTATACGAAACACTTGGATTGTCAACGTTCTAAGAAATTGGCTTAACCTTCGCATACGGTGTCCATTTTTGACCCATAACTCCCTATATTTCGGAAAGCTCATGATAATTCTAAATGATCTCCTAACTTTACAGCGATGTATGATGAATTTTGGCAATTTGAATTTGTGTGGAAGAACAGACGCTTGTGTACATGGAACGCTTGGATTGTTGACGTTGGAAGAAATTGGCATAACTTTCACATACGGTGTCTATTTTGGACCTATAATTTTCCACATTTTGAAAAGCTCGTGATAATTTTGAATGACCTTGCAGCTTCGTCGTGACGAAGCTTGGATTTAGGCAGTTTGAATTCCTGTGGAAGAACAGGCGCTTACGTATACGAAACGCTTGGATTGTCAACCTTGGAAGAAATTGGCTTAACTTTCGCATACGGTGTCCGTTTTGGACCCATAACTCCCCATATTTTGGAAAGCTCGTGCTAATTGTGAATGAACTCCCAGCTTGACAGTGATGTATGATGGATTTTGGCAATTTGAAATCGTGTGGAAGAATAGGCGCTTGCGTACATAGAATGCCTGGATGGTCGACGTTCGAAGAAATTGGCATAACTTTCGCATACGGTTTTCATTTTTGGGCCCATAACTCCCCTCATTTTGAAAAGATCATAACAATTTTGGATGAACTTGTACTTCACCAGGACATATGATGGATTTTGGCAGTTTGAATTCGTGTGGAAGAACAGGCGCTTGCATACATAGAACGCTTGGATTGTTGACGTTCGAAGAAATTAGCGTAACTTTCGTATAGGGTGTCTATTTTGGACCTATAACACCCCACACTTTGAAAAAATCATGATAATTTTGAAAGACCTTGCAGCTTCGTCTTGACGAAGCTTGGATTTTGGCAGTTTGAATTCTTGTGGAAGAATAGGCGCTTGCGTATACGGAATGCTTGGATTGTCGACGTTCGAAGAAATTCGCTTAACTTTCGCACATGGTGTCCGTTTTGGACCCACAACTACCCATATTTCGGAAAGCTCATGATAATTCTGAATGAACTCCCAATTTTACAGTGATGTATGATGGATTTTGGCAATTTGAATTCTTGTGGAAGAACAGGCCCTTGCGTACATAGAACGCCTGGATGGTCGACGTTCGAAGAAATTGGCATAACTTTCGCATACGGTGTCCATTTTGGGCCCATAACTCTCCTCATTTTGAAAAGCTCACGACAATTTTGGATGAACTCGTAGCTTCACAGGACGTATGATGGATTTTGGCAGTTTGAATTCGTGTGGAAGAACAGGCGCTTCCATACATGGAACGCTTGGATTGTATATGTTCGAAGAAATTGGAATAACTTTCTCATACGATGTCAATTTTGGACCCATAACTCCCCACATTTCAAAAGGCTCATGATAATTTTGAATTACCTTGTAGCTTCATTGTGACGAAGCTTGGATTTTGGCTGTTTGAATTCGTGTGGAAGAACAGGCATTTGCGTACATTGAAGCTTAGATTGTTGACGTTCAAAGAAATTGGCATAACTTTTGCATACGATGTCCATTTAGGGCCCATAACTTCCCTCATTTTGAAAATCTTAAGATGATTTTGGATGAACTCGTAGCTTCACCAGGACATATGATGGATTTTGGCAGTTTGAATTTGTGTGGAAGAACAGGGTCTAGGGTACATGGAATGCTTGGATTGTCGACGTTCGAAGAAATTGGGTTAACTTCGCATACGATGTCCGTTTTGGACCCAAAGCTCCCCACATTTCGGAGAGCTTATGATAATTCTGAATGAACTCCCAGCTTCACCGTGATGTATGATGGATTTTAGCATTTTGGATTCATGTGGAAGAACAGGCGCTCGTGTACATGGAACACCTGGATGGTTGACGTTCGAAGAAATTGGCATAACTTTCACATACGGTGTCCGTTTTGGGCCCATAACTCCCCTCATTATGAAAAGCTCACGATAATTTTGGATGAATTTGTAGCTTTAGCTGGATGTATGATGGATTTTGACAGTTCAAACTCGTGTGGAAGAACGGGCACTTGCGTACATGGAATGGTTGGATTGTTGAAGTTCGAAGAAATTGGCATAACTTTCGCATACGATGTCTGTTTTGGACCCATAACTCCCCACATTTCGAAAAGCTCGTGATAATTCTTAATGAACACACAGCTTTGTCATGATGTAGCTTGGATTTTGACAGTTTGAATTTGTGTAGAAGAACGGGCGCTTGCGTACATGGAACCGTAGATTGTCGACATTCGAAGAAATTGGCATAACTTTCGCATACGATGTCCGTTTAGGGCCCATAACTCCCCTCATTTTGAAAAGCTTAAGATGATTTTGGATGAACTCATAGCTTCACTGGGTTGTATGATGGATTTTGGTAGTTTGAATTCGTGTGGAAGAATAGGCGCTAGCATACGTGGAAAGCTTGGATTGTCAACGTTCGAAGAAATTGGCTTAACTTTCGCATATGGTGTCCTTTTTTACCCAGAACTCCCCACATTTCGGAAAGCTCATGATAATTCTAAATGAACTCCCCACTTCATCGTGATATACGATGGATTTTAGCCATTTGAATTTGTGTGGAGGAACCGTCGCTTGCATACATAGAAAGCTAGAGTGGTCGACGTTCGAAGAAATTGGCATAACTTTTGCATACTGTGTCCGTTTTGGGCCCATAACTCCCCTCATTGTGAGAAGCTCATGACAATTTTGGATGAACTAGTAGCTTCAGCTAGACGTATGATGGATTCTGGCAGTTTGGACTCGTGTGGAAGAACAGGCGCTTGCATACATGGAACGCTTGGATTGTTGACGTTCGTAGAAATTGGCATAACTTTCGCATACGGTGTCTGTTTTGGACCAAGAACTCCCCACATTTTGAAAAGCTCGTGATAATTTTGAAATAACTCGCAGCTTCGTCGTGACATAGCTTGGAATTTGCCAGTTTGAATTCGTGTGGAAAATAGGGGCTTGCGTACATGGAAGCATGGATTGTCGACGTTCGAAGAAATTGGTGTAACTTTCGTATACGGTGTCCGTTTAGGGCCCATAACTCCCCTTATTTTGAAAAGCTTAAGATGATTTTGGATGAACTCGTAGCTTCACCAAGACCTATGATGGATTTTGGTAGTTTGAATTCGTATTGAAGAACAGGCGCTAGCATTTATGGAACGCTTGGATTGTCAACGTTCGAAGAAATTGGCTTAACTTTCGAATACGATGTCCATTTGGACCCATAATTCCCCACATTTCGAAAAGCTCGTGATTATTATGAATGAACTCCCAACTTCATAGTGATGTATGATGGATTTTGGCAGATTGAATTTTTGTGGAAGAACAGGCGCTTGCGTACATAGATCGCCTGGATGGTCGACGTTCAAAGATATTGGCATAACTTTCGCATACGGTGTTCATTTTGGGCCCAAACTCCCCTCATTTTGAGAAGCTCACAACAATTTTGGATGAAGTCGTAGCCTCACCTGGACGTATGATGGATTTTGGCAGTTTGAATTTGTGTGGAGGAATAGGTGCTTGCATACGTGGAAAGCTTGGATTGTTAACATTCGAAGAAATTGACATAAATTTCGTGTACGGTGTCCGTTTTGGACCCATAAATCTCCACATTTCAGAAAGCTCGTAATAATTTGGAATGAACTCGTAGCTTTATCGTGACGTATGATGGATTTTAACAGTTTGAATTCATGTGGAAGAATAGGTGCTTGCGTACATGGAACGCTTGGATTGTCGATGTTTAGAGATATTGGCATAACTTTCACATACGGTGTCCGTTTTGGGCCCAATACACTCCTCATTTTGAAAAGTTCTTGATAATTCTGAATGAACTCCAGTTTCACCATGATGTATGATGGATTTTGGCAATTTGAATTCGTGTGGAAGAACATGCCCTTGCGTACATAGAATGCCTGGATGGTCGACGTTCGATGAAATTGGCATAACTTTCGCATATGATGTCCGTTTAGGGCCCATAACTCCCTCCATTTCGAAAAGTTTAAGATGATTTTGGATGAACTCGTAGCTTCACCAGGTCGTATGATGGATTTTGGCAGTTTGAATTTGTGTGGAAAAATAGGCACTGGCGTACGTGGAATGCTTGGATTGTCGACGTTCGAAGAAATTGGCTTAACTTTCGCATATGGTGTCCTTCTTGACCCAGAACTCCCCGCATTTCGAAAATCTGGAGATAATTCTGAATGAACTCCCAGCTTCATCGTGATGCACGATAGATTTTGGCAGTTTGAATTCTTGTGGAAGAACATGCGCTTGTGTACATGAAAAGTCTGGATGGTCGACGTTCGAAGAAACTGGCATAACTTTCACATACGGTGTCTGTTTTGGGCCCATAACTCCCCTTATTGTGAAAGGCTCACAATAATTTTGAATGAACTCGTAGCTTCACCAGGGCGTATGATTGATTTTGGCTGTTTGAATTCGTGTGGAAGAACATGCGCTTGCGTACATGGAAGAAATTGGCATAACTTTCGCATACAGTGTCTGTTTTGGACCCATAACTTCCCACATTTCGAAAAGCTCATGATAATTTTGAATGAACTCGCAGCTTCGTCCTGACGTAGCTTAGATTTTGGCAGTTTGGATTCGTGTGGAAGAACAGGCGCTTGCATACATTGAAGCATGGATTGTTGACGTTCGAAGAAATTGACATAACTTTCGGATATGGTGTCCGTTTAGGGCCCATAACTCCCCTCATTTTGAAAAGCTTAAGATGATTTTGGATGAACTTGCAGCTTCACCAAGACGTATGATGGATTTTGGCAGTTTGAATTCATATGGAAGAACAAGTACTAGCGTATATGGAACGCTTGGATTGTCGACCTTCAAATAAATTGGCTTAACTTTCACATTCAGTGTCCATTTTGGATCCATAACACCCCACATTTCGAAAAGCTCGTAACACTTTTGAATGAACTCCCAGCTTCACAGTAATGTATGATGGATTTTGGTAGTTTGAATTCGTGTGGAAGAACAGGTGCTAGCGTACATGGAACGCTTGGATTGTCGACGTTCAAGGAAATTGGCTTAACTTTCGCATATGGTGTCCGTTTTTGACCCAGAACTCCCCACATTTCGAAAATCTCGGGATAATTCTGAATGAAATCCCAGCTTCACCGTGATGTATGATGGATTTTGGTAGTTTGAATTCGTGTGGAAGAACAGGCGCTTGGGTGCATGGAAAGCCTGGATGGTCGACGTTCGAAGAAATTGGCATAACTTTCGCATACGGTGTCTGTTTTGGGCCCATAACTCCCCTCATTATGAAAAGCGCACGATAATTTTGGATGAACTCGTAGCTTCACCAAGACGTAAAATTAATTTTGGCTGTTTGAATTCGTGTGAAAGAACAGGCGCTTGCGTACATGGAATGCTTGGATTGTCGACATTCGAAGAAATTTGCATAACTTTCGCATATAGTGTCTATTTTGGACCCATAACTTCCCACAATTTGAAAAGCTCATGGTAATTTTTAATGAACTCGCAGCTTCATCTTGACATAGCTTGGATTTTGGCAGTTTAAATTCGTGTGGAAGAATAGGCGCTTGCGTACATGGAAGCATGGATTGTTGACGTTCGAAGAAATTGACATAACTTTCGCAAACGGTGTCCGTTTAGGGCCCATAACTCCCCTCATTTTGAAAAGCTTAAGTTGATTTTGGATGAACTCGTAGCTTGACCAAGGCGTATGATGGATTTTGGCGATTGGAATTCGTATGGAAGAACAGGCGCTAGCGTATACGGAACCCTTAGATTGTCGACGTTCAAAGAAATTGGCTTAGCTTTCACATTCGATATCCATTTTGGACCCAGAACACCCCACATTTCGAAAAGCTTATGATACTTTTTAATGAACTCCCAGCTTCACAGTGATGTATGATGGATTTTGGCAGTTTGAATTCGTGTGGAAGAACAGGTGCGTGTGTACATGCAACTCCTGGATGGTCAACGTTCAAAGAAATTGGCATAACTTTCGCATATGGTGTCCGTTTTGGGTCCATAACTCCCCTCATTTTGAAAAGTTCACGACAATTTTGGATGAACTTGTTGCTTCACCAGGACGTATGATGGATTTTTGCAGTTTGAATTTGTGTGGAAGAATAGGCACTTGCTTACATGAAATGCTTGAGTTGTTGATGTTTGAAGAAATCGGCATAACTTTCGTATACGGTGTCCGTTTTGGACCTATAACTCCCCACAATTCGAAAAGCTCGTGATAATTCTGAATGAACTCCCAAATTGGGAAAACTTTTGCATACGGTGTCGGTTTTGGGCCTACAACTCCCCTCATTTTAAAAAGCTCATGACAATTTTGGATGAACTCTTAGCTTCATTTGGACGAATTATGGATTTTAGCAGTTTGAATTCTTGTGGAAGACCAGGCGCTTGCGTACATGGAATGTTTAGATTGTTGACGTTCGAAGAATTTGGCATAACTTTCGTATACGGTGTTTGTTTTGGACCCATAACTCCCCACATTTCGAAAAGCTCGTGGTAATTCTTAATGAACTCGAAGCTTCATCATGACGCAGCTTGAATTTTGGCAGTTTGAATTCATGCCGAAGAACAGGTGCTTGCGTATGTGGAAGCTTGGATTGTCGACGTTCGAAGAAATTGGCATAACTTTCGCATACGGTGTCCGTTTAGGGCCCATAACTCCCCTCATTTTGAAAAGCTTAAGATGATTTTAGATGAACTCGTAGCTTCACCAGGTTGTAAGATGGATTTTGGTAGTTTGAATTCATATGGAAGAACGGGCGCTAGCGAACATGGAATGTTGGATTGTCGACGTTCGAAGAAATTAGCTTAACTTTCGCATACGGTGTTCGTTTTTTACCCAGAGCTCCCCACATTTTGGAAAGCTCATGATAATTCTGAATGAACTTCAGCTTCACCGTGATGTATAATGGATTTTGACAGTTTAAATTCATGTGGAAGAACAGGCGCTTGCTTACATGAAAGCTTGGATTGTCGACGTTCGGAGAAATTAGCATAACTTTCGCATACGTTGTCTGTTTAGGGCCCATAACTCCCCTTATTTTGAAAAGCTTAAAATGATTTTGGATGAACTTGTAGATTCACCAGGTCGTATGATGGATTTTGGCATTTTGAATTCTTGTGGAAGAATAGGCGCTTTCAAACATGGAACTTGGATTGTTGACGTTCGAAGAAATTGGCATAACTTTCGCATACGGTGTCTATTTTTGACCCATAACTCCCCACATTTCAAAAAGATCGTGATAATTTTGAATGAACTCCCAGCTTCACAGTGATGTATGATAGATTTTGGATGTCGGAATTCGTGTGGAAGAACAGGCACTTGGGTATATGGAAAGCGTGGATGGTCGATGTTCGAAGAAATTGGCATAACTTACGCATACATTATCCATTTTGGGCCCATAACACCCCTCATTTTGAGAAGCTCACGACAATTTTGGATGAACTCGTAGCTTCATTGAGACGTATGATGGATTTTGGTAGTTTGAATTCGTGTGGAAGAATAGGCGCTTGCGTACATGGAGCTCTTAGATTGTTGACGTTCCTCGAAATTGGTATAACTTTCGCATACGGTGTCTATTTTGGACCCATAACTTCCCACATTTCGAAAAGATTATGATAATTTCGAATGAACTCGCAGCTTCGTCGTGACGTAGCTTGGGTTTTGGCCATTTGAATTCGTGTGGAAGAACAAGAGCGTGCGTACATGGAAGCTTGGATTGTTGACATTCGAAGAAATTGGCATAACTTTCGCATACGATGTCCGTTTAGGGTCCATATTGTCCCTCATTTTGAAAAGCTTAAGATGATTTTGGATGAACTCATAGCTTCACCAAGACTATGATGGATTTTGACAGTTTAAATTCGTGTGTAAGAACAGGTGCTAGTGTGCATGGAATGCTTGGATTGTCGACGTTTGAAGAAATTGGATTAACTTTCGCATACGGTGTCCGTTTCTGACCCAAAACTCCTCACATTTTGAAAAGCTTGTGATAATTCTGAATGAAATCCCAGCTTCACCGTGATGTATGATGGATTTTAGCAGTTTGAATTCGTGTGGAAGAACAAGCGCTTGTGTACATAGAACGCCTAGATGGTCGACGTTGGAAGAAATTGGCATAACTTTCACATACGGGGTTCGTTTTAGGCCCATAACTCCCCTCATTTTCAAAAGCTCATGACAATTTTGATGAACTCGTAGCTTCACAGGATGTATGATGGATTTTGGCAGTTTGAATTCGTGTGGAAGAATAGGCGCTTGCGTACATGGAACGCTTGGATTGTTGACATTCGTACAAATTGGCATAACTTTCACATACGGTGTCTATTTTGGACCCATAACTCTTCACATTTTGAAAACCTTGTGATAATTCTGAATGAACTCGTAGCTTTGTCGTGACGTAGCTTGGCTTTTGGCAGTTTGAATTCGTGTGGAAGAACAAGCGCTTGCGTACAACGAAGCTTGGATTGTCGACGTTCGAAGAAATTCGCATAACTTTCGCATACGGTGTCCATTTAGGGTCCATATCGCCCCTCATTTAAAAAAGCTTCAGACGATTTTGGATGAACTCGTAGCTTCACCAGGATATATGATGGATTTCAGCAGTTTAAATTCGTGTGTAAGAACAGGTGCTAGTGTAATAGAATGCTTGGATTGGCGACATTTGAAGAAATTGGCTTAACTTTTGCATACGGTGTCCGTTTTGGATCCAGAACTCTCCACATTTCGAATAGCTCGTGATAATTTTGAATGAACTCCCAGCTTCAATGTGATGTATGATGGATTTTGGCAGTTTGAAGTCGTGTGGAAGAACAGGTGCTTGTGTACATGGAACGTATGGATGGTCGACGTTTGAAGAAATTGGCATAACTTTCGCATACGGTGTTCGTTTTAGGCCCATAACTCCCCTCATTTTCAAAAGCTCACGACAATTTTGGATGAACTAGTAGCTTTCCCAGGACGTATAATGGATGTTGGCAGTTTGAATTGGTGTGGAAGAATAGGCGCTTGTGTACATGGAATGCTTGGATTGTTGACGATCAAAGAAATTGGCATAACTTTCGCATGCGGTGTCCATTTTGGGCCCATAACTCACCTCATTTTGAAAAGCTTAAGATGATTTTGGATGAACTAGTAGCTTCACTAGGACATATGATGGATTTTGGCCTTTTGAATTCAGTTGGAAGAACAGGCGCTAGTGTATACGGAACGCTTGGATTGTCGACGTTCGAAGAAATTGGCTTAACTTTCACATACGGTGCCCATTTTGGACCCATAACTCCCCAAATTACGAAAAGCTCGTGATAATTTTGAATGACCTCCCAGCTTCACAGTGATGTATGATGGATTTTGGCTGTTTGAGTTCTTGTGGAAGAACAGGCGCTTGCGTACATAGAAAGCCTCGATGGTGGACGTTCAAAGAAATTTGCATAACTTCCGCATACAGCGTCCGTTTTAGGACCATAACACCCCTCATTTTGAAAAGCTCACGATAATTTTGGATGAAATTGTAGTTTCACCAGGATGTATGATGGATTTTGGCAATTTAAATTCGTGTGGAAGAATAGGCGCTAGCGTATACGGAATGCTTGGAATGTCGACATTCGAAGAAATTTGGTTAACTTTTAGATACGGTGTCTGTTTAGGACCCATATCTCCCCACATTTCGGAAAGCTCATGATAATTCTTAATGAACTCCCAACTTCAGAGTGATGTATGATGGATTTCGGCAGTTTGAATTCATGTGGAAGAACAGGTGCTTGCATATATGTAAAGCCTGGATGGTCGACGTCCAAAGAAATTGGCATAACTTTCGCATACGGTGTCCATTTTGGCTCCATAACACCCTTCATTTTGAAAAGCTCACGATAATTTTGGATGAACTCATAGCTTCACCAAGATGTATGATGGATTTTGGCAGTTTGAATTCGTGTGGAAGAATAGGCGCTTGCGTACATGGAACGCTTGGATTGTTTACGTTCGAAGAAATTGGCATAACTTTCGCATACGGTGTCTATTTTGGACCCATAACTCCCCACATTTTGAAAAGCTCGTGATAATTCTTAATGAAATCGCAGCTTCGTCTTGACGTAGCTTGGATTTTGGCAGTTTGAATTCGCCTGGAAGAATAGGCGCTTGCGTACATGGAAGCTTGGATTGTCGACGTTCAAAGAAATTGGCATAACTTTTGCATACAGTGTCCGTTTAGGGCCCATAACTCCCCTCATTTTGAAAAGCTTAAGATGATTTTGGATGAACTCGTAGCTTCACCAGGACATATGATGGAGTTTGGCAGTTTGAATTCGTGTGAAAGAACATGCACTAGCGTATATGGAATGCTTGCATTGTCAACCTTCAAAGAAATTGGCTTAACTTTCGCATACGGTGTCTATTTTGGACCCATAACTCCCCACATTTTGGAAAGCTCGGGATAATTCTGAATGAACTCCCAGCTTCACAGTAATGTATGATTGATTTTGGCTGTTTGAATTCGTGTGGAAGAACAAGCCCTTGCATACATGGAAAGCCTGGATGGCCGACGTTCGAAGAAATTGGCATAACTTTCGCATACGGTGTCTGTTTTAGGCCCATAACACCTCATTTTAAAAGGCTCATGACAATTTCGAATGAGCTTGTACCTTCACCAGGATGTATGATGGATTTTGGCAGTTTGAATTCGTGTGGAAGAACAGGCGCTTGTGTACATGGAACGCCTGGATGGTCGACGTTCAAAGAAGTTGGCATAACTTTCTTATACGGTGTCCATTTTAGGCCCATAACTCCTCTCATTTTCAAAAGCTCACGACAATTTTGGATGAACTAGTAGCTTCACCAGGACGTATGATGCATTTTGGCAGTTCGAATTCATGTGGAAAAATAGGCTCTTGCGTACATGGAACGCTTGGATTGTTCATGTTTGAAGAAATTGACATAACTTTTGCATACATTGTCTGTTTTGGACCCATAACTCTCCTCATATCGAAAAGCTCATGTTAATGAACTTGCAGATTTGTCGTGTCGTAGCTTGGATTTTGGAAGTTTGAATTCGTGGGGAAGTATAGGCGCTTGCGTACTTGGAAGCATGGATTTTCCACGTTCGAAGAAATTGGCATAACTTTCGCACACGGTGTTTGTTTAGGGCCTATAACTCCCCTCATTTTGATAAGCTTAAGATGATTTTGGATGAACTCGTAGATTCACCTAGACGTATGATGGATTTTGGAAATTTGAATTCGTGTGGAAGAATAGGCGCTAGCGTATACGGAATGCTTGGATTGTCGACGTTCGAAGAAATTTGCTTAACTTTCGCATACGGTGTCCGTTTTGGACCCATAACTCCCACATTTTGGAAAGCTCATGATAATTCTTAATGAACTCCCAGCTTCGCAGTGACTTATGATGGATTTTGGTAGTTTGAAATTGTGTGGAAGAACAGGTGCTTGCGTCCATGGAAAGCTTGGTGGTCGACGTTCGAAGAAATTGGCATAACTTTCACATATGGTGTCCGTTTTGGGTCCATAACACCCCTCATTTTGAAAAGCTCACGACAATTTTTGATGAACTCGTAGCTTCACCAGGACGTATGATGGATTTTGGCTGTTTGAATTCATGTGGAAGAACGGGCGCTTGCGTACATGGAACGCTTTGATTGTTGACGTTCGAAGAAATTGGCATAACTTTCGCGTACGGTATCCACTTTGGACCCATAACTCCCCACATTATGGAAAGCTCGTGATAATTCTTAATGAACTCCAAGCTTCACAGTGATGAATGATGGATTTTGGCAGTTTGAATTCGTGTGGAAGAACAGGCGCTTGCGTAAATGGAAAGCCTGGATGGTCAACGTTCGAAGAAATTGGCATAACTTTCGTATACGGTGCCTGTTTTGGGTCTATAACACCTCTCATTTTAAAAAGCTCACAACAATTTTTGATCAACTCATAGCTTCACCAGGATGTATGATGGATTTCGACAGTTCGAATTTGTGTGGAAGAATAGGCGCTTACGTACATGGAACATTTGGGTTGTTGACGTTCGAAGAAATTGGCATAACTTTCGCAAACGGTGTCTGTTTTCAACCCATAACTCCCCACATTTCTAAAAGTTCGTGATAATTCTTATTGAACTCGCAGCTTCGTCTTGATGTAGCTTGGATTTTGGCAGTTTGAATTCGTGTGGAAGAACAGGCGCTTGCGTACATGGAAGCTTGGATTGTCAACGTTCGAAGAAATTGGCATAACTTTTGCATATGGTGTCCGTTTAGGGCCCATAACTCCCCTCATTTTGAAAAGCTTAAGATGATTTTGGATGAACTCATAGCTTCACCAAGATATATGATGGATTTTGGTAGTTTGAATTCGGGTGAAAGAACAGGCGCTAGCGTATATGGAAAGCTTGGATTGTCGACCTTCGAAGAAATTGGCTAAACTTTCCATACGGTGTCCATTTTGTACATATAACTCTCCACATTTCGAAAAGCTCGTGATAATTTTGAATGAACTCCCAGCTTCATAGTGATGTATGATGGACTTTGGCTGTTTGAATTCGTGTGGAAGAACAGACGCTTGCGTACATGGAAAGCCTGAATGGCCTACGTTCGAAGAAATTGGAATAACTTCCCCATACGATGTCCGTTTTGGGCCCATAACACCCCTCATTTTGAAAAGCTCACGATAATTTTGGATGAACTCGTAACTTCACTAGGACGTATGATGGATTTTAGCAGTTTGAATTTTTGTGGAAGAACAGGCGCTTGTGTACATGGAATGCCTGGATGGTCGACGTTCGAAGAAATTGGCATAACTTTCACGTACGGTGTCTATTTTTGACCTGTAACTCCCTCTATTTAGAAAGGCTCGTGATAATTCTTAATGAACTCGCAGCTTCATCTTGATGTTGCTTGGATTTTGGCAGTTTGAATTCGTGTGGAAGAATAGGCGCTTGCATACATGGAAGCTTGGATTGTCGACGTTCGAAGAAATTGGCATAACTTTTGCATACGGTGTCTATTTTGGACCCATAACTCCCCACATTTTGAAAAGCTCATGATAATTTTGAATTAAATCGCAGCTTCGTCATGACGTAGCTTGGATTTTGAAAGTTTGAACTTGTGTGGAAGAACAGGCGCTTGCATACATGGAAGCATAGATTTTCGACGTTCGAAGAAATTAGCATAACTTTCGCACTCGGTATCTGTTAAGGGCCCATAACTCCCCTCATTTTGAAAAGCATAAGATGATTTTGGATGAATCATAGCTTCACCAAGACGTATGATAGATTTTGGCAATTTGAATTCATGTGGAAGAACAGGCGCTAGCGTTTACGAAACGCTTGGATTGTCGACGATTAAAGAAATTTGCCTAACTTTCACATACGGTGTCCATTTTGGACCCATAACTCCCCACATTTCGGAAAGCTCTTGATAATTCTTAATTAACTCCCAGCTTGATAGAGATGTATGATGGATTTTGGTAGTTTGAATTTGTGTGGAAGAACAGGTGCTTGCGTATATGGAAATGCTGGATGGTCGATGTTCGAAGAAATTGGCATAACTTTCGCATACGGTGTCCATTTTGGGTCCATAAAACCCCTCATTTTGAAAAGCTCGCGACAATTTTAGATGAACTCCTAGCTTCCCCAGGACGTATGATGGATTTTGGCAGTTTGAATTCGTGTGGAAGAACAGGGGCTTGCGTACATGGAACGCTTGGATTGTTGACGTTCGAAGAAATTGGCATAACATTCGCACACAGTGTCCGTTTTGGACCCATATCTTCCCACATTTCGAAAAGCTCATGATAATTCTTAATGAACTCCTAGCTTCACAGTGATTTATGATGGATTTGGCAGTTTTGAATTCGTGTACAAGAAGATGCACTTGCGTACAGGGAAAGCCTGGATGGTCGACGTTCGAAGCAATTGGCATAACTTTTGCATACGGTGTCTATTTTGGGTCTATAACACCCCTCATTTTAAAAAGCTCACGAAAATTTTGGATGAACTCGTAGCTTCACCAGGACGTATGATGGTTTTTGACAGTTTGAATTCGTGTGGAAGAACAGGCGCTTGCGTACATGGAATGCTTGGATTGTCGGCATTCGAAGAAATTGGCATAACTTTTGCACACGGTGTCCGTTTAGAGCCCATGACTCCCCTCATTTGGAAAAACTTAAGATGATTTTGTATGAACTCATAGCTTCACCGAGATGTATGATGGGTTTTGACATATTGAATTCGTCTGGAAGAACAGGCACTAGCATAAAAGGAACGCTTGGATTGTCGACGTTCGATGAAATTGGCTCAATTTTTGCATACGGTGGTCATTTTGGACCCAGAACTCCCCACATTTCGGATAGCTCGTGATAATTCTGAATGAACTCCCAGCTTCACCGTGATGTATGATGGATTTTGACAGTCTGAATTCGTGTGGAAGAACAGGCGCTTGCGTACATGGAACACCTGGATGGTCGACGTTTGAAAAATTGGCATAACTTTCACATACGGTGTCCGTTTTGGGCCCATAACTCCCCTCATTTTGAAAAGCTCACAATAATTTTGGATGAACTCGTAGCTTCAGCAGGATGTATGATGGATTTTGGCAGTTTGAATTCGTGTGGAAGAATAGGCGCTTGAGAGCATGGAATGCTTGGATTGTTGACGTTCGAAGAAATTGGAATAACTTTCACATACGGTGTCTGTTTTGGACCCATAACTCCCCACATTTTGAAAAGCTTGTGATAATTCTGAATGAACTCTCAGCTTCACCGTGATGTATTATTGATTTTGGCGATTTGAATTCGTGTGGAAGAACATGCACTTGCGTACATGGAACGCCTGGATGGTCGATGTCCGAAGAAATTGGCATGACTTTCGCATACGGTATCCGTTTTGGGCCCATAACTCCCCTCATTTTGAAAAGCTCACAACAATTTTGGATGAACTCGTAGCTTTACCAGGATGTATGATGGATTTTAGCTGCTTGAATTCGTGTGGAAGAACAGGTGCTTGCGTACATGGAACGCCTCGATGGTCGATGTTCTAAGAAATTGGCATAACTTTCGCATACGGTGTCTATTTTGGACACATAACACCCCACATTTCGAAAAGCTCATGATAGTTCTGAATGAACTCGCAGCTTTGTCGTGATGCAGCTTGGATTTTGGCAGTTTGAATTCGTGTTGAAGAATAGGCGCTAGCGTATTCGATATGCTTGGATTGTCGACGTTCGAAGAAATTGGCTTAACTTTCGCATACGACGTCCGTTTTGGACCCATAACTCCCCAGATTCGGGAAAGCTTGTCATAATTCTTAGTGAACTCCCAGCTTCACTGTGGTACATGATGGATTTTGGTAGTTTGAATTCGTGTGGAAGAACTGGCGCTTGCGTAAATGGAACGCCCGGATGGTCGACGTTCGAAGAAATGGGCATAACTTTCGCATACGATGTCTATTTTGGGCCCATAACTCCCCTCATTTTGAAAACCTCACGACAATTTTTGGATGAATTCGTAGCTTCACCAGGACGTATGATGGATTTTAGCAGTTTGAATTCGTGTGGAAGAATAGCAGCTTGCGTACATGGAACACTTGGATTGTTGACGTTCAAAGAAATTAGCATAACTTTTGCATACGGTGTCTGTTTTCGACCCATAACTCCCCACATTTCAAAAAGCTCTTGATAATTCTGAATGAATTTGTATCTTCCTCGTGTTGAAGCTTGGATTTTGGCAGTTTAGATTTGCATGGAAGAACAGGCGCTTGCATACATGGAAGTTTGGATTGTCGACGATCGAAGAAATTGGCATAACTTTCGCATACGGTGTCCATTTAGGGCCCATAACTCCCCTGATTTTCGAAAAGCTTAAGATGATTTTGGATGAACTCGTAGCTTTACCAGGACATATCATGGATTTTCATAGTTAGAATTCTTGTGGAAGAACAAGCGCTAGCGTACATGGAGCGCTTGGATTGTCGACGCTCGAAGAAATTGGCTTAACTTTCACAAACGGTGTTCGTTTTGGACCCAAAACTCCCCACATTTCGGAAAGCTCGTGATAATTCTGAATGAACTCCTAGCTTCACCGTGATGTATGATGGATTTTGGTTGTTTGAATTCGTGTGGAAGAACAGGTGCTTGTGTACATGGAACCCCTGGATGGTCGATGTTCGAAGAAATTGGCATAACTTTCGCATACGGTGTCCATTTTGGGCCCATAACTCCCATCAATTTGAATAGCTCACGACAATTTTGGATGAACTCATAGCTTCACTTGGACGTATGATGGATTTTTGCAATTTGAATTCGTGTGGAAGAACAGGCCTTTGCGTACATAGAACGCTTGTATTGTCGATGTTCGAAGAAATTGGCATAACTTTTTCACACGGTGTCCGTTTAGGGCCCATAACTCCCCTCATTTTGAAAAACTTACGATGATTTCGGATGTACTCGTTGCTTCACCAGGATGTATGTTAGATTTTGGCAGTTTGAATTCGTGTGGAAGAACAGGCGCTTGAGTACATGGAACGCTTGGACTGTTGATGTTCGAAGAAATTGGCATAACATTCGTATACGGTGTTCTTTTTGGACCCATAACTCCCTACATTTTGAAAAGCTCACGATAATTCTGAATGAACTCCTAGCTTCACAGTGGTGTATGATGGATTTTGGCTGTTTGAATTCATGTGGAAGAACAGGCGCTTGCATACATGGAACGCCTAGATGGTCAATGTTCAAAGAAATTGGCATAACTTTTGCATACGGTGTCCGTTTTGGGCCCATAACTTCCCTCATTTTGAAAAGCTCATGACAATTTTGGATGAACTCATTCCTTCACCAGGACGTATGATGGATTTTGGCAATTTGAAATTGTGTGGAAGAATAGGCGCTTGCGTACATGGAATGCTTGGATTTTTGACGTTCTAAGAAATTAGCATAACTTTCGCATACGTTGTCTGTTTTGGACCCTTAACACCCTACATTTCAAAAAGCTCTTGATAGTTCTGAATGAACTCGCAGCTTTGTCGTGACATAGCTTGGATTTTCGCAGTTTGAATTCGTGCGAAAAAATAGGTGCTCACATCCATTGAAGCTTGGATTGTTGACGTTCGTAGAAATTGGCATAACTTTCTCATATGGTGTCGATTTAGGGTCCATAACTCTCTTAATTTTGAAAAGCTTAAGATGATTTTGAATGAACTCATAGATTTACCAGGACGAATGATGGATTTTAGCAGTTTAAATTCGTGTGTAAGAACAGGCTCTAGTGTACATGGAACACTTAGATTGTCGACGTTCGAAGAAATTTGCTTAACATTCGTAAACGATGTCCGTTTTGGACCCAGAACTCCCCACATTTTGGAAAGCTTGTGATAATTTTGAATGGACCCCAACTTCACCGTGACGTATGATGGATTTAGGTAGTTTTAATTCGTGTGGAAGAATAGTTGTTTGCGTACATGAAACGCCTGGATGGTCGACGTTCGAAGAAATTGGCATAACTTTGGCATATGGTGTCCATTTCTTGCCCATAACTCCCCTCACTTTGAAAAGCTCAAGACAATTTTGGATGAACTCGTGGCTTCACCAGGACGTATGATGGATTTTGGCAGTTTGAATTCGTGTGGAAGAACAGGCGCTTACATACATGGAACGCTTGGATTGTTGACGTTCGATGAAATTGGCATAACTTTTATATACAATGTCTGTTTTGGACACATAACTCCCCAGATTTCGAAAAGCTTGTGATAATTTTGAATGTACTCGGAGCTTCGTCGTAATGTAGCTTGGATTTTGGCCGTTTGAATTGGTGTGGAAGAATAGGCGCTTCCGTACATGGAACGCTTGGATTGTTGACGTTCGAAGAAATTGGCATAACTTTCGCATACGGAGTCAGTTTTGGACCCATAACTCCCCACATTTCGAAAAGTTCATGATAATTCTTAACGAACTCCCAGCTTCACCGTGCAGTATGATAGATTTTGGCGATTTGAATTCGTGTGGAAGAACAGGCGCTTGTGTACATAGAATGCCTGGATAGTCGATGTTTGAAGAAATTGGCATAACTTTTGCATATGGTGTCCGTTTTGGGCCCATAACTCCCCTCATTTTGGAAAGCTCATGACCATTTTGGATGAACTCATAGCTTCACCAAGATCTATGATGGATTTTGCCAGTTTGAATTCGTGTGGAAGAACAGCCGCTTGCGTATGTGGAACTCTTGGATTGTTGACGTTTGAAGAAATTGGCATAACTTTCACATACGGTGTCGGTTTAGGGCCCATAACTCCCCACATTTCAAAAAGCACGTGATAATTCTGAATGAATTCACAGCTTTATCGTGACGAAGCTTGAATTTTGGCAATTTGACTTCGTGTGGAAGAACAGGCGCTTGCGTACATGGAAGCTTGGATTGTCGACGTTCGAAGAAATTGGCATAACTTTCGCGTACGGTGT
This sequence comes from Olea europaea var. sylvestris, assembly GCF_002742605.1. Lineage (NCBI taxonomy): Eukaryota > Viridiplantae > Streptophyta > Magnoliopsida > Lamiales > Oleaceae > Olea > Olea europaea. The sequence continues at coordinate 8,504,475 of NC_036243.1, read as the reverse complement.
CCATTTAGGGCCCATAACTCTCCTCATTTTGAAAAGCTTGAAATGATTTTGGATGAACTCTTAGCTTCACAAGACGTATGATTGATTTTAGCAGTTTGAATTCGTGTTGAAGAATAGGCGCTAGCGTACATGGAATGCTTGGATTGTCGACATTCGATGAAATTAGCTTAACTTTTGCAAACGATGTCCGTTTTGAACCCAGAACTCCCCACATTTTGAAAAGCTCGTGATAATTCTGAATGAACTACTAGCTTCACCATGATGAATGATGGATTTTGGCAGTTTGAATTCGTGTGGAAGAACAGGCACTCGCATACATAGAACCCCTGGTTGGTCGACATTCGAAGAAATTGGCATAACTTTTGCATACTGCGTCCGTTTTGGGCCCATAACTCCCCTCATTTTTAATAGCTCACGACAATTTTGGATGAACTCGTAGCTTCACCTGCTCATATGAGGGATTTTTGCAATTTGAATTCGTGTGGAAGAACAGGCACTTGCGTACATGGAACGCTTGAATTGTTGACCTACGAAGAAATTGGCATAACTTTCGTACCCGGTGTTCGTTTAGGGCCCATAACTCCCCACATTTTAAAAAATGAGATGATTTCGGATGAACTCGTTGCTTCCCCTGGATGTATGAGGATTTTGACAGTTTGAATTCGTGTGGAAGAATAGGCGCTTGCGCACATGGAACGCCTAGATGGTTGGTGTTCAAAGAAATTGGCATAAATTTTGCATACGGTGTCCATTTTTGGACCATAACTCTCCTCAATTTGAAAAGCTCACGACAATCTTGGATGAACTTGTAGCTTCACCAGGTAGTATGAAGGATTTTGGCAGTTCGAATTCATGTGGAAGAACAGGCGCTTGCACACATGGAATGCTTGGATTTTTTATGTTCTAAGAAATTGGCATAACTTTCGCATACGGTGTCTGTTTTGGACCCATAACACCCCACATTTCAAAAAGCTCGTGATAGTTCTGAATGAACTCGCAGCTTCGCCCTCACGTAGCTTGGATTTAGGCAGTTTGAATTCGTGTGGAAGAACATGCGCTTGTGTACATGGAACGCCTGGATGGTCGATGTTAGAAGAAATTGGCATAACTTTCGCATATGGTGTCCGTTTCGAGCCCATAACTCCCCTCATTTTGAAAAGCTCAAGACAATTTTGGATGAACTCGTAGCTTCACCAGGACGTATGACAGATTTTGGCAGTTTGAATTCGTGTGGAAGAACAGGCGCTTGCATACATGGAATGCTTGGATTGTTGACGTTCGAAGAAATTGGCATAACTTTCATATATGATGTCTGTTTTGCAACCATAACTCCGCACATTTCAAAAAGCTCGTGATAATTTTGAATGAACCCGGAGCTTTGTCGTAACGTAGCTTGGATTTTGGTAGTTTGAATTCACGTGGAAGAACAGGCGGTTGCGTACATGGAACGCTTGGATTGTTGACGTTCGAAAAAATTGGAATAACTTTCGCATGCGGTGTCTGTTTTGGACCCATAATTCCCCACATTTTGAAAAGCTCGTGATAATTCTGAATGAACTCCTAGCTTCACCGTGAAGTATGATGGATTTTGGCGGCTTGAATTCTTGTGGAAAAGCAGGCACTTGTGTACATGGAACGCCTGGATAGTAGATGTTCGAAGAAATTGGCATAACTTTCGCATACGATGTCCGTTTTTGGGCCCATAACTCCCCTCATTTTGAAAAGTTCACGACAAGTTTAGATGAACTTGTAGCTTCACCAAGATGTATGATGGATTTTGGCAGTTTGAATTCGTGTGCAAGAACAGGCACTTGCGTATGTGGAACGCCTGGATTGTTGACGTTCGAAGAAATTGGCATAACTTTCGCATACGGTGTCGGTTTAGGGCCCATAACTCCCCACCTTTCAAAAAGCTCATGATAATTCTGAATGAATCCCCAGCTTCAGCATGACGAAGCTTGGATTTTGGCAGTTTGAATTCGTGTGGTAGAACAGGCGCTTGCGTACATGGAACTTGGATTGTCGACGTTTGAAGAAATTAGCATAACTTTCGCATACGGTGTCCATTTAGGGCCCATAACTCTCCTCATTTTGAAAAGCTTAAGATGATTCTTGATGAACTCTTAGCTTCACAAGACGTATAATGGATTTTAGCAGTTTGAATTCGTGTGGAAAAATAGGCGCTAGCGTACATGGAACGCTTGGATTGTCGACGCTCGAAGAGATTGGCTTAACTTTCACAAATGGTGTCCGTTTTGAACCTAGAACTCCACACATTTCGGAAAGCTCGTGATAATTCTAAATGAACTCCCAGATTCACCTAGACATATGGTGGATTTTTGCAGTTTGAATTCGTGTGGAAGAACAGGCGCTTGCAAACGTAGAACGCTTGGATTGTTGACGTTCGAAGAAATTGGCATAACTTTCGTACATGATGTCCGTTTAGGGCCCATAACTCCCCTCATTTTGAAAAATAAGATGATTTCAGATGAACTCGTTGGTTCACCTAGACGTATGATGGATTTTGGCAGTTTGAATTCGTGTGGAAGAACAAGCGCTTGCGTACGTAGAACGCTTGGATTGTTTACATTCGAAGAAATTGGCATAACTTTCGCATACGGTGTCTGTTTTGGACCCATAACTCCCCACATTTTGAAAAGCTCATGATAATTCTGAATGAACTCCCACTTTACTGTGATGTATGATGGATTTTGGTAGTTTGAAAATAGACGCTTGCGTACCTAGAACGTCGGGATGGTCGATGTTCGAAGAAATTGGCATAACTTTCGCATACAGTGTCCGTTTTGGGACCATAACTTTTCTCATTTTGAAAAGCTCACGACAATTTTGGATGAACTCGTAGCTTCACCTGGTCGTATGAAGGATTTTAGCAGTTTGAGTTCGTGTGGAAGAACAGGCGCTTGTGTACATGGAATGCTTGGATTGTTGATGTTCTAAGGAATTGGCATAACTTTCGAATACGGTGTTTGTTTTGTACCCATAACACCCCACATTTCAAAAAGCTCATGATAGTTCTGAATGAACTCGTAGCTTCGTCGTGACGTAGCTTGGATTTTGGCAATTTGAAATCATGTGGAAGAACAGGCGCCCGCGTCCATTGACGCTTGGATTGTTGACGTTCAAAGAAATTGGCATAACTTTCGCATACAGTGTCAATTTAGGGCCCATAAGTCCACTCATTTGAAAAGCTTAAGATGATTTTGGATGAACTCATAGCTTCACCAGGACGTATGATGGATTTTTTCAGTTTAAATTCGTGTGGAAGAATAGGCGCTAGCGTACATGGAACGCTTAGATTGTTGACGTTCGAAGAAATTTGCTTAACATTCATAAACGGTGTCCGTTTTGGACCCAGAACTCCCCACATTTCGAAAAGCTTGTGATAATTTTGAATGAACTCCCAACTTCATGGTGATGTATGATGGATTTTGGCATTTTGAATTTGTGTGGAAAAACTGTTGCTTGCAAACATGAAACGCCTGGATGGTCGACGTTCGAAGAAATTGGCATAACTTTCGCATACGGTGTCAATTTTTGAACCATAACTCCCCTCATTTTGAAAAGCTCAAGACTATTTTGGATGAACTCGTAGCTTCACCAAGACGTATGATGGATTTTGCCAGTTTAAATTCGTGTGGAAAAATAGGCACTTGCGTACATGGAACGCTTGGATTGTTGACGGTCGAGGAAATTGGCATAACATTCATATACGATGTCTATTTTGGACCCATAACTCCACACATTTCAAAAAGCTTGTTATATAATTTTGAATGAACTTGTAGCTTCGTCATAACGTAGCTTGGATTTGGGCAGTTTGAATTCGTGTGGAAGAACAGGCGCTTGCGTACATGGGACGCTCAGATTGTTGACGTTCGAAGAAATTGACATAACTTTCGCATACGGTGTCTGTTTTGGACCTATAACTCTCCTCATTTCGAAAAGCTCGTGATAATTCTGAATGAACTCCCAGCTTCACCGTGATGTATGATCGATTTTGGCGGTTTGAATTTGTGTGGAAGAACATGTGCTTGCGTACATGGAATGCCTGGATGGTCGACATTCGAAGAAATCGGCATAACTTTTGCATACGGTGTTCCTTTTGGGCCCATAAATCCCCTCATTTTGAAAAGCTCACAACAATTTTGGATGAAATCATATCTTTACCAGTATATATGATGGATTTTGGTAGTTTGAATTCGTGTGGAAGAACAGCCGCTTGCGTACAGGGAACGCTTGGATTGTTGACGTTCGAAGAAATTGGCATAATTTTCACATACGGTGTCGATTTAGGGCCCATAACTCCCTACATTTCGAAAAGTTCGTGATGATTCTGAATGAATTCGCAGCTTCGTCATGATAAAGCTTGGATTTTGGTAGTTTGAATTCGTGTGGAAGAGCAGGCCCTTGCATACATGGAAGCTTGGATTGTCGACGTTCGAAGAAATTGGCATAACTTTCGCATACAGTGTCCATTTAGGGCCCATAACTCCACTCATTTTGAAAAGCTTAAGATGATTTTGGATGAACTCGTAGCATCACAAGACGTATGATGGATTTTAGCAGTTTGAATTCGTGCAGAAGAATAGGCGCTAGCATACATGGAACTCTTAGATTGTCGACGTTCGAAGAAATTGGCTTAACTTTTGCAAATGGTTTCCGTTTTGGACCCAGAACTCCAAACATTTCGAAAAACTCGTGATAATTCTGAATGAACTCCCAGCTTCACCGTGATGTATTCTCACACCCCAAATATATACAGATAACCATACTAATTCCTATGTCGAAATGATATTGGTAACTCGATCTAGACATAAAATTTAGATATACTTTTTTTTAATAAAATGAAATGAGCATTTGCACAATTATGTCCCTATTTATTAACTTCAAATCACCTGTGATGATCATATATTATATCAAAGTCAATGATAATATAACCATAATCCAACATGTATGTTCTAAGGTTATAAACACATCTATAGGCTATTTCAAAAGTTATACAAGACAGGACCCCCAAAATACAACACAATAGAGTGTAAGCTCAAAACAATAGCCCACAAAATAACCCTACTGGTCGTCATCCATGTACATTGATCTTTGGAATCCCGTAATAGCTCCACAGCTAGCCGTGCCCTCTACATAGTTCCATGCTCACCTACAATGCAAGAACTACATAAGCCAATGCTTAGTAAGCAAGAATCATGCATGTCATGAGTATGAGTAACAAGGATATGTGACACCATGTCATTTACTTTAAACATCATGCTAAAGATGCATCATATTCCAATATTCATCAAAGTTGACTCGAAATTATTTCATTTGAAATCTTTCATTTCATTGGGCCCTTGACCCACCAACTATGCACTGGATAGAGCTCTGCATAATATCAATATCAATAATCAAGTGGCCAATATGAAATCAACACCGGCGAGTGGACCATCCTCTCGTGACCGCTAGAGGCCCATCCCCTAACTACCCCTATGATCCCTAATAATCATAACAAGGTATAGTTGAGTGGTCCACCCTCTCGTGATTGCCAAAGGCCCATCCCCTGTCTAACTTTGTAATCACCCAGGAAGTATCACCCGCGATGCCAAACGTATCACATAAGCATGCCTCACATGCCTTAGTACCCTAGTAGTGGTCAATAAAACATTTATAAAGAAAACTTACTTTGAAATCATGTTTTTCATGCAAAGTTTTCAACCATGATCATATGTTGTGCATGCCAACGAAAATGCTCATGAATGACATGCTTAATGGAAGTTGATGTCAATGTATTTTCAACTGCATACTCAATGATCATAATCATCATATAGGGTACAACGAGCTTTCTTATCAAAGTATGAAAATATCCTAACATCACTATACCACAAATGCTAGGTTCTTGCATCGTAGTTGCAAATGGATTTTTACTTACCTTTTTGCCCTTGTGTGTGCACAAGCTCCTATGGAGATTATATCACTTTCCTTTTTCACTCAATGTCGGAAAATCACCTGTATTACCATTTAATATTAAAGACAATCCTCCATTTAATAGCCTTAACACACACAAAATCCCAAAATACTTCCATTCACGTCAAAATAATTTAAACGAATTCATTATTCAAGTTACTAACGGCATTACAATCTCGTCCCACAAGTCTCATTTTTACTCGAGTCCAATTACCAACATCAACGTCATCCAATTGTTGTCAACAACCTAATACTCCTTAGAATCTATTTTCTAGGCCCAAGAGATAATTAATTTACATGTAAAGTTTTCACCCCCTTATCCATATCCAATGACTCCCAAAATTTTACCACGTTTCTATAACATGTATGTGAAGACAATAATGCTCTAAAGTCGTGAAAAATCAAGTGTTCTCAGCATCAAAATAGTCCATTTCCACGACATCAAAATCAGGCAGTTTTCATTGTGACAGCTTTAGGTTTCCATTTTATTAGCATGTCATCAAACAGATTCCAGGATATTAGAAGACCATTTATATCCTTATAAATGCCATATAACAATATTCATTTACATATATACAAGTTATATCTTCAGTATTATCCAAAATCAAAGTTTAAACCTTCCAAATTCATCAATCAACACATCTCTATTCCTGTTGGTTTCTTTCAGGTTCTTGTACTCAATTATCCTCTCTTTTTCCATCATAAAATCATAAAAAACCCTTATACCTAGCCTCAAGTAAGTTTATAGTTTAAATATATTATAAAACAAGCAAAAGAACTAAAGAAAAACTTAAAACCGTGAGCTAAACTCACCTATCCAGAAATTCAATTTCAGCTCCTTGTTTCTGCTTCTCTCTTTTCCTTTTTGCTTTCTCTTTCAATCGGTGATCAATTGGGGATAATTTGTAAGACTAAACATGTTGTTATGAGGTGTATATAATGTCTTCAAGATTCTGGAGACGTGACTCTTCCTTAAGGATTAAGAAAATGTTGGGTGCAGCGAAGTGTTTAGCATGCGGTGGTCTTTTCCTACTATATTTGACTTTTCTCTTGGACTATTTGACTTATATTGATTTATAAGATATATATATCAATCTATATTAAATAAAAAGAGGTAGGAAACGTGCTATATATCTTAAGGATGAAGGGATTGAGTGTTAAAATGACAACTATCCCAAGCACGAGGTGCCAAGCACAACATGTCTTCATTGCAGCCATACTTGATTTTCAACCATTATATTTGGATCCATTTATGATTATAAGATATATATTCATCCTATAATAAGTGCTTAAGGAGTAGGATAGGAGATTGATGCCTTAAGGTTAAAGGAACTGGGTGTTAAAATGATAAATATTAAAAGCATGAGGTGGTCACTAGTAAAAAAAAAAATCTGATTTTATATCTATCTTTGCAGGTATAAATCAAGTATCCTGGGCTTATGTTAATGTGTTTACAATCCATTTCACTTTCCCTAAGATCCCAAAATATTTTATAGAGCTAATTCCTCAATCGTTCATTTAATTACTTACCCGATTGACACCCCATTTTTGACCGATTTCATCAAATCGCACCTCGATATTTATAATGTCATATGAGACATATATTATCATATCATGATCATGTTCCTTTATGTGTCATGTCCCAAATATGACAATTACCTATCTAGGGTTTAAGGTGGCCTCGATCAACCGAATAGAAAGCTTGAACTTTTGTCGATACCGATTTCCGACCTTTTCGATATTCCATTTCTTATCAAGCCAATCTCCAACATTTAGTTAACCTAATTTTCTATCATAGCTCAATACAAAATTCAACACCTAGGTCTAGGAGTCGAAGACTAAAATCTTAAAATATCCATAATCGAATGCACCGTTTTAAGATAAAGTAATTAAGAAAACTAATGCAAGTAACATTGTGAATAGCATGAAATGCATGAATCATATTCGCCAAATATATAACATGTAGTTTGGGGTATTACATGTATGATGGATTTTGGATTCGTGTCGAAGAACAGGCGCTTACGTACATGGAACGCTTGGATGGTCGATGTTCGAAGAAATTGGCATAACTTTTACATACGGTGTCCATTTTCGGCCCATAACTCCCCTTATTTTGAAAAGCTCACGACAATTTTGGATGAACTCGTAGCTTCACCAGGACGTATGATGGATTTTAGCAGTTTGAATTCATGTGGAAGAATAGGCGCTTGCGTACATGGAGCGCCTAGATGGTCGATGTTCTAAGAAATTGGCATAACTTTCACATACGGTGTCTATTTGGACACATAACACCCCACATTTCCTAAAGCTCATGATAGTTCAAAATGAACTCGCAGCTTCATCGTGACGTAACTTGGATTTTGGACTTTTGAATTCGTGTCGAAGAACAGGCGCTCGCTTCCATTGAAGCTTGGATTGTTGACGTTCAAAGAAATTGGCATAACTTTCGCGTGCGGTGTTAGTGTAAGGCCCATAACTCCCCTCATTTTGAAAAGCTTAAGATGATTTAGAATGAACTCATAGCTTTACCAGGAAGTATGATTGATTTTGCCAGTTTAAATTCGTGTGGAAGAATAGGAGCTAGCATACATGGAATACTTAGATTGTCAACGTTCGAAGAAATTTGATTAACATTCGTAAACGGTGTCCATTTTGGACCCAGAACTCCCCACATTTCGGAAAGCTCGTGGTAATTTTGAATGAACTCCTAGCTTCACTGTGATGTATGATGGATTTTGGCAGTTTGAATTCGTGTGGCAGAACAGTTACTTGCGTACATGAAACGCCTAGATGGCCAACGTTTGAAGAAATTGGCATGACTTTTGCATACGGTGTCCATTTTAGACCCATAACTCCCCTCATTTTGAAAAGTTCAAGACAATTTTGGATGAACTCGTAGCTTCACCAGGACATATGATGGATTTTGGTAGTTTAAATTCATGTGGAAAAATAGGCGCTTACGTACATGGAATGCTTGGATTGCTAACGGTCGAAGAAATTGGCATAACTTCCATATATGATGTCTGTTTTGGACCCATAACTCCCCACATTTCGAAAAGTCCATGATAATTTTGAATGAACTCGTAGCTTTGTCGTAACACAGCTTGGATTTTACCAGCTTGAATTCGTGTGGTAGAATAGGCGATTGCGTACATGGGACGCTTAGATTGTTGACGTTCAAAGAAATTGACATAACTTTCGAATACGATGTCTGTATTGGACCCATAACTCCCCACATTTCGAAAAGCTCGTGATAATTCTGAATGAACTCCTAGCTTCACCGTGATGTATGATGGATTTTGGCGATTTAAATTCGTGTGGAACAACATGCGCTTGCGTACATGGAACGCCTGGATGGTCGATGTTCGAAGAAATTGGCATAACTTTCGTATACGGTGTCCATTTTTTGGCCAATAACTCCCCTCATTTTGAAAATCTCACGAAAAATTTGGATGAACTCGAAGCTTCACCAGGATATCAGATGAATTTTGGTAGTTTGAATTTGTGTACAGAACAGGCACTTGCGCGCATGGAACGCTTGGATTGTTGATATTCGAAGAAATTGGCATAACTTTGGCATACGGTGTCGGTTTAGGGCCCATAACTCCCCACATTTCGAAAAGCTCGTGATAATTCTGAATGAATTTGCATCTTCGTCGTGACAAAGCTTGGATTTTGGCAGTCTGAATTCATGTGGAAGAATAGGCACTCGCGTACATTGAAGCTTGGATTCTCGACGTTCGAAGAAATTGACATAACTTTCGCATACGGTGTTCATTTAGGGCCCATAACTCCCCGATTTTGAAAAGCTTAAGATGATTTTGGATGAACTCGTAGCTTCATAAGACATATGATGGATTTTAGCAGTTTCACTTCATGTGGAAGAACAGGCGCTTGCGTACATGGACCGCTTAGATTGTTGGCGTTCGAAGAAATTGGCATAAATTTCGCATACGGTGTCTGTTTTGGACCCATAACTCACCAAATTTCGAAAAGCTCGTGATAATTCTAAATAAACTCCCAGCTTCACCGTGATGTACGGTGGATTTTGGCGGTTTGAATTCATGTGGAAGAAGATGCGCTTGCATACATGGAATGCCTGCATGGTCGATGTTCGAAGAAATTGGCATAACTTTCGCATACGGTGTCTGTTTTGGGTCCATAACTCCCCTCATTTTGAAAATCTCACGGCAATTTTGATGAACTCGTAGCTTCACCAGGACGTATGATGGATTTTGGAAGTTTGAGTTCGTGTGGAAGAACAGGCGCTTGCGTACATGGAACGCTTGGATTGTTGATGTTCTAAGAAATTGACATAACTTTCGCATACGTTGTCTGTTTTGGACCTATAACACCCCACATTTTGAAATTCTCGTGATAGTTCTGAATGAACTCGCAGCTTAGTCGTGACGTAGCTTGGATTTTGGCAGTTTGAATTCGTATGGAAGAACAGGCGTCGCGTCCATTGAAGCTTCGATTGTTAGCGTTCGAAGAAATTGGCATAACTTTAGCATACGATGTCAGTTTAGGGCCCATAACTCCCCTCATTTCTAGAAGCTTAAGATGATTTTGGATGAACTCACAGCTTTACTAGGAAGTATGATCTATTTTGCTAGTTTAAATTCGTGTGGAAGAACAAGCGCTAGCGTACATGGAACGCTTAGATTGTCGACGTTCGAAAAAATTTGCCTAACATTCGTAAACGGTGTCCGTTCTAGACCCAGAACTCACCACATTTCGGAAAGCTCGTGGTAATTTTGAAAGAACTCCAAGCTTCACCGTGATGTATGGTGAATTTTGGCTATTTGAATTCGTGTGGAAGAAAAGTTGCTTGCGTACATGAAATGCCTGGATGGTCGACGTTCGAAGAAATTGGCATAACTTTCGCATATGGTGTCCATTTTGGATCCATAACACCCTTCATTTTGAAAAGCTCAAGATAATTTTAGATAAACTCGTAGCTTCACCAGGACGTATGATGGATTTTGGCAGTTTGAATTCGTGTGGAAAAATAGGCGCTTGCGTACATGGAACGCTGGGATTGTTGACGGTCGAAGAAATTGGCATAACTTTCGTATACGATGTCTGTTTTGGACCCATAACTCCACATATTTCCAAACGCTCATGATAATTTTGAATGAACTCGTAGCTTCGTCGTAACGCAGCTTGGATTTTGGCAATTTGAATTCATGTGGAAGAATATGTGCTTGAATACATGGAACGCTTAGATTGTTGACGTTCGAAGAAATTGGCATAACTTTCGCATACGGTGTCTGTTTTAGACCCATAACTCCTCGCATTTCGGAAAGCTCAAGACAATTCTCACTGAATTCCCAGGTTCACTGTGATGTATGATGGATTTTGGCAGTTTGAATTCATGTGGAAGAACAGTTACTTGCGTACATGAAATGCCTGGATGGTCGACGTTCGAAGAAATTGGCATATCTTTCGCATAGGGTGTCCATTTTGGGCCCATAACTCCCTTCATTTTGAAAAGCTCAAGACAATATTGGATGAACTCATAGCTTCACCAGGAAGTATGATGGATTTTGGCTGTTTGAATTCGTGTGGAAGAGCAGGTGCTTGCGTACATGGAATGCTTGGATTGTTGACGTTCGAAGAAATTATCGTAACTTTCATATACGATGTCTGCTTTGGACCCATAACTCCCCACATTTCGAAAAGCTCATGATAATTTTAAATGAACTCACAGCTTCATCGTGACATAGCTTGGATTTTGGCAGTTTAAATTCGTGTGGAAGAACAGGTGCTTGCGTACATGGAAGCTTGGATTGTCGACGTTCGAAGAAATTGGGATAACTTTCGCATACGACGTCCGTTTAGGGCCCATAACTTCCCTCATTTTAAAAAGCTTAAGATGATTTTGGATGAACTCGTAGCTTCACCTGGATGTATGATGGATATTGGCAGTTTGAATTCTTGTGGAAGAACAGGTGCTAGCATACATGGAACGCTTGGATTGTCGACGCTCGAAGCAATTGGCTTAACGCTCACATACGATGCCCATTTTGGACCAAGAACTCCCCACATTTCGGAAAGCTCATGATAATTCTGAATGAACTCCCAGCCTCACCATGATGTATGATTGGTTTTGGAAGTTTGAATTCGTGTGGAAGAATAGGCCCTTGCATACATGGAACGCCTGGATGGTCGACGTTCGAAGAAATTCGCATAACTTTCACATACGGTGTCCGTTTTGGGCCTACAACTCCCCTCATTTTGAAAAGCTCACGATAATTTTGGATGAACTCGTAGCTTCACCCGGATGTATGATGGATTTTGGCAGTTTGAATTCGTGTGGAAGAACAGGCGCTTGCGTACATGGGAGCTTAGATTGTCGATGTTCGAAGAAATTGGCATAACTTTCACATACGGTGTTCATTTAGGGCCCATAACTCCCCTCATTTTGAAAAGCTTAAGATGATTTTGGATGAACTCGTAGCTTCACCAGGACGTATGATGGATTTTTGCAGTTTGAATTCGATTGGAAGAACCGACGCTTGCGTACATGAAATGCTTGGATTGTCGACGTTCGAAGAAATTGACAGAACTTTTGCATACGATGTCCATTTTGGGTCCATAACTCCCCTCATTTTGAAAAGCTTACGACAATTTTGAATGAACTCGTAGGTTCACCAGGACATATGATGGATTTTGGCAGTTTGAATTCGTGTGGAAGAACAGGCGCTAGCATACATGGAATGCTTGGATTGTCGACGATCAAAGAAATTAGCTTAACTTTCGCATACGATGTCCGTTTTGGACTCAGAACTCCCCACATTTCAGAAAGCTCATGATAATTCTGAATGAATTCCCAGCTTCACCGTGATGTATGATTGATTTTGGCAGTTTGAATTCGTGTGGAAGAACAGGCGCTTGCTTACATGGAACACGTAGATGGTCGACGTTCAAAGAAATTAAAATAACTTTTGAATACCGTGTCTGTTTTGGGCCCATATCTTCCCTCATTTTTAAAAGCTTACGACAATTTTAGATGATCTTGTAGCTTCACTGGGATGCATGATGGATTTTGGTAGTTTGAATTCGTGTGGAAGAACAGGCACTAGCGTACATGGAACGCTTGGATTGTCAACGTTCGAAAAAATTGGCTTAACTTTCGCATATGGTATTCATTTTGGACCCAAAACTCCCCACATTTCAGAAAGCTTGTGATAATTCTGAATGAACTTCCAGCTTCACCATGATATATGATGGATTTTGGCAGTTTGAATTCGTGTGGAAGAACAGGCGGTTGCGTACATGGAATGTCTGGATGGTCGACGTTCGAAGAAATTGACATAACTTTCCCATATGGTGTCCGTTTAGGGCCCATAACTCCCCTCATTTTGAAAAGCTTGAGATGATTTTGGATGATCTCGTAGCTTTACGAGGATGTATGATGGATTTTGACAGTTTGAATTCGTGTGGAAAAACAGGCACTTGCGTACATGGGAGCTTGGATTGTCGATGTTCGAAGAAATTGGCATAACTTTCGCTTGTCCGTTTAGGGCCCAGAATTCCCCTCATTTTGAAAAGCTTAAGATGATTTTGGATGAACTTGTAGCTTCACCAGGACGCATGATGGATTTTTCCAGTTTCGATTGGAAGAACCGGCGCTTGCGTACATGGAACGATTGGATTGTCGACATTCTAAGAAATTGACATAACGTTCGCATACGGTGTTCGTTTTGGGCCCATAACTCCCTTCATTTTGAAAAGCACACAATAATTTCGGAAGAACTCCTAGGTTTACCAGGACATATGATGGATTTTAGCATTTTGAATTCATGTGGAAGAATAGGCGCTAGCATACATGGAATGCTTGGATTGTCGACAATCGAAGAAATTGGCTTAAATTTTCGCATACGGTGTCCATTTTGGAATCAGAACTCCCAACAATTCAGAAAGCTCATGATAATTCTGAATAAACTCCCAGCTTCACCGTGAAGTATGATTGATTTTGGTAGTTTGAATTCGTGTGGAAGAACAGGCGCTTGCGTACACGGAACACCTGGATGGTCGACGTTCCAAGAAATTCAAATAACTTTTGAATACCGTGTCTGTTTTGGGCCCATAACTCCCCCCATTTTGAAAAGCTCACGACAATTTTAGATGATCTAGTAGCTTCACCAGGACGCATGATGGATTTTGACAGTTTGAATTCGTATGGAAGAACAGGTGCTAGCATACATGGAACACTTGGATTGTCAACGTTCAAAAAAATTGGCTTAACTTTTACATACGGTGTTCATTTTGGACCCAGAACTCCCCACATTTCAGAAAGCTCCTGATAATTCTGAATGAACTTCTAGTTTCACCATGATGTATGATTGATTTTGGCAGTTTGAATTCGTTTGGAAGAACAGGCGGTTGCGTACATGGAACGCCTGGATGGTCGACGTTCGAAGAAATTGGCATAACTTTCACATATGGTGTCCGTTTAGGGCCCATAACTCCCCTCATTTTGAAAAGCTTAAGATGATTTTGGATGAACTCGTACCTTCACCAAGACGTATGATGGATTTTAGTAGCTTGAATTCGTGTGGAAGAACGGGCGCTAGCGCACGTGGAACGCTTGGATTGTTGACGTTCGAAGAAATTGGCTTAACTTTCGCATACGGTGTCCGTTTTGGACCTAGAACTCCCCACATTTTGGAAAGCTCGTGATAATTATGAATGAACTACCAGCTTTACCGTGATGTATGATGGATTTTGGTAGTTTGAATTCGTGTGGAAGAATAGGCGCTTGCGTACATGGAACGCCTGGATGGTTGACGTTCGAAGAAATTGGCATAACTTTCGCATACGGTGTCCGGTTTGGGCCCATAACTCCCCACATTTTGAAAAGCACATGATAATTATGGATGATCTTGTAGCTTCTCCAGGACGTATGATGAATTTTGGTAGTTTGAATTCGTGTGGAAGAACGGGCGCTTGCATACATAGCACGGTTGGATTGTTGATGTTCGAAGCATACGGTGTCCGTTTAGGGCCGATAACTCCCATCATTTTAAAAAGCTTAAGATGACTTTGGATGAACTTGTAGCTTTACCGATTCGTACGATGGATTTTGGATGTTTGAATTCATGTGGAAGAACAGGCGCTAGCATACACGGAACGCTTGGATTGTCGACGTTCGAAAAAATTAGATTAACTTTCGCATACGGTGTTCATTTTAGACCCAAAACTCCCCACATTTTGGAAAGCTCATGATAATTTTGAATGAACACCCAGATTCACTCTGATGTATGATTGATTTTGACCGTTTGAATTCACGTGGAAGAACAAGAGCTTGCGTACACAGAATGCCTGGATGGTCGACGTTCGAAGAAATTGGCATAACTTTCATATACAGTGTCCGTTTTGGACCGACAACTCCCCACATTTTGAAAAGCTCGTGATAATTCTGAATGAACTCCAAGCTTCACCATGATGTATGATGGATTTTGCCAGTTTGAATTCGTGTGGACGAACAGGGGCTCGCGTACATGGAACATCTGGATGGTCGACGTTTGAAGAAATTGGCATAACTTTTGCATATGGTGTCCGTTTTGGGCCCATAACTCTCCTCATTTTGAATAGCTCACGACAATTTTGGATAAACTCGTAGCTTCACCTAGACATATGATGGATTTTTGCAGTTTGAATTCGTGTGGAAGAACAGGCGCTTGCGTACATGGAACGCTTGGATTGTTAACGTTCGACGAAATTGGCATTACTTTCGTACACGGTGTCCGGGCCTATAACTCCCCTCATTTTGAAAAACTTAAGATGATTTTGGATGAACTTTTTGCTTCACCTGGACGTATGATGGATTTTGATAGTTTCAATTCGTGTGGAAGAATAGGCGCTTGCGTACATGGAATGCTTGGATTGTTGACGTTCGAAGAAATTGGTATAACTTTCGGATACGGTGTCTGTTTTGGACCCATAACACCCCACATTTCGAAAAGCTCTTGATAATTCTGAATGAACTCCCAGCTTCACCGTGATGTATGATGGATTTTGGCAGTTTGAATTCGTGTGGAAGAACAGGTGCTTGCGTACATGGAACTCCTGGATGGTTGATGTTCGATGAAATTGGCATAACTTTCGCATACGGTGTCCGTTTTGGGCCCATAACATCCCACATTTCAAAATGCTCGTGATAGTTCTGAATGAACTCCCAGCTTCGTCATGACGTAGCTTGGATTTTGGCAGTTTGATTTCATGTGGAAGAATATGCGTTCACGTCCATTGAAGCTTGGATTGTTGACGTTCAAAGAAATTGGCATAACTTTCGCATCTGGTGTCGGTTTAGGGCCCATAACTCCCCTCATTTTGAAAAGCTTAAGATGATTTTGGATGAACTCATAGCTTCACCAGGAAGTATGATGGATTTTGCCAGTTTAAATACATGTGGAAGAACAGGTGCTAGTATACATGGAACGCTTAGATTGTCGACGTTCGAAGAAATTTGCTTAACATTCGAAATTGTGTCCGTTTTAGACCCAGAACTCCCCACATTTCGAAAAGCTCGTGATAATTTTGAATGAACTCCCAGCATCACCGTGATGTATGATGGATTTTGGTAGTTTGAATTCGTGTGGAAGAACAGTTGCTTGCGTACATGAAACACCTTGATGGTCGACGTTCGAAGAAATTTGCATAAATTTCGCATACGGTGTCCATTTTGGACCCATAACTTTCCTCATTTTGAAAAGCTTAAGACAATTTTAGATGAACTCGTAGCTTCACCAGGACATATGATGGATTTTAACAGTTTGAATTCGTGTGGAAAAATAGGCCCTTGCGCACATGGAACGCTTGGATTGTTGACGGTCGAAGAAATTGGCATAATTTTCATATACGATGTCTGTTTTGGACCCATAACTCCCCAAATTTCGAAAATCTTGTGATAATTTTGAATGATCTCGTAGCTTCGTTGTAATACAACTTGGATTTTAGCAGTTTGAATTCATATGGAAGAATAGGTGGTTGCGTACGTGGCACGCTTAGATTGTTGACGTTCGAAGAAATTGGCATAAATTTCGCATAAAATGTCTATTTTGGACCCATAACTCCTCAAATTTTGAAAAGCTCTTGATAATTTGGAATGAACTCCCAGCTTCACTGTAATATATGATTGATTTTGGCGGTTTGAATTCATGTGGAAGAACATACGCTTGCGTACACGGAACGCCTGGATGGTCGATTTTCGAAGCAATTGGCATAACTTTCGCATATTGTGTCCGTTTTGGGCCCATAACTCCCCTCATCTTGAAAAGCTCACAATAATTTTGGATGAACTCAAAGCTTCACCAGGATGTATGATGGATTTTGACAGTTTGAATTCGTGTGGAAGAACAGGCACTTGCGTGTATGGAACACTTGGATTATTGACGTTCGAAGAAATTGGCATAACTTTCACATACGGTGTCTATTTTGGACCCAAAGCTCCTCACATTTCGAAAAGCTCGTGATAAGTCTGAATGAACTCCCAGCTTCTCCATGGCGTATGATGCATTTTGGCCGTTTGAATTTGTGTGGAAGAACATGCACTTGCATACACGGAACGCCTGGATGGTCGATGTTCGAAGAAATTGGCATAACTTTCGCATACCATGTCCGTTTTGGGCCCATAACTCCCCTCATTTTGAAAAGCTCATGACAATTTTAGATGAACTCATAGCTTCACCAGGATGTATGATGGTTTTTGGCAGTTTGAATTCGCGTGGAAGAACAGGTGCTTGCGTGCTTAGAACGCTTGGATTGTTGACGTTCGAAGAAATTGGCATAACTTTCGCATATGGTGTCAGTTTAGGACGCATAACTCCCCTCATTTTGAAAAGCTTAAGATGATTTTGGATGAACTCGTACCTTCACAAGGACGTATGATGGATTTTACTAGTTTAAATTCGTGTGGAAGAACAGGCGCTAGTGTACATGGAACGCTTAGATTGTCGACGTTCGAAGAAATTTACTCAACATTCACAAACAGTGTCCGTTTTGGACCCAGAACTCTCCACATTTCGAAAACCTCAAGAAAACTCTGAACGAACTCCCAGCTTCACCGTGATGTATGATGGATTTGGCAGTTTGAATTCGCATGGAAGAACAGTAGCTTGCGTTCATGAAACACCTTGATGGTCGACGTTCAAAGAAATTGGCATTACTTTCGGATACGGTGTCCATTTTGGGCCCATAACTCCCCTCATTTTGAAAAGCTCAAGACAATTTTGGATGAACTCGTAGCTTCACCAGGACGTATGATGGATTTTGGCAGTTTGAATTCGTGTGGAAGAATAGGTGCCTACGTACATGTAATGCTTGGATTATTGACGTTCGAAGAAATTGGCATAACTTTCATATACGATGTCTATTTTGGACCCATAGCTCCCCACATTTCGAAAAGCTCATGATAATTTTAAATGAACTCACAGCTTTGTCGTGACGCAGCTTGGATTTTTACAGTTTGAATTCAATTGGAAGAACGGGCGCTTGCGTACAGGGAACGCTTGGATTGTCGACGTCCAAAGAAATCGACATAACTTTCATATACGATGTCTGTTTTGGACCCATAACTCCAACATTTCGAAAAGCTCGTGATAATTTTGAATGAACTCGTAGCTTCGTTGTAATGCAACTTGGATTTCGGCAATTTGAATTCATACGGAATAACAGGTGCTTGCGTACATAGCACGCTTAGATTGTTGACGTTCGAAGAAATTGACATAACTTTCGCATACGATGTCTATTTTAGACCCATAACTCCTCAAATTTCGAAAAGCTCATGATAATTCGGAATGAACTCCCAGCTTCACCATAATGTATGATTGATTTTGGCGGTTTGAATTCATGTGGAAGAACATGTGCTTGCATACACGGAACGCCTAGATGGTCAATGTTCGAAGCAATTGGCATAACTTTCGCATACTGTGTTCCTTTTAGGCCCATAACTCTCCTCATTTTGAAAAGCTCAGGACAATTTTGGATGAACTCGAAGCTTCACAGGATGTATGATGGATTTTGGCAATTTGAATTCGTGTGGAAGAACAGGCACTTGCGTGTATGGAACGCTTGGATTGTTGATGTTTGAAGAAATTGGCATAACTTTCGCATACGGTCTCGGTTTAGGGCCCATAACTTCCCACATTTCGAAATGCTCGTGATAATTCTGAATGAATTTGCAGCTTCAATGAGATAAAGCTTGAATTTTGGCAGTTTGAATTCGTATGGAAGAACAGGGGCTCGCGTACATGGAAGCTTATATTATCGACGTTCGAAGAAATTGGCATAACTTTCGCACACGATGTCCATTTAGGGCACATAACTCCCCTAATTTTGAAAAGTTTGAGATTATTTTGGATGAACTCGTAGCTTCACAAGACGTATGATTGATTTTAGCAGCTTCAATTTGTGTGGAAGAACAGGCGCTTGCGTACGTGGAACACTTAAATTGTTGACGTTCGAAGAAATTGGAATAACTTTTGCATACGGTGTCTGTTTTGGACCCATAGCTCCTCATATTTCGAAAAGCACGTGATAAGTCTGAATGAACTCCCAGCTTCTCCATGACGTATGATGGATTTTGGGGGTTTGAATTCGTGTGGAAGAATATGCGCTTGCGTACACGGAACCTTGGATGGTTGATGTTCGAAGAAATTGGCATAACTTTCGCATACGGTGTCCATTTTGGGCCCATAACTCCCCTCATTTTGAAAAGCTCACGACAATTTTGGATGAACTCGTAGCTTCACCAGGATGTATGCTGGTTTTTAGTAGTTTGAATTCGTGTGGAATAACAGGTGCTTGGAACGCTTGGATTGTCGACGTTCGAAGAAATTGGCATAACTTTCGCAACGGTGTCAGTTTAGAGCCCATAACTCTCCTCATTTTGAAAAGCTTAAGATGATTTTGGATGAACTCGTACCTTCACCAGGACGTATGATGGATTTTACCAGTTTAAATTCGTGTGGAAGAAGAGGCGCTAGCGTACGTGGAACGCTTAGATTGTCGACGTTCGAAGAAATTTGCTCCAACATTCACAAACGGTGTCCGTTTAAGACCCAGAACTCTCCACATTTCAGAAAGCTCAAGACAATTCTGAATGAACTCCCAGCTTCACCGTGATGTATGATGGATTTTGGCAGTTTGAATTCGCGAGGAAGAACAGTTGCTTGCGTACATGAAATACCTTGATCATCGATGTTCAAAGAAATTTGCATAACTTTCGGATACGGTGTCCATTTTGGGCCCATAACTCCCCTCATTTTGAAAAGCTTGAGACAATTTTGGATGAACTCGTAGCTTCACCAGGACGTATGATGAATTTTAGCAGTTTGAATTCGTGTGGAAGAATAGGTGCCTGCGTACATGGAACGCTTGGATTATTGACGCTCGAAGAAATTGGCATAACTTTCATATACGATATCTATTTTGGACCCATAACTCCCCACATTTCGAAAAGCTCATGATAAATTTAAATGAACTCACAGCTTTGTCGTGACACAGCTTGGATTTTGGCATTTTGAATTCGTGTGGAAGAATAGATGCTTGCGTATATGGAAGCTTAGATTGTCGACGTTCGAAGAATTTGGCATAACTTTTGCGTACGGCGTCTGTTTAGGGCCCATAACTCCCCTCATTTTGAAAAAATTAAGATGAATTTGGATGAACTCGTAGCTTCACTTGGATGTATGATGGATTTTGGCAGTTTGAATTCTTGTGGAAGACCAGGCGCTAGCGTACATGGAACGCTTGGATTGTTGACATTCGAAGAAATTGGCTTAACTTTCGCATATGTCCGTTTTGGACCCAGAACTCCCCACATTTCGGAAAGCTCATGATAATTCTGAATGAACTCCCAGCTTCATCGTGATGTATGATGGATTTTGGCAGTTTGAATTCGTTTGGAAGAGTAGGCACTTGCGTATATGGAACTCCTGGATGGTCTACGTTCGAAAAAAATTGGCATAACTTTCACATACGGTGTCCATTTTGGGCCCATAACTCCCATCATTTTGAATAGCTCACGGTAATTTTGGATGATCTCGTAGCTTTACCAGGACGTATGATGGATTTTGGCATTTTGAATTCGTTCGGAAGAACAGGCGCTTGCGTACATGGGAGCTTGGATTGTCGACGTTCGAAGAAATTGGCATAACTTTTACATACGGTGTCCGTTTAGGGCGCACAGCTCCCCTCATTTTGAAAAGCTTAAGATGATTTTGGATGAACTCGTAGCTTCACCATGACGTATGATGGATTTTTACAGTTTGAATTCGATTGGAAGAACGGGCACTTGCGTACATGGAATGCTTGGATTGTCGACGTTCGAAGAAATCAACATAACTTTCATATACAATGTCTGTTTTGGACCCTTAACTCCCCACATTTCGAAAAGCTCGTGATAATTTTGAATGAACTCGTAGCTTCATCGTAATGCAACTTGGATTTTGGCAATTTGAATTCATAAGGAAGAATAGGTGCTTGCATACATGGTATGCTTAGATTGTTGACGTTTGAAGAAATTGACATAACTTTCGCATACGATGTCTATTTTGGACCCGTAACTCCTCAAATTTCGAAAAGCTCGTGATAATTCGAAATGAAGTCTCAGCTTCTCCGTAATGTATGATTGATTTTGGCGGTTCGAATTCATGTGGAAGAACAAGCTCTTGCGTACACGGAATGCCTAGATGGTCGATGTTCGAAGCAATTGGCAGAACTTTCGCATACTGTGTACGTTTTAGGTCCATAACTCTCCTCATTTTGAAAAGCTCAGGACAATTTTGGATGAACTCGAAGCTTCACCAGGATGTATGATGGATTTTGGCAGTTTGAATTGGTGTGGAAGAACAGGCACTTGCGTGTCTGGAACGCTTGGATTGTTGATGTTCGAAGAAATTGGTATAACTTTCACATATGGTGTCGGTTTAGGGCCCATAACTCCCCACATTTCGAAATGCTCGTGATAATTCTGAATGAATTCGTACCTTCAATGTGACAAAGCTTGAATTTTGGTAGTTTTATTTCGTGTGAAGAACAGGCGCTCGCGTACGTGGAAGCTTGGATTGTCGACGTTCGAAGAAATTGGCATAACTTTCGCACACGGTGTCCATTTAGGGCCCATAACTCCCCTAATTTTGAAAAGCTTAAGATTATTTTGGATGAACTCGTAGCTTCGCAAGAAGTAAGATGGATTTTAGCAGCTTGAATTCATGTGGAAGAACAGGCGCCTGCGTACATGGAACTCTTAGATTGTTGACGTTCGAAGAAATTGGCATAACTTTCACATACGGTGTCTGTTTTGGACCCATAGCTCCTCACATTTCAAAAAGCTCGTGATAAGTCTGAATGAACTCCCAGCTTCTCCATGACGTATGATGGATTTTGGCGGTTTGAATTCGTGTGGAAGAACATACGCTTGCATACACGGAATGCCTGGATGCTCGATGTTCGAAGAAATTGGCATAACTTTCGCATACGGTGTCCGTTTTGGCCCATAACTCCCCTCATTTTGAAAAGTTCACGACAATTTTGGATGAACTTGTAGCTTCACTAGGATGTATGATGGTTTTTAGCAGTTTGAATTCGTGTGGAAGAATAGGTGCTTGCGTGCTTGGAACGCTTGGATTGTTGACGTTCGAAGAAATTGGCATAACTTTCGCATACGGTGTTAGTTTAGGGCCCATAACTCCCCTTATTTTGAAAAGCTTAAGATGATTTTGGGTGAACTCGTACCTTCACCAGGACGTGTGATGGATTTTACCAGTTTAAATTCGTGTTGAAGAAGAGGCGCTAGCGTACATGGAATGCTTAAATTGTCGACGTTCGAAGAAATTTGCTCAACATTTACAAACGGTGTCCGTTTTGGACCCAGAACTCTCCACATTTCGGAAAGCTCAAGACAATTCTAAGTGAACACACAGCTTTGTCATGACGCAGCTTGGATTTTGGCATTTTGAATTCGTGTGGAAGAATAGGCGCTTGCGTATATGGAAGCTTGGATTGTCGACGTTGGAAGAAATTGGCATAACTTTCACGTACGGCGTCTGTTTAGGGCCCACAACTCCCCTCATTTTGAAAAGATTAAGATTATTTTGGATGAACTCGTAGCGTCACTTGGATGTTTGATGGATTTTGGCAGTTTGAATTCTTCTGGAAGACCAGGCTCTAGCGTACATGGAATGCTTGGATTGTTGACGTTCGAAGAAATTAGCTCAACTTTCGCATATGTCCGTTTTGGACCCAGAACTCCCCACATTTCGGAAAGCTCGTGATAATTCTGAATGAAATCCCAGCTTTATCGTGATGTATGATGGATTTTGGGCTGTTTGAATTCGTTTGGAAGAACAGGCGCCTGCGTACATGGAACGCCTGGATGGTCTACGTTCAAAAAAAATTGGCATCACTTTCACATATGGTGTCCGTTTTGGGCCCATAACTCCCCTCATTTTGAATAGCTTACGGCAATTTTGGATGACCTCGTAGCTTCACCAGGACGTATGATGGATTTTGGCAGTTTGAATTCGTGTGGAAGAACAGGCGCTTGCGTACATGGGAGCTTGGATTGTCGCTGTTCGAAGAAATTAGCATAACTTTTGTATACGGTGTCCGTTTAGGGCCCACAACTCTCCTCATTTTGAAAAGCTTAAGATGATTTTGGATGAACTCATAGCTTCTCCAGGACGTATGATGGATTTTTGCAGTTTGAATTCAATTGGAAGAACAGGCGCTTGTGTACATGGAACGCTTAGATTGTCGACGTTTGAAGAAATCGACATAACTTTCGCATACGGTGTCCGTCTTAGGCCCCTAACTCCCCTCATTTTGAAAAGTTCACGACAATTTTGGATGAACTTGTATTTTCACCAAGACGTATGATGGATTTTGGTAGTTTGAATTCGTGTGGAAGAATGGGCGCTAGCATACATGGAATGTTTGGATTGTCGACGATCGAAGAAATTGGCATAACTTTCGTATACAGTGTCCGTTTTGGACCCAGAACTCCCCACATTTCAGAAAGCTCATGATAATTCTGAATGAACTCCCAACTTCACCGTGATGTATGATGGATTTTGGCAGTTTGAATTCGCGTGGAAGAATAGGCGCTTGCATACATGGAACGCCTGGATGGTCGACGTTCAATGAAATTGGAATAACTTTCGAATACGGTGTCAGTTTTGGGCCCATAACTCCCCTCATTTTGAAAAGCTCAGGACAATTTTAGATGATCTCGTAGCTTCACCAGGACGCATGATGGATTTTGGCAATTTGAATTCGTTTGGAAGAGCAGGCGCTAGCGTACATGGAACGCTTAAATTGTCAATGTTCGAAAAAATTGGCTTAACTTTCATACGGTGTTCATTTTGGACCCAGAACTCCCCACATTTCAGAAAGCTCATGATGTATGATGGATTTTGACAGTTTGAATTTGTGTGGAAGAACAGGCGGTTGTGTACATGGAACCCCTGGATGGTCGCCGTTCGAATAAATTGGCATAACTTTCGCATATGGTGTCCGTCTAGGGCCCATAACTCCCCTCATTTTGAAAAGCTTTAGATGATTTTGGATGAACTCGTACCTTCACAAACACTCAAGATGGATTTTGGCAGTTTGAATTCATGTGGATGAACAGGCGCTAGCTTATATGTAACGCTTGGATTGTCAACGTTCGAAGAAATTGGCTTAACTTTCGCATACAGTGTCCGTTTTGGACCCAGAACTCCCCACATTTCGAAAAGCTCGTGATAATTCAGAACAAACCACCATCTTTATCATGATGTATGATGGATTTTGGTAGTTTGAATTCGTGTGGAAGAACAGGCGCTTGCGTACATGGAACGCCTGGTTGGTCGACGTTCACAGAAATTGGCATAACTTTCGCATACGGTGTCCATTTTGGGCCCCGTAACTCCCCTCATTTTGAAAAGCTCATGACAATTTTGGATGATCTTGTAGTTTCTCCATGAATTATGATGGATTTTAGTAGTTTGAATTCGTGTGGAAGAACATGCGCTTGCGTACATGGAAAGCTTGGATTGTTGATGTTCGAAGAAATTGGCATAACTTTCATACATGGTGTCCGTTTAGGGCCCATAACTCCCCTCATTTTGAAAAACTTAAGCTGATTTCGGATGAACTTGTTGCTTTACCTAGACGTATGATGGATTTTGGTAGTTTGAATTCGTGTGGAAGAACAGGCGCCTGTGCACATAGAACGCTTGGATTTTTAATGTTCGAAGAAATTGGCATAACTTTCGTATATGGTGTCTGTTTTGGACCCATAACTCCCCACATTTCGAAAAGCTCTTGATAATTCTGAATGAACTCCTAGCTTCACCGTGCTGTTTGATGGATTTTGGCAGTTTGAATTCGTGTAGAAGAACAGGCGCTTGCTTACATGGAACGCCTAGATGGTCGATGTTCGAAGAAATTGGCATAGCTTTTGCATACGGTGTCCGTTTTGGGCCCATAACTCCCCTCATTTTGAAAAGTTCACGACAATTTTGGATGAACTCATAGCTTCACAGGACGTATGATAGTTTTGACAATTTGAATTCATGTGGAAGAACAGGCGCTTGCGTACATGGCACGCTTGGATTGTTGACGTTCGAAGAAATTGGCATAACTTTTGCATACGGTGTCCATTTAGGGCCGAAAACTCCCCTCATTTTGAAAATCTTGAGATGATTTTTGATGAACTTGTAGCTTTACCAAGACGTATGATGGATTTTGGAAGTTTGAATTCGTGTGGAAGAATAGGTGCTCGCATACACGGAACGCTTGGATTGTCGACGTTCGAAAAAATTGGATTAACTTTCGCATACGGCATTCATTTTGGACCCAGAACTCCCCACATTTCGAAAAGCTCGTGATGCTTCTGAATGAACTCCCAGCTTCAATGTGATGTATGATTGATTTTGGCAGTTTGAATTCGTATGGAAGAACAGGAGCTTGCGTACATAGAATGCCTGGATGGTCGACGTTCGAAGAAATTAGCATAACTTTCCCTTACAGTATCCGTTTTGGGCCCATAACTCCCCACATTTCGAAAAGCTCATGATAATTCTGAATGAACTCCCAGCTTTAGCGTGATGTATGATGTATTTTGGCAGTTTGAATTCGTGTGGAAGAACAAGCGCTCGCATACATGGAATACTTGGATGGTCGACGTTCGAAGAAATTGGCTTAACTTTCGCATACGGTGTCCGTTTTGGCCACATAACTCCCCTCATTTTGAATTGCTCACGACAATTTTGGATGAACTCGTAGCTTCACCCGGACGTATGATGGATTTTGGCAGTTTCAATTTATGTGGAAGAATAGGTGCTTGTGCATATGGAACGCATGGATTGTCGACGTTCGAAGAAATTGACATAACTTTCGCATACGGTGTCCTCTTTGGGTCCGTAACTCCCCTCATTTTGAAAAGCTCTCAATAATTTTGGATGAGCTAGTAGCTTCACCAGGACTTATGATGGATTTTGGCAGTTTGAATTCATGTGGAAGAATAGGCGCTCGCATACATGGAATGCTTGGATTGTCGACGATCGAAGAAATTGGCTTAACTTTCGCATACGGTCTCTGTTTTGGAACCTGAACTCCCCACATTTTAGAAAGCTCGTGACAATTCTGAATGACCTCCCAGCTTCATCGTGATATATGACGGATTTCATTTGTGTGGAAGAATAGGCGGTGCCGTACATGGAACGCCTGGATGGCCGACGTTCAATGAAATTGGCATAACTTTGGCAAACGATGTCCGTTTAGGGCCCATAACTTCCCTCATTTTGAAAAGCTCACGATAATTTTGGATGATCTCGTAGCTTCACCAGGACGCATGATGGATTTTGGCAGTTTGAATTCATGTGGAAGAACAGGCGCTAGCGTACATGGAACGCTTGGATTGTCAAAGTTCAAAAAAATTGGCTTAACTTTCGTAACGCTTGGATTGTCAACGTTCGAAGAAATTGGCATAACTTTGGCAAACGATGTCCGTTTTTGGCCCATAATTTCCCTCATTTTGAAAAGCTCACGATAATTTTGGATGATCTCGTAGCTTCACCAGGACGCATGATGGATTTTGGCAGTTTGAATTCATGTGGAAGAACAGGCGCTAGCGTACATGGAACGCTTGGATTGTCAAAGTTCAAAAAAATTGGCTTAACTTTCGCATACGGTGTTCATTTTGGACCCAGAACTCCCCACATTTCAAAAAGTTCGCGATAATTCTGAATGAACTCCCAGTTTCATCATGATGTAAGATGGATTTTAGCAGTTTGAATTCGTGTGGAACAATAGGCGGTTGGGTACATGGAACGCCTGGATGGCCGACTTTCAAAGAAATTGGCATAACTTTAGCATATGATGTCCGTTTAGAGGCCATAACTCCCCTCATTTTGAAAAGCTAACGACAATTTTGGATGATCTCGTAGCTTCACCAGGACGGATGATGGATTTTGACAGTTTGAATTCGTGTGGAAGAACAGGCGCTAGCGTACATGGAACGCTTGGATTGTCAAAGTTCGAAAAAATTGGCTTAACTTTCGCATACGGTGCTCATTTTGGACCCAGAACTCCCCACATTTCAGAAAGTTCGTGATAATTCTGAATGAACTCCCAGTTTCACCATGATGTAAGATGGATTTTAGCAGTTTCAATTCGTGTGGAAGAACACGCGGTTGCGTACATGGAACGCCTGGATGGCCGACGTTCAAAGAAATTGGCATAACTTTGGCATACGATGTCCGTTTAGGGCCCATAACTTCCCTCATTTTGAAAAGCTCACGATAATTTTGTATGATCTCGTAGCTTCACCAGGACGCATGATGGATTTTGGCAGTTTGAATTCATGTGGAAGAACAGGCGCTAGCGTACATGGAATGCTTGGATTGTCAAAGTTCGAAAAAATTGGCTTAACTTTCGCATACGGTGTTCATTTTGGACCTAGAACTTCCCACATTTCAGAAAGTTCAAGATAATTCTGAATGAACTCCCAGTTTCACCATGATGTAAGATGGATTTTAGCAGTTTGAATTCGTGTGGAATAACAGGCGGTTGCGTGCATGGAACGCCTGGATGGCCGACGTTCAAAGAAATTGGCATATGATGTCCGTTTAGGGCCCATAACTCCCCTAATTTTGAAAAGCTTAAGATGATTTTGGATGAACTCGTACCTTCACCAAGACGTATGATGGATTTGGCCAGTTTGAATTCGTACGAAAGAAAAGGCGCCAACGTACATGGAATGGTTGAATTGTCAACGTTCAAAGAAATTGGCTTAACTTTCGCATACGGTGTTCATTTTGGACCCAGAACTCCCCACATTTCAGAAAGTTCATGATAATTCTGAATGAACTCCCAGTTTCACCAGGATGTAAGATGGATTTTTGTAGTTTGAATTCGTGTGGAAGAATAAGCGGTTGCGTACATGGAACGCCTGGATGGCCGATGTTCAAAGAAATTGGCATAACTTTGGCATACGACGTCCGTTTAGGGCACATAACTCCCCTCATTTTGAAAAGCTCACGATAATTTTGGATGATCTTGTAGCTTCACCAGGATGCATGATGGATTTTGGTAGTTTGAATTTGTGTGGAAGAACAGGCGCTAGCGTACATGGAATGCTTGGATTGTCAAAGTTCGAAAAAATTGGCTTAACTTTCGCATACGGTGTTCATTTTGGACCCAGAACTCCACACATTTCAAAAAGTTCGTGATAATTCTGAATGAACTCCCAGTTTCACCATGATGTAAGATGGATTTTAGCAGTTTGACTTTGTGCGGAAGAACAAGCGGTTGCGTACATGGAACGCCTGGATGGCCGACGTTCAAAGAAATTGGCATATGATGTCCGTTTAGGGCCCATAACTCCCCTAATTTGGAAAAGCTTAAGATGATTTTGGATGAACTCGTACCTTCACCAAGACGTATGATGGATTTGGTCAGTTTGAATTCATACGAAAGAAAAGGTGCCAGCGTACATAGAACGCTTGAATTGTCAACGTTCGAAGAAATTGGCTTAACTTTCGCATACGGTGTTCATTTTGGACCCAGAACTCCCCACATTTCCGAAAGTTCGTGATAATTGTGATGAACTCCCAGTTTCACCATGATGTAAGATGGATTTTAGCAGTTTGAATTCGTGTGGAAGAACAGGCGGTTGCGTACATGGAACGCCTGGACGGCCGACGTTCAAAGAAATTGGCATAACTTTGGCATACGATTTCCGTTTAGGGCCCATAACTCCCCTCAATTTGAAAAGCTCACGATAATTTTGGATGATCTCGTAGCTTCACCAGGATGCATGATGGATTTTAGCAGTTTGAATTCATGTGGAAGAACAGGCGCTAGCGTACATGGAACGCTTGGATTGTCATAGTTCGAAAAAATTGGCTTAACTTTCGCATACGGTGTTCATTTTGAACCCAGAACTCCCCACATTTCAAAAAGTTCGTGATAATTCTGAATGAACTCCCAGTTTCACCATGATGTAAGATGGATTTTAGCAGTTTGAATTCGTGTGGAAGAATAGGTGGTTGCGTACATGGAACGCCTGGATGGCCGACGTTCAAAGAAATTGGCATATGATGTCCGTTTAGGGCCCATAACTCCCCTAATTTTGAAAAGCTTAAGATGATTTTGGATGAACTCGTACCTTTACCAAGACGTATGATGGATTTCGTCAGTTTGAATTCGTACGAAAGAAAAGGTGCCAGCGTACATGGAACGCTTGAATTGTCAACGTTCGAAGAAATTGGCTTAACTTTCGCATATGGTGTTCATTTTGGACCCAGAACTCCCCACATTTTAGAAACTTCGTGATAATTCTGAATGAACTCCCAGTTTCACCATGATGTAAGATGGATTTTAGCAGTTTGAATTCGTGTGGAAGAACAGGCGGTTACGTACATGGAACGCCTGGATGGCCGACATTCAGAGAAATTGGCATAACTTTGGCATACGATGTCCGTTTAGGGCCCATAACTCCCCTCATTTTGAAAAGCTCACGATAATTTTGGATGATCTCGTAGCTTCACCAGGATGAATGATGGATTTTGGCAGTTTGAATTCGGGTGGAAGAAAAGGCGCCAGCGTACATGGAACGCTTGAATTGTCAACGTTCGAAGAAATTGGCTTAACTTTCGCATACGGTGTTCATTTTGGACCCAGAACTCCCCACATTTCAGAAAGTTCGTGATAATTCTGATGAACTCCCTGTTTCACCATGATGTAAGATGGATTTTAGCAATTTGAATTCGTGTGGAAGAACAGGCGGTTCCGTACATGGAACGCCTGGATGGCCGACGTTCAATGAAATTGGCATAACTTTGGCATACGATGTCCACTTAGGGCCCATAACTTCCCTCATTTTGAAAAGCTCACGATAATTTTGGATGATCTCGTAGCTTCACCAGGACGCATGATGGATTTTGGCAGTTTGAATTCGTGTGGAAGAACAGGTGCTAGCGTACATGGAATGCTTGGATTGTCAAAGTTCGAAAAAATTGGCTTAACTTTCGCATACGGTGTTCATTTTGGACCCAGAACTCCCCACATTTCAGAAACTTCGTGATAATTCTGAATGAACTCCCAGTTTCACCATGATGTAAGATGGATTTTAGCAGTTTGAATTCATGTGGAAGAACAGGCGCTAGCGTACATGGAACGCTTGGATTGTTGACGTTCGAAGAAATTGACATAACTTTCACATAGGAACGCCTGGATGGCCGACGTTCAAAGAAATTGGCATAACTTTCCCGGTGTTCATTTTGGACCCAGATCTCCCCACATTTCAGAAACTTCATGATAATTCTGAATAAGTGGAAGAACAGGCGCTAGCGTACATGGAACGCTTGGATTGTTGACGTTCGAAGAAATTGACATAACTTTCACATAGGAACGCCTGGATGGCCGACGTTCAAAGAAATTGGCATAACTTTCCCGGTGTTCATTTTGGACCCAGATCTCCCCACATTTCAGAAACTTCATGATAATTCTGAATAAGTGGAAGAACAGGCGCTAGCGTACATGGAACGCTTGGATTGTTGACGTTCGAAGAAATTGACATAACTTTCACATAGGAACGCCTGGATGGCCGACGTTCAAAGAAATTGGCATAACTTTCCCGGTGTTCATTTTGGACCCAGATCTCCCCACATTTCAGAAACTTCATGATAATTCTGAATAAGTGGAAGAACAGGCGCTAGCGTACATGGAACGCTTGGATTGTTGACGTTCGAAGAAATTGACATAACTTTCACATAGGAACGCCTGGATGGCCGACGTTCAAAGAAATT
The DNA here is from genome assembly GCF_002742605.1 of Olea europaea var. sylvestris. Taxonomy (NCBI): domain Eukaryota; kingdom Viridiplantae; phylum Streptophyta; class Magnoliopsida; order Lamiales; family Oleaceae; genus Olea; species Olea europaea. The sequence continues at coordinate 8,473,195 of NC_036243.1, read as the reverse complement.
GGCATAACTTTCCCGGTGTTCATTTTGGACCCAGATCTCCCCACATTTCAGAAACTTCATGATAATTCTGAATAAGTGGAAGAACAGGCGCTAGCGTACATGGAACGCTTGGATTGTTGACGTTCGAAGAAATTGACATAACTTTCACATAGGAACGCCTGGATGGCCGACGTTCAAAGAAATTGGCATAACTTTCCCGGTGTTCATTTTGGACCCAGATCTCCCCACATTTCAGAAACTTCATGATAATTCTGAATAAGTGGAAGAACAGGCGCTAGCGTACATGGAACGCTTGGATTGTTGACGTTCGAAGAAATTGACATAACTTTCACATAGGAACGCCTGGATGGCCGACGTTCAAAGAAATTGGCATAACTTTCCCGGTGTTCATTTTGGACCCAGATCTCCCCACATTTCAGAAACTTCATGATAATTCTGAATAAGTGGAAGAACAGGCGCTAGCGTACATGGAACGCTTGGATTGTTGACGTTCGAAGAAATTGACATAACTTTCACATAGGAACGCCTGGATGGCCGACGTTCAAAGAAATTGGCATAACTTTCCCGGTGTTCATTTTGGACCCAGATCTCCCCACATTTCAGAAACTTCATGATAATTCTGAATAAGTGGAAGAACAGGCGCTAGCGTACATGGAACGCTTGGATTGTTGACGTTCGAAGAAATTGACATAACTTTCACATAGGAACGCCTGGATGGCCGACGTTCAAAGAAATTGGCATAACTTTCCCGGTGTTCATTTTGGACCCAGATCTCCCCACATTTCAGAAACTTCATGATAATTCTGAATAAGTGGAAGAACAGGCGCTAGCGTACATGGAACGCTTGGATTGTTGACGTTCGAAGAAATTGACATAACTTTCACATAGGAACGCCTGGATGGCCGACGTTCAAAGAAATTGGCATAACTTTCCCGGTGTTCATTTTGGACCCAGATCTCCCCACATTTCAGAAACTTCATGATAATTCTGAATAAGTGGAAGAACAGGCGCTAGCGTACATGGAACGCTTGGATTGTTGACGTTCGAAGAAATTGACATAACTTTCACATAGGAACGCCTGGATGGCCGACGTTCAAAGAAATTGGCATAACTTTCCCGGTGTTCATTTTGGACCCAGATCTCCCCACATTTCAGAAACTTCATGATAATTCTGAATAAGTGGAAGAACAGGCGCTAGCGTACATGGAACGCTTGGATTGTTGACGTTCGAAGAAATTGACATAACTTTCACATAGGAACGCCTGGATGGCCGACGTTCAAAGAAATTGGCATAACTTTCCCGGTGTTCATTTTGGACCCAGATCTCCCCACATTTCAGAAACTTCATGATAATTCTGAATAAGTGGAAGAACAGGCGCTAGCGTACATGGAACGCTTGGATTGTTGACGTTCGAAGAAATTGACATAACTTTCACATAGGAACGCCTGGATGGCCGACGTTCAAAGAAATTGGCATAACTTTCCCGGTGTTCATTTTGGACCCAGATCTCCCCACATTTCAGAAACTTCATGATAATTCTGAATAAGTGGAAGAACAGGCGCTAGCGTACATGGAACGCTTGGATTGTTGACGTTCGAAGAAATTGACATAACTTTCACATAGGAACGCCTGGATGGCCGACGTTCAAAGAAATTGGCATAACTTTCCCGGTGTTCATTTTGGACCCAGATCTCCCCACATTTCAGAAACTTCATGATAATTCTGAATAAGTGGAAGAACAGGCGCTAGCGTACATGGAACGCTTGGATTGTTGACGTTCGAAGAAATTGGCTTAACTTTCTCATACGGTGTTCATTTTGGACCCAGAACTCCCCACATTTCAGAAACTTCATGATAATTCTGAATAAACTCCCAGTTTCACCATGATGTAAGATGGATTTTAGCAGTTTGAATTCGTGTGGAAGAACAGGCGGTTACGTACATGGATCGCCTGGATGGCGACGTTCGAAGAAATTGGCATAACTTTCGCATACGGTGTCCATTTTGGGCCCATAACTCCCCTCATTTTGAAAAGCTCATGACAAATTTGGATGATCTCGTAGCTTTTCCATGACGTATGGTGGATTTTGGCAGTTTGAATTCATGTGGAAGAACAGGCGCTTGCGTACAGGGCACGCTTGGATTGTCGACGTTTGAAGAAATTGGCATAACTTTCGCATATGGTGTGCATTTAGGGCCGATAACTCCCCTCATTTTGCAAAGCTTGAGATGATTTTGGATGAGCTTGTAGCTTCACTGAGATGTATGATGGATTTTGGAAGTTTGAATTCGTGTCGAAGAACAGTCGCTAGCATACACGAAACGCTTGGATTGTCGATGTTCCGAAAAATTGGATTCACTTTCGCATACGGTGTTCGTTTTGGACCCAAAACTCCCCACATTTCGAAAAGCTCGTCATAATTCTGAATGAACTCCCAGATTCACCGTAATGTGTGATTGATTTTGGCAGTTTGAATTCATGTGGAAGAATAGGAGCTTGCATACATAGAATGCCTGGACGGTCGATGTTTGAAGAAATTGGCATAACTTTCCCATACGGTGTCCGTTTTGGGCCCATAACTCCCCACATTTCGAAAAGCTCATGATGATTTTGAATGAACTCCCAGCTTTAGCATGATGTATGATGGATTTTGGCAATTTGAATTTGTGTGGAAAACTAGGCGCTCGCGTACATGGAACACTTGGATGGTCAACGTTCGAAGAAATTTGCTTAACTTTCGCATACGGTGTCCGTTTTGGGCCCATAACTCCCCTCATTTTGAATCGCTCACGATAATTTTGGATGAACTCGTAGCTTCACCTGAACGTAAGATGGATTTTTGCAGTTTGAATTCGTGTGGAAGAACAGGCGTTTGTGTACATGGAGCGCTTGTATTGTTGACGTTCGAAGAAATTGACATAACTTTCACATACGGTGTCTATTTTTGACCCATAACTCCCCATATTTCGAAAAGATCATGATAATTCTGAATGAACTCCCAGCTTCACTGTGACGTATGATGAATTTTGACAGTTTTAATTCATGTGGAAGAACAGGCGCTTGCGTACATGGAACGCCTAGATGGTCGATGTTCAAAGAAATTGGCATAACTTTCGCATACGGTGTCCATTTTGGGCCCATAACTCCCCTCATTTTGAAAAGCTCACGACAATTTTGGATGAACTCGTAGCTTCAGCAGGACGTATAAGGGATTTTGGCAGTTTGAATTCGTGTGGAAGAACAGGCGCTTGCTTACATGGAACGCTTGGATTGTTGATGTTCTAAGAAATTAGCATAACTTTCACATACGGTGTCTGTTTTGGACCCATAACACCACACATTTTGAAATAACTCGTAGATTCGTCGTGACGTAGCTTGGATTTTGGCAGTTTGATTTCGTGTGGAAGAGCAGGCGCTCACGTCCATTGAAGCTTGGATTGTTGATGTTCGAAGAAATTGGCATAACTTTCACGTACGGTATCAGTTTAGGGCCCATAACTCCCCTCATTTTGAAAAGCTTAAGATGATTTTGGGTGAACTCATAGCTTCACCAGGAAGTATGACAGATTTTTCCAGTTCAAATTTGTATGGAAGCACAGGCGCTAGCGTATATGGATCGCTTAGATTGTCGACGTTCGAAGAAATTTGCTTAACATTCGTAAACGGTGTACGTTTTAGACCCAGAACTCCCCACATTTCGGAAAGCTCTTGATAATTTTGAATGAACTCCCAGCATCACCGTGATGTATGATGGATTTTGGTATTTTGAATTCATGTGGAAGAACAGTTACTTGCGTACTTGAAATGCCTGGATGGTCGACATTCGAAGAAATTGGCATAACTTTCGTATACGATGTTCGTTTTGGACCCAGAACTCCCCACATTTTGGAAAGCTCATGATAATTCTGAATGAACTCGCAGCTTCACCGTGATATATGATGGATTTGGGCAGTTTGAATTCGTGTGGAAAAATGGGCGCTTGCGTACATGGAATGCCTAGATGGTCGACGTTCGTAGAAATTGGCATAACTTTCCCATACGGTGTCCGTTTTGGGCCCATAACTCCCCACATTTCAAAAATCTCGTGATAATTTTGAATGAACTCGTAGCTTCGTCGTAACATTGCTTGGATTTTGATAGTTTGAATTCGTGTGGAAGAATAGGTGCTTGCGTATATGGAACGCTTATATTGTTGACGTTCGATGAAATTGGCATAACTTTGGCATACGGTGTCCATTTTGGGCCCATAACTCCCCACATTTCATAAAGCTCTTGATAATTCTAAATGAACTCCCAACTTCACCGTGATGTATGATGGATTTTGGCGGTTTGAATTCGCGTGGAAGAACATACACTTGCGCACATGGAATGCCTGGATGGTCGATGTTCGAAGAAATTGGCATAACTTTCGCATACAATGTCCGTTTTGGGCCCATAACTCCCCTCATTTTGTAAAGCTCATGACAATTTTGGATGAACTCGTAGCTTTACCAGGATGTATGATGCATTTTGGCAGTTTGAATTCATGTGGAAGAACAGGCGCTTGCGTGCTTGGAACGCTTGGATTGTTGACGTTCGAAGAAATTGCCAAAACTTTCGCATACGGTGTCAATTTAGGGCCCATAACTCCCCTAATTTTGAAAGCTTAAGATGATTTTGGATGAACTCGTACCTTCACCAGGACGTATGATGGATTTTGCCAGTTTAAATTCGTGTGGAAGAACAGGCGCTAGCATACGTGGAAAGCTTAGATTGTCGACGTTCGAAGAAATTTGCTTAACATTCGCAAACAGTGTCTGTTTTGGACCCTGAACTCCCCACATTTCGGAAAGCTCATGATAATTCCAAATGAACTCCCAGCTTCACCGTGATGTACGATGAATTTTGATAGTTTGAATTCGTGTGGAAGAATAGTTTCTTGCGTACATGAAACGTCTGGATGGTCGACGTTCGAAGAAATTGGCATAACTTTTGCATACAGTGTCCATTTTGGGACCATAACTCCCCTCATTTTGAAAAGCTCAAGATAATTTTGGATGAACTCGTAGCTTCACCAGGACGTATGGTGGATTTTGGCAGTTTGAATTCGTGTCGAAGAACAGTTGCTTGCGTACATGGAACGTTTGGATTGTTGACATTAGAAGAAATTGGCATAACTTTCATATACGATGTCTGTTTTGGACCCATAACTCCCCACATTTCGGAAAGCTCGTGATAATTTTAAATGAACTTACAACTTCATCGTGACACAGCTTGGATTTTGGCAATTTAAATTCGTGTGGAAGAACAGGCGCTTGCGTACATGGAAGCTTGGATTGTTGACGTTCGATGAAATTGGCATAACTTTCGCATACGGCGTCCGTTTAGGGCCCATAACTCCCCTCATTTTGAAAAGCTTAAGATGATTTTGGATGAACTCGTAGCTTCACCTGGATGTATGATGGATTTTAGCAGTTTGAATTCTTGTGGAAGAACAGGCGCTAGCGTACATGGAACGCTTGGATTGTCGACGTTCAAAGAAATTGGCTTAACTTTCCCATACGATGTCCGTTTCGGACCCAGAACTCCTCACATTTCGGAAAGTTCCTGATAATTCTGAATGAACTCGCAGCTTTACCGTGATATATGATGGATTTTGGCAGTTTCAATTCGTCTGGAAAAATAGGCGCTTGCGTACATGGAACGCCTAGATGGTCGACGTTCGTAGAAATTGGCATGACTTTCCCATACGTTGTCCGTTTTGGGCCCATAACTCCCCTCATTTTGAAAAGCCCACGACAATTTTGGACGATCTCATAGGTTCACCAGGACGTATGATGGATTTTGGTAGTTTGAATTCGTGCGAAAGAACAAGGGCTTGCGTACATGGGAGCTTGGATTGTCGATGTTCGAAGAAATTGGCATAACTTTCTCATAAGGTGTCCGTTTAGGGCCGATAACTCCCCTCATTTTGAAAAGCTTAAGATTATTTTGGATGAAGTTGTAGCTTCACCGAGACGTATGATGGTATTTTGAAGTTTGAATTCATGTGGAAGAACAGACGCTAGCATACACGGAACGCTTGGATTGTCGACGTTCGTAAAAATTGGATTAACTTTCGCGCACGGTGTTCGTTTTGGACCTAGAATTCCCCACATTTCGGAAAGCTCGTGATAGTTCTGAATGAACTCCTAGCTTCACTTTGATATATGATTGATTTTGACAGTTTGAATCCGTGTGAAAGAACAGGAGCTTGCATACATAGAATGCCTGAATGGTCGACGTTCAAAGAAATTGGCATAACTTTCGCATACGGTGTCCATTTTGGACCCAGAACTCCCCACATTTCAGAAAGCTCGTGATAATTCTAAATGAACTACCAACTTCATCGCAATGTATGATGGATTTTGGCAATTTGAATTCGTGTGGAAGAATGTGCGCTTACGTACATGGAACGCCTGGATGGTCAACGTTCGAAGAAATTGGAATAACTTTAGCATACGGCGTCTGTTTTGGGCCCATAACTCCCCTCATTTTGAAAAGCTCATGATAATTTTGGATGATCTCGTAGCTTCACCAGTACACATGCTGGATTTTGGCAGTCTGAATTTGTGTGGAAGAATAGGCGCTAGCGTACATGGAACGCTTGGATTGTCGACGTTCAAAAAAATTTGCTTAACTTTTGCATACAGTGTTCATTTTGGACCTAGAACTGCCCACGTTTTAGAAAGCACGTGATAATTCTAAATGTACTCCCATTTCACCGTGATATATGATGGATTTTGGCAATTTGAATTCGTGTGGAAGAACAGGCGCTTGCGTACATGGAACGCCTGGATGGTCAACGTTCGAAGAAATTGGTATAACTTTCGCATATGGTGTCCATTTAGGGCCCATAACTCCCCTTATTTTGAAAATCTTAAGATGATTTTGGATGAACTCGTACCTTCACCAAGATGTATGATGGGTTTTGGCAGTTTGAATTCGTGTGGAAGAACAGGCACTAGCGTACGTGGAACGTTTTGATTGTTGACGTTCGAAGAAATTGGCTTAACTTTCATACACGGTGTCCGTTTTGGACACAGAACTCCCCACATTTCGAAAAGCTCGTGATAATTCTGAATGAACTACTAGCTTTATCATGATGTATGATGGATTTTGCTAGTTAGAATTCGTGTGGAAAAACAAGCGCTTGCGTACATGGAATGCCTGGATGGTCAACGTTCGCAGAAATTGGCATAACTTTCGCATATGGTGTCCGTTTTGGGCCAATAACTACCCACATTTTGAAAGCTCATGATAATTCTGATTAAACTCCCAGGTTCACCGTGATGCATGATGGATTTTGGCAGTTTGAATTCGTGTGGAAGAATAGGCGCTCGAGTACATGGAACACTTGGATGGTCGATGTTCGAAGAAATTAGCATAACTTTTGCATACGGTGTCCATTTTGGGTCCATAACTCCCCTCATTTTGAAAAGCTCACGGCAATTTTGGATGAACTCGTAGCTTCACCAGGACGTATGATGGATTTTGGTAGTTTGAATTCATGTGGAAGAATAGGCGCTTGCGCACATGGAACACTTGGATTGTTGACGTTCGAAGAAACTGGCATAACTTTTGCGTACGGTGTTTGTTGTGGACCCATAACTCCCCACATTTTGAAAAGCTCATGATAATTCTGAACGAACTGGCAGCTTCGTCGTGACATAGCTTGGATTTTGGTAGTTTGAATTCGTGTGGAAGAACAGGCGCTTCTATACATGGAACGCTTGGATGGTCGACGTTCGAAGAAATTGGCATAACTTTCGCATATGGTGTCCGTTTTGGGCCCATAACTCCCCACATTTTGAAAAGCTCATGATAATTATGAATGAACTCCCAGGTTCACCGTGATGTATGATGGATTTTGGTAGTTTGAATTCGTGTGGAAGAACAGGCACTCGAGTACATGGAATACTTGGATGGTCGACGTTCGAAGAAATTAGCATAACTTTCGCATACGGTGTCCATTTTGGGCCCATAACTCCCCTCATTTTGAAAAGCTCATGACAATTTTGGATGAACTCGTAGCTTCACCCGGACGTATGACGGATTTTGGCAGTTTGAATTCTTGTGGAAGAACAGGCGCTAGCGTACATGGAACGCTTGGATTGTCGACGTTCAAAGAAATTGGCTTAACTTTCCCATACGATGTCCGTTTCGGACCCAGAACTCCTCACATTTCGGAAAGCTCCTGATAATTCCGAATGAACTCGCAGCTTTACCGTGATATATGATGGATTTTGGCCGTTTGAATTCGTCTGGAAAAATAGGCGCTTGCGTACATGGAACGCCTAGATGGTCGACGTTCGTACAAATTGGCATGACTTTCCCATACGGTGTCCGTTTTGGGCCCATAACTCCCCTCATTTTGAAAAGCCCACGACAATTTTGGACGATCTCATAGGTTCACCAGGACGTATGATGGATTTTGGTAGTTTGAATTCGTGCGAAAGAACAAGGGTTTGCGTACATGGGAGCTTGGATTGTCGATGTTCGAAGAAATTGGCATAACTTTCTCATAAGGTGTCCGTTTAGGGCCGATAATTCCCCTCATTTTGAAAAGCTTAAGATTATTTTGGATGAAGTAGCTTCACCGAGACGTATGATGGTTTTTGGAAGTTTGAATTCATGTGGAAGAACAAACGCTAGCATACACGGAACGCTTGGATTGTCGACGTTCGTAAAAATTGGATTAACTTTCGCGTACGGTGTTCGTTTTGGACCCAGAATTCCCCACATTTCGGAAAGCTCGTGATAGTTTTGAATGAACTCCTAGCTTCACTTTGATATATGATTGATTTTGACAGTTTGAATCCGTGTGAAAGAACAGGAGCTTGCATACATAGAATGCCTGAATGGTCGACGTTCAAAGAAATTGGCATAACTTTCGCATACGGTGTCCATTTTGGACCCAGAACTCCCCACATTTCAGAAAGCTCGTGATAATTCTAAATGAACTACCAACTTCATCGCAATGTATGATGGATTTTGGCAATTTGAATTCGTGTGGAAGAATGTGCGCTTACGTACATGGAACGCCTGGATGGTCAACGTTCGAAGAAATTGGAATAACTTTAGCATACGGCGTCTGTTTTGGGCCCATAACTCCCCTCATTTTGAAAAGCTCATGATAATTTTGGATGATCTCGTAGCTTCACCAGTACACATGCTGGATTTTGGCAGTTTGAATTTGTGTGGAAGAACAGGCGCTAGCGTACATGGAACGCTTGGATTGTCGACGTTCAAAAAAATTTGCTTAACTTTTGCATACAGTGTTCATTTTGGACCTAGAACTCCCCACGTTTTAGAAAGAACATGATAATTCTAAATGAACTCCCAGTTTCACCGTGATATATGATGGATTTTGGCAATTTGAATTCGTGCGAAAGAACAGGCGCTTGCGTACATGGAACGCCTGGATGGTCAACGTTCGAAGAAATTGGTATAACTTTCGCATATGGTGTCCATTTAGGGCTCATAACTCCCTTCATTTTGAAAAGCTTAAGATTATTTTGGATGAACTCGTACCTTCACCAAGATGTATGATGGGTTTTGGCAGTTTGAATTCGTGTGGAAGAACAGGCACTAGCGTACGTGGAACGCTTTGATTGTTGACGTTCGAAGAAATTGGCTTAACTTTCATACACGGTGTCCGTTTTGGACACAGAACTCCCCACATTTCAAAAAGCTCGTGATAATTCTAAGTGAACTACTAGCTTTATCATGATGTATGATGGATTTTCCCAGTTAGAATTTGTGTGGAAAAACAAGCGCTTGCGTACATGGAATGCTTGGATGGTCGACGTTCCCAGAAATTGGCATAACTTTCGCATATGGTGTCCATTTTGGGCCAATAACTCCCCACATTTCGAAAGCTCATGATAATTCTGATTAAACTCCCAGGTTCACCGTGATGCATGATGGATTTTGGCAGTTTGAATTCGTGTGGAAGAATAGGCGCTCGAGTACAGGGAACACTTGGATGGTCGACGTTCGAAGAAATTAGCATAACTTTCGCATACGGTGTCAATTTTGGGTCCATAACTCCCCTCATTTTGAAAAGCTCACGGAAATTTTGGATGAACTCGTAGCTTCACCAGGACATATGATGGATTTTGGTAGTTTGAATTCGTGTGGAAGAATAGGCGCTTGTGTACATGGAACACTTGGATTGTTGACGTTTGAAGAAACTGGCATAACTTTTGCGTACGGTGTTTGTTGTGGACCCATAACTCCCCACATTTTGAAAAGCTCATGATAATTCTGAACGAACTGGCAGCTTCGTCGTGACATAGCTTGGATTTTGGTAGTTTGAATTCGTGTGGAAGAACAGGGTCTTCCATACATGGAACGCTTAGATGGTCAACGTTCGAAGAAATTGGCATAACTTTCGCATATGGTATCCGTTTTGGGCCCATAACTCCCCACATTTTGAAAAGCTCATGATAATTATGAATGAACTCCCAGGTTCACCGTGATGTATGATGGATTTTGGTAGTTTGAATTCGTGTGGAAGAACAGGCACTCGAGTACATGGAACACTTGGATGGTCGACGTTCGAAGAAATTAGCATAACTTTCGCATACGGTGTCCATTTCGGGCCCATAACTCCCCTCATTTTGAAAAGCTCACTACAATTTTGGATGACCTCGTAGCTTCACTAGGACGTATGATTGATTTTAGTAGCTTGAATTCATGTGGAAGAATAGGCGCTTGCGTACATGGAACACTTAGATTGTTGACGTTCGAAGAAATTGGCATAACTTTTGCATACGGTGTTTGTTTTGGACCCATAACACCCCAAATTTTGAAAAGCTCATGATAATTCTGAACGACCTGGCAGCTTCATCGTGACATAACTTGGATTTTAGTAGTTTGAATTCATGTGGAAGAACAAGCGCTTGCGTACATGGAACGCTTGGATGGTCGACGTTCGAAGAAATTGGCATAACTTTCGCATATGGTGTCCGTTTTGGGCCCATATCTCCCCAAATTTTGAAAAGCTAGTGATAATTCTGAATGAACTCCCAGGTTCACCATGATGTATGATGGATTTTGGCAGTTTGAATTCGTGTGGAAGAACAGGCGCTTGCGTACATGGAACGCCTGGATGGTCGATGTTCGAAGAAATTTGCTTAACTTTCGCATACGATGTCCGTTTTGGGCCCATAACTCCCCTCATTTTGAAAAGCTCACGACAATTTTGGATGAACTTGTAGCTTCACTAGGCCATATGATGGATTTTGGTAGTTTGAATTCGTGTGGAAGAACATGCGCTAGCGTACATGGAACGCTTGGATTGTTGACGTTCGAAGAAATTGGCTTAACTTTCGCATACGGTGTCTCTTTTGGACCCAGAACTCCACATATTTTGGAAAGCTCGTGATAATTCTAAATGAACTCCCAGCTTAACCGTGATGTATAATGGATTTTGGCAGTTTGAATTCGTGTGGAAGAACTGGCGCTTGCGTACATGGAGTGCCTGGATGGTCGACGTTCGAAGAAATTGGCATAACTTTCACGTACGGTGTTCGTTTTGGGCCCTTAACTCCCCTCATTTTGAAAAGTTCACGACAATTTTGGATGAACTCATAGCTTCACAGGACGTATGATAGTTTTGACAGTTTGAATTCGTGTGGAAGAATAGGCGCTTGCAGACATGGAATGCTTGGATTGTTGACGTTCGAAAAATTGGCATCTTTCGCATACGGTGTCTGTTTTGGACCCATTATGTAACGCCCCGACCCGCATGGACGGAAACGTCACTCAACCTATGTACCTTAGCCATAAAGTTAGTTCAATATATATTTTTTAGAAGGTATAAAGATTTAATTTTAGAATTTAATTAAAGAATTTTCTTTTTTTTATTTAAACAATAATTCAATTCTAAAAGAAAACAATTTCAAAAAAATGTTTTTAGAATGGGTTCAATGCATGTAACGACTATTGACGTGAAATTTTGGCAAAACAAAAAAAGAAATGTTGTTGTTCCAGTTTTTTCCTCAAACATTAATTGTCAAAATAAATTTGTTTTCAAAGCTATCGACCTTTAAACTTCATCAAATTTAATGTAAGGTAGTAAAATCCTTATAATATAACATAGTCAAAAATTAGCTTCCGTCAACGTCATATGGGGTATTAAAATATTTCTCAAAACTGAGCAGCGACCCGGTTGAAAGGTAAACCGGTACAGTTCACTTAAAATGGCATATAAAATTCCAAGTAACGTGCGAGTTATGATGTTTTTTTTGAAAACAAGGGTAGAAGCTGAAAAACAGAGACAGCACCAGCACAGTTTACTTTATGTGACATATACCTTTTAGCGATATTCGATTGACGTGATTCCAATTTTATTCAGTATCTAAGTTATTAGGCTATCCAATCCAATTGGTTTCGTATAAAAATACCAACTAACGAAAGAGTTATGATTTTTTTAAAGATGAGGCAGAAACTGAAAATTCTGAAGAGACATCAAAACTTTAAGTCGCTAACTTTTTTTTATACGGTGATTTGTAAATTTATTACTATGACGCATATCTACTTTCAAACATAATTTATTCATAACGAGTGTTCGTAAAATAGATCCACACAATATTCATAGGAATCAAATTTAAAGAAAGTGTAAACATCTCAAAATCAACTAAAGATGTAAATCACCGGCTTCTCCATGACATGTTGCATCATCCTTTACCATCATCTATGCCCCAAGGAAAATATATTCAACCTGTAGCAAGGGAATTAACGCATGAGTTTGAAACTCAATAGATATCATCGGTGCAATTCGTTATCAAATTAGAAATTCCGAACTATAGACTCATACTGTCGCGCGTAGATGGATTTCTGGCAAAATCCAATTACGATAGCATTATCATAACACGTAGAGCCTGAGAATGATCATTCAAACTATTGTAGTGATGAACCACCATACCCGAAGGTACCATTTCATTCAAACATTTATCAAAAAATCAATTTTGAAAACGAATAAACACTTGCACCTCTACCTACGTTGAATTTTCTTGGATAAAAGAACAAAATGTATAGAAAGACTTCCTTCTTCTCACCCTTGTTATTCCTTAAGCTTAATTTGATATGAAATATATTTTTTTTTGAGAGAAAATAAGATAAAATTCGGATTTGAAGAGGAGTGTAGTGAAAACGACCTTTCACTTCTATAACCTTTCCTTTTAATGACAAATTAAGTAGGGGAGTTGTATTATCATGAAATTTATTAAATTTAGTCTTTAACTAAGAATTTGAAGAGTCTCTAAGCCATAAAAATAATTCATATGAAAGTTTTATAAAAAAATCTACATGGTGATTCAAACCTGGGTTACCTATATGAAATACCATGTAGATGACCATTGTGGCAACCCAATTATTCATTAAATCCTTGTAATCAATTTTACTTAAACTTATTCTCTTAAATTGATGGGCTTTTAATTAACTTATGACTTGGGCTTTCGTAATCTTACATGGGTTGAGCTTCCATAGGTCATTTCTAAAATGGGTTAGGCTTGTGGTGCTAGATCATCACAAAATATTAGCATAATTTCATTTTATTTTTCTCGGCTACTACAACCCTTATACCTTAAATAAAATTTCGTCCTTGAAATTTACCTTATGGTTGGACAAAGAGTGTTAGGTATTTGTCTTTAACTTCTTCTTCTCTTTCCAAAGTAGCTTCTTCAACTCTATGATTATTCCATCGCACCTTGACTATTTAAATCTCCTTGTTCCATAATTTATGTACCTTTCGATCCAGTATCTTGATCAGTAATTCCTCATAAGATAAGTCCTTTTGTACTTCCAAGGATTGGTGGTTGACCACATGATTAGGATCGTGCATATATTTTCTGATCATCGATACATAAAACACATTGTGAACTATCGATAGTTCAGGTGGCAACGCCAATCGATAAGCCACATTTCCAACCCTGTCAAGTATTTCAAAAGGTCCGATATAACGAGGTCGTAGTTTGCCTTTCTTGCCGAAACTAAGTACACCCTTTATTGGCGCCACCTTTAGAAAGACTTTCTCTCCAACTTCAAATTCCAAGTCTTTTCTCCTGGTATCTGCATAGCTCTTTTATCTATCTTGCACGGCTTTTATCCAAGTACGGATGCTATCAATGGCTTCAACTGTTCTTTCAATGATCTCTGGTCCCAAAACTCCATTTTCTCCAACTTCGTCCCAATGAATAGGTGATCTGCATTTTCTATCATAGAGAGCTTCGTACGGTGCCATTCCAATAGTTTCTTGGAAACTGTTATTATATGCAAATTCTACCAGAGGTATATATGATTCCCAACTGCCTCCTAGATCCAGAACACAAGCCCTTAGCATATCTTCCAAAGTTTGAATGGTCCTTTCAAACTGACCATCAGACTAAGGGTGATATGCTGTACTGAAATTCAATTTTGTTCTCATAGCTCCTTGTAAGCTCTTCCAAAACTTTGACGTAAATCTCGGATCTCTATCAAATACAATGGACACAGGGACACCATGTAATCTTACAATCTCTCTAATGTACAACTGCGCTACCTGATCTAGACTGAATGTCATTTTTACTGGAAGAAAATGGGCGGACTTTGTTAGACGATCCACTATTACCCATGTAGCATTCTGTCCTCTTGCTGACCTTGGAAATCCTACCACAAAGTCTATTGAGATATTCTCCCACTTCCATTTAGGTATGTCTAATGGATTTAATAACCCTCCCAGTCTTTGATGTTCCGCTTTAACTTGTTGGCATACTATGCATTTTGCCACAAATAAACCTATACTTCTTTTCATATTCCTCCACCAAAATACATTTTGAAGGTCTCGATACATTTTTGTTCCACCTAGATGTGCAGCGTACGAGGTGGAATGAGCCTCTTCCAATATCTCCTTCCTCAAAACTTCATCATTTGGTACACAAATTCTTCCTTTAAACATTAGTGCCTGATCTGAAGCTATTCCAAAATCCTTTCTCTTATTAGTACCAATCTCATTCTTGATCTTCTGCAAGAATGGGTATTTATTCTATGCTTCTATGATCCAATCTCTAAGAGTAGGTCAAACCACCAAAGTTGCTAAATGAGCAGTGACTTGTTCTAGTGTGGTAATCACTTCAATTTGCAACTTTTCCAAGTCTTTGATCAACTCCATCGAAATAGTAGGCAATGATGCCAACTGTCCCATCGACTTTCTGCTTAGAGCATTAGCAACAACATTAGCCTCACCGATAATGAATAGTGCAATCATAATCTTTCACTAGCTCCAACCATCATCTCTGCCTCATAATTAATTCCTTCTGTGTGACGAAATATTTGAGACTTTTATGATCCGTGTAAATATCGCACTTCCCTCCATATAAGTAAAGGAGCCATATCTTTAATGCATGAACCACTGCCACAAGTTCTAGATCATGCGTCGGGTAGTTCTGCTCATGTTGCTTCAATTGCCTTGAAGCATAGGCAATTACTTTTTCATGCTGCATTAGTACACATCCCAAACCTTGCTTGGATGCATCACTATATATAACAAACCCTTCTGAACCATTAGGTACGACAGATACAGGTGCTGTGATCAATCGTTGTTTTAGCTCCTGAAAGCTTTGCTCACACTTATCTGTCCATTGAAACTTTACTCCTTTCCTTGTCAATTATGTTATTGGTCCAACTATTTTGGAGAATCCCTCTATAAATCTTCGATAATACCAAGCCAATCCTAGAAAACTTCGAATTTCACCAGCATTAGTTGGTGTCTTCCAATTAGTTATTACTTCCACCTTTACTGGGTCCACTTCAATTCCTTCGGCAGTAACTACATGACTGAGAAATCCAACTCGTTCAAGCCAAATTTTGCACTTTTTGAATTGGTGTATAACTTTTCCTTGCGTAGTATCTCTAACGCTATTCTAAGATGTTCCTCATGTTGATCTTTACTCTTGGAGTATATCGAAATGTCATCAAGGAATACTATAACAAATTGAACCAAATACTGATGAAATACTCGATTCATCAGATCCATAAACACTGTCGAAGCATTTGTCAATCCGAATGGCATAACTGTGAACTCGTAATGTCCATAACGAGTTCTAAAAGCTGTCTTAGGTACATCATCTGCCTTAACCTTCAATTGATAATATCCAGATCGTAAATCGATCTTAGAAAATGCCTTAGCCCCTTTCAATTGATAAAATAAATCCTCAATTCTAGGGAGAGGATACCTATTCTTGATGGTCAAACGGTTCAACTCCCGATAGTCGATACACATCCTCATACTTCCATCTTTCTTCTTTACATACAATATTGGTGCACCCCATGGTGATACACTTGGTCGAATAAAACCAAGGTCTAACAATTCTAGTAACTGAATTTTCAACTCTTGAAGTTCCTTTGGGGTCATTCTGTATGGGGCTTTAGATACTGGCGCCGCTCTGAGAACCATATCTAATTTGAATTCCACTTATCTATCTGGTGGAATACTAGGTAGAACTTCTGGAAACACATCAATAAATTCTTGTACCATTGGTACATCCTCAATCTTTGTCGTTGCTAGTTTTTCTCCAAAGATATTAACTAGAAACCCTTGAGATGTTTCTTTTCTCAACATTTTCCCGGCTTGTAAGATCGAAACCAGTTGGAGATGGGGTTTGATCTTTATTCCGGGGAAAGAAATTTGTTCTTCTCTTGGTTTTTGAAAAGATACTTCCCTTTCTCAAACGAATGGTCACATAATTACATCCTAACCAATCCATGCCCAAAATCACATCAAAGTCCCTTCATATCTATAATATACAAATTAGATTCCAAGGTTTTTCCCTCAATATTGAATGTCACTGACTTAGCTAACTTGTCTGTGTTCAATGTCCTGCCTGAGGGGAGGCTAACTTCTAGTGTACTCTTTGACTTATTACAAGTAATACTAGATTTAGCAATGAAAGACGTTGATACGAAAGAGTGAGTAGCTCCTGAATCAAACAGTATATAAGCAGGTGTATTGACTACTAGTAAAATACCTGTTATTACGTTTGAGTTTCCCTCTGCATCTTTTTGAGTCAATGTAAAAACTCATACTTTCCCCTTCTTGTTCTGATCATTGTTATCATCCTTCCTTCGAGCAAATGTGAGACAATCCCTAGCTATATGTCTTGATTTGCCACACCAAAAATAGGCATTCTTCCTATACAAGAATTCACCACGATGAGGCTTACCACACTTAGGGCATGGCGCTACTGCAGCTACCATGGCCTTACTGGGGCTAGATCCGATATTAACTTTCTTATTTTGCCATTTGCCCTTTCCTTTGTCTTGACCATTTCACTTTCTCTTTCCAATTTGCCCTTTATCCTGCTGGTTGTACAATTGACGATGTTGCTCTGCATTAGCTTTTTGATACCAGATAGCGTGAGCTCGTTCCAGTATCTCACAATACGACGTGAAGCAATGTGACATAAGGATCATACTTAGGTCTGGGTTTAACCCTTGCTCAAACCTTCGAGTTTTCTAAATTTTTGTGTCAACTAGATGCAGAGCATACCTTGAGAGTTGATCGAACTTCCACTCGTAATCCGTTAGGGACATATTACCCTGCTTGAGTTGAAGGAATTCATTCTCCTTGAAATCCTTTAGAGATTGAGGAAAATATTTGTCAATCACTTCCTCCTTGAATTGTTCCCAAGTTATTGCCAATTGCTGCTCCGGAGTCCTAGTTCGGGACATCGAATCCCACCAGTAGCTTGCATTATCGGTAAACATAAACTCTGTACATTGAACCCTTTGGGCATCAGTGTAGTCTATGAGCCAAAAAATTCGTTCTAGCTTACAAAGCCATTCCTCAACTACTAGTGGACCAGATGCTCCATCGAAGGTAGGGGGCTTATGCCTCCAAAATAACTCAACTACTGAGGCGTGAGTCAGCAGAGTACTCATTACAATCAGGACGTACAATAGGTCGACAATTTTTTTTATTTTTCTTTTCAAAAACATGAAGGAAAAGATACCACAAGGAAATGGAAATCTAAATTTCTAATCCCTATGAATCTTGCGAATCTTCTTCGGTGGAGCCTTATCTTCGGAGGAGTCTTCTGTCTCAAGCCTTGACTCTAGGTCCATCTCAACCTGTGGCTCAGGTTCATGCTCATGATCATTCTCTAAGTCCAACCCAAAGTCATCCTCATGCTCCCATTCGGGATCTTCCTCAAGGTCTAATTCAAACTGAGGTTCGAGCTCGAGCTCAAGTTCAACCTCATTATTGGGCTCAATTACTATCTCTGGTTGGGGTTCTAAACTCTCACTCCATCTGTCTAGAAAGGTCTAACAATATATACCAAATTCAATCATATTTGGGTGCTCTGGATGGTTACCCTCTACCATCTTATCCCTAACAATGACTCCCATGTTTCCCCACTGAGGTAGAAATGAATGTATAAGGTTATTCATAGCCTCGATATGCGTGATCTCTAGTCCCCCATCTACAGCTGCCATACATCTCTCGTAGATGTCATGTACGTGTTCAACAAGTGGACGAGACGGGTCATTCACATAGTTCTCATAGGAATGGATGATGGCCCTACGATTCAACACTGCTATACAAACTGTAGCCTTTCTAGCGGTATGGTAAGTTCTAGCCATGTCTGTCATACAAGTGTCCAATTATGTGTTATCTTCATTAGTGATATCAACTTATACATTATGCTCTTGAGGTTCTAATATGATGGCCAATCATTATTTCTTCACGTATATTTAAACAAAATATAATGTACATAGCATATTTCATTCAAAACATCATAAGCATTTTTCATAGATTCAAGCTTAAATGATTAAAAAAATCATGCTCGAAAAAATAATGTGGAACATAATATTTTATTCCATACCTTGGGTTCGTCGGATGAGGTCAACTGATAGACGCAAGATGCCATGGAGTGCCTTATATGTTTCATTTTTTTAAACAATAATTCAATTCTAAAAGAAAACAATTTCAAAAAAAAAAATTTTAGAATGAGTTCCATGAATGTAACGACTATTGACGTGAAATTTTGGCAAAACATAGAAAGTAATGTTGCTGTTCCAATTTTTTTGTCTCAAACAGTAATAGTCAAAATAAATTTGTTTTCATAGTTATCGATCTTGAAACTTCATCAATTTCATTAAAATGTTTTTCAAAACTCAGCAACGATCCGGTTGAAAGGTAACCGGTGCAGTTCACTTAAAATGGCATACAAAATTCCACCGACATCAAAACTACATGATTTCAAATTTATTCAGTAGCTAATCCATGAGACTATCAAATTCAATTGGTTTCAACCAAAAATTCCAAGTAACAAGTGAGTTATGAAATTTTGAAAACCAGGGTAGAAGCTGAAAAACAGAGACAGCACCCAGCACAATTTACTTTATGTGACGTATAACCTTTTATCGATATTAGATTGACATGATTCCAATTTTATTCGGTATCTAACTTATTAGGCTATCCAATCCAATTGGTTTCATATAAAATACTAAGTAACGAAATAGTTATGATTTTTTTAAAGATGAGGCAGAAACTGAAATTTCTGAAGAGACATCAAAACTTTAAGTCGCTAACTTTTTTTTTTTTTTTTGTATACGGTGATTTGTAAATTTATTCCTATGACACATATCTACTTTCAAATATAATTTATTCATAATGAGTGTTTGTAAAATAGATCTACACAATATTCATAGGAATCAAATTTAAAGAAATCGTAAACATCTCAAAATCAACTAAAGATGTAAATCACCGTCTTCTCCATGACATGTTGCATCATCCTTTACCATCATTTACGCCCCAAGGAAATTCCATTCAACCTATAGGAAGGGAATTAACCCATGAGTTTAAAACTCAATAGACATCATCGGTGTAATTCGTTATCAAATTAGAAATTCCAAACTACAGATTCATACTGTTGCACGTAGATAGATTTCCGGCAAAATCCCATTACTATAGCATTATCATAACACGTAGAGCCAGAGAATGATCATTCAAACTATTGTAGTGCTGAAGCACCGTACCCGAAGTTACCATTTTATTTAAACATTTATCGAAAAATCAGATTTGAAAACGAATGAACACTTGCACCTCTACCTACCTTGAATTTTCTTGGACAAAAGAACCAAAATGTATAGAAAGCCTTCCTTATTCTCACCCTTGTTATACCTTAAGCTTAACTTGATATGAAATTCACTTTTTTGAGAGAAGATGAGATGAAATTCGAATTTGAAGAGGAGTGTAGTGAAAAAGTGGCCTTCCACTTCTATAACCTTTCTTTTTAATGAAAAATTAAGTGGGGGAGTTGTATTATCATTAAATTTAGTCTTTAACTAAGAATTTGAAGAGTCTCTAAGCCATAAAAATAATTCATATGAAAGTTTTATAAAAAACATCTACATGGTGATTCGAACCTGGGTTGCCTATATGAAATACCATGTAAATGACCATTGTGGCAACCCAGTTATTCATTAAAAATTTGTAATCAATTTTACTTAAACTTAATCCCTTAAATTGTTGGGGTTTAAATTAATTTATGGCTTGGGCTTTCAAGATCTTAAATGGTTTGAGCTTCCACAACTTGTTTCTTGAATGAGATAGGCTCGTGGTGCTAGATCATCACAACATAATAGCCTAATTTCATTTTATTTCTCGGGCTTCTACACTTCAATTCCTTGGGCAATAACTACATGATCGAGAAATCCAACTCGTTCAAGCTAAAATTCGCACTTTTTGAATTTGGCGTATAACTTTTCCTTGCGTAGTATCTCTAACGCTATTCTAAGATGTTCCTCATGTTGATCTTTACTCTTGGAGTATATCGAAATGTCATCAATGAAGACTATAACAAATTGATCCAAATACTGATGAAATACTCGATTCATCAGATCCATGAACACTGCCGGAGAATTTGTCAATTTGAATGGCATAACTGTGAACTCGTAATGTCCATAACGAGTTCTAAAAGCTGTCTTAGGTACATCATCTGCCTTAACCTTCAATTGATAATATCCAGATCTTAAATCGATCTTAGAAAATGCCTTAGCCCCTTTCAATTGATAAAATAAATCCTCAATTCTAGGGAGAGGATACCTATTCTTGATGGTCAAACGGTTCAACTCCCGATAGTCGATACACATCCTCATACTTCTATCTTTCTTCTCTACAAACAATACTGGTGTGCCCCATGGTGATACACTTGGTCGAATAAAACCAAGGTCTAACAATTCTTGTAACTGGATTTTCAACTCCTGAAGTTCCTTTGGGGCCATTCTGTATGGGGCTTTAGATACTGGCGCCGCTCCGAGAAATAGATCTATTGTGAATTCCACTTGTCTATCTGGTGGAATACCAGGTAGACCTTCTGGAAACACATCTATAAATTCTTGTACCACTGGTATATCCTCAATCTTTGTCGTCGCCAGTTTTTCTCCAAAAATATTAACTAGAAACCCTTGAGATGTTTCTTTTCTCAACATTTTCTCGGCTTCCAAGGCCGAATCCAGTTAGAGATGGGGTTTTGTCTTTATTTCAAGGAAATAAAAATGTTCTTCTCCTGATTTTTGAAAAGACACTTCCCTTTCTCTACAACGAATGGTCACATAATTACATCCTAACCAATCCATGCCCAAAATCACATCAAAGTCCTTCATATCTATCATTTACAAATTAGATTCTAAGGATTTTCCCTCAATATCGAATGTCACTGACTTAGCTAACTTGTCTGTGTTCAATGTCCTGCCTGAGGGGAGGCTAACTTCTAGGGTACTCTTTGACTTATTACAAGTAATATTAGATTTAGCAATGAAAGATGTTGATACAAAAGAGTGAGTAGCTCCTGAATCAAAAAGTATATAAGTAGGTGTATTGTCTACCAATAAAATACCTGTTATTACGTTTGAGTTTCCCTCTGCATTTTTTTGAGTCAATGCAAAAACTCGTGCTTTCTCCTTCTTGTTCTGATCATTGTTATCATCCTTCCTCTGAGCAAATGTGGGACAATCCCTAGTAATATATCCTGATTTGCCACACCAAAAATAGGCATTCTTCCCATATAAGCATTCACCATGATGAGGCTTAACACACTTAGGGCATGGCACTATTACAGCTACCATGGCCTTACTGGTGCTATATCCGATATCAACTTTCTTATTTTTCCATTTACCTTTTCCTTTATCTTGACCATTCCACTTTCTCTTTCCAATTTGCCCTTTATCCTACTGGTTGTACAATTGACGATGTTGCTCTGCATTAGCCTTTTGATACCAAATAGTGTGAACTCGTTCCAGCAACTCACGGTACGATGTGAAGCGATGTGACATAAGGATCATACTTAGGTCTGGGTTTAACCCTTGCTCGAACCTTCGAGTTTTCTTAATTTTCGTGTCAACCAGATGTGGAGCATACCTTGAGAGTTGATCAAACTTTCGTTCATAATCTGTTAGGGACATATTACCCTGCTTAAGTTGAAGGAATTCGTTTTCCTTGAAATCCCTTAGAGATTGAGGAAAATATTTTTCCATCACTTCCTCGAATTGTTCCCAAGTTATTGCCAATTGCTGCTCCGGAGTCCTAGTTCAGGACATTGAATCCCACCAGTGACTTGCATCATCGGTAAACATATACTCCGCACATTGAACCCTTTGGGCATCAGTATAGTCTATGAGCTGAAAAATTTGTTCTAGCTTACGAAGCCATTCCTCAACTACTAGTGGACCAGATGCTCCATCGAAGGTAGGGGGATTATGCCTTCGAAATAACTCAACTATCGAGGAGTGAGTCGGAAGAGTAATAGGAGTTGGTGGTGGTGGTGGTGGTGGAGCGGGGTTTTGATTCAGCCTGCCAAGATCTTGAACCGCTTGCAAGAGATCCCTTATCAAGTTGTTCTGCTTTGCTCGAGACATTTGCCTGGAGATAAGATATAATATCTCACATTAACTTCATTTACCAATGCCAGAATACTTAAAAAAAATAAGGTAGTCCTCAAATTGATCATAATTTCCTTTATTAATAGTACTCATTGCAATCAGGACATACAATAGGTCGAAAAAAAATTCTTTTTTGCAAAAACATGAAGGAAAAGATATCACAAGGAAATGGAAATCTAAATTTCTAATCCCTATGAATCTTGCGAATCTTCTTCGATGGAGCCTCATCTTCGGAGGAGTCTTCTGTCTCAGGCCCTGACTCTAAGTCCATCTCAACTTGTGGCTCAGGTTCATGCTCATGATCATTCACTAAGTCCAACCTAAAGTCATCCTCATGCTCCCATTCGAGATCTTCCTCGGGGTCTGATTCAAACTGATGTTCGGGCTTGAGCTCAGGCTCAACCTTATTATTGGGCTCAATTTCTATCTTTGGTTGGGGTTCTAAACTCTCACTCCATCTGCCTAGAAAGGTCTGACAATATATACCAAATTCAATCGTATTTGGGTGCTCTGGATGGTTACCCTCTACCATCTCATCCCTAACAATGACTCCCATGTTTCCCTACTGAGGTGAAAGTGAATGTATAAGGTTATTCACAGCCTCGAGTTGCATGATCTCCAGTCCCGCATCTATAACTACCATACATCTCTCGTAGATATCATGTACATGTTCAACAAGTGGACGAGACGGGTCAGTCACATAGTTCTCATAGGACTAGATGATGGCCCTACGGTTCAACTGCTATACAAATCGTGGCCTTTCTAGCCGTCTGATAAGTTCTAGCCATGTCTGTCACATAAGTGTCCAATTATGTGTTATCTTCATTAGTGATATCAACTTATACATTATGCTCTTGAGGTTCTAATGTGATGGCCAATCATCATTTCTTCACGTATATTTAAACAAAATATAATGTACATAGCATATTTCATTCAAAACATCATAAGCATTTTTCATAGATTCAAGCTTAAATGATTTAAAAAAAATTCATGCTTGAAAAAAATAATGTGAAACATAATATTTTATTCCATACCTTGGGTTCGTCGGATGAGGTAAACTAATAGACGCAAGATGCCATGGAGTGCCTTAAATGTTTCATTTTTTTTTTCATCTCCTAAATAAAATACACTAAGTCTACAGAATCGACTAAACTCATGCTCTAATACCACGCTGTAATGCCCCGACCCACATGGACGAAAACGTCACTCAACCCTTATACCTTAGCCGTAAAGTTAGTTCAATATATTTTTTGTAGAAGGTATAAAGATTTAATTTTAGAATTTAATTAAAGAATTTTCTTTTTTTATCTAAACAATAATTCAATTCTAAAAGAAAACAATTTCAAAAAAATATTTTTAGAATGGGTTCCATGCATGTAATAACTATTGACGTGAAATTTTTGCAAAACTTAAAAAGAAATGTTGCTGTTCCAGTTTGTCTCAAACAGTAATTGTCAAAATAATTTTTGTTTTCATAGCTATCGACCTTGAAATTTCATCAAATTTTAATGTATTGTAGTAAACTCCTTATAATATGACATAGTTAAAAATTAGCTTCCGTCAACACCATATGGGACATTAAAATATTTTTCAAAACTCAGCAGCGACCCAGTTGAAAGGTAAACTAGTGCAGTTCACTTAAAATGGCATATAAAATTTCACCGATGTCAAAACCACATGATTTCAAATTTATTCAGTATCTAATATATGAGACTATTAAATCCAGTTAGTTTCATCCAAAAATTCCAAGTAACAAGTGAGTTATGAATTTTTTTGAAAACAAGGGTAGAAGCTGAAAAACAGAGACAACACCCAGCACAGTTTACTTCATGTGACATATAACCTTTTACTGATATTGGATTGACACGATTCCAATTTTATTCAGTATCTAACTTATTAGGCTATCCAATCCAATTTTTTTCGTATAAAAATACAAAATAACGAAAGAGTTATGATTTTTTTAAAGATGAGGCAGAAACTGAAATTTCTAAAGAGACATCAAAACTTTAAGTCGCTAACTTTTTTTTATATGGTGATTTGTAAATTCATTCCTATGCCATATATCCACTTTCAAACATAATTTATTCATAAGGAGTGTTTGTAAAATAGATCCACACAATATTCATAGGAATCAAATTTAAAGAAAGTGTAAACATCTCAAAATCAATAAAAGATATAAATCACCGGCTTCTCCATGACATGTTGCATCATCCTTTACCATCATCTATGCCCCAAGGAAAATCCATTCAACCTGTAGGAAGGGAATTAACCCATACGTTTGAAACTCAATAGATATTATTGTTGCAATTCGTTATCAAATTTGAAATTCCGAACTATGGATTCATACCGTCGCCGTAGATGGATTTCTGAAAAAATCCAATTATTATAGCATTATCGTAACACGTAGAGCCAGAGAATGATCATTCAAACTGTTGTAGTACTGAAGCACCATACCAGAAGGTACCATTTCATTCAAACATTTATAGAAAAATCAGATTTGAAAACGAATGAATACTTGCACCTCTACCTACCTTGAATTTTCTTGGATAAAAGAACAAAATGTATAGAAAGCCTTCCTTCTTCTCATCCTTGTTATTCCTTAAACTTAACTTGATATGAAATATATTTTTTTTGAGAGAAAATGAGATAAAATTCGGATTTGAAGAGGAGTGTAGTGAAAAAGTGAGCTTCCACTTCTATAACCTTTCTTTTTAATGAAAAATTAAGTGGGGGAGTTGTATTATCATTAAATTTATTAAATTTAGTCTTTAACTAAGAATTTGAAGAGTCTCTAACCATAAAAGTAATTCATATGAAAGTTTTATAAAAAACATCTACATGGTGATTCAAGCTTGGTTTGCCTATATGAAATACCATGTAGATGACCACTGTGGCAACCCAGTTATTCATTAAATCTTTGTAATCAATTTTACTTAAACTTAATCTCTTAAATTGCTGGACTTTTAATTAACTTATGACTTAGGCTTTCATAATCTTAAATGGGTTCAGCTTCCATAGGTCTTTTCTAAAATGGTTTAGGCTCATGGTGCTAGATCATCACAAAAAATTAGCAGAATTCCATTTTATTTTTCTCGGCTACAATACATTACTCCCCACATTTCGAAAAGCTCGTGATAATCCTGAATGAACTCTCATCTTCATCGTGATGTACGATGGATTTTGGCAATTTGAATTCATGTGGAAGAATCGACGCTAGCGTACATAAAACGCTTGGATTGTCGACGTTTGAAGAAATTGGCTTAATTTCTGCATACGGTGTCCATTTTGGACCCAGAACTCCCCACATTTCGGAAAGCTCGTGATAATTCTGAATGAACTCCCAGCTTCACCAGGACGTATGACGAATTTTGATTGTTTGAATTTGTGTGGAAGAACAGGCGCTTGTGTACATGGAATGCTTCGATTGTTGACGTTCGAAGAAATTGGCATAACTTTCGCATACGATGTCTATTTTGGACCCATAAATCCCCACATTTTGAAAAGCTCGTGATAATTTTGAATGAACTCCCAGCTTCGTCGTGGTGTAGATTGGTTTTTGGCAGTTTGAATTCATGTGGAAGAATAGGCGCTTGTGTACATGGAAGCTTGGATTGTCGACGTTCAAAGAAATTGGCATAACTTTCGCATACGGTGTCCGTTTAGGGCCCGTAACTCCCCTCATTTTGAAAAGCTTAAGATGATTTTGGATGAACTCATAGCTTCATCGAGACGTATGATGGATTTTGGTAGTTTGAATTCGTGTGGAAGAATAGGCGCTAGCACACACGAAATGCCTAGATTGTCGACGTTCGAAGAAATTGGCTTAACCTTAGCATACGGTGTCCGTTTTGGACCCAGAACTCCCCTCATCTCGAAAAGGTCGTGATAATTCTGAATGAACTCCTACCTCCACCGTGATGTATGTGGATTTTGACAGTTTGAATTCATGTGGAAGAACAGGTGCTTGTGTACATAGAACGCCTAGACGGTCAACGTTCGAAGAAATTGGCATGACTTTCGCATACGGTGTCCGTTCTGGGCCCATAACTCCCCTCATTTTGAAAAGTTCACGACAATTTTGGATAAACTCATAGCTTCACCAGGATGTATGATGGATTTTGGTAGTTTGAATTTACGTGGAAGTACAGACGCTTACGTACATGGAATGCTCGGATTGTTGACGTTCGAAGAAATAGGGATAACTTTCGCATAATGTGTCTGTTTTGGACCCATAACACCCCACATTTCGAAAAGCTCGTGATAATCCTGAATGAACTTGCAGCTTCTTCATGATGTAGCCTGGATTTTGGTACTTTGAATTCGTGTGGAAGAACAGGCGCTTATGTACATGAAAGCTTGGATTATCGACGTTCGTAGAAATTGGCATAGCTTTCGCGTACGGTGTCCATTTAGGGCTCATAAAAGCTTAAGATGATTTTGGATGAACTCGTAGCTTCACTAGAATGTATGATGGATTTTGGCAGTTTGAGTTCGTGTGGAAGAACACGCGCTAGCATACATGGAATGCTTGGATTGTCGACGTACAAAGAAATTGGCTTAACTTTTGCATACGATGTCCGTGTTGGACCCAGAACTCCCCATATTTTGGAAAGCTCATGATAATTCTGAATGAACTCCCAGCTTCACTATGATATATGATGGATTTTTGCATTTTGAATTCGTGTGGAAGAACAGGTGCTTGCGTACATGGAACACCTAGATGGATGACGTTCGAAGAAATTGGCACAACTTTCGCATACGGTGTCCATTTTGGGCCCATAACTCTCCTCATTTTGAAAAGCTCATGACAATTTTTGATGAACTCGTAGCTTCACAGGAGGTATGATGGATTTTGGCAGTTTGAATTCGTGTGGAAGAACAGGCGCTTGCGTACATGTAACGCTTGGATTGTTGACTTTCGAAGAAAATGGGAATAACTTTCCCATACGGTGTTCGTTTTGGACCCATAACTCCCCGTATTTCGAAAAACTCGTGATTATTTCGAATGAACTTGCAGCTTCGTCATGACGTAGCTTGGATTTTGGCAGTTTTAATTCGTGTGGAAGAACAGGCGCTTGTGTACATGGAAGCTTGGATTGTCGACTTTCAAAGAAATTGGCATAAATTTCACATACCGTGACCGTTTAGGGCCCATAACTCCCCTCATTTTGAAAAGCTTAAGATGATTTAGGATTAACTCGTAGCTTCCCCAGGACGTATGATGGATTTTTGTAGTTTGAATTCATGTGGAAGAATAGGCGCTAGCGTACATGGAACGCTTAGATTGTTGACATTCGAAGAAATTGGTTTAACTTTCGCATGCGGTCTCCGTTTTGGACCCAGATGTCCCCACATTTCGAAAAGCTCAAGAAAATTCTGAATGAACTCCCAGCTTCACCATGATGTATGATGGATTTTGGCATTTTGAATTCGTGAGGAAGAACAGGCACTTGCATACATGGAACGCCTGGATGGTCGACGTTCGAAGAAATTGGCATAACTTTTGCATACGGTGTCCATTTTGGGGCCATAACTCCCCTCATTTTGAAAAGATCACGATAACTTTGGATCGTAGCTTCACCAGGATGTATGATGGATTTTGGCAGTTTGAATTTGTGTGGAAGAACAAGCGCTTGTGCACATGGAACGCTTAGATTGTTGACGTTCGAAGAAATTGGCATAACTTTCGTATACGGTGTCTATTTTGGACACATAACTCCATATATTTCGAAAAGCTCCTGATAATTCTGAATGATCTTGTAACTTTATCGTGACGTAGCTTGGATTTCGACAGTTTGAATTCATGTGGAAGAACAGGTGCTTGCGTACATGGAAGCTTAGATTGTCTACGTTCGAAGAAATTGGCATAACTTTCGCATACGACGTCCGTTTAGAGCCCATAACTCCCCTCATTTTGAAAAGCTTAAGATAATTTTGGATGAACTCGTAGCTTCACCCGGACGCATAATAGATTTTGGCAGTTTGAGTTCGGGTGGAAGAACAGGCGCTAGCGTATATGGAATGCTTGGATTGTCGACGTTCGAAGAAATTGGCTTAACTTTCGCATACGGTGTCCGTTTTGGACCCAGAACTCCCCACATTTCGAAAAGCTTGTGACAATTCTGAATGAACTCCCAGCTTCACCGTGATATATGACGAATTTGTCAGTTTGAATTCGTGTGGAAGAACAGGCGCTTGCGTACATGGAATGCCTGGATGGTCGACGTTAGAAGAAATTGGCATAACTTTCGCATACAGTGTACATTTTGGGCCCATAACTCTCCTCATTTTGAAAAGCTTAAGATGATTTTGGATGAACTTGTAGCTTCACCAGGACATATGATGGATTTTGGTAGTTTGAATTCACGTGGAAGAATAGGCGCTTACGTACATGGAATGCTCGAATTGTTGACATTCAAAGAAATTGGGATAACTTTGGCATACTGTATCTGTTTTGGACCCATAACACCCCACATTTCGAAAAGCTCATGACCACATTTCGAAAAGCTCATGATAATCCTGAATGAACTCGCAGCTTCTTCGTGATGTAGCCTGGATTTTGGTAGTTTGAATTCTTGTGGAAGAACAGGCGCTTACGTACATGAAAGCTTGGATTGTCGACGTTCGTAGAAATTGGCATAACTTTCGCGTATGGTGTTCGGTTAGGGCCCATAACTCCCCACGCTTTGAAAAGCTTAAGATGATTTTGGATAAACTCGTAGCTTCACTAGAATGTATGATGGATTTTGGTAGTTTGAGTTCGTGTGGAAGAACAGGAGCTAGCGTACATGGAATGCTTGGATTGTCGACGTTCGAAGAAATTGGCTTAACTTTCGTATACGGTGTCCGTTTTGGACCTAGAACTCCCCACATTTAGGAAAGCTCAAGATAATTATGAATAAAGTCCCAGCTTCATCGTGATGTATTATGGATTTTGGTAGTTTGAATTCGTGTGGAAGAACATGCACTTACGTACATGGAACGCCTGGATGGTCGACGTTTGAAGAAATTGGCCTAACTTTGGCATACGGTGTCCATTTTAGGCCCATAACTCCCCTCATTTTGAGAAGCTCACGACAATTTTGGATGAACTCGTAGCTTCACCAATACCTATGATGGATTTTGGCAGTTTGAATTCATGTGGAAGAACAAGCACTTGCGTACATGGAATGCTTGGATTGTTGACGTTCGAAGAAATTGGCATAACTTTTGCATACGGTGTCTATTTTGGACCCATAACTCCCCATATTTTGAAAAGCTCGTGATGATTCTGAATGATCTTGTAGCTTCATCGTGATGTAGATTGGATTTTGGCAGTTTGAATTCGTGTGGAAGAATAGGCACTTGCGTACATGAAAGCTTGGATTGTCGACGTTTGAAGAAATTGGCATAACTTTCGCATATGGTGTCCGTTTAGGGCCCATGACTCCCCTAATTTTGAAAAGCTTAAGATGATTTTGGATGAACTGGTACCATCAATAGGATGTATGATAGATTTTGGCGATTTGAATTTGGGTGGAAGAACAGGCGCTAGTGTACATTGAATGCTTGGATTGTCGATGTTCATAGAAATTGGCTTAACTTTCGCATACGGTGCCCGATTTGGACCCAGAACTCCCCACATTTCGAAAAGCTCGTGATAATTCTGAATGAACTCCCAGATTGACTGTGATGTATGATGGATTTTGGCAGTTTGAATTCGTGTGGAAGAACAGGACCTTGAGTACAAGGAACGCCTGGATGGTCGACTTTCGAAGCTATTGGCATAACTTTCGCATACGGTGTCCATTTTGGGCCCCATAACTCCCCTCATTTTGAAAAGCTCATGACAATTTTGGATGAACTAGTAGCTTCATCAGGATGTATGATGGATCTTGGCAGTTTTAATTCATGTGGAAGAGCAGGCGCTTGCTCACATGGAACGCTTGGATTGTTGACGTTCGAAGAAATTAGCATAACTTTCGCATACGATGTCTATTTTGGACCCATAACTCCCCACATTTTGAAAAGCTCTTGATAATTTTGAATGAACTCACAGCTTCATCGTGACGTAGCTTGGATTTTGGCCGTTTGAATTTGTGTGGAAAAATAGACTCTTGCGTACATGGAAGCTTGGATTGTCGACGTTCGAAGAAATTGGCATAACTTTCGCATATGGTGTCCGTTTAGGTCCCATAACTCCCCTCATTTTGAAAGGCTTAAGATGATTTTGGATGAACTCGTAACTTCACTAGGACGTATGATGGGTTTTGGCAGTTTGAATTCCTGTGGAAGAACAGGCGCTAGCGTACATGGAACACTTGAATTTTCGACGTTTGAAGAAATTGGCTTAACTTTCGTATACGGTGTCCGTTTTGGACCCAAAACTCCCCACATTTCAGAAAGCTCATGATGATTCTAAATGAACTCCCAGCTTCAACATGATGTATGATAGATTTTTGTAGTTTTAATTCGTGTGGAAGAACAGGCGCTTGCGTACATGGAACGCTAGGATGGTCGACGTTCGAAGAAGTCAGCATAACTTTTGCATACGGTGTCAGTTTGGGCCCATAACTCCTCATTTTGAACAGCTCACGACATTTTTTGATGATTTTGTAGCTTCACCAGGACGTATGACGGATTTTAGAAGTTTGAATTCATGTGGAAGAACAGGTGCTAGTGTACATGGATCAGTTGGATTGTCGACGTTCCAAGAAATTGGCCTAACTTTTGTATACGGTGTCCATTTTGGACCCAGAACTTCCCACATTTCGGAAAGCTCGTGATAATTTTGAATGAACACCCAGCTTCATCGTGATGTATGATGGATTTTGGCTGTTTGAATTCGTGTGGAAGAATAGGCGCTTGCTTACAGGGAATGCTTAGATTGTCGACGTTCGAAGAAATTGGACTAACTTTCATATGCTTGGATGAACTTGCAGCTTCACCGAGATGTATTATGGATTTTTTGCAGCTTCAATTCGTATGGAAGAATAAGCGCTAGCATACACAGAACGCTTGGGTTGTCAACATTCGAAGAAATTGGCTTAACTTTCATATAAGGTGTCCATTTAGGATCCAGAACTCCCCACATTTCAGAAAGCTCATGATAATTTTGAATGAACTCCCAGCTTCACCGTGATGTATGATGGATTTTGGTAGTTTGAATTCGTGTGGAAGAACAGGCGCTTACGTAAACGGGACGCCTGGATGGTCGATGTTCGAAGAAATTGGCATAACTTTCGCATATGATGTTCATTTTGGGCCCATAACTCCCCCCATTTTGAAAAGCTCATGACAATTTTGGATGAACTCGTAGCTTCACCAAGACATATGATGGATTTTGGCAGTTTGAATTCATGTGGAAGAATAGGCGCTTGCGTACGTGGAACGCTTGAATTGTTGACGTTTGAAGAAATTGGCATAACTTTCGCATGCGGTGTCTATTCTGGACCCATAACTCCCCACATTCGAAAAGCTTGTGATAATTTTGAATGAACTCGAAGCTTCATTGTGACGTAGCTTGGATTTTGGCAGTTTGAATGCATGTGGAAGAACAGGCGCTTGCATACATGGAAGCTTGGATTGTTGACGTTTGAAGAAATTGGCATGACTTTCGCATACGGTGTCCGTTTTGGACCCATAACTCCCCAGAAAGCTCATGATAATTTTGAATGAACTCCCAGATTCACCGTGATATATGATGGATTTTGGCAATTTGAATTCGTGTGGAAGAATAGGCATGATAATTTTGAATGAACTCCCAGATTCACCGTGATATATGATGGATTTTGGCAATTTGAATTCGTGTGGAAGAATAGGCATGATAATTTTGAATGAACTCCCAGATTCACCGTGATATATGATGGATTTTGGCAATTTGAATTCGTGTGGAAGAATAGGCATGATAATTTTGAATGAACTCCCAGATTCACCGTGATATATGATGGATTTTGGCAATTTGAATTCGTGTGGAAGAATAGGCATGATAATTTTGAATGAACTCCCAGATTCACCGTGATATATGATGGATTTTGGCAATTTGAATTCGTGTGGAAGAATAGGCATGATAATTTTGAATGAACTCCCAGATTCACCGTGATATATGATGGATTTTGGCAATTTGAATTCGTGTGGAAGAATAGGCATGATAATTTTGAATGAACTCCCAGATTCACCGTGATATATGATGGATTTTGGCAATTTGAATTCGTGTGGAAGAATAGGCATGATAATTTTGAATGAACTCCCAGATTCACCGTGATATATGATGGATTTTGGCAATTTGAATTCGTGTGGAAGAATAGGCATGATAATTTTGAATGAACTCCCAGATTCACCGTGATATATGATGGATTTTGGCAATTTGAATTCGTGTGGAAGAATAGGCATGATAATTTTGAATGAACTCCCAGATTCACCGTGATATATGATGGATTTTGGCAATTTGAATTCGTGTGGAAGAATAGGCATGATAATTTTGAATGAACTCCCAGATTCACCGTGATATATGATGGATTTTGGCAATTTGAATTCGTGTGGAAGAATAGGCATGATAATTTTGAATGAACTCCCAGATTCACCGTGATATATGATGGATTTTGGCAATTTGAATTCGTGTGGAAGAATAGGCATGATAATTTTGAATGAACTCCCAGATTCACCGTGATATATGATGGATTTTGGCAATTTGAATTCGTGTGGAAGAATAGGCATGATAATTTTGAATGAACTCCCAGATTCACCGTGATATATGATGGATTTTGGCAATTTGAATTCGTGTGGAAGAATAGGCATGATAATTTTGAATGAACTCCCAGATTCACCGTGATATATGATGGATTTTGGCAATTTGAATTCGTGTGGAAGAATAGGCATGATAATTTTGAATGAACTCCCAGATTCACCGTGATATATGATGGATTTTGGCAATTTGAATTCGTGTGGAAGAATAGGCATGATAATTTTGAATGAACTCCCAGATTCACCGTGATATATGATGGATTTTGGCAATTTGAATTCGTGTGGAAGAATAGGCATGATAATTTTGAATGAACTCCCAGATTCACCGTGATATATGATGGATTTTGGCAATTTGAATTCGTGTGGAAGAATAGGCATGATAATTTTGAATGAACTCCCAGATTCACCGTGATATATGATGGATTTTGGCAATTTGAATTCGTGTGGAAGAATAGGCATGATAATTTTGAATGAACTCCCAGATTCACCGTGATATATGATGGATTTTGGCAATTTGAATTCGTGTGGAAGAATAGGCATGATAATTTTGAATGAACTCCCAGATTCACCGTGATATATGATGGATTTTGGCAATTTGAATTCGTGTGGAAGAATAGGCATGATAATTTTGAATGAACTCCCAGATTCACCGTGATATATGATGGATTTTGGCAATTTGAATTCGTGTGGAAGAATAGGCATGATAATTTTGAATGAACTCCCAGATTCACCGTGATATATGATGGATTTTGGCAATTTGAATTCGTGTGGAAGAATAGGCGCTAGCGTACATGGTACGCTTGGATTGTCGATGTTCGAAGAAATGGGCATACCTTTCGCATACGGTGTCCGTTTTGGACCCATAACTCCCGTCATTATGGAAGGTCGAAATTGGCATAACTTTTGCATACGGTGTAGCTTCACTAGGACGTATGATGGATTTTTGAAGGGTGGAAGAACAGGCGCCTGCGTACATGGAATGCATGGATTGTTGACGTTCGAAGAAATTGGCATAACTTTCGCACATTGTGTTCACTTCGGGCACACAACTCTCCTCATTTTGAAAAGCTCATGATGATTTTTGATGAACTCGTAGCCTCACTAGGACTTAAGATGGATTTTGGTAGTTTGAATTCGTGTGGAAGAACAGGCGCTTGCGTACATGGAACGCTTGGATTGTTGACATTCGAAGAAATTGGCATAACTTTCACATACGGTGTCCATTTTGGGGCCATAACTCCCCACTTTTTAGAAAGCTCAATAGGATTCTAAATGAACTTGTAGCTTCATAGAGACGTATGATGGATTTTGGCAGGTTGAATTCGTGGTGAAAAATAGGCGCTTGCGTACATGGAAGCTTGGATTGTTGACGTTCGAAGAAATTAGCGTACTTTCACATACTGTGTCCATTTTTGGCCCATAACTCTCCTCATTTTGAAAAGCTCACGATGATTTTGGATGACCTCATAGATTCACCAAGACGTATGATGGAATTTGGCAGTTTGATTTCGTTTGGAAGAATAGGCGCTTGCATACATGAAACTCTTGGATTGTCGACGTTCTACAAAATTGGCATAACTTTCGCATAAGGTGTCCATTTTGGACCCAGATGTCTCCACATTTCGAAAAACTCGTGATAATTTTGAATGAACTCCCAGCTTCATCGTGATGTCTAATGGATTTTGACAGTTTGAATTCGTGTGGAAGAATAGGCGCTTGCGTACATGGAAGGCTTGGATAGTCAACGTTCGAAGAAATTGGCATAACTTTCGCATATGGCGTCCGTTTTGGGCCCATAACTCCCCTCATTTTGAAAAGCTCACGACAATATTGGATTAACTCATAGCTTCACCAGGATGTATGATTGGATTTTTGCAGTTTGAATTCGTGTGGAAGAACAGACTCCTGCATACATGGAACGCTTGGATGGTTGAAATTCGAAGAAATTGGCATAACTTTCGCATACGGTGTCCGTTTTGGAGTGTTTTGCACACATAACTCCCTACATTTCGAAAAGATAGTGATAATTCTAAATGAACTCGCAGCTTCGCCGTGATGTATGATGGATTTTCGTAGTTTGAATTCGTATGGAAGGACAAGGGCTTCCGTTCATGGAGCGCTTGGATTATCGACGTTCAAAGAAATTGGCATAACTTTTGCATACGGTGTCTGTTTTGGAGTATTTTGGACACATATCTCCCTAAGTTTCGGAAAGCTCATGAAAATTTTAATGAAATTACAGCTTCGCCGTGATGTATGATGAATTTTGGCAGTTTGAATTCTTGTGGAAGAGCAAGCTCTTGCGTTCATGGAGCGCTTGGATTATCGACGTTCGAAGAAATTGGCATAGCTTTTGCATACGGTGTCCGTTTTGGACCCATAACTCCCCACATTTCGGAAAGCTTGTGATAATTCTCAATGAACTCACAGCTTCACTGTAGCATATGATGGATTTTGGCAGTTTGAATTCCTGTGGAAGAACAGGCACATACGTACATGGAACGCCTGGATGGTCAACCTTCGAAGAAATTTCGTAACTTTTGCATACAGTATTCTTTTTGGGGTCATAACTCCCCTCATTTTGAAAACCTCACAATGATTTTGGATGAACTTGCAGCTTTGCAATGACGTATGATGGATTTTGGCAGTTTGAATTCGTGTTGGAGAACATGCGCTTGCATACAAGGAACCCTTAGATTGTCGACGTTCGAAGAAATTGTCGTAACTTTTGTATAAGTTGTCCGTTTTGGATCTATAATTCCCTATATTTTGTTAAGCTCGCGACAATTCTAAATGAACTCACACTGTGACGTATGATAGATTTTGGAAATTTAAATTCGTGTTGAAGAATAGGCGCTTTCGCACATGGAACACTTGGATTGTCGACGTTCGAAGTAATTGGCATTAGTTTCACATACGGTATCCATTTTGGACCCATAACTCCCGTCATTATGGAAGGTCGTGACAATTCTGAATGAACACACCCATAACTTCCCACATTTCGAAAAGCTCGCGACTATTCCGAATGAACTCTTAGCTTTAACATGAAGTATGATGGATTTTGGCAATTTGAATTCGTGTGGAAGAACAGGCACCGATGTACATGGAACGCTTGAATGGTTGATGTTCGAAGAAATTGGCATAACTTTCGCATACGGTGTCCGTTTTGGGCCTATAACTCTCCTCATTTTGAAAAGCTCACAACGATTTTGGTTGAACTCGTAGCCTCACCAAGACGTATGATGGATTTTGGTAGTTTGAATTCATTTGGAGGAATAGGCGCTTGCATACATGGAGCGCTTGGATTGTTGACGTTCGAAGAAATTGGCATAACTGTCGCATACGGTGTCCGTTTTGGACCCATAACTCTCCACATTTTGCAAAGTTCGTGATAATTCTGAATGAATGCATAGCTTTACCGTGATGTGTGATGGATTTTGCAGTTTGAATTCATGTGGAAGAACTGGCGCTTGCATACATGGAACGCTTGGATTGTCGATGTTTAAAGAAATTGGCATAACTTTTACATAAGGTGTCCATTTTGGGCACATAACCCCATATTAGAAAGCTCACGATGATTCGGAATGAACAAGAAGCTTCGTCGTGATGTATGATGGATTTTGGCAGTTTGAATTCGTGTGGAAGAACAGGCGCTTGAGTACATGGAACGCTTGGTTTGTCGACCTTCGAACGAATTTGTTTAACTTTCACATATGGTGTCCGTTATAGGCCCATAACTTCTCCCATTTCGGAATGCTCACAAAAATTTTAAATGAAATCGTAGCTTTATCGTGATGTATGATGGATTTTAGCAGTTTGAATTCTTGTGGGAGAACGGGCGCTTGCGTACATGGAACACTTGGATTGTTGTCATTCGAAGAAATTAGCATAACTTTTGCATATGGTGTCCATTTTGGGCCCATAACTCCCCACATTTTGAAAAGCTCATGACGATTCAGAATGAACTCGTAGCTTAACAGTGATGTATGATGGAACTTGGCAGTTTGAATTTCTGGTGAAATACAGGCGCTTGCGTACATGGAAGCTTGGATTGTTGACGTTTGAAGAAATTGGCATGACTTTCGCATACGGTGTCCGTTTTTGGCCCATAACTCCTCCTCATTTTGATAAGTTCATGACAATTTTGGATGATTTTGTGGCTCCACCAGGTCGTATGATGGATTTTGGCAGTTTGAATTCATGTGGAAGAACATGCGCTAGCTTACATGGAATGCTTGGATTGTCGATGTTCGAAGAAATTGGCATAACTTTCACATACGGTGTCTGTTTAGGGCCAATAACTCCCCTCATTTTAAAAAATTGAAGATGATTTTGTATGAACTCGTAGCTTCACCGAGACGTATGATGGATTTTTGAAGTTTGATTTCCTGGGGAAGAACAGGCGCTAGCATACACATAACGCTTGGATTGTCGACGTTCGAACAAATTGACTTAACTTTCGCATACGGTGTCCATTTTGGACCCAGAACTCCCCACATTTCGGAAAGCTCGTGATAATTTTGAATGAACTCCCAGATTCACCGTGATATATGATGGATTTTGGCAGTTTGAATTCATGTGGAAGAACAGGCGTTTTCGTACATGGGACGCCTAGATGGTCGACGTTCGAAGAAATTGGCATAACATTCGCATACGGTGTCCGTTTTAGGCCCATAACTCTCCCCATTTTGAAAAGCTCACAACAATTTTGGATGAACTTGTAGTTTCACCTGGACATATGATGGATTTTGGCAATTTGAATTCGTGTGGAAGAACAGGCGCTTGCGTACATGGAACGCTTGGATTGTTAACGATCGAAGAAATTGGCATAACTTTCACATACGATGTCTGTTTTGGACCCATAACTCCCCTCATTTCAAAAAGCTTGTGATAATTCTGAATGAACTCATAGCTTCGTCGTGACATAGCTTGGATTTTGGCAGTTTGAATTCGTGTGGAAGAACAGGCACTTGCGTAGATGGAAGCTTGGATTGTCGACGTTCGAAAAAATTGACAGAACTTTCGCATATGGTGTCTGTTTGGGGCCCTTAACTCCCCTCATTTAGAAAAGCTTAAGATGATTTTGGATGAACTCGTAGCTTTACCAGGATGTCTGATGGATTTGGGCAGTTTGAATTCGTGTGGAAGAATAGGCGCTAGCGTACATGGAACGCTTGGATTGTCGACACTCGAAGAAATTGGCTTAACTTTAGCATACGGTGTCAGTTTTAGACCCAGAATTCCCCACATTTCGAAAAGCTCGTGATAATTCTGAATAAACTCCCAGCTTTACCATGATGTATGATGGATTTTAATAGTTTGAATTCGCATGGAAGAATAATCGCTTGCGTACATGGAACGCTTAGATTGTTGAAGTTCGAAGAAATTGGCATAACTTTCGCATACGGTGTCCGTTTTGGACCCATAACTCCCCTCATTTTGAAAAGCTCACAACAATTTTGGATGAACTTGTAGTTTCACCTGGACATATGATGGATTTTGGCAATTTGAATTCGTGTGGAAGAACAGGCGCCTGCGTACATGGAATGCATGGATTGTTGACGTTCGAAGAAATTGGCATAACTTTCGCACATTGTGTTCACTTCGGGCACACAACTCTTGTGGGATGGATTTTAGCAGTTTGAATTCCATTATGATGGATTTTGGCAGTTTGAATTCATGTGGAAGAACATGCGCTAGCTTACATGGAATGCTTGGATTGTCGATGTTCGAAGAAATTGGCATAACTTTCACATACGGTGTCTGTTTAGGGCCAATAACTCCCCTCATTTTAAAAAATTG
Source organism: Olea europaea var. sylvestris (assembly GCF_002742605.1). Taxonomy (NCBI): domain Eukaryota; kingdom Viridiplantae; phylum Streptophyta; class Magnoliopsida; order Lamiales; family Oleaceae; genus Olea; species Olea europaea. Next base: position 8,433,722 of record NC_036243.1, on the reverse strand, counting down.
AAGATGATTTTGTATGAACTCGTAGCTTCACCGAGACGTATGATGGATTTTTGAAGTTTGATTTCCTGGGGAAGAACAGGCGCTAGCATACACATAACGCTTGGATTGTCGACGTTCGAACAAATTGACTTAACTTTCGCATACGGTGTCCATTTTGGACCCAGAACTCCCCACATTTCGGAAAGCTCGTGATAATTTTGAATGAACTCCCAGATTCACCGTGATATATGATGGATTTTGGCAGTTTGAATTTATGTGAAAGAACAGGCGTTTCCGTACATGGGACGCCTAGATGGTCGACGTTCGAAGAAATTGGCATAACATTCGCATACGGTGTCCGTTTTAGGCCCATAACTCTCCCCATTTTGAAAAGCTCACAACAATTTTGGATGAACTTGTAGTTTCACCTGGACATATGATGGATTTTGGCAATTTGAATTCGTGTGGAAGAACAGGCGCTTGCGTACATGGAACGCTTGGATTGTTAACGATCGAAGAAATTGGCATAACTTTCACATACGATGTCTGTTTTGGACCCATAACTCCCCTCATTTCAAAAAGCTTGTGATAATTCTGAATGAACTCATAGCTTCGTCGTGACATAGCTTGGATTTTGGCAGTTTGAATTCGTGTGGAAGAACAGGCACTTGCGTAGATGGAAGCTTGGATTGTCGACGTTCGAAAAAATTGACAGAACTTTCGCATATGGTGTCTGTTTGGGGCCCTTAACTCCCCTCATTTAGAAAAGCTTAAGATGATTTTGGATGAACTCGTAGCTTTACCAGGATGTCTGATGGATTTGGGCAGTTTGAATTCGTGTGGAAGAATAGGCGCTAGCGTACATGGAACGCTTGGATTGTCGACACTCGAAGAAATTGGCTTAACTTTAGCATACGGTGTCAGTTTTAGACCCAGAATTCCCCACATTTCGAAAAGCTCGTGATAATTCTGAATAAACTCCCAGCTTTACCATGATGTATGATGGATTTTAATAGTTTGAATTCGCATGGAAGAATAATCGCTTGCGTACATGGAACGCTTAGATTGTTGAAGTTCGAAGAAATTGGCATAACTTTCGCATACGGTGTCCGTTTTGGACCCATAACTCCCCTCATTTTGAAAAGCTCACAACAATTTTGGATGATCTCGTAGCTTCACTAGGACGTGTGATAAATTTTTGCAGTTTGAATTCTTGTGATGGAACAGGCTCTTGCATACATGGAACGCTTTGATTGTTGATGTTTGAAGAAATTTGCATTACTTTCGCAATCAGTGTCCGTTTTGGACCCATATTTCTCGACGTTTCAGAAAGCTCGTGATAATTCGGAATAAACTCGCAGCTTCATTATGACGTATGATGGATTTTAACAGTTTGAATTTGTGTGGAAGAATAGGCGGTTGCGTACATGGAATGGTTGGATGGTCGACGTTCAAAGAAATTGGCATAACTTTCGCATACAGTGTCCATTTTGGGCCCATAACTCCCTCATTTTGAAAAGCTCATGGTGATTTTGGATGAACTCATAGCTTCACTAGGACGTATGATGGATTTTGGCAGTTTGAATTCGTGTGGAAGAACAGGCGCTTACGTACATGGAACGCTTGGATTGTGGATGTTCGAAGAAATTGGCATAACTTTCGCATACGGTGTCCGTTTTGGACCCATAACTCTCCACATTTCGCAAAGCTCGTGAAATTCTGAATGAACTGGTGGCTTCACCATGACGTATGATGGATTTTGGCGGTTTGAATTTGTGTGGAAGAACAGGCGCTTGCATACATGAAACGCTTGGATTGTCGACCTTCGAAGGAATTTGCATAACTTTCGCATACGATGTCCATTATGGGACCATAACTCCCCCCATTACGGAATGCTCTCGAAGATTTTGGATAACTAGTTGCTTCACCAGGACGTATGATGGATTTTGGCAGTTTGAATTCGTGTGGAAGAACAGGCGCCTGCGTACATGGAATGCATGGATTGTTGACGTTCGAAGAAATTGGCATAACTTTCGCACATTGTGTTCACTTCGGGCACACAACTCTTGTGGGATGGATTTTAGCAGTTTGAATTCCATTATGGAATGCTCACAAAAATTTTAAATGAAATCGTAGCTTTATCGTGATGTATGATGGATTTTAGCAGTTTGAATTCTTGTGGGAGAACGGGCGCTTGCGTACATGGAACACTTGGATTGTTGTCATTCGAAGAAATTAGCATAACTTTTGCATACGGTGTCCATTTTAGGCCCGTAACTCCCCACATTTTGGAAAGCTCTAAATGAAATCACAGCTTTATAGTGTCATATGATGGATTTTGGCATTTTGAATTCGTGTGGAAGAACAGGCACTTGCGTACATGGAACGCTTGTAATGTTCGAGTTTGAAGAAATTGGCATAGCTTTCGCTTATGGTGTCCATTTTGGGGCCATAACTCCCCTCATTTTAGAAAGCTCACGAGGATTCTGAATGAACTCGTAGCTTCACTATGATGTATGATGGATTTTAGCAATTTGAATTCGTGTAGAAGAACAGACGTTTCCATATATGGAACACTTGGATTGTCGACCTTCGAAGAAATTGGCTTAACTTTCACATACTGTGTCCATTTTGGATCCATAACTCCCTACATTTTAGAAAGCTCACAACAATTCGGAATGAACTCGCAGCTTCACCGTGACGTATGATGGATTTCGATAATTTGAATTCGTGTGGAAGAATAGGTGCTTGCATGCATCGAACGCTTGGATTGTCGACGTTCGAAGAAATTGACATAACTTTCGCATACGATTTCTATTTTGGACTCATAACTCTCCACATTTTGGAAAGCTCGCAACAATTCTGAATGAACTCACCCATAACTCCCCACATTTTGAAAAGCTCGTGACTATTTCGAATGAACTCACAGCTTCACCGTGACATATGATGGATTTTGGCATTTTGAATTCGTGTGGAAGAATAGGCGCATGTGTACATGGAACGCTTGGATGTTCGACGTTCGAAAAAATTGGCGTAACTTTCGCATATGGTGTTCGATTTGGACCCATAACTCTCCACATTTTGAAAAGCTCATGACAATTCTGAATGAACTCACAGCTTCACGTGACATATGATGAATTTTGGTAGTTTGAATTCATGTGGAAGAACAAGTGCTTGTATACATGGAACGCTTGGATTGTCGACGTTCAAAGTAATTGGCATAACTTTCGCATACAGTGTCCTTTTTGGGACCATAACTCCCCACATTTTGGAAAGCTCACGACGATCGTGAATGAACTCGCAGCTTCACCATGACGTACGATGAATTTTGACAGTTTGAATTCGTGTTGAAGTACAGCGCTTGCGTACATGGAGTGCCTAGATTGTCAATGTTCGAGGAAATTTACATAACTTTCGCATACAGTGTCCATTTTAGAACCATAAACTCCCCACATTTTAGAAAGATCATGACAATTCTGAATGAACTCGGAGCTTTACTGTGACATATGATGGATTTTAGCAGTTTGAATTTGTGTGGAAGAACAAGCGCATACGTACATGGAACGCTTAGATTGTCGATATTTGAAGAAATTGGCATAACTTTCGCATATGATGTCCATTTTGGGCCCATAAGTCCTCACATTTCAGAAAGCTCACGATGATTCTGAATGAAATCACAGCTTTATTGTGTCGTATGATGGATTTCGGCATTTTGAATTCTTGTGGAAAAAAAGCACATGCATACATGGAACGCTTGGATTGTTGCCGTTCGAAGAAATTGGCATAACTTTCGCATATAGTGTCCATTTTGGGGACATAACTCCTCACATTTCGAAAAGGTCGCGAGGACTCTGAATGAACTCGTAGCTTTACAGTGAAGTATGATGGATTTTTGCAGTTTGAATTCATGTGGAAAAATCGGTGCTTGCATTCATGGAATGCTTAGATGGTCGACGTTCGAAGAAATTTGCATAACTTTCGCATATTGTATCCGTTTTGGGCCCATAACTCCCCTCATTTTGAAAAGCTCACGACGATTTTAGATGTACCCATAGCTTCACCAGGACATATGATGAATTTTGGCAGTTTGAATTCGTGTGGAGGAATAGGCTCTTGCGTACATGGAATGCTTGGAATGTTAATGTTCAAAGAAATTGGCATGACTTTCGCATGATTTGGACCCATAACTCCCCACATTTCGAAAAGCTCACGATAATTCTGAATGAATTCACAGTTTCTCCATGACATATCATAGATTTTGGTAGCTTGAATTCATGTGGAAGAACAAGCGCTTGCGTACATGGAACCCTTGGATTGTCGACGTTCAAAGAAATTGGCATAACTTTCGCATACGGTGTCCAATTTGGGCCCATAACTCCCCACATTTGGAAAGCTCATGACAATTGTGAATGAACTCGTAGATTCTCCATGATGTATGATGGATTTTGGCAGTTTGAATTCGTGTGGAAGAAGAGGCGCTTGCGTACGTCGAATGCCTGGATTGTCGTCATCCGAAAAATTTACATATCTTTCGCATGCGGTGTCCGTTTTGGAACCATAACTCCCCACATTTTGGAAAGCTCATGACAATTCTGAATGAACTCGGAGCTTTACCGTGACGTATGATGTATTTAAGCTATTTGAATTCGTGTGGAAGAACAGGCGCTTGCGTACATAGAATGCTTGGATTGTCGATGTCCGAAGAAATTTGGATAACTTTTGCAGTCGGTGCCTGTTTAAGGACCATAACCCCATTTTGAAAAGCTCATGATGATTCTAAATGGACAAATAGCTTTAACATGATGTATGATGGATTTTCGCAGTTTGAATCTGTGTAGAAGAATAGGCGCTTGCGTACACGGAACGCTTGGATTGTCGACGTTCGAAGAAATTGGCATAACTTTCGCATACGGTGTCTATTTTGGACCCATAACTCTCCACATTTTGGAAAGCCCACAATAATTCTGATTGAACTCACCCATAACTCCCCACATCTTAGGAAGCTCGTGACTATTTCGAATGAACTCACAGCTTCATCGTGACTTATGATAAATTTTGGCAGTTTCAATTCGTGTGGAAGAATAGGCGCTTGTGAACATGGAAAGCTTGGATGGTCGACGTTCGAAGAAATTGGCATAACTTTCGTATACCATGTCCGGTTTGGTCCCATAACTCCCCTTATTTTGAAAAGCTCACGATGATTTTTGATGAACTCATAGATGCACCAGAACGTATGATAGATTTTGGTAGTTTGAATTCGTGTGGAAGAACAGGTGCTTGCGTACTTGGAATGCTTAGATCTTTAATGTTTGAAGAAATTAGCGTAACTTTCGCATACGTTGTTCGATTTGGACCCATAACTCCCCAATTTCGAAAAGCTCACTACAATTCTAAAATGAACTCACAGCTTCATAGTGACATATGATGGATTTTGGTAGTTTGAATTCATGTGGAAGAACAGGCACTTGCGTACATGGAACGCTTGGATTATCGACGTTTGAAGAAATTGGCATAACTTTAGTATACGGTGTCCTTTTTGGGCCCCTAACTCCCCACATTTTGGAAATCTCACGACGATTGTGAATGAACTCGTAGCTTTACCATGAAGTAAGATGGATTTTGGCAGTTTGAATTCGTGTTGAAGAAAAGGCGCTTGCCTATATGGAACGCCTGGATTGTAGACGTTGAAGAAATTTGCATAACTTTTGCATACGGTGTCCGTTTTGGAACCAGAACTCCCCACATTTCGGAAAGCTCATGACAATTTTGAATGAACTCGAAGCTTTACCGTAACATAAGATGGATTTTAGTAGTTTAAATTCATGTGGAAGAACAGGTGCTTGCGTACATGGAACGCTTGGATTGCCAACGTCCAAAGAAATTGGGTTAACTATTACATTCGATGTCCGTTTTGGGCCCATAACCCCATTTCAAAAAGCTCATGACGATTCTAAATGACCAAATGGCTTTAACGTGATATATGATGGATTTTGGCAGTTTGAATTCATGTGGAAGAACAGGCGCTTGCGTACATGGAACACTTGGATTGTCGACATTCGAAGAAATTAGCATAACTTTCGCATATGATGTTCATTTTGGGACCACAACCCCATTTCAAAGAGCTCAAGATGATTCTAAATGAACAAATAGCTTCGCTGTAATGTATGATGATTTTGGCAGTTTGAATTCATGTGAAAGAACAGGCGCTTGCGTACATGGAACTCTTGGATTGTCGACGTTCAAAGAAATTAACTTAACTTTCGCATACGGTGTCCTTTTTGGATCAATAACTCCCTACATTTCAGAAAGCTCACGACATTTCTGAATGAACTCACAGCCTCACCCTGACATATGATGGATTTTGGCAATTTGAATTCGTGTGGAAGAATAGGCGCTTGCATACATGGAACACTTGGATTTTCGATGTCAAAAGAAATTGGGATAACTTATGCATTCGATGTTCGTTTTGGCCATAACCCTATTTCGAAAAGATCACGAGGATTCTAAATTAACAAATAGTTTTAATGTGATGTATGATGGATTTTGGCAGTTTGAATTCGTGTGGAAGAACAGGTGTTTGCGTACATGGAACGCTTGGATTGTCGACGTTCGAAGAAATTGGCATAACTTTCGCACACGGTGTCCGTTTTAGGACAATAAACCCATTTCGAAGAGTTCAAGACAATTCTGAATCAACAAATAGCTTCGCTATGATGTATGATGATTTTGGCAATTATAATTCGAATGGAAGAACAGGCGCTTGCATACATGAAACGCTTGGATTGTCGACCTTCGAAGAAATTTGCATAACTTTGGTATACGGTATCCGTTTTGGGCCCATAACCTCGTTTCGAAAAGCTCATGATGATTCTGAATGAACTAATAGCTTTAACGAGATGTATGATGGATTTTTGCAGTTTGAATCCGTGGGGAAGAATAGCCGCTTGCATACATGGAACTCTTGGATTGCCAACTTTCGAAGAAATTAGCATAACTTTCGCATACGGTGTCCATTTTAGGCTCATAACTCCTCACATTTCAAAAAGCTCATGATGATTCTGAATGAAATCACAACTTTATCAGGTCGTATGATGGATTTTGGTATCTTGAGTTCGTGTGGAAAAATAGGCGCTTGCGTACATGGAACGCTTGGATTGTCGATGTTCAAAGAAATTGGTGTAACTTTCGCATACGGTGTCCATTTTGGGGCCTTAACTCCTCACATTTCGAAAAGCTCATGAGGATTCTGAATGAACTCGTAGCTTCACATTGATGTATGATGGATTTTGGCAGTTTGAATTTGTGTGGAAGGACAGGCACTTGCGTACATGGAACGCTTGGATTGTCGACATTCAAAAAAATTGGCTTAACTTTCACTTACGATGTCCTTTTTGGATCCATAACTCCCTACATTTTAGAAAGCTCACGAAAATTCTTAATGAACTCACAGCTTCATTGTGACGTATGATAGATCTTGGCAATTTGAATTTGTGTGGAAGAACGGGCGATTGCGTACATGGAACACTTGGATTGTCGACTTTCTAAGAAATTGGCATCACTTTAGAATACGGTGTCTGTTTTGGACCCATAACTCTCCACATTTTAGAAAGCTCGCAACAATTCTGAATGAACTCACCCAAAACTCCCCACATTTCGAAAAGCCCGAGATTATTTCGAATGAACTCACAGCGTTGCCATGACATGTGATGGATTTTGGCAGTTTGAATTCATGTGAAAGAATAGGCGTGTGTGTACATGGAATGCTTGGACGGTTGACGTTCGAAGAAATTGGCATAACTTTTGCTTACCGTATCCGTTTTGGGCCCATAACTCTATCCATTTTGAGAAGCTCACGACAATTTTGGATGAACTGATAGATTCACCAAGATGTATATGGATTTTGGCAGTTTGAATTTGTTTGGAAGAACAGGGGCTTGCATACATGAAACGCTTGGACTGTTAACGTTCGAAGAAATTGGCATAACTTTCGCATATAGTGTCGAATTTGGACCCATAACTTCCCACATTTCGAAAAGCTCACGACAATTTTGAATGAACTCACAGCTTCATCGTGACATATGATGGATTTGGAAATTTGAATTCATGTGGAAGAATATGCGCATGTGTACATGGAATGCTTGGATGTACGACGTTCGAAGAAATTGGCATAACTTTCGCATACAGTGTCGAATTTGGACCCATAACTCCCCACATTTCGAAAAGCTCACGACAATTCTGAATGAACTCACAGCTTCATCGTAACATATGATGGATTTGGTAGTTTGAATTTGTGTGGAAGAACAGGCGCTTGGGTACATGGAACGCTTGGATTGCCGATGTCCAAAGAAATTGGGATGACTTTTGCATTCGGTGTTCGTTTTGGGCCCATAACCCCATTTCGAAAAACTCATGATGATTCTAAATGAAAAAGGAGCTTTAGCATGATGTATGATGGATTTTGGCAGTTTGAATTTGTGTAGAAGAACAAGTGCTTGCATACATGAAGCGCTTGGATTGTAGACCTTCGAAGAAATTTGCATAACTTTTGTACAGTGTCCGTTTTGGGCCCAGAACCCCATTTCAAAAAGCTCATGATGATTTTGAATGAGCTAATAGCTTCAATGTGATGTATGATAGACTTTTACAGTTTGAATCCGTGGAGAAGAATAGGCGCTTGCGTACATGGAATGCTTGGATTGTCGACATTCGAAGAAATTGGCATAACTTTCACATACGGTGTCCATTTTGGGCCCATAACTCCCCGCACTTTGGAAAGCTCACGACGATTCTAAATGAATCACAGCTTTATTGTGTCATGATTTTGGCATTCAGAATTTGTGTGGAAAAATAGGCACTTGCGTACATGGAAAGCTTGGATTGTCGACGTTTGAAGAAATGGACATAACTTTCGCATACAGAGTCCATTTTGGGACCATAACTCCTCGCATTTCGGAAAGCTCACGAGGATTCTAAATGAACTCGTAGCGTCACAATAACGTATGATGGATTTTGGCAGTTTGAATTCGTGTGGAAGAACAAGTGTTTGCGTACATGGAAAGCTTGGATTGTCGACGTTCGAAGAAATTAGCTTAACTTTTGCATACGGTGTCCTTTTTGATCCATAACTCCCTACATTTCAGAAAGCTCATGACAATTCTAAATGAACCCATAGCTTCACTGTGACATATGATGGATTTTGGCAATTTGAATTCGTGTGGAAGAACAGGCGCTTGTGTACATGGAACACTTGGATTGCCGAAGTCCGAAGAAATTGGGATAACTTTTACATTTGGTGTTCGTTTTGGGCCCATAAACCTATTTCAAAAAGCTCTCGAGGGTTCTAAATGAACAAAGAGCTTTAACGTGATGTATGATGGATTTTGACAGTTTGAATTCGTGTGGAAGAACAGGCTCTTGCATACATGGAACGCTTTGATTGTCGACGTTCGAAGAAGTTGGCATAACTTTCGTATACGATATCCGTTTTGGGACCATAATCCCATTTCGAGGAGCTCAAGATGATTCTGATTGAACAAACAGCTTCGCTATGATGTATGATGATTTTGGCAATTTGAATTCGTGTGGAAGAACAGACGCTTGGGTACATGAAACACTTGGATTCTAGACCTTCGAAGAAATTTGCGTAACTTTTACATACAGTGTCCATTTTGGGACCAAAACCCCATTTCAAAAAGCTCATGATGTTTCTGAATGAACTAATAGCTTTAACATGATTTATGATGGATTTCGGCAGTTTGAATCTATGGGGAGGAACAGGCACTTGTGTACATGGAACACTTGAATTGTCGACGCTTGAAGAAATTGGCATAACTTACGCATACGGTGTCCATTTTTGGCCCATAACTCCCCGCATTTTGGAAAAGCTCACGACGATTCGGAATGAAATCATAGCTTTATCGTGTCGTATGTTGGACTTTGGCATTTTGAATTCGTGTGGGAAAATAGGCGCTTGCGTACATAGAACGCTTGGATTGTCGACGTTCTAAGAAATTGGCGTAACTTTAGCATACGTGGAACGCTTGGATTGTTGGAGAAATTGACATAACTTTTGGATATGTAGAACCCCAAATAATTTTAGACATCTTAATGGCACTAAGACATGAATATTGGATGAATAAAGTATATTTCAGATTTTTAGTCTCATTTGAGACCCATTTTCGACATAGGAAACATTTGATTTGGAAAATGATATCTAAATAAAAGTTGTATCTCTTTGAGTTAGCTTTCCAACGCACTTTGAATTACCTCGATCGGATATCGGGAGAAGAAGTTATGATAGAAACACTGAAGGCTGTGCAGTGTCAACAGGACTACAATCAATCGACCGAACCTGCCTGAAATGAAAATTCTCGTTTTTCTCTAGAATTTAAATATTTATTTTCATCAATTATTTTCTCAAAGGGCCACCCACGTTTTTGGCAATAAAAACCCCACTAAATTGAAGCATTTAACCTCAAACTTAAATGGCACCCATGTTTCTCTCTTAAATGAAATTTGACCCTTCATTTGCTTTAAGTTATGGGATATTTACCTATAAATAGAGACCTCATTTCACTCATTTCATCTCACACCAAAAGCAAGAGCGTTTACATACTAAAGAAAGAGTTTCCAAGAGAGAAAAAGAGAGGGAGGAAAACTATTTTTCCTAGAAGTTTAAGAAGTGTCTTCAAGCATCAATTCTCAATGATTTTCAAACATCCAAGGAGTGCATTTCTTTCAACGTCCAAGTTTCATCGAAGTTTTCAATCCAAGTTCTCAAAGTTTCAAAAGCATCAATCAAGGTAGGTAGAGGTGCAATGTGTTTAATTGTATTAAGTAATAAGTTTCGATTCATGTTAATGTTTGTATGTCAAATGGTACTTCGGTACGGCATATCCCTCTATGTTAATGGTTGTATGTCAAATGGTACTCCGGTACGGCATACCCCTCTATGTTGAAGAAATGTTCGTATGTCAAATGGTGACCTCGGGTATGGCATACCCCTTCATGTCAAATGGTGCCTCCGGGTACGACATGTATGAAAAGTTATAAAGTTAATATTTTGAAATGTATAGCTTGATCATGAATGTACCTATGACACCTATTGAGTTTTTCAACTCACGGGTTTAATCCCATCTCTACAAATTGAAGGAATTCTACCTCGGGCATGGATGGAGGAGAAGATGGAGAGTGATGCAATGAGCTCATGGAAATCCGGTGAATAAGTGATTTGGATTTATTTTTATGAAATGTTTTCCAATGTTATTTCTTTAAAGTTTTGAATAACGCAGAATGCGAGAACAAGTTCCGTTTTCTTCAAATAAATTACATTTGTTTGTTTTGAAAAAATGATTCAGTGTTTTTGTTTAAAGTATTTGAAGTATTGTTATTTAAATTATTATCCGAAGATGTAAGCTTCCGCTAAAATGTATACACTTGTTACTAAACCACCGGTTAAGCAAAGTAAAGTAAGTAGCGTTCAGGTCCACTAGGGGTCGGGGTGTTACAGGATACGACGTACATTTTGGGACCATAACTCCATTTCGAAAAGCTAACGATGATTCTAAACGAACGATTAGCTTCATCGTGACATATGATAGATTTTACCAGTTTGAATTCTTGTGGAAGGACAGGCGCTTGCGTACATGGAACACTTGAATTGTCGACGTTCGAAGAAATTGGTATAACTTTCGCATACGGTGTCCGATTTGGGCCCATAACTCCCCACATTTCAAAAAGCTCACGATGATTCTGAATGAACTCCCAACTTTACCAAGACGTATGATGGATTTTGGCAGTTTGAATTCATACAGAAGGATAGGCGCTTGAGTACATGGAATGATTGGATTGTCGACATTCGAAGAAATTGGTGTAACTTTCGCATACGGTGTTCATTTGGGACCCAAAACCCCATTTCGAGAAGCTAACGACAATTCTAAATGTACAGATAGCTTCACTGTGACGTATAATAGATTTTGACAGTTTAAATTTGTGTGGAAGAACAGGTGCTTGCGTACATGGAACGCTTGGATTGTTGACGTTCGAAGAAGTTGGTACAATTTTCGCATACGGTGTCCGTCTTAGGCCCATAACTCCCCACATTTCGAAAAGCTCATGATAATATTGAATAAACATGCAGCTTCACCAAGACGTATGATGGATTTTGGCAGTTTGAATTTTTGTGGAAGTACAGGCGCTTGCGTACATGGAGCGCTTGGATTGTCGACGTTTGAAGAAATTTCCATAACTTTCTCATACGGTGTCCATTTTAGGCCAATAACTTCCCACACTTCGGAAAGCTCACAATGATTCTGAATGAACTCGTGGCTTCACTGTGACGTATGATGGATTTTGGCAGTTTAAATTTAGGTGGATTAACAAGCGCTTTCGTACATGGAGCACTTGGATTGTCAATATTCGAAGAAGTTGGCATAACTTCCTCATGCGATGTCCATTTTGGACCATAACTCTCCACATTTCGAAAAGCTCGCGGTAATTTTGAATAAACTCACAGCTTCACCATGACGTATGATGGATTTTTGCACTTTGAATTCGTGTGGAAGAACAGGCGCTTGCGTACATGTAACGCTTGAATTGTGGACGTTCGAAGAAACTGGCATAACTTTCGATACGGTTCCGTTGTGGACACAAAACCCCATTTCGGAAGGCTTAGGATGATTCCGAATGAATAAACAGCTTTGCCATAACGTATGACAGATTTTGGCAATTTGAATTCGTGTGGAAGAACAAAATCTTGCGTACATGGAACTCTTATATTGTCGATGTTCATAGAAATTGGCGTAACTTTCGCATACGGTGTTCGTTTTGGGCCTATAACGCCATTTCGGAAAGCTAACGACGATTTAAATGAACAAATAGCTTCACAGAGAAGTATGATAGATTTTGGCAGTTTGAATTCATGTGGAAGAACAGGCGCTTGTGTACATAAAATGCGTGGTTTGTGGACCTTTGAAGAAATTGGTATAACTTTCGCATACGGTGTCCGTCTTGGGCCCATGATTCCCCACATTTCGAAAAGCTCGCGATGATTCTAAATGAACTCATAGCTTTAACAAGACGTATGATAGATTTTGGCTATTTGAATTCGTGTGGAAGAACAGGCACTTGGATAAATAGAATGCTTGGATGATCGACGTTCGAAGAAATTGGCATAACTTTCTCATACAGTGTCCATTTTGGACCCATAGCTCTCCATATTTCAAAAAGCTCGGGATAGTTTTGAATGAACTCGCAGCTTCACCATGACGTATGAAGGATTTTGGTACTTTCAATTCGTATAGAAGAACAGATGCTTGCGGTCATGGAACGCTTGGATTGTCGACATTCGAAGAAATTGGCATAACTTTCGCATACGGTGTCTGTTTTGGGCCCAAAATGCCATTTCGAAAAGCTAACGATGATTCTGAATGAACATATAGCTTCACGATGACGTATGATAGATTTTAACAGTTTGAACTCCTGTGGACGAACAAATGCTTGAGTACATGGAACGCTTGGATTATCGACATTCGAAGAAATTGGTATAACTTTTGCATACGGTGTCCGTCTTGGGCCCATAACTCCCCACATTTTGGAAAGATCATGAAGATTCTGAATGAACTCGTAGCTTCACCAAGATGTATGATGGATTTTGGCAGTTTGATTTCATGTGGAAGAACATATGCTTACGTACATGGAGTGCTTAGATTGTCGACGTTAGAAGAAATTGGTAAAACTTTCGCACATGATGTTCGATTTAGGCCCATAACCCCCCACATTTTGAAAATCTCACGACGATTCTGAATAAACTTACCGCTTCACCGTAACGTATGATGGATTTTGGCAGTATTAATTCTTGTGGAAGAACAGGAGCTTGCATACATGGAACGCTTGGATTGTCGAAGTTCGAAGAAATTGACATTACTTTCGCATATGGTGTCCATTTTTGGCCCATAACCACCCTCATTTTAGAAAGCTAATGACTATTTTGAATGAACTCACAGCTTTGCCATGACGTATGATGGATTTTGGCACTTTGAATTCGTGTGGAAGAACAGTTGCTTGCGTACACGGATCGCTTGGATTGTCGACATTCGAAGAAATTGGCATAACTTTCACATACGGTGTCCGTTTTTGACCCAAAATCCCATTTCAGAAAATTCACAATTATTCTGAATGAATAAATAGCTTTGCCATGATGTATGATGGATTTTGGCAATTTGAACTGATGTGGAATAACAGGCGCTTGCGTACATGGAACGCTTGTATTGTCGACATTTGTAGAAATTGGCATAACTTTCGAATACGATATTCGTTTTGAGCCCGTAATGCCATTTCAGAAAGCCAACGAAGGTTCTAAATGAACAAATAGCTTCATCGAGACGTATGATAGATTTTGGCAGTTTGAATTCGTGTGGAAGAACAGGCGCTTGCTTACATGGAACGCTTGGATTGTCGACGTTCAAAGAAATTGGTATAACTTCCACAAACGGTGTCCGTCTTGGGCCCGTTACTCCCCACATTTTGGAAAGCTCGCGATGATTCTGAATGAACTCACAGCTTTACCAAGATGTATGATGGATTTTGGTAGTTTGAAGTCGTGTGGAAGAACAAGCGATTACGTACATGGAGTGCTTGGATTGCTGATGTTCGAAGAAATGGACAAGATTTTCGCATACGATGTCCGATTTGGGCCCAAAATCTCTCACATTTTGGAAATCTCATGACGATTCTGAACAAACTCATAGATTCACCATGATGTATGATGGATTTTGGCAGTTTGAATTCATGTGGAAGAACGGGAGCTTGCATACATGAAACGCTTGGATTGTCGACGTTCGAAGAAATTGGCATTACTTTCACATACGTTGTCCATTTTGGGCCCATAACCACCTACATTTTGGAAATCTGGCGACGATTTTGAATGAACTCACAGCTTCATCGTGCATGTGGTGGATTTTGACAGTTTGAATTCGTTTGGAAGAATAGTTGCTTGCGTACATGGAACGTTTGGTTTGTCGACATTCGATGAAATTGACAAAACTTTCGCATACGGTATCCATTTTAGGCCCATAACTCCCCAAATTTCGAAAAGCTCGCAACAATTTTGAAAGAACTCACAGCTTGACCTTGATGTATGATTGATTTGGGCAGTTTGAATTCGTGTGGAAGATCAGGTGCTTGCGTACATGGAGTGCTTGGACTGTTGACGTTAGAAGAAATTGGCATAACTTTCACATATTGTGTCTGTTTTGGGCCCATAACCCCATTTCGAAAAGCTCACGATGATTTTGAATGAACTCACTACTTTTCCATGATGTATGATAGATTTTGACAGTTTGAATTCGTGTGGAAGAACAGGCACTTGCATACATGGAATGGTTGGATTGTCAACGTTCGAAGAAATTTACATAACTTTCTCCTACGGTGTCCATTTTAGGCCCATAACTCCCCACATTCCAAAAAGCTCACAACGATTCTGAATGAACTCACGGCTTCACCATAACGTATGATGGATTTTGGCAGTTTGAATTTGTGTGGAATAATAGGCGCTTGCGTAAATGGAGCGCTTGGATTGTCGATATTCTAAGAAATTGGTATAACTTTCTCATACGATGTCCATTTTGGACCCATAACTCTCCACATTTCGAAAAGCTCACGACAATTTTGAATGAACTCCCTACTTTGCCACGATGTATGATGGATTTTGGAACTTTGAATTCGTGTGGAAGAATAGACGCTTACGGCCATGGAGCGCTTGGATTGTCGACGTTCGAAGAAATTGGCATAACTTTCGGATACGGTGTCCATTTTAGGCCCATAACGCCATTTTGTAAAACTAACGACGATTCTGAATGAACAAATAGCTTCACCATGATGTATGATAGATTTTGACAGTTTGAACTCTTGTGGAAGAACAGGTGCTTGCATACAAGGAACGCTTGGATTATCGACTCTCGAAAAAATTGGTATAACTTTCCCATATAGTGTCCTTCTTGGGCCCATAACTTTCCACATTTCGAAAAGCTCGTGACGATTTTAAATGAACTCGCAGCTTTACCAAGATGTATGATGGATTTCGGCAGTTTGAATTTGTGTGGAAGAACAGGCGCTTGCGTACATGGAACGCTTGTGTTGACGACATTTGTAGAAATTGGCATAACTTTCGAATACGATGTTCATTTTGGGCCCACAACGCCATTTCGGAAAGCCAAAGAAGATTCTAAATGAACAAATAGCTTCATCGAGACGTATGATAGATTTCGACAGTTTGAATTTATGTGGAAGAACGGATGCTTGCTTACATGGAACGCTTGGATTGTCGACGTTTGAAGAAATTGATATAACTTTTGCAAATGGTGTCCATCTTGGGCCCATAACTCCCCACATTTCGAAGAGTTCGCGATGATTCTGAATGAACTCATAGCTTCACCAAGATGTATGATGGATTTGGCAATTTGAAGTCGTGAGGAAGAACAAGCGCTTATGTATATGGAGTGCTTGAATTGTGGACATTCGAAGAAATTGGCAAAACTTTCGCATACGATGTCCTATTTGGGCCCATAACCCCCCAAATTTTAGAAATCTCATGAAGATTCTAAACGAACTCACAGCTTTACCATGACGTATGATGGATTTTGGCAGTTTGAATTCATGTGGAAGAACAGAAGCTTACATACATGAAACGCTTGGATTGTCGATGTTAGAAGAAATTGGCATTACTTTCGCATACGGAGTCCATTTAGGTCCATAACCACCCACATTTTGGAAAGCTCACGACGATTTTGAATGAACTCACAGCTTCATCGTGACATGTGGTGGATTTTGGCAGTTTGAATTCATGTGAAAGAATAGGTGCTTGCGTACATGGAACGTTTGGTTTGTCGACATTCGATGAAATTAGCAAAATTTTCACCTACGGTGTCCATTTTGGGCCCATAACTCTCCATATTTTGGAAAGCTCGCAACGATTTTGAAAGAACGCACAGCTTCACCTTGATGTATGATTGATTTTGGCAGTTTGAATTCGTGTGGAAGATCAGGTGCTTGCTTACATGGAGTGCTTGGATTGTCAACGTTCGAAGAAATTGGCATAACTTTCGAATATTGTGTCTGTTTTGGGCCCATAACCCCATTTCGAAAAGCTCACGATGATTTTGAATGAACTCACTACTTTTCCATGATGTATGATAGATTTTGATAGTTTGAATTCATGTGGAAGAACAGGCGCTTGCATACATGGAACGCTTATATTGTTGACGTTCGAAGAAATATGCATAACTTTCTTATACGCTGTCCATTTTGGGCCCATAACTCTCCACATTTTGGAAAGCTCGCAACGATTCTGAATGAACTCGCAGCTTCATCGTGATGTATGATGGATTTTGGCAATTTGAATTCGTGTCGAAGAACAGGGGCTTGGGTACTTGGAACACTTGGATTGTCGACGTTCGAAGAAATTGGTAAAACTTTTCTCATACAGTGTCAATTTAGGACCCATAACTCTCCACATTTCGAAAAGCTCGCAACAGTTTTGAATGAACTCCTAGCTTGGCCATGACGTATGACGGATTTTGGCGCTTCGAATTTGTGTGGAAGAACAAACACTTGCAGTCATGTAATGCTTGGATTGTCGACGTTCGAAGAAATTGGCATAACTTTCACATACGGTGTTCGTATTGGGCCCATAACACCATTTCGAAAAGCTAACATCAATTTTGAATGAACAAATAACTTCACCATGACGTATGATAGATTTTGGCAGTTTGAACTCTTGTGGAAGAATAGGTGCTTGCGTACATGGAATGCTTGGATTGTCGACATTCGAAGAAATTGGTATAACTTTTGCATTCGGAGTCCATCTTGGGCCCGTAACTCCCCACATTTTGGAAAGCTCATGACTATTCTGAATGAACTCGCAGCTTTACCAAGATGTATTATGGATTTTGGTAGATTGAATTCGTGTGGAAGAACAGGCGCTTGTGTACATGGAGTGATTGGATTGCCGATGTTCCAAGATATTGACAAAACTTTCATATACGATGTTCGATTTAGGCCCATAATCCCGCACATTTTGGAAATCTCACAACGATTCTGAATGAACAAACAGCTTCACCGTGACGTATGATGGATTTTGGCAGTTTGAATTTGTGTGGAAGAACAGGAACTTGCATACATGGAACACTTGGATTGTCGACGTTTGTTCACGAAATATTTTCTTTCGATTTAAATTACCGCAAGTGTGCGGTTCGTTAACAAGTAATAAAGTGGATTCAATAAGTCCGTGTATCGTCCCACAGAGATTGGTTAGTTCAATTTTACTGATTCGACCTTAATCGAAACCAAATTACTCAAAATGAATGTGGACCTAATTAAAACTCTAAAATTGGAAAGAAAACTGTACTTATGCAACTTTTATGATTGTAATGAAATTAATAAGCAGAACAATAATTTAAAAATCTAAAATGAAATCAATTGTTGAGAAGCACGTTTGTTGTAATCAATCGAAATTAAACACACTAGGATCACGATTTCCCATGTAATTATCACTTTAAACTCTAGTTTCACAATATGACAACATAATTCAATTGTTGACGAATCAATGTTCCTAAGTCTATCCAATACTCTCTCTCGAGATGTATCAAACCTATTTCTACATACCACCGGCCTATATTTCTATGATAAGTGCATATGTAAAAATGCATGTAGTTTTATGAACACTTAAAGATTCACGTAGGGCATAGCGGTATATTTCTATCCCCTATCAGACCCTACGATGATTTATATTATGTCGAATCTATTCCAATTCTCTCGAATGCAAGAATAAATCTCCCAAACTCACACAATTACGAGCCCTTAATTGCGGAAACAATAAATGCATATAAATCATTCAAAACAAAAGAAATATGTTTTAATGTCAAATTGCAAAACTAGAAATATAAAACTCAAATCACATGGTACATCGATCTCCTAGCACAAGAAAATCTAGTCTAACATGATGGGAAATAAAGAAAAACAACAATAAAAACCAAGGAAGAATATCACCCAATTGATTCTTGAAGTGAAATCTTGAATCTTGAAGTGGATTGCCTTGTTTTTGCCTTGTTCTTCCCCTCCAAATCCTCTAAAATTGTGTTTTTGTGCCTCCAATTATGTTCTCCCCTTCTTCTGGACGTTCTTTCGTATTTAAATCGCGTGGAAATTAGGTTGCCAAAGGAGTTTCAATCGTATAAGAAAACTGTAAAACGGCCCCCAGATTATACCTATGCGACCGCATAGGCATAACCTATGCTGTCGCATAGAGTAAACAAAATTTGAGAAAAATTTCTCGGGAGGATTCTATGCGACCGCATAGAGTTTATACTATGCGACCGCATAGGCATACATTCTTTCTGCCGGACAGCTTTTAGTATTTTGATCATAACTTTCTTGTCTGATCTCTAATTGAAGTGATTCAAAGTGAATTGAGAAGAAAACTCAAAGATCTACATTTTTGATAGAAATAGACTTCCTCAAATTCTGATTTTTACTATGCGAAAAATAGATCTCAAGTAGATACTAAAAATCACGAGCATAGTTTTTTCGCCTGAAAGTTGATACTTGATATTACTTCGACCCTATTTCACCTCGTGACTCCTTTCCTCATCCGATTGACCTCTAACACTCTTGAATTTTCATTGCATTTCCCGTCTCATCTATGAATTATTTGCAACTTGGTCCCCAAACTTTCAGTTTAATTCATTTTAGTCCCTTTGCAATTCCTTCTTCTTCCAATCATCTTGTATTGCTTTCGAGTTCATACTTAGCATATTTTCATTCCCGAGTTGTCTTTTAGTTCAACTTTCAAATATTTGCATCCTTAGTCCCTGAACTATCACTTTGCTCCATTTTAGTCCTTTTTCGGCTCTCTTCTCCTGAATTCCGCTATTTCCATAGAAATACCTACATTGCATGAATTCAATGAGATTAAGTCACAATTCAATCATTTTGCTTGTATTTTAGTCATGTTTGTAATCTAAATAAGTGTGCAAAAACACACTTATCAAACCCCCCAAACTTGAACTATTGTTTGCCCTCAAACAAGATAGTGACTTAATTCTGAACAAACATGGCTTAACACCTTGCCTTGGCTCAGGATTGGACTAAGTAATTGATTTTATGAAAATTTATTAGTGTAAAATGACATCAACATTTACCTGTTAAATGCATACTTGACGTGTGTGTGTGGATTCACGCTAACATATCAAGTTCATGATGAGTTTGAGTCCCGACCCCAAGTGGTCAAATATATCCTTACTCGCTCGAGAGATACACAACCCCCAAACTTATTCTTTTCACTCAATAATCCCGGGGTTGTGTTTTAAATTTGGAGTTTACATAGCTCTATTTCTCACCCTCTTGTAGTTTGGCTAAATCTCACTATCACAAGTTTACATGTCAACCAGTGAAGGCTCTCCTAAGTTTTGATTGCTTCGACACTTAAGATTAAACTAGGCTACTTGCCTTGCCTCAAAGGTATAGTTTCTTCCACCAAATGTCCAAAAGGGCTTTTTTTCATGTTTTTGTCTCTATTTTGGCAGTTCGAATTCATGTGGAAGAACAGGAGCTTGGATACATGAAATGCTTGGATTCTCGATGTTCGAAGAAATTGGCATTACTTTCGCATGCAGTATCCATTTTAGGCCCACAACCACCCACATTTCAGAAAGCTCGCGACGATTTTGAATGAACTCGTAGCTTCATCATGACGTGCGGTGGATTTTGTCCGTTTGAATTCGTGTGGAAGAATAGGCGCTTGCATACATGGAACGTTTGGTTTGTCGACGTTCAATGAAATTGGCTAAAGTTTCGCATACAGTGTCCATTTTGGGCTCATAAATTCTCATATTTTAGAAAGCTCGCAATGATTCTGAATGAACTTGTAGCATCATCGTGATGTATGATGGAATTTGCAAGTTTGAAATCGTGTGGATGAACAGGTGCTTGCATACATGGAATGCTTGGATTGTCGACGTTCAAAGAAATGCATAACTTTCGTATACTGTGTCTTTTTTGGGCCCATAACCCCATTTCGAAAAGCTCACGATGATTTTGAATGAACTCACTGCTTTGCCATGATGTCTAATGAATTTTGGCAATTTGAATTCATTTAGAAAAATAGGCGCTTGCGTACATGGGACTCTTGGATTGTCAACATTTGAAGATATTGACATAACTTTCGCATACAGTATCCATCTTGGGCCCATAACCCCATTTCAGAAAGCTCACAATGATTCAGAATAAACTCAAAGCTTTGCCATGATGTATGATAGGTTTTGACAGTTTGAATTCTTGAGGAAGAATGGGCGCTTGCATATACGAAATGCTTGGATTGTCGACGTCAAAGAAATTGGCATAACTTTCTTATACGTTGTCCATTTTGGGCCAATAACTCCCCACAATTCAGAAAGCTCACAACAATTTTGAATGAAATCGCAGCTTCACCGTGATGTATGATGAATTTTGGCAGTTTGAATTTGTGTGGAAGAACAAGAGCTTGCGTACATGGAACACTTAGAATGTCGACTTTCGAAGAAATTGGCATAACTTTTGCATACGGTGTCCATTTAGGGCCCATAACCCCAACATTTCGAAAAGCTCACAGTGGTTATGAATGAACTCACAGCTTCGCTGTGATGTATGGTGGATTTTGATAGTTTGAATTTGTGTGGAAGAACAGGCGCTTGCATACATGGAACGCTTGGATTGTCGATGTTCAAAGAAGTTGGAATAACTTTCGCATACAATGTCTGTTTTGGAACCATAACTCCCCACATTTCAAAAAGCTCGTGACATTTCTGAATGAACTCGTAGCTTCATCGTGGCGTATGATGGATTTTGACAGTTTGAATTCGTGTGGAAGAGCAGGAGATTGCTTACATAGAACGCTTGGATTGTCGACGTTCGACGAAATTGGTATAAATTTCGCGTATGATGTCCATTTTGGGCCCATAACCCCCCACATTTCGAAAAGCTCACAACGATTTTGAATGAACTCACAACTTCATCGTGACGTATGATGGATTTTGGTAGTTTGAATTCGTGTGGAAGAACAGGAGCTTGCGTACATGGAACCCTTCGATTGTCGACGTTCGAAGAAATTGGCATAGCTTTTGCGTACGATGCACGTTTTGGAACCATAACTCCCCACATTTTGAAAAGCTCATGAAAATTCTGAATGAACTCATAGCTTCATTGTGACGTATGATGGACTTTGGCAGTTTGAATTCGTGTGGAAGAACAGGCACTTGAATACATGGAACGCTTGGATTGTCGAAGTTCAAAGATATTGGCATAACTTTCGCATAAGGTGACAGTTTTGGGCACCTAAACCCATTTCAGAAAGCTCAAGATGATTCTGAATGAACAAACATGATGTATGATGGATCTTGGCTATTTGAGTTCGTGTAGAAGAACAAGCGGTTGAGCACAAGGAACACTTGGATTGTCAATGTTCGAAGAAATTGGCATAACTTTCGCATACGGTGTCCATTTTGGGCCTATACCCCCATTTTGGAAAGCTTCACCGTCACATGTGATAGATTTTAGAATTTTGAATTTGTGCGGAAAAACAGGAGCTTATGTACATGGAATGCTTGAATTGTCGACGTTCGAAGGAATTAGCATAACTATTGAATACGATGTCCATTTCGGGCCAATAACCTCCCACATTTCGAAAAGCTCACGATGATTTTGAATGAACTCACAGCTTCATTGTGATGTATAATGGATTTTGGTAGTTTGAACTCGTGTGGAAGAATAGGTGCTTGCATACATGGAACGCTTGGATTGTAGACGTTCGAAGAATTTGGCATAACTTTTGCATACGATGTACGTTTTGGAACCATAACACCCCATATTTCGGAAAGCTCATGACAATTCTAAATGAACTCGTAGCTTCAAAGTGATGTATGATGGATTTTGGTAGTTTGAATTTGTTAGGAAGAGCAGGCGCTTACGTACATGGAACGTTTAGATTGTCGTCCTTCGAAGAAATTTGCATAACTTTCTCATACGGTGTCCGTTTTGGGTCCATAACTCTCCACATTTTGGAAAGTTCACAACAATTCTAAATGAACTCGTAGCTTCACCGTGAAATATGATGGATTTTGGCAGTTTGAATTTGTGTGGAAGAACAGGCGCTTGCGTACATGGAACGCTTGTATTGTCGACGTTCATACAAATTGACATAACATTCGCATACGGTGTTCATTTTGGTCCCATAACACCATTTTGGAAAGCTAATGACGATTCTAAATGAAAAAATAGCTTTATCGAGACGTATGATAGATTTTGGCAATTTGAAATCGTGTAGAAGAATAGGTGCTTGCGTATATGAAACGGTTGGATTGTCGACCTTCGAAGAAATTGGTGTAACTTTCCTATACGGTATCCGTCTTGGGCCCATAACTCCCCACATTGTGGAAGGTACGCGACGATTTTGAATGAACTCGCAGGTTCACCAAGACGTATGATGGATTTTGGCAGTTCCAATTCGTGTGGAAGAACCGGCGCTTGCTACATGGTGCGCTTGGATTGTCGACGTTTGAAGAAATTTGTATGACTTTCTCATACGGTGTCCATTTTGGGCCCATAACTCCCCACATTTTGAAAACCTTGCAATAATTTTGAATGAACACGTAGCTTCACTGTGACATATGATAGATTTTGGCAATTATAATTCGTGGGAAAGAATAGGCGCTAGCGTACATGGAATGCTTGGATTGTCGATGTTCGAAGAAATTGGCATAACTTTCTCATACGGTGTCCATTTTTTACCCATAACTCTCCACATTTCGAAAGCTCGCGACAATTTTGAATGAACTCGCAGCTTCACCGTGACGTATGATGGATTTTGGCACTTCAAATTCTTGTGGAAGAACAGGCGCTTGCGTACATGGAACGTTTGGATTGTTGACGTTCGTAGAAATTGACATTACTTTCACATATGGTGTCCGTTTTGGTCCCATAAAGCCATTTCAAAAAGCTAATGACGATTATGAATGAACAAATAGCTTCACCATGATATATGATAGATTTTGGCACTTTGAATTTGTGTGGAAGAACAGGTGCTTGCATTCTTGGAAAGCTTGGATTGTCGACGTTCGAAGAAATTGGAATAACTTTCACATTCGGTGTTCGTTTTGGGCCCACAACTCCCCACATTTCGCAAAGCTCACAATGATTCTGAATGAACTCTCAGCTTTGCCAAGATGTATGATGGATTTTGGCAGTTTGAATTCGTGTGGAAGAGCAGGCGCTTGGGTACATGGAGTGCTTGGATTGTCGACGTTCGAAGAAATTTGCAAAACTTTCGCATACGATGTCCGATTTGGGCCCATAATCTCCCACATTTTGGAAATCTCATGATGATTTTGAATGAACTCACAGCTTCACCGTATCGTATGATGGATTTTGGCAGTTTGAATTAGTGTATAAGAATAGGAGCTTGCATATGTGGAACGCTTGGATTGTCGATGTTCGAAGAAATTGGCATTACTCTCGCATACGGTGTCCATTTTGGGCCCATAACCACCCATATTTCGGAAAGCTAGCGATGATTTTGAATGAACTCACATCTTTACCTTGATGTATGATGGATTTTGGCACTTTGAATTCGTGTGGAAGAATAGGCGTTTGCGCACATAGAATGCTTGGATTGTCAACTTTCGAAGAAATTGGCATAGCTTTCATATACGGAGTCCGTTTTGGACCCAAAACCCCATTTCAGAAAGCTCACGATGATTTCGAGTGAACAAATAGCTTTTCCATAATGTAAGATGAATTTTGACAATTTGAATTCGTGTGGAAGAATAGGGACTTGCGTACATGGAACGCTTGTATTGTCGACGTTCGTATAAATTCGCATAACTTTAGCATACGATGTTCGTTTTGGGCCTATAATGCCATTTTAGAAAGCTAATGACAAATCTAAACGAAAAAATAGATTCAGAAAGAAGTATGATAGATTTTGGTTGTTTGAATTCATGTGGAAGAACAAGCGCTTGCGTACATGGAACGCTTTGATTGTCGTCGTTCGAAGAAATTGGTATAACTTTCGCATACGGTGTCTATCTTGGGCCCATAACTCCCCACATTTCGAAAAGCTCACGACAATTCTGAATGAACTCGCAGCTTCACCAAGACATATGATGGATTTTGGCAGTTTGAATTCGTGTGGAAGAGCAGGCACTTGTGTACATGGAGTGCTTGGATTATCGGTGTTCGAAGAAATTGGTAAAACCTTCGCATACGATGTCAGATTTGGGCCCATAACCCCCCACATTTTGGAAATCTCAGGGCGATTCTAAATGAACTCACAGCTTCCTCGTGTTGTATGATGGATTTTGGCAGTTTGAATTCGTGTTAAAGAACAGGAGCTTGCATACATGGAACGCTTGGATTGTCGACGTTCGAAGAAATTGGCATTACTTTTGCATACGGTGTCCATTTTGGACCCTTAACCACCCACATTCCAAAAAGCTCACCACAATTTTTAATGAACTCGTAGCTTCATCTTGACGTGTAATGGATTTTAGCAGTTTGAATTTGTGTGGAAGAACAGGCGTTTCCGTACATAGAACGTTAGGTTTGTCGACGTTTGAAGAAATTGGCAAAACTTTTGCATACGATGTCCATTTTGGGCCCATATCTCCCTATGTTTCGAAAAGCTCACGACGATTCTGACTTAACTCACATCTTCACCATGATGTATGATGGATTTTAGCAGTTTGAATTCATGTGGAGGAACAGGTGCTTGCGTACATGTAATGCTTGGATTGTCGACGTTTGAAGAAATTGGCATAACTTTCGTATACTATGTCTGTTTTGGGCCCATAACCCCATTTCAAAAAGCTCACGATGATTTTGAATGAACTCGCAGGTTTGCCATGATGTCTGATGGATTTTGGCAATTTGAATTCGTGTGGAAAAATAGGCGCTTGCGTACATGGAACGCTTGGATTGTCAACATTCGAAGATATTGGCATAACTTTCGCATACGGTATCCATTTTGGGCCCATAACTCCCCACATTTCAAAAAACTCGTGACGATTTTGAATGTACTCCCTGCTTTACCGTAATGTATGACGGATTTTTGCAGTTTGAATTCGTGTAGAAGAATAGGCTCTTGCATACATGGAACACTAGGATTGTCGACGTACGAAGGAATTGCCATAACTTTCGCATACGGTGTCTGTTTTGGACCCATAACTCCCCACATTTCGAAAAGCTCATAACAATTCTGAATGCACTAACAGCTTCACCATGAGTATGATGGATTTGTCAGTTTGAATTCATGTGGAAGAACAGGCACTTGCGTACATGGAATGCTTGAACTGTCGACGTTCGAAAAAATTGGCATAACTTTCGCATACTGTGTCCATTTTTAGCCAATAACCCCATTTCAAAAATCTCACGATGATTTTAAATGAACTCATAGTATTATCGAGACGTATGATGGATTTTGGCAGTTCGAATTCACGTGGAAGATCTAGTGCTTACATACAAGGAAAGCTTGGATTGTCGACGTTCAAAGAAACAGGCATAATTTTCGCATATGGTGTCCATTTTGGGCCCATAACCCCATTTCAGAAAGCTCATAAAGATTTAAAATAAACTCAAAGCTTTGCCATGATGTATGATGGGTTTCGGCAGTTTGAATTCTTGAGGAAGAATGGGCGCTTGCGTATATGGAACGTTTGGATTGTCGACGTCGAAGAAATTGGCATAACTTCCTCATACGTTGTCCATTTTGGGCCCATAACTCCCCAAAATTCAGAAAGCTCACAAAGATTTTGAATGAAATTACAGCTTCACCATGACGTATGATGGATTTTTCCAGATTGAATTCGTGTGGAAGAACAGGCGCTTGCGTACATGGAACGCTTGGATTATCGACGTTCGAAGAAATTGGCTTAACTTTCGCATACGGTATACGTTTTGGAACCATAACTCCCCACATTTTGAAAAGCTCATGACAATTCTAAATGAACTTGTAGCTTCATTTTGCAGTATGATGGACTTGAGTAGTTTGAATTCATGTGGAAGAACAGGCACTTGCGTACTTGGAATGCGTGGATTGTCGAAGTTCAAAGATATTGGCATAACTTTTGTATACGGTGTCCGTTTTGGGCCCCTAAACCCATTTTTGGAAAGCTCACGACGATTCTGAATGAACGATATATGATGGATTTTGGTTGTTTGAATTTGTGTAGAAGAGTAAGAGCTTACGCACAAGGAACACTTGGATTGTCAATGTTTGAAGAAATCGGCATAGCTTTCGCATACGGTGTCCATTTTGGGCCTATAACCCCATTTTCAAAAGCTTCACCGTAACGTATGATCAATTTTGATAGTTTGAATTCGTGTGGAAAAATAGGAGCATACGTACATGGAATGCTTGGATTGTCGACGTTCAAAGAAATTAGCATAACTATCGAATACAGCGTCCAGTTCGGGCCCATAACCGGAAAGCTGGCGATGATTTTGAATGTTCTCACAGCTTTGTCGTGATGTATGATGGATTTTTGTATTTTCAATTCATGTGGAAGAACAGGTGCTTGCGTACATGGAACGCTTGGATTGTCGACGTTCAAAGAATTTGGCATAACTTTTGCATACGGTGTACGTTTTGGAACCATAACTCCCCACATTTCAGAAAGCTCATGACAATTCTGAATGAACTCACAGCTTCAAAGTGATGTATGATGGATTTTCACAGTTTGAATTCGTGAGGAAGAGCACGCCCTTGTGTACATGGAACGTTTGGATTGTCGATGTTCGAAGAAATTTGCATAACTTTCTCATACGGTATCCGTTTTGGGCCCATAACTCCCCACATTTTGAAATGTTCGCAACAATTCTGAATGAACTCCCAGCTTCACCGTGATGTATGATGGATTTTAGTAGTTTGAATTTGTGTGGAAGAATAGGTGCTTGCGTACATGGAACGCTTGTGTTGTCGACGTTTGTAGAAATTGGCATAACATTCGCATACAGTGTTCATTTTTAGCCCATAACACCATTTTGAAAAGCCAACGATGATTCTAAATGAACAAATAGCTTTACCGAGACGTATGATAGATTTTGGCAATTTGAATTCGTGTGGAAGAACAGGTGCTTGCGTAGATGAAATGCTTGGATTGTCGACGTTCGAAGAAATTGGTGTAACTTTTGTATACGGTGTCCGTCTTTGGCCCATAACTCCCCACATTGCGGAAAGCACGCGATGATTCTTGGTGAACTCGCAGCTTCACCAAGACATATGATGGATTTTGGCAGTTTGAATTTGCATGGAAGAATAGGAGCTTGCGTACATGGAATGCTTCGATTGTCGACGTTCGAAGAAATTTGCATAACTTTCTCATACGGTGTCCATTTTGGGCCCATCACTCCCCACATTATGAAAAGCTCACAACAATTTTGAATGAACTCATAGCTTCACCATGACGTATGATGGATTTTGCCAGTTATAATTCATGTGGAAAAATAGGCGCTAGCATACATGGAACACTTGGATTGTCGACGTTCGAAGAAATGCCATACGGTGTCCATTTTTGTAACGCCCCAACCCCGGGTGGACCGGAACGCTACTTACTTTACTTAGCTCAACCAGTGGTTTAGTAACAAGTGTATACATTTTAGTGGAAGCTTACATCTTTGGATAATAATTTAAATAATACTACTTCAAATATTTTAAACAAAAACACTGAATCATTTTTCGAAACAAACAAATGTAATTTATTTAAAGAAAACATAACTTGTTCTAGCATTCATACATGCCGTACCCGGAGGCACCATTTGACATGAAGGGATATGCCATACCCGAGGGCACCATTTGACATACGAACATTTCTTCAACATAGAGGGGTATGCCGTACCGGAGTACCATTTGACATACAATCATTAACATAGAGGGATATGCCGTATCGGAGTACCATTTGACATACGAACTTTAACATGAATCAAAACATATAACTTAACACGAGTAAACACATTGCACCTCTACCTACCTTGATTGATGCTTTTGAAACTTTGAAAACTTGGATTGAAAACTTCGATGAAACTTGGACGTTGAAAGAAATGCACTCCTTGGATGTTTGAAAACCGTTGAGAATTGATGCTTGAAAACACTTCTTAAACTTCTAGGAAAAATAGTTTTCCTCCCTCTCTTTTTCTCTTTTGGAAACTCTTTCTTTAGTATGTAAAAGCTCTTGCTTTTGGTGTGAGAAAAATGAGTAAAATGAGGTCTCTATTTATAGGTGAATATCTCATAACTTAAAGCAAATGAAGGGTCAAATTTCATTTAAGAGAGAAAACATGGGTGCCATTTAAGTTTGATGTTAAATGCTTCAACTTAGTGGGATTTTATTGCAAAAAATGTGGGCAGCTCTTTGAAAAAATAATTGATGAAAATAAATATTTAAATTCTAGAGAAAAACGAAAATTTTCATTTCAGGCAGTTTCGGTCGACCGGTTGTAGTCCGATTGACACTGCACAGCCTATAGTGTTTCCGTCTTAACTTCTTCTCGTAATATCTTATTGAGGTAATTCAAAGTGCGTTGGAAAGATATCTCAAAGAGCTATAATTTTATTTATATATATTTTTCCAAATCGAATGTTTCCTATATCGAAAATGGGTCTCAAATGAGACTAGATCTCTGAAGTATACTTTAGTCCTCCAATATTCATGTCTTAGTGCCACTAAGGTGTCTAGAATTATTTGGGGTTCTACATTCACCGTAACGTATGATGGATTTTGGCAGTTTGAATTTGTGTGGAAGAACAGGTGCTAGCATACATGGAACGCTTGTATTGTTAACGTTCGTAGAAATTGGCATAACATTCGCATACGGTGTTCATTTTTGGCCCATAACACCATTTCGAAAAGCTAATGATGATTCTAAATGAACAAATAGCTTTACCGAGACGCATGATAGACTTTGGCAGTTTGAATTCGTGTGGAAGAATAGGTGCTTGCCTATATGAAATGCTTGGATTGTCGACGTTCAAAGAAATTGGTGTAACTTTTGTATACGGTATTCGTCTTGGGTCTTTGTCAGACACAATGGACATGGGTACGCCGTGTAATCTCACAACCTCTTTAATGTACGACTGTGCCAATTGGTCTAAACTGAATGTCATTTTCACAAGAAGAAAATGAGCTGACTTTGTTAATCGATCCACTATTACTCATACAGCGTTGTTTCCTCTTGCTGACTTCGGGAATCTAACCACAAAGTCCATTGTGATATTTTCCCATTTCCATTCGGGTATGTCTAGTGGATTTAACAATCCAGCCGGTCTTTGGTGTTCTACCTTAACCTGTTGACATACCATGCACTTTTCTACGTACAACCCTATACTTCTTTTCATATTTCTCCACCAAAATGTATCTCGGAGGTCTCGATACATTTTTGTACCACTGGGATGTGCGGTGTACGGGGTGGAATGGGCCTCTTTCAATATCTCGTTTCTCAAGGCTTCATCCTTAGGCACACAAATTCTCCCCTCAAACATCAGTGCCTGATCTCAAGCTTTTCCAAAATCCTTTTTTCTTATCAATACCAATTTCATTCTTGATCTTCAACAAGAATGGGTCATTACCTTGTGTCTCTATTATTCCATCTCTAAGAGTAGGTTGAATTATCAAAGCTGCTAGACAAGTAGTGACTTGTCCTGGTATGATAACCACTTCGATCTGCAACTTTTTCAAGTCCTTGAATAACTCCATTTGAAAAGTGTTTAGTAACGCCAACTGTCCCATTGATTTTCTACTTAAGGCGTCGACCACAGCATTAGCCTTACCTGGATGGTAATGGATAGTGCAATCGTAATCATTCACAAATTCCAACCATTGTCTTTGTCCCATATCAATTCCTTCTGTGTGAATAAATATTTGAGACTCTTGTGATCTATGTAGATATCACACTTCCCTCCATACAAGTAGTGTCGCCATATCTTCAAGGCGTGTACTACTGCCGCAAGTTCTAAATTATGCGTCGGGTAGTTCTGCTCATGTTTCTTCAATTGTCTTGATGCATAGGCTATCACTTTTCCATTCTGCATCAGCACACATCCCAACCCTTGCTTGGATGCATCACTGTATATGACAAACCCTTCCATACCCTCAGGCATTGTTAACACGAGTGTTGATATCAACCTCTGTTTAAGTTCTTGGAAACCTTGTTCACATTTATCCGTCCATTGAAATTTTACTCCCTTCCTCGTAAGCTGTGTCATTGGTCCAGTTATTTTGGAGAATCCTTCTATGAATCTCTGATAATATCCTGCTAATCCTAGAAAGCTTCATACCTTGCTAGCATTAGTTGATGCTTTCCAGTTGGTTACTGCTTCCACTTTCGCTGGATCTACCTCAATCCCTTGGGTAGTGACTATATGTCCAAGAAATCTAACTCGTTCAAGCTAGAACTCACACTTCTTGAATTTGGCATATAGCTTCTCCTTGCGTAATACCTCTAATGCTATTCTTAGGTGCTCTTCATGTTGCTCCTTACTCTTGGAATATATCAGAATGTCATCAATGAAGACTATAACAAATTTATCCAATTACTGATGAAATACACGATTCATCAGGTCCATGAACACTGCAGGTGCATTGGTTAGCCCAAACGACATAACTGTAAACTCGTAGTGTCTATAATGAGTTCTGAAGCTGTCTTCGGTATATCCTTTGACTTTACTTTCAATTGATGGTATCCCAATCGTAAGTCAATCTTGAAAAATACCTTAGCTCCTTTCAGTTGATCTAACAGATCCTCAATTCTCGGGAATGGGTACTTATTCTTGACAGTTAATCGATTTAACTCCCTGTAATCGATGCACATCCTCATCCTTCCATCCTTTTTCTTAACGAACAACACCGGCGCACCCCATGGAGATACACTTGGCCATATAAAGCCCATATCTAGGAGTTCTTGCAATTGCTTCTTTAACTCTTGTAGTTCCTTCGGGGCCTTTTGGTATGGGGCTTTTGACACTGGTGCCACTCCAAGAATTAGATCTATGGTGAATTCCACTTGTCTATTGTGTGGAATACCAGATAGATCTTCTGGAAACACATCTACGAATTCCCGTACTATTGGTACGTCTTCAACCTTTATCGTCTCCTATTTCTCTCTTGAGATGTTTACTAAATATCCTTGACATGTTTCTTTTCTCAACATTTTCTCAGCTTGTAAAGCTGATACTAGTCGAATAAGGGGTTTCGTCTTCATTCCAAGGAATGAAAATGGTTCCTCTCCTGGTTTTTGAAATGATGCCTCCCTTTCCTTACATTGGATGGTGACGTAATTACAACCCAACCAATCCATGCCTAGTATTATATCAAAATCCTTCATTTCTATCATGTATATGTTTGCTTCCATTCGTTTTCCCTCAACTTCAATACTTACTGATTTGGCTATTCTATCAGTACTCAAAGGGTTGCCTGAAGGAATGCTAACCTCTAATGTACCTTCCGACTTATCATAGGTAATACTAGATTTAGCCATAAAAGTTGTCGATACAAGGAGTGTGTGGCTCCTGAATCAAACAATACATAAGTAGGCGTATTGGCTATCAATAAAGTACCTACTATGACGTTCAAGTTTTCCTCTGCATCTTTCTGAGTCATTGCAAAAACTCGTGCTTTCCCTTTCTGGTTCTGGTCATTGTTATCATCCTTCTTCGGGGTAAATGTAGGGCAATCCTTAAAAATATGCCCTGGCTTGCCACATCTGAAACAGACATTCTTTCCTTGCAAACACACACCACGATGCGTCTTTCCATGCTTAGGACGTGGCTCTATAACTAGCACAATGCTCTTGCTGGCATTGGCTCCGTCATTAGCTTTCTTGTTCTACCACTTGCCCTTTTCCTTGTCCTGGCCATTCCATTTCCTTTTACCCATATTACCATTGTCTAGTTGATTGAACAGTTGACTATGTTGCTCGGCGCTAGTCTTTTGGTACTAGATAGCATGAGCTCTTTCCAGCATTTCACTGTATGAGGTGAAACAATGGGACATAAGTATCATGCTTATATCTGGGTTCAACCCTTGTTCAAACCTCCTAACTTTCTTGTCCTTCGTATCCACCAGATGTGGAGCATACCTTGAAAGTTGGTCAAACTTCCTTTCATACTCAGTCAGGGACATAGTCCTTTGCTTGAGTTAGAGAAATTCACTTTCTTTGTGATCCCTCAAAGACTGTGGGAAGTACTTGTCCATTACTTCCTCTTTAAATCGCTCCCAAGTCAATTCTGCTTGTTTCTCTAGGGTCCTCGTCCTTGACATCGAGTCCCACCAGTGGCTTGCATCGCCAGAGAACATAAACTCAGCACACTGGATCTTCTGGGCGTCCGTGCACCCTATTAATCGGAATATTCTCTCCAACTTGCGAAGCCACTCCTTGGCTACAAGTGGATCAGCCGGTCCATTGAAGGTAGGGGGCTTGTGTCTTCTAAATTACTCGACCACTGAAGGATGGGTTGGAGGAGCATTTGGAGCTAGTGGTAGGGGTTGCGCCTGGTTCGGGTTTTGCCTGCCAAGGTCTTGGACAACTTGGAGGAGATCTCTTATCAAGTTGGTTTGGTTTGCGCAGGTCATTTTCCTTTAAACAAAATGTATGGTTCTTATTAGTTTCATACTTTGAATTCTAACAAAGAAGATAAAGTTTTATTTCTTAACATAAAGGAAGTTGTTACAAGGATTTAAATCTAATCCCTGTAAGTTCTACGGATCTTCTTTGGTGGAGCCTCATCTCCAGAGGAATCTTCCGCCTCAGGTCTAGATTCTATGTCCATCTCAACCTGTGGCTCGGGCTCAGGATCATTCCCTTCTTCAAGCTCTTCTTCTTTATCAAGTTAAATTACTATCTCCAGTTGAGGTTCTAAGTTTTCCCTCCATAGGTCTAGGAGTGATTGGCAATACACTTCAAACTCAAATATATATGGGTGCTCCTCTAGTATTACATCCCTAACCGTGACTCCCATATCTCCCCATTGAGGTGGAAGGGAGTGTATGAGGTTATTTATAGCCTCAATATGCATTATCTCAATTCCAGCATTCACCGCTGTCATGTATCTCTCATAGACATCATGTATATGTTCGTCAAGTGGACGAAGCTGATCAGTCACGTAATTCTCATAGGACTGAATGACGATTCTATAGTTCAATGCTTCTCTATATGCCCTAGCTGTTCTAAGAGCCATATCTGTTGCATTTTCACATATCATACACTTTTTTTTTTACTCTTGGAAAAATGGCTACTGTTACATAACATTCTACCTATAAATTCTAGCCCAATGCGTATCTTTTGAAAAAAAAAAAAAACACATCTTTCAAATCATTTCTAACTGGCATAGTATATCTTTGAAAATAAGCATAAGTTGTACCATAGCATCACAAAGCATCATAGCATAGTCTTTTCATGAAAACATTAACTTTGAACTTACCTGGGCCGTAGATGAGATTGATGGATAGATGCACGATGCCATGGAGTATCTTAGACTTTTTCATTTGAAAAAAAAAACATACTTGGTCTACAGAACTGACTAAATCATTTTTTTTAAAAACGTACTTGGTCTACAGAATTGGCTAAACCGTACTCTGATACCACGCTATAATGCCCCGACCCCTTGTGGACCGGAACGCTACTTACTTTACTTAACTAACCGGTGGTTTAGTCATAGGAGAATATGTTTTAGCGAAAGCTTAATTTTTACAATGATAATTTTAACAACAACCTTTCGAATATTTTAAATAAAACACTGAATAAAAAAAACGTAACGTAATTTATTTGAAGAAAACACAACTTGTTCTCACGTTTAGCGTTATTCAAATACTTTAAAGAAATATCATTGAAAACGTTCACAAAAATAAATCCAAATAACTTGTTCACAGGGTTTTCCATGGGCTCGTTTTACAACTCTCCATCTTTTCCATCATCCCGGCCCAAGGTAGAATCATATCAATCTGTAGAGAAGGGGTTAAGCCCGTGAGTTAAAAAACTCAATAGATATCATTGGTGCATTCATGATCAAGCTATACATTTCAAAGCTGTAACTTTTAGAAACCTTTTCATAGTAGGATTTTCGGTAGAATCCCAAACACGTAGAGGCATGACTTAACATGACGCCTCAATCAGAAGTACATGCCGTACCTGGAGGTACCATTAGACATGGAGGTGTATGTCGTACTCGAGGTACCATTAGACATTAACATAAACTTCATTTGCTAGAAACTTATAACTCAACACGAATTAACACTTTGCACCTCTACCTACCTTGATTGATGCTTTGAACCTTGTTAAAAAAATGCACTCCTTTGATGTTTCAAAAAAAAAACACTTTGTTGAGAATTGAAGCTTGGAAAACACTTCTTGATAGTACCAAAACTTCTAAGAAAAACTAATTTTCCTCCCTCTCCTTTCTCTTTTTCCTAGACTTGAAGACTCTCTCTTTTATGCTTAGAAGCTTTTGTCTTGGTGTGAAAAATATGTATGTATTGGGGCCTATTTATAGGTGAAAATCTCACAACTTAAGGGCAACTGAAGGGCCTAATACTCATTAACACGGGTGCCATTTATATGGGAGTTATAGTGTAATACTCCGAAATTTTATGCTGATTTAAATTTCTTTAAGATGGCGATTTAACTTTCAATACTATTTTTGGCCATAAGAAAAGGGGACACCACTTTTGTAGTGGTTAATGTTAGAGATAGCTAATGACTACAAGCATGAGGTGTTAAATGTTGCGTATACGTGAAGTGATGTTAGAGATAGCTAATGACTACAAGCATGAGGTGTTAAATGTTACGTATACATGAAGTGGTTATTAGTTAGTCGAAACTTAAGTCAAGATTGAAATTGAATGTGGTCGATTATTTTGTTAGGACTTCAATTGACCAAATGATTAAATTAATTTACGGTCTATAATTTTTGGATTTGTAAGTTGGAAATAAGTTAAGATTTGGGATACATTTGCTAATAATGAAAGATAGAGGGTTGGATTATATTAGTTGGAAGATTAGAGATCTCCTTTGCAAATATAGGTTTTTAGGCTACTAATTACCTATAATTAGCCCCACTTGTTATCCATCACCACCAAACATTTGGATCATGGATTAAACAAGTGTAAAGTTATAAAAAAAAAAGGGGGGGGGGTCAAAGTCGGCCAAACCAAGTAATAAAAAATAAAAATATCAAGTTTTATCCTTATCTTTATATGAGTATAAATACATCCATATCCATTGCCATAGAAATATTTCCTTCATTTTACAACACACTTATACACTTAAAAAGAAGGCAAAAAACCGAAATCAAGAAAGGAAAGGAGAAGGAAGAAAGTTTAGCACTTTCAATTCATTTCAATCAAAGATCTTCAAGTTTTACGGTAAGATACCTTCTATGCTTATGTGGTATGATTTTCATGGTAATATTTATGCTTAAGTTATGCATGAAAAATCAAAGTATGTTAATGGTGGAGAAATCCACAAATGTTATGATTATGGTGGAGAAATCCACAAATGTTATGATTATGGTGGAGAAATCCACAAATGTTAGATATATCTATGCCTTAGGACAAGTCCTAAGGGCACCGGCATGTCGGAATATGGAAGTATGGGTTTGATTGCTTTCTTTGGTGTAGTATTATCATGATAAATGTTCAAGCATGGTATCTTACTGAGTATTTCCTTATACTCAAAGTATGTTATGCTAAACTTTTCAGATCCATGATCATTTGAATTGATGGAAGTTAGTTGGCTTATGCGATGATGGATTAAGGACAACGAAGTTTTGTACCGAAAGTTTTTGTTTTGTGTATTTTGTTCGATGGCAGTTTTTACATCTATTTTTCTTATGGTATTATGTAAAAATATGAACATGGAATGATTTATTATGTTATTAATAGTAAATTTTTTAATTATATCTTTCATGTTGTGATAAGAGACATTTTTGTACTTTATTTTCCTTATAAGTGACAAAAGGCAGAAACGAGACAGTTTCTGGAGTCAATTTCAAAATGATGTTTCTAACTCTATAAACGTCCATTTGAGATTTTAAAAATATGTCTGTTTTCCCCTTTGAGTTTTCTAAGTATGGCCGCAAGAAATACTCAATTTGGATATCTATGACCTGAGTTATCGAGGTTTTGACGTCCAAAGGTCAATCTGGACTTCCTGTGAAATACTTCACTGTTTTCAGTAAAACGTCTATATCATATGATCTTGGAAAATTTTCATATTTTAACCTAGAAAGCTACTTGAAATTATCTTTCTAATGCCACAAATTTCATATAAAACGGAGTTGGAATGAATTTTATAAAAATTGTCAAACTTACTGCCCCAACTAATCTTGATAGTGCCGAGGCCGTATATGTGAAGCATAATTCCTTGACGATTTGCACTTTTATTGGCCATCAAATTTTATAAGAATTATTTTTACCAAGTTGAAAATAAGTCTTTAACATGTAATATTTCTATTTAAGACTATTTACATGTACCAAAAGCAAAAGTTTTTATGTAAAGTTCGTGGCCCTCGAAGCTTAAGTTCGGGGCGCCACAGTGTGGTATCAGAGCAAGGTTTACTTTTCTGTAGACTTTTAAAAAGAAAGTTATTGTCCTTCATCATCGAGCAAGCTAGCAACTGACTTTCAACCAACGATAAAGGTAAAATTTATTTTTAAATTCATGAGTTTTCTTATGTAACGAATTGTTATATCTATGGCTGGATATGGGAATATTTTAATCAAGTCATGATTGATATTGTGAAGTCATGAACACTTATATCAAGACATTTATGAGAACCTTGTAGAGTAACATAATCCATGTTTGTCCTAGCTATGGCACGACTGATAAGAACCCCCACGAGGACAGAAGCTTGTGGTTTTGCAAGGAAGCGAGACATATTATTGATATTTTACTATAATTACCGTATGCATCCACTTCATAGCCTCGAACAACATTTGGATCTGCTAGACTGTATTATTGGGATGTTATGGGAGATACACCATAGCTTAAGGGATAAGGTGAAGATACAAAGGTTATATGAAACTGTTCTAGAACCTTGGGCCTCAATCATAAATGAGATCGTGTTATGGTCTGATGATGACCTTTCATACGAGGATCTTACCTATTTGCTTCGAGAGAGCTATGGGACTAGTCGTGATTTACAGCGAAACTTTAAGAAGACTATATCCTTATCCATGAATACCAGTTTACGAGCTACCAAATCTAAGTTAGTTAAGGGACCATTGGCTAGGTGCTTTTCGAGAGTTTTAGAGGAAAGTTTTCCCGTACCATTACCGGATGGATCGGAGCAAAGCATGTTAGAGGAAGACCAAGAAGAAGACCCAGAGGAAGATCCCGATGAGGATCCAGAAGAAATAGAAGATTAGATATCATCTTACCTAGCTATCTTTGTTTTTGGAATAGAATAGGATGTAATATGTATCTCTGCTTTTGAATGTATGTACCATACCTCAACATGGTTTTTGTTTGCAAAGTCTAAAGTGGAATGTGAATTCCTTCCGTATACTTTAGAAATATCTCTTCCATCTGGAAAGATACTTGTCGCTAATCAAATAGCTAGAGATCTTAGGATGGAAATTGATGGTAGAGGTATAGGGGTAGATCTAATTCCATTAATGATAAAAGACTTTGATGTTATTCTTGGAATGGACTGGTTATCCAAAAACCATGCAACTATTTATTGTACTGAGAGAATGGTGGTTTTTCGAAGACCGGGCGAGGAAGAGTTCCGTTTCGTGGGAACTGAGGTAAATACCTCGTCTGGTGTAGTGTCAACAACCCAGGTTGAAAGGATGCTGAGAAAGGAATTAGATCAAAGATTTCTAGTGGCGATGACCGATATTAAACAAGATAAGTTGTCAATTGAGGATGATCCAATAGTTTGACACTATAAAGACGTTTTTCCAGAAGATCTTCTAGGTGTACCACCAGATAGACAAGTAGAGTTTACCATTGATTTGGTACCAGGAGCAACATCCATTTCAAAGGCTCCATATCGTATGGCTCCGTTGGAATTACAAGAGCTGAAGGTACAGTTGAAGGAGCTTCTTGATAAGGGTTTCATTAGACCAAGTGTATCACCGTGGGGTGCACCTGTGTTATTTGTGAAAAAGAAGGATAGAACAATGAGGTTGTGCATTGATTATCGAGAATTGAATCGCCTCACTATTAAAAACAAATATCCACTTCCAAGAATAGAAGATTTGTTTGATCAGCTTAAGGGGGCTACAGTATTTTCAAAGATCGATCTAGGATCAGGATATCACCAATTAAAGATTAAGCCAGAGGATGTCCCTAAGATAGCTTTTAGGACGCGTTATGGTCATTATGAATTTTTGGTGAAGCCTTTTGGGTTAACTAATGCCCCTGCAGTATTTATGGATCTAATGAATAGAATATTCCATGAATACTTAGACCAATTTGTTATAGTTTTTATTGATGATATTTTAATCTATTTGAAGAATAAGGAGGAACACGAGAAACATCTCATGATGGTCTTAGAAACTCTAAGAAAAGAGAAGCTTTATGCCAAATTCAAGAAATGTGAATTTTGGTTGGATAAAATAGTTTTTCTGGGGCACGTAATCACAGCACGAGGAATTGAGGTAGACCCAGTTAAAGTGGAAGCAGTGAATAATTGGGTAAGACCAACCAATGTTAGAGAAATACGTAGTTTTTTGGGATTGGCTGGTTATTATAGAAGATTTATTGAGGGATTTTCTAAAATAGCAGGACCATTGACCCAATTGACTCGAAAAGGGATAAAATTTCAATGGACAGAGAAATGTGAACAAAGCTTCCAAGAACTGAAATGAAGATTAGTCACAGCTCCAGTGTTAACAATACCTGACGGACCAGAAGGATTTGTCATATATCGTGATGCCTCGAGACAGGGCATAGGATGTGTTCTGATGCAGAAAGGAAAGGTGATAGCCTATGCTTCCAGACAATTGAAACAATATGAACAAAACTACCCAACCCATGATCTAGAATTGGCTGCGGTAGTTCATGCCCTCAAAATATGGCGTCATTACTTGTACGGAAATAAGTGTGACATTTATACTTATCATAAGAGTTTGAAGTATTTTTTCACCCAAAAGGAATTACATATGAGGCAGAGGAGATGGTTAGAGCTAGTAAAAGATTATGATTGTACTATCCATTACCATCCTGGTAAAGCTAATGTAGTAGCTGATGCTCTTAGCAGAAAGGCAGTGGGACAATTAGCAGTACAAATCACTATGCAGGCTCAGTTGTTAAAAGATTTCGACAACTTACATCTAGAAGTAATTGTTCCACCAACCCAAACTGGTGCCAGGATAGCGGCTCTAACGATTCGACCAACACTTAGAGATCGAATAAGAGCAGCACAGGATGGTCACCCTTTCCTGCAAAAGATCAAATCCGAAGTTGGTACTAGCAAGTGAAAGGATTTTGAATTAAGTTGTGATAAAGCCTTACTCTTTAAGGGGAGGTTGTGTGTGCCGAAAGATGAGGGATTGAGGAAAGAAATTCTTGAAGAAGCACACTTAACCCCATATACTGCCCATTCAGGAGGTACAAAAATGTATCGTGATCTAAGGAGCATGTTTTGGTGGAGAAATATGAAACGATGCATAGGTCTTTTTGTCAAGAGATGCATGACTTGTCAGCAAGTGAAAGCTGAACATCAAAGGCCATCTGGATTATTGGAACCATTAACAATTCCACAATGGAAATGGGAGCATATAACTATGGATTTTGTTATGGGTTTTCAAAATCAGTTAAGGGAAATGATGCTATGTGGGTTATAGTGGATCGGTTAACAAAGTCAGCTCATTTTCTACCTGTAAGAATGAATTTTAGTATGGATCAATACGCACGATTATACATCAAAGAGGTCATCCATTTGCATGGTATCCCAACTTCAATTGTATCGAATAGAGATCCAAGATTTACCTCAAAATTTTGAAAAAGTTTGCAGGAGGCTATGGGAACTAAGTTAAACTTCAGCACAGCTTTCCACCCACAAACTGATGGACAATCGGAGAGGACTATACAAACTTTAGAGGATATGCTGCGTGCATGCGTCCTTGATTTAGGGGGAAGTTAGGAAAACTATGTGCCACTGGTAGAGTTTGCCTATAATAATAGCTACCAAACTACGATAAAGATGGCACCTTATGAAGCCCTTTATGGCAAAAGATGTAGAGCTCCCCTTTATTGGGATGAAGTAGGTGAACGAAGAGTTCTAGGACCGAAATAATTGAAGAAACTAGTCGAGCAGTTGATAAAATAAGAGCTAGAATCAAGGCAGCCCAGGACCGACAAAAGAGTTATGCCGATAAAAGGAGGAAAGACTTGGCATTTAATGTTGGTGACAAAGTTTTCTTAAAAGTGGCACCGATGAAGGGAGTTCTACGTTTTGGGAAGAAAGGAAAACTTCGACCAAGATTTATAGGTCCTTTTGAAATTTTGCAGAAAGTTGGGAATGCAGCTTATCGAATCGCTCTGCCACCAGAATTGTCAGCGGTTCATGATGT
>NC_036243.1:8374317-8392049 GCF_002742605.1 Olea europaea var. sylvestris | reverse complement strand
TATCACTCCAAGGGGTGCATGCACAAACGCCCAACCAATAGGGAGCACCAAATATGCTCCCTATTCGTCCAGCGCCCATGTGGGCTCTAGGCGAATAGCAAAACCCTTTTTAATCTCCTAGATTGTTTAATTTTTTTAAATTGTGCTTTCAATGAAAAATGTCAAATCAACGTTTGTTCTCTTAAATTTGTATTTTTATTTTATTTTTAGTATTAACAAGTGTAAAATTTTAAGAAACACGTTTGCAATGAAAGAGTGCAAAGAAGAAAGTCGTACGCATGTGACATGGGGATATTCTAGTGTGTCAAAATGTCAGAAATGGACTTCCACTCGATATAATTGAAAAGCTTATCGAATCAAGATTCCAAAGCATTTTAGCACGTTTCTTTGTAATGTCAGGCATCCTACTTAAGCTCTGCATGAACTCGCTCGTATTCAAGCTGAATGCTAGCACCAGCTAGAGTTTTAGTAATTTT
Source organism: Olea europaea var. sylvestris (assembly GCF_002742605.1). NCBI lineage: Eukaryota > Viridiplantae > Streptophyta > Magnoliopsida > Lamiales > Oleaceae > Olea > Olea europaea. The sequence continues at coordinate 8,391,573 of NC_036243.1, read as the reverse complement.
GCAACTATGAAGAGTGCAATTTGGGCAAGATAATTATTTGTAGATCTCTTTTTGTTAGGTTTGAAAATGTAATTGGCAATTCTATAAGACAAAAAATGGAGTTAATTGTAGAATTGTAAAAGTCAGGGACTTGCGTTGCAAATTTGTATAGTTGGTTGGGTTAGGGTTTTACCATGGAACTAGGGTAAAGATGCGCGGGAATTTCGCTAGCTTCTCCCCTGACCATCGCTCGAGCGTAAAAAACAAAAAGCTTGTCACTCGCTTTTTGCCCAGGCGTCGCTCGAGCAAAACAGCGTTGCTCGCTTTTCGCTCGACGCGTTCGAGCGCCATTGTTATCTGAAAAACCCTAAGACACATATTGACCCCAAGTATAAAAAGAAAGGTCTGGGACGTGAGATAATAGATTGACACTTTGTGTCTTGATTTCAAAAACATCTTCACATCACTCTTGAGAGATCCAAGGCGAAATCAACTGGAGAATCCATAATTCTTGTGATCCTGGCAATCAATANTCTCAATAACCATTTTAAGGCATGTCAATGTTCTTCGTCAAGGTTACTCATAAATCTACTTAAAATGTTAATACTATATGCAAGATTAGGTCTGGTGCATATCATCAAATACATCACAGAACCAATTACATTAGCATATGAAATTTTTGACATTCTGGTATATTCATCTTCAGATTTAGGACAAAATTCAAAAGTCAATCTAAAATGACTGGTAAGAGGCAGTGTCACAGGCTTACAATCATATATGTTGAATTTTTTTCAAGATTTTAGACACATAATCACATTGATTTAAAAACAACATATCTTTATCCTTATTTCTCCAGATCTGCATGCCCAATATTCTTTTAGCTGCACCAAGGTCTTTCATATCAAACTCAGAACATAACTTGGATTTAATATAATCAATTTTTGATTTATCAGAACTAGCCAACAACATATCATCCACATAGAAGACTAGAAATATGAGTTTTTAACTCCACTACCTTTACAGTACAAGCAAGTATCATATTGGCTTCTTTTAAATCCACGTTTCAAGATAAAAGTGTCAAATCTTTTGTACCACTGCCTAGAGGCGCTTTAGGCCATACAAGGATTTCTTTAACAAACAAACAATGTTTTCAAGATCACCTTCCTCAAAACCAATTGGTTGTTTCATGTATATTATTTCATCTAGTTCCCCATACAGGAAAGCAATTTTAACATTTAGTTGATCAAGTTCCCATTTAAATTGTGTAACAAGTGCAAGCAGACATCTGATGGTAACATACTTGGCAACAGGAGAAAAAGCTTCAATATAATCCACACCTTTTTGTGTGAACCCTTTGCTACAAGTCTAGCTTTATATCTAACATTTTTATCATCACGTTCTCCAAATTTTATCTTATAAATCCACTTGCAATCAATTAATTTTTGTCCTTTGGACTTATCAACTAATATCCATGTTTTATTCTTAAGGAGTAAATATATTTCATCTTTCATGGCCATCTTCCAATTTTTCCTTTCTTTACATTTCATGGTTTCTTCAAAAGAGTTTGGCTCATCTTCAGTAAGGTCTTTGTAGGTAAATAAGGATACAAAGGTGTCACTATCAAATCTAGTGGAGGGTCTGATTTGCCTCCTTTCCCTATCTCTTGTGAGTTGATACTCATCAAAAGGAAGAGTTGCAAAATCATCATCTTCAACATGTTCAGTTTCAACTTCAGTTTCAGGTAAAATAGCATGTTCTTCATTTTCATTTTCTTCTGCAGTAGTTACAGAAATATTCTGGTTACTGTAGGAGGGCTCCACCTCAATTTGAAAATCTTTTTCAGTTAAAGCATTTTCTTTTCCTTCAAGACATGGCATCAAGGATTCATTGAAGACTACATCCTTTCTAATTATTACTCTATAATCTTTTCAGATTTAACCCATAATCTGTACCCTTTAACATGTTCATCATAACCCAAGAAAACACATTTTAATGATCTTAGTTCTAATTTACCAACATTTTGATGAGCATAAGTAGCACAGCCAAATATTTTCAGATAAGAGTAATTTATTGGACTATTTGACCACATATATTCAGGAACAGCAAAGTTTAGAGCACTAGTAGGACTCCTATTAATCAGATAAGCTGCAGTTTTAACTACTTCACCCTAAAATATTTTAGGTAGTCCAAAACTTAATAGCATGCATTTAATTTTGTTTAACACAGTTCTATTCATTCTTTTACCCATTCCATTTTATTATGGTGTGTGTGGAACAGTTTTGTGTCTCATGATGCCATATTCCTCACAAAGATTATCAAATTCATAATTACAAAATTTCAAGCCATTATCAGTTCTTAAATATTTTATTTTAAGATCAACCTGATTTTCAACTTGAGTTTTCTAGTCCTTAAAAACAAAAAATGTCTCATCTCTAGACTTTAGCAAATGAACCCAAATTTTTCTTGAGAAATCATCAACTATTAGCAAAAAAATATTTAAAACCAGTTAAAGTAGAGACAGAAGCAGGACCCCACAAGTCAGCATGCAAGTACTCAAGTCTTTGTTTGGATTTATGAATTCCATTTTGAAAAGGAAATTTAGTTTGCTTTCCCAAAATACAGTGTTCACAGGAACCAAAATCACCAAAATTATGTTTTCCAAAAACACATTTTGATTGCAAGATATTCAAATCCTTTTTACCATATGACCAAGCCTTTCATGCCACAATTTAGCCAAAGTAAACTTTTCAGATGCAACAGAAGCAGTTAATCCAAGCAAAGGTTTTGCTTTCAGACAATAAAGGCCATGTCTCTTAGGGGTTGTAGTGACCAAGTCATTTCCCCTAAGAATTTTTATATGTCATTGACCCATAATTATGTTAAACTCCTTGTCATCTAATATTCCTAAGGACACTAAGTTCCTTTTCAAATCTGGGACATGTCTTGTGTTCTCAAGGAACAAAACATTACCATTTTCTAATAATAATTTGACAGTCCTAATTCCACTCACTTTACATGCAAAGTTGTTGTCCATTATAACCTGCCCCCTTTAGTTCTTTCTAAATTTATAAAATAAATTTTGTTGGGGCACATGTGAAAAGAGCATCCTGAGTCAAATATCCATTCATCACTTAGGCATTTTTCAGCCCTTACTAACACAAACCATTTTTTGTTTTGGTTTTGTCATAGGCCAATGCATTGTTTCCATCAAGATCTTTTTCTTTTGAATCATTTTTCTTTTTAAAACAATCTTTTACAAAATGACCAAGTTTGCCACAATAATAACATTTTTTACCTTTTGCATTATTCTCGGTCTTACTTCTGTCAACCCATCTCTTATTTGCTTTTGAAACCTTAAAATTTTGTGTAGGTTTTTCAAAAGATTTTTCTTTAGTTAAAAAACTAGTTCCAGTGTGATTGTTACTTGACTCGGCTTTGATTTCTAAAGCTTTGTTTCTCAAAGCATTGGTTATAACATCAAGAGTGAGTTCATCTTTACCATATTCAAGGGCAACTTTAATGTCCTTATACTTGTTACTAGTGGAGTTTAACAGGACTACAGCCAACTGATCTTTTGAAAGTTTTTCATCACAATTGGCCAAGTCTTAGGTAAGTTTTGTGAACCTACTAAGATTTTCTTCTAAATCAACTGCAGGATCCATTTTAAAGGAGAACAATTGTTTGGGGTAGTTTTGGTCTCATACTTAGCCTTAAGTTTGGCTCAAAGATAAGAGGTAATAGTAGTTTCACCTACCTCTCTGATCACATTATCAGACAAATACAGATATATAATACTCCAAGCAATTTCCTCAAGTTTAGATTTCTTATTAGCCCTCAGGCCATGAATCATCTAAAGCCTTGGCACATTTTATTTGCATCAAAATTGCTCTCATTTTCTAACTCCACATATGAAAATCAATTTTACCATCAAACTGACTAACTTCAAATTTAGCAGTAGCCATAGTGCAGACAAATTTTTACACAAAAAATCAGTTAGGACTTATAATAGTTTGAATAGGGAATCAACAAATACCAATTTGTATCAAAATTTGAAATACAATAGAACACACAGTAATACAAAGTTTCACCATTCTTGCAATATTAGAAGAGAATAGGCAAGATCAATTAACAGACAACAATCACAAAGATTGAATACAAGGTTTCACAGTTCTCTCCAGCAAGATTCCCCAAGTGCACACTCGTACTTGATTTATCTCAGATTTCAGGGGCCTCACAGGAACCACTGGACAAAGATTAGTCTCAAAGGGGTTTCAACGGTGCACTGAAAAAATCAAGGGAAAATTTACGAAACTCAAGTTTCTGAAAGTTAATATACAGAAAATGATAAAGATCTCACCGAGCGAGTTAAATAACTCGTGTTGTTCTCAATCTTCCCTTTCAACAGTTCCAAAAATTCAAGACCCTTGCAGGTCCACCAGTTTCTCTAAGATCTAGGTATCTTGTTCCTTAGAACGTGGCTCTAATACCATTGTAAAGGCAGGATCACACGATATTAAATTCAAGAAACAAAAAAACCTTAATCGAACAGAAATAAAGTTGCAGAAAATTAAAAAAGAACACAAAGGAATTATTTCGGCCTAGGCCCGGGAGGTTCAACGATCACTTCTAACGCCTACATCCCCCGTTAAGCATCCAAAGGTTTGGATTATGCTCAGTTACACTAAACAGCCCAAAATGGTAACAAATTTACAGATTGTTCAGAGAGATGAAAATGAGACTTATCTCTCAAGTATAGTGATGGATCTATAGAGATTCACTCAGATCTCAGCCCACAAAGCGTTCGACCACCACCAAAATGATACAACAGAGAAATCACTCAGATTTCTTCTCTATTCACACAGAGTACAACAAATCGAAGGAAGATCTCACTATACTGTATGTAAAATCAGAGATTTTACACATGAAACACTCAAAGAAGATGATCGTCTCTCAAATCGCCAAATATTTTCTCTCTGAAAACCCTAGAGACGGAAGCAAGATGAAGGGGTGTACTATGACGTTCCAGAAGGCTCCACACTTTAACAAAGGGTAGATGAACCGGCTCTATCCAACGTCTAGAGATAGTCCACGTGTTGGCCATCCAATAAATTGTCATCACTTATTAAGTCGTGTTTCACAAAAACATGATTTTGTCACAAGTTAAATTCTGGAAGCATCAATTGAAGAGAACAAGGTTCGACTCCAACACATTCACTCTTGGTTGTGAAATTTGGAAAGTGTTTATAAACGATTTAAATTATGAATAGTTAAAAATGAATACTACATAAGTTGATAGCATTTGTGAGCCCCTTAAAGTGAATTGTGTAAATTAAAATTTACTGGAGTGTTTATAAACAAGAACACGGGCTTAGACTCCGTAATTTGTTTAAAAAAAAAAGTAATATCCTGTAGTGAAAAGAGAAGAGAAGAGAACGGAGAGAATTCAATAGACTTCTGTGTATTTTATTAAGAACCAGAACCCTATATTTATGGGTAAAAATCATAGATACACTGATAGTAATTTCTAGGACTACAGGGATAAAATTGTCAATCACTAACAAACTTTAATAAACTTACCATTTACAACATATGCTGCATTTTTATTAATAAACTGGGCATCATTCCCTAAGATAGTTTCGGGATCCAAAAGACACTTAGAATATTCTAAGATTGGGCCTTTGTAAGTTGATCAACCCATTCCCCATTCTATGCTTCAATTTTTAAAAGTACACCACATGCTACTTTAAAAATTCAACATTCTAAAATCAGGTTGGAAGTTTCACAATTCAAAAATTAAATATTTTACTAGTGTATGTGTGTATGTATGTGTGTGTGTGTATGTGTGTGTGTGTGTGTGTGTATACAAAAACCCTAATCATTTCATCTTCTCAATTCTCTCCATCTCCCACTTTTCTCATCCTCCGCCCACGGCCATCGTGAGAAAATGTCTCAGAAAACTGGCGGTCGCCACCAGAGGAGGCCATCCCATGGTGCTTTCACCTTTCTAGATGGTTTCTCCAATCCTCTTACGGAAGACATAGGCGGTGGAGATACTAGGATGCCTCCACCTGCAACAGCTCCACATCGCAATAGAGAACCCTTGGCAACGACGACGTTCTTTGCCACCACCACTTCCTCCCAAGTCTATGGAGGGAATGCTAGCATCTGATCATAATGGGAAGAACAAAGCTTGACTCCTTCAGATTTGTGATTTCGATTTCTTGCTTTCTACAATTCATTTTATTTCTTTATGGTGATGCATTTGTGTGGGGTTGGGGGTAAGTTTGTGTTATGTTGTTGGGTTATGTTAATTGTGGTTGTGGCGAGGGTGATGGTTCAGGCAGTGGTGGGTGGTGGTCACAAGTGGTTTTTTTGGTAGTTTTTTGAGGTGATTTAGTAGTGGTGGTGGTTAGGGGTGTCAAAAAGGCTCGACAACTCGGGAAAAGCTCGAGCCGGCCCGCCTCTTGGCTCAGAGCAACCAAGCCCAATTTTGGAGACACAGGCCAAGCCCGAGCCGGCCCACGAGCATTATTAATAAAAAAAAAAAGGAAAAAAGGGCATAAAAGGCAGAATTGCTGCTGCCTTTAAAATGGCATAATTGAATTCTACCTTTCAAGAAAAGAGAAAAAAAAGATCCAATGCAGAGTAAGGAAAAAAAAAAGAAACGAGCCGGCATGGAAAAGCCCAAGTTGAAATTTTTTGGCCGAGCAAAAGCTCGACTTGTTGTCATCCCTAGTAGCGGTGGTGGTCACGTGTGCGCATAGCACTTGCGATCTGGTGCCGGGTGTTATGGCGATGCAACGATTTGGTCGCGATCCGGTGAGTTGGTGGTCATAGTGGTGCAGCGATATGGTTACTGTGAAGTCCAAGCTTGGTTGTGTGATGACATTATTTTGGTTGGTTTTTGTATTTCTGTGTTGTGTGGTGGTCGTGGGTGGCGATGTGATGGTGTTTTTTGTGATGGATTGATTTGTTTGTGGTGGTGGTGCTGGTGCTGCTGCTGCTGGAGGCAATGGTGAGATGTTGGTCGTTGTTGGTGATGGTCACAAATTATTTGATTAACTATAACCATTAAACTGGTTAATCTGTTACCAATAAATAATATGTGACCAATAAAAAAATAAATTGTGACCAATAAGTAATGTGTGATCTAAAAATTTTTTAATCTGTGATCGATAATTTGATAATTTGTGATTTTATAATAGGTTGTGATTTATAATATTTATGATTTGTGACTAATAAATAAATCGTGACCTATAAATTTTTTGATTTATGATCGATGAACAAATTGTGGCCTATAAAATTTTTAAATTGTGATAATAAGATAATTTGTGACCTAAAATTTTTGATTTGTGACAAAAAAAAATAAGTGATTAATTAAATCGTTAATTTGTGATCAAATTGTGTAGGTCTGTGACCTAAATTTATTTAATTAATTAAATTACAAATAAATTTTAATAAAAATCTGATTTTTGAAGTTTGAAACTTTTTTTTTTAAATGTGTGATACTTAAACTCGTACTTATGTCATTTTCCCTTTTTAAAATTTAAACAGTTGCATAAATTTGCTGATATTAGACTAATGTTTTATATCTTAATCTATAAAACTCTCAATTATCCTAATTACATACGAATTTATATAAATTATGATTTAAATGAAAATTATAAAAATATATTTTTGGAAACGAATAAAAATTTGTTTCTAAGCTAGATCTAAGTACGTGTCAGATTGTTTGATTCTAAAACATATACCACGATCTATTTAAGTAGAACGGACATATTTGGTCCAATTCGGATCTATTAACAACTTGATCAAACCGATCCTAAAATCAAATAATTGTTTAAGAGCAAAACAGAATATATACTTAAACAATTATAAATACCCCCAAAACATAAGATATTAAATTAATTAATACTCTTAAAACTAATTAGAATTAAAATTTTCGTATTAATTACTTCCAAAACTCTAAATCCCGAAAGCCCATAAAATGATTCTGTCACTTTTTTGAGTACTTACCATTTTTTCTTAATTTTTGTCACTTTAATTTAATAGTCTTTCTTATCTCTTTTTATAGGATTGAGAGTTGATTATACATTAGTAATATTGGTTTAAAGAGACATGCAGTTACTTTTTTTATGAAAAAGTGACATATACTTTTTAACAGTGATATACATTATCTCCTTCACAAAAGTAACATGATACACTTTGAAATTCATAAAATTGTTGCCTAAGTTAACTTATGTGTAAATATAAGGATAAACCAATTATTTTATTGATGCAATTGCATACCAATGACAATAATAATTTTATCTGTTTTTAACGGTATTAAAATTAGCTTAAAAAAATGACATCAACAAAAAAATTATATGTACATTTTAACAAAGGTTATAATATGTGCATTCTATTGGAATAATAATTCCAGTCATTTTGTCACTTTTTATATTCGTTATCTTGAACCTATTTATCTCCATAAATGGATGAAGACATTAATTTTATCCATATATACGAAAAAATTACAAATAAAATAGCGTGAGACCTTTTTAAAAAAACTGACAAAACATATCACTTTTAAACTTCACCACAATTCATATGCAAAAGACAAACAAATTATTACATGAATCATGTTTTACTTTAAAGCAATATTTGAATTCATATTCACATTTAAATTTTCACACAAACACATATAGATTGATCCAAAAGAATTTAAATGAGATACTGCAACCTTTAAAAAAAAAAAAGTGACAGAAAATGTCACTTTCAAGTTTTAGCAACTTAATTCATATTCAAAATACAAATAAATTGTTACATCATATTATTTTTTATTGTAAAACAAAGTTTGAATTCATATTCATATATTTAAATATTCACAAAGATACATGTATGCATTTATTCAATTAATACAAAGGAATTCAAATGAGGTAGATTACCACCTTAAAAGAGATGTGATAGAGAATGTAACTTTTCTGAATTCTTATTTTTCACAAACACCTTGCTCTCACACATTAATTTGTCCAAAGTTGATTTTTCATATATACTAGTTCAATCTAATTCATACAAATCTAAATTTTAGTATATACTCATTCAAAATTATTAATCTAACGATGAAATTTCATATGTACAAGGGGAAAAAATCAAAATAAAAAAATATATATATGAACTAATTGAATTAAAGATAATACAAACATGTAGATTTGGTTTCATTATTGCAAATTTGGGGAAGAAAACTTAAAAGAAAGGAAAGTTGAAGCATCATTTGATCTTGTTTATACTTGATTTGTGCAAGATTTCCTCGTATGATTTTGATTTTGCTTGATTTTGAGTTTGTAGGATTTTGATTTTTGAGCTTGTATTTAAGTCTATATTTTTAATGATTTTTTAACAGGACCCAAAAATTTAAAAAGTTTGCTACATGTGCATCAATGTTACATAATGCACAAGTAGCATTATGTAATTGGTCGGTGGAAATTAAACAATTACATAATGTCATTAGTACATTATATGACTCTTGATATAATATTTGATTTACAAGTAGAATAATTCAAAATTCAGCCCTGCTATACTTACAATGGTCTGCTTTACAAACCCTCATAGTGTAGGCCCCGACTTTTTCTTTTCTTTTTTTTTTTTTATGTGGGACCGACCCCTACAATGAGGGGCCGGTAAGGATCTATAGGAAATTGAATTTCCTTCAAAATTTAAAGTATATCTGTAAGTTCCCCGAGGTAGTATAGAAGGAGGAACTCAATATGATGGTAAGCATAGAATGAACCATTGCTGGTTCAATTTTCCACTCTGATTTATAGAATTTAATTATTTGGCTTCCAATAAGTCAATCCAGTAGTTAAAATGTTACGAAGAAAGTCAACATAACCAAAGCGTCTTTAAACGCGACTATTCAGACATGAATCCAATGACAACGTTAAAACTTAAGAAGAAAAGAACACGTAGGTGCCCCCAGGGCACATCTCCAAGTGGTAAAAGGGGAGGGTGGAGAAATCCAACTTTACTTGAGGCTGCTGTGTCAAGGGTTCGAATCCTGAAATATGAATTTGGCTCTTGGGTAAGTGCAAGTGTACAAGCAGCCTTCCACCTTGTACCCTTGGAGGTATCACCTGCGATTTACCTCCCTCACGATGCTCCAGGGTAGGAGTGGTGGGGGACCCTTGAGGTTAGGGTTTAACCTTTTTTTTAAGAAAAAAACACGTAGGCAAATTAGTGGGCCCACCTCATTTTTGCTGTGTATTCATATTCCATAACCCACCGAACCACACCAACGCAAGAAACCATGAGTTCTTCAACAGAAAATGTAAGTTTTCTTCCATTATGCTTTCGTCACTGTGTGTATATTATACGTACAAATGCATATATTTATGTAAAATATGAATGAACATGTTCTTGATTTTCTTTGAAGTCGCCGATCATGTGTAGGGTGCTTCAACCGTTATGATAATCGGGTAAATGGGTTGACTTGACAAGAAAATTCGTTTACTCTTCAAAAATTAGTTGTTTCTATCAGAATTCAATGTTTTAAACTTTAATTTACGCCTACGATATTGAATTGCTTAGAATGCCACGATTTTTATTTTATTTTTTTTTTTGTTTTGAATTTTTTTATGGGGTTTCCTCAAAGTTTATATATAATTTTGGTCCTTCCTGTCTTGGTGTAAAAGAAGTTGATACTTATTGACTTGGTTTAGTGGGTTGGAGAAGAAGATGTTTTGTTTTACTGGGTAACCAGGGTTTCATGTAACATTTAGTGATCTATTTTTATTAGTAGATTTTATTAATCAATGTTTGGAATTCTATTTAATGGCTGTCTCGTCAATCTGCGTTTCACAGAGGGGGTGAACTTTCCCGTGAAGGAAATGATCTTTACATGGAAAGGTTGAATTTCAAGTGAAGATTTCACTGTTGTATGCGCGATAAAACCAATGTTGGACTGCTTAAGAGATAGTCTTGTGTTGAAGTAATGGTTATTATAGTCCATAATCAGCTCGCCCCAAAACGTGCTTTTTAATATGTGCCAAAACATCGTCCAAATATCCTGAGTTTTTTGAATCCGCCCTGGATCAGTAGGGTTAATTGATGAATTGTAGTAGCCTTATCCCTTTTGATGGATAGAATATTGGCATTCTTTTGAAGCAAAAATTGGAAGTTAATAAGATCCAACTATATGATATCAAACCGAATTTTATTTTATTTGGTTTAGATTAAAGTTTTACCTTCTATAGTTAATTAACAAGAAAAATTCACCCATAGATCTCAGTTGTAATTGATAACATGGCTTGAGCAGAACACTTTGTGTCTTTTCAGGTTCATTCTGACTTTCTGCATAATATTTTTCTTTCAATCTTATGTACTGTTCTGTTACATATTTAAACTTTTGTTGTTAAGTTACCCTATATGAGTTGCACAGGTAATAAATAATTTCCTAATTTGTAAGTTGCTTGCTTTTAAAATTTCATTTTCGTTGCAGAGTACGTGTGCTATTTGCTTGGGTACTGTGACAAAAGGGCAAGCCATATTTACAGCCGAGTGCTCCCATTTCTTCCACTTCAGCTGCATTGGCAACAGTGTTACATGGCTATTACAATTGCCCTATTTGCCGTGCCAAATGGAATTGTCTCCCATTCACCATGCCCAAATCCGACACTAACATTCCTCTCCCACAATTCCCTACTTCCTTCTCCAATGTATCTCAACAATCGGTGCTGCCACCCCCTCCATCTGAGCGTGAGTCCCTTGTTTTCTCTGATGATGAACCCTTACAACAATCGCTGCTGATCCTACATCTTCTGCTTCACTTACTGGTCTGCAAAGTGTCAATATAAAGTCCATTCCTGAGCGTTCCGTGATTGCAGCTTCAGAATCCATCCTTCCATTTGCAGTTCTTGTTGGAGTACGTGCACCTCCATTACCAGATAATGCACGTCACCTTGAGCGTGCACCTATTGACCTTGTTATTGTACTAGATGTTAGTGGCAGCATGTACGGCTCAAAGTTACGTCTTCTGAAGCGTGCTATTCACTTTGTCATAGATACCTTTGGGCCCGTCTGATGACTTTCGATAGTTTCTTTCTCGTCTGCTGCTCAGAGAATCTTTCCCTTGCGTAGAATGACTAGCAATGGCCGTGAAGATGCTAAAAGGGCTGTGATTCACTTCAAGCGTGTGGTTTGACTACTATTGTGGAAGGTCTGAAGAAGGGGGTTCGGGTCCTTGAAGAAAGGCATCAATGGAATCCTGTTGCTAGCATCATATTCTTATCTGATGGGAAGGATACTTGTTAACATAGGTCAATGTTTTGAAATTCCTCAAATCCAGGACAAAATCTCGAATATCTACATCTTTTGCCTGGTTCCATCTGTCCTAGAAACAGAGGAAGCCAAGATGAAAGCCAACATCAAACATTTGTAGTCCACACATTTGGTTTTGGTACAAATCATGATCCTGTTGCCATGCATGCCATTTTCGATGAATCAGGTGGCACCTTCTCCTTCATCGAGTCTTATGAAATGGTGCAAGATGCTTTTGCAAGCTGTATAGGTGGTCTTCTAAGCGTGATGGTTCAAGAAATGCAAATAACTATGAGATCGCATCAAATGGTGTTGAAATCATATCAATTCCTTCAGGAAGATATGGAAGTGAAATCTCTGAGCAAGGATGTCCAGCAGTAATCAACGTTGGGGACTTGTATGCAGACGAGGAAAAAGAATTTCTGATCAGCTTGTCAGTTCCAGTACTTCGAGTTGCTATAGATGAAGAAAATGAGGGAAAGACATTACTTTTGGATATAATGTGTTCTTATAGAGATGTTGTATCAAAAGAGATAGTGCGTGTAGAAGGTGACCTAGTCGAAATACATCGATCGAAAGTTGTGCCCCCTGCAGATACCACAGTTTACTTGGAAGTGGATCGGCAGAGAAATCGCCTGTCGGCAGCAGAAGGCATTGCAGAGGCTCAAAGGATTGCAGAGACTGGAAATCTAAGTGATGCTCGGGATCTACTGACAACAAGGAGAACAAGAATACGTGCTTCAATATCTGCCCAAGCAGGGGACTGTCTCAGTATCTGGCTTGAATCCGAGCTTAAAGAAACTGAACGAAGAATGGGAAGTCGTCAGTTGTATAGCCGAGCAGGGCGAGCTTATGCACTCTCGGGAATGAGCTCACATGCTTATCAAAGAGCTACAACTAGAGGGAGTGTAGTGCCGGGAGCCGAAGCACAGAGAGACACGGGCTCTGCTAGTGCTGTCCCTACTAATTTATCTGCTCCAGATGCAAATAATGCTAGTTTTAGTGCATACACAACTCCCAATATGGCCGATATGGTGAATAAATCTATGCAACTCAACGAGTCAAGAGCTCCTGCTCCTGCTCCTGCTCCTGCTCCTGGCCCTGACTCCCACTCTGACTCCAACTCCACATGAATAGAGTATGTTATTACTGATCAGATATAGTATCTGCTGGACTGACCTTGAATCCTTGATAAAACTTTAGAGACTAAATTCTATAGAGTTGAGTTTCTCTTGAAGATTAATTGAATGGTGATTGTGCTTTGCTTGGCCTATTTCTCTGTTTGTTTACCTGTATAATTTCTTTCTTGTTATGTGTCAGTACTGTACATGGGCTGGAATGTGTATAGTGTTCTGTTTGCCATTTTATTGGACTAGGAACTTTATGTTTATTTTAGTTGTGCTTGGTGAAGCAATAGGAGCGTTACTTAGTGCATGTTTGGGAAGTGATTATAAATTTTAGATCCTAGGAAATATGTGGTAATAAATGCTTTATTTTAAAATTGTTTTATGTGAAAGGATCGTAACCCCTGTCTAGTATCCATTGTCATAGAAGTTGTTCCTCGGAATGATTATGGTCCCATTTCTCAAGGATACCAGATAATAAATCCCCTAAACTATGGGAGCTAAGCGAAAGAAAGCAGCTTTTAAAATGTATAATTTCAATCAATATTTTGTATTTTGACCCTCATTATTCACTTAAACTAATTTTTTCACCCTCATTACTTCCTTTTTAACCCGATCTCCAGGATCTTTAGTTGTTTGATTGCCCTTACACTTGACTCATCTCATTCTCGCATAGAATGTTCGTTATGGAGGATTAGATAAATATATTTTTTGTTACACTGTATAATATTTGATACATTAAACATACACTTAACAAATTCTAAGTTTTTCTCTCAAACCACTAATTGGTTGGCAAGAATTTCACATCAATGGCACACATAGTTATCTAATAACATTATTTAGCCCATGTTTGATTTTGATTTAAAAAAATCAAAATTTTAGTAATTTTTCATAAACGATGATAAAAACGTGGTCTAAAAAGTTGATAAAGTTGTGGGCACCGTAATTAGTTGGCAAGAATTTCACATCAATGGCACACATATTTTATCTAATAACATTATTCAGCCCATGTTTGATTTTGATAAAAATCAAAGTTTTAGTAATTTTTCATAAAAGATGATAAAAACGTGGTTTAAAAAGTTGATAAAGTTGTGAGTACCATAAAATGTATGATTAAAAAAGAATTTGAACGAAAATGAGTTTGAAGATAGGGGGCCAAACAAGGATAATTTACAAGGTATAGATGATATATTATATATTCTAGGGCCTTCATCATATTGCCATTGTAACAATTGATACGAAAATAGTATGTTCTGACGTTCATATTGTTGGAAGAATTTTGTGAATAGTGACGCCGAAATAAGTATAATGATGGTGACAAAGCCGAGGCAAGAGTTGGACTCTTTGTCCTTAAGTCGAATTTGCCCCGCAACGGTGCCTACGGATTTCGGCAATCGACTCCCAAGATACAACGGCTACACTTGTGTTTGTAGCACTCCAAAACACAAGTACAACTAACCAAATGTAGGCTTATGTACTCCACAGATGAAATGAAAGAAAATCAAAATAAATGAAATGATTTTGATTGGACGAAATGGTTGAGGCCAAACCATGCACCATTTCCAAATAATGCACCTTTATGAAAAGGTGTCTATTCACTAATGGTTGAGGCCTTTTTCGTAATTTCTCATTCATCCGATATTGGTTTTCGAAATACCAAATATACCCTTCAATACATGCAGAGAAATCAAAATTCTCTTTCGGGGGCGTTGCCCCCGACCCCCCACGAGGGGCGCTGCCCCCTCGACCCTCGCGACCTGACCGGGCAGGTCGATCCCCGTTTGTACGCCCCGAAGCGACGAAGTGGCAAACAATTTTGCCTAAACGGATTGAGTCGGGCTTTTGAGTATTTGGCCGAATTCGATACGAACTTTAATCGATTTTCAATTCTCAATTTATTTAACCAATATCCAACAATCCCCCACATGAATGAAAATTCCTCGATATGCGCAACACAAAGCGAATGCAATGAAAATGAAATGCAGACTCTAACAAACGGAGTACACACGACAAGTCGTAGCATCAAGATAGGTAGCTTGTGGCCTTGAACCTTCTTTAGTTGAATACAATCGGATTTACTAGGCTAGTTGGGGAACGCGATGTCTTGAACCATCCAGCCGTTCGTGTAAAACCAAACAACTGTACCAACACCATGACTCATCTAACCTATTCGGTTCTCATGGTTGAGTCCATTTTGACCCTGGACAACTCTTGGTTTCATAAGTGCTCTAAGAGAATTAAGCCTCGAATTCTCGTAGAAACGGCCCCATTTCACACTTATATAGGTGATCTCATACCTTTCTATCTCAAGGTTATGAATCATTAAAAGTATATATGTATACTTATCCTTATACACATTTTACATAGCACTTTAAATTTTAGGAATGGAAATAAGTGCTTTATTCCGAATCATTTATGACTTAGTTGTCCCATTGAACCAAGATCTTGGGATCTCCAATCTACAAGGTTGGGTTTCCGTCATAGTAATTCTGTTCGATAGGCTTTAGGCCCATTCCCCTCGAAAGATGGTATACTTGATCTCTTGCAAGTCCTTTCGTCAAAGGATCAGCCAAATTTTCTTTTGACTTCACATAGTTAATAGAGATTATACCATTCGATATTAACTGTTTAATGGTATTATGTCTCCGACGGATATGTCGAGACTTACCATTATACATACTATTTTGTGCCCTTGTTATTGCCGACTGATTATCGCAATGTATATTAATCGCAGAAACCGGCTTTTCCCAACATGGAATTTCTTCAAGAAAATTACGAAGCCATTCTGCTTCTTCACCGGCTTTGTCTAACGCAATAAACTCAAATTCCATCGTGGATCGAGCAATACATGTTTGCTTAGACGATTTCCAGGACACGGCTCCACCTCCAATGGTAAATACATAGCCACTCGTGGATTTTGAATCCTTAGTGTCAGATATCCAATTTGCATCAGTATATCCTTCTAATACCACAGGATATTTTGAGTAGTGTAATCCATATTCAACCATGTGTCTTAAATATCTAAGAACTCGGGTTAATGCCTTCCAACGTACAATATTTGGATTACTAGTGAATCTACTCAACTTGTTGACTATATATGCTATATCCGGTCTTGTGCAGTTGGTAATATACATTAAACTACCAATGACACGCGAATATTCCAATTGAGATACGGGCTCACCAGTATTCTTGGCTAAGTAAATACCTAAGTCAACTGGTGACTTAACCGGTTTATCGTCATACGCCTTAAATTTCTTAAGTATAGTCTCAACATAATGTGATTGAGACAATGACAAACCATCGGATGTCTTAGAGATTTTAATCCCTAATATTACATCCGCCACTCCCATATCCTTCATGTCAAAATGTTTTGTTAACATTTTCTTAGTCGAGGAAATGACTTTGGAGTTATTTCCCATAATTAGCATATCGTCAACATATAGGCATATGATTACATATTCATTAGGTGCGTTTTTAATGTAGACACATTTGTCACATTCATTGATTTTAAAGCCATTTGACAACATAGTTTTATCAAACTTTTCATGCCATTGCTTCGGTGCTTGTTTCAATCCATACAATGATTTTACAAGTCTACACACCTTCTTTTCATTTCCTGGTGCAACAAACCCTTCAGGTTGTTCCATGTAGATTTCTTCTTCTAATTCACCATTTAGAAACGCGGTTTTGACATCCATTTGATGTATTTCAAGATTATGCAATGCTGCGATTGCAATCAAGACACGTATAGACGTAATTCTTGTAACGGGTGAATAGGTATCAAAGAAATCTAGTCCTTCTTTTTGTCTATACCCTTTGGCTACTAATCTAGCCTTGTATTTATCAATTGATCCATCCG
>NC_036243.1:8371847-8373802 GCF_002742605.1 Olea europaea var. sylvestris | reverse complement strand
AACATTGCATTCATCATTTCCTTTAACGTTCGATTTTTGCGTTCAGCAATTCCATTAGATTGTGGTGAATATGGTGCCGTTGTTTGATGAATTATTCCAGATTCTGCACAAAATTCTTCAAACGGTGCAACATATTCTCCACCTCTATCACTACGAATCATTTTAATTCGTTTTTCAAGTTGATTTTCAACTTCATTTTTGTAGTGTTTAAACACTTCCAAAGCTTCATCTTTGCTTTTCAACAAGTACACATAACAGTACCTTGTACAATCATCTATGAATGTGATGAAGTACTTTTTACCACCCCTTGTTTGTACGAATTTCAAATCACACACATCCGTGTGAATTAGTTCTAATGGTGTGGTGTTTCGTTCAACCGAATGAAATGGTGTTTTGGCCGCTTTTGCCTCTACACATGTTTCGCATTTTCCATTATTAAAATGCATATTCGGAAGTAAACTTAAATTCATTAACTTTCGTATTGAATTAAAGTTTGCATGTCCTAATCTATGATGCCATAGATTACATGACTCAAGAATATAAACTGAAGATGACGTTTTATTGATTGTAGCATTTGACATAACAGTTAGGACATTCATTTTGAATAGTCCATCTTTTACATAGCCTTTGCCTACATACATATCATTTTTGGTAAGTACAAACTTATCCGATACAAAGACTAGTTTAAAGTCATTCTTGCTTAACAAAGAACCCGACACAAGGTTCTTGCGAATATCCGGTACGTGAAGGACATTATTGAGGCTAAGTTCTTTTCCTGACGTCATCTTTAAGACCACTTTACCTTGTCCTTCCACTTTGGATGTTGAGGAGTTCCCCATAAACAATTTTTCTCCCTCAGTTGGAGTGTATGATGTGAACATTCCTCTATCGGCACAAATGTGACGGGTTGCACCCGTATCAACCCACCATTCCATGGGATTTCCAACAAGGTTGCATTCAGAAACAACTGCCAATAAATTTATATCGGACATGCCATTTGATATGGCATCAGATTCGACAATGTTGGCTTGGGATTGCTTCTTAGGTTTGCGACAATCAACCGAGCGATATCCAGCCTTTCCACAATTGTAGCAATTGCCCTTGAACTTCTTTGCATTCTTCTTAGTAGATTCAACGGAATGCTTTCTCTTCTTTCCTTTGTTGTTGCTAGATTCTACCACATTTGCCTTTGCTTGTGGTATGCTATCCCCAACTCGTTTTTCCGAACTTCGGTTGTCTTCTTCAATCCTCAATCGGACCACAAGTTCTTCAATGTTCATCTCCTTGCGCTTGTGCTTGAGATAGTTTTTGAAGTCCCTCCACATGGGTGGAAGTTTCTCGATAATTGCAGCCACTTGAAATGATTCGCTCACGGACATATTTTCCGCATGAATGTCATGGAGTATGACTTGCAATTCTTGCACTTGACTGATGACGGTCTTCGAATCTACCATTTTGTAGTCCAAGAATTTTCCCACAATGAACTTCTTGATTCCGGCATCTTCGGTCTTGTACTTCTTTTCCAAGGACTCCCATAGTTCCTTTGCAGATTTCTTGTAGCAATATACACCGTATAAGGCGTTGTCCAAGCCATTAAGAATGTAATCTTGCATAAGAAATCCGAATGTTTCCATGCATCCAAAGCAATCAAAGATGCCCTATTGTTTTCCCCTTCTTGTATGGCGGGAGGATCTTCATTCAAGAATTTCGCCAAGTTGAGGGTTGTGAGATAAAACAACATTTTCTGTTGCCACCTTTTGAAATCAACCCCAACAAATTTCTCCGGCTTTTCCCCATGTAAAACGGAGTTTGAATGTACGATAGTAGGGGCACCCACAACCGGAGGAATCACATAGTAGTAGTTGTATTCATAACGGGAGGAATCACACCGGTAGGAACACTTCCTTCAGAAGTTCCCATGTTCGAAGTTTCATTCGAAGTAGTATCGGTATTAA
>NC_036243.1:8336072-8371432 GCF_002742605.1 Olea europaea var. sylvestris | reverse complement strand
CCAAATATACCCTTCAATACATGCAGAGAAATCAAAATTCTCTTTCGGGGGCGCTGCCCCCTCGACCCTCGCGACCTGACCGGGCAGGTCGATCCCCGTTTGTGCGCCCCGAAGCGGCGAAGTGGCAAACAATTTTGCCTAAACGGATTGAGTCGGGCTTTTGAGTATTTGGCCGAATTCGATACGAACTTTAATCGATTTTCAATTCTCAATTTATTTAACCAATATCCAACACATATTGCTCTTCAGAATTTCAGAATACATTCAAAAGTAATATTAATGACATATATACCCATACGACATTGGAATTAAGCTCCTATTTGATAGCTATCTTTTGGGAAGAATGAATTTTTGGATAGTAAATTTTTGGAGAATGTATGGTTTATAAAAGTAGGAAAAAAAATTGGTTTTACATAAAGAATATTTTATTGTGAAAATGTGTGATTAAGAATGAGTATGAGAAAAAAGAGTTTTAAAAAAATGATTATAAAACCAGAGCAAATTTCCCATTTCCAATAGCAAATATATGTAATATATTCAACCCTTTTGTAAGGGTTAAATCCACCAATTAGTGTCATCATGACTATTTGAGTTGATTTTGTCTCGTCATGGTCACCCAACTTTATAATTAGTGTCATCATTATCATCCAATTTGATTTTATTTCACCATAACCACGTAATTTGATACAAAGTTTCACTATGACCATCCAATTTTATATAACATTTCACTAAGACCACCCAACTTTTTCACCATTTTCACTAATTTAAAAGGGGTAAAACCGAACTTTACTTATAAATATAAAATAAATTAAAAAATAAAATATCAACTTATTTAAAAAACATTACTTAAAAAATAAAAATTTATTTTTAAAAAAATTACTTTGTAAAATAAAATAAAATAAAGTAAAAAATTATTTGTAAAAATTCCTTAAAAAACTAAATAAAATAAAAAAACTTATTTGAAAATAAATGTTTTTAAAATAAAATAAAAACTTATTTTAAAAAAGTTACTTAGAAAAATAAAATAAAATAAAAACTTATTTTTAAAAAAGGCTTTTAAAATAAAAAACATGTTTTTAATTTTTTTAAAATCTATTTTTTATTTACATCTTTTATAATTATAAGTGAAAAGAAGTTGGATAGACATGAAACGTTATATGAAATTGAATGATCGTGGTGAAATCTTATACGAAATTGGATAATCATTGTGATAGTAAACATAAAGTTGGATGACTATGATGACATTAAGTATAAAATTGGATAGCCATAGGGGCGGACTCACATAGGTCAAATGACCCCACAAATTTTTGGTTTATTTTTTTATTTTTATGGAAAATAGTTGTTTTGACAATTTTACAAAATACTTTAATACATGCCAAATGAAGTCAAAACATTACATTCTTTTTTTTTTTTTTTTTTTTTTGTTTCTGGGACCTACGATCCAGCCCTTCTTCACGCAGACCATTTAAACCGCAGGTTGTGCCCCAAACTGGTTAGGGTCCAAGAGCCCTCCCAATTGAACTGTCAAAGTGTCAAGCGAGTCAAACTCATGTATGTGTCTTACCTTCCAGGAGAACTCCTAGCTTCCAGGAAATATCCTGCCTTCCAAGAGAATGCCTACCTTCCAAGAGCCCCATGAATCGAACTCGCGACCTCTGAACTGCCCGCTTTGAAGAACTCTGTCCTTTGCCAGTTGGGATGTGCCTCGGAAGGCCAAAACATTACATTCTTAGTATCATTTCGAAGCGCTCATGACCTAGTTTTTTACTTCTTAATGGCGTGCGGAATGATTAACCATAACAAATGTTAAGATGTATCGAAGTAGGCCGTTCCAAATCAGTATTTCAAAAATTTCGATAATATGCTAATTTTTAAAATTTGCCGATGATCGTATACTATCCGAATCCACAAATCGCATGCAAAATCTAGAAGCTCGTTTCAAGAACTACATCATAGTTATATCGATTGATATAAATAGATATCAGAAATTGTTAAACATGCGTCAAACGTACATACTAAAAGAAGCATTAAATTTGTTTTTCTTTTAAAAAAATTCAATTATTTCATTGACGTTTATTATTTTTGCACAATAAGTTTTTCAATATAAATTACATCAATTTATTAGGAAATTTTACATGAAAAATGAAGTCAAAAATTCTAAAATTGTTACGGATTAAATTTAAATTGAATTACTTTCAAATTATTTTTTCGTTAAACTTACATTTCATTTACTTCCTAAATTAAATGTGAATTTTATTTCAATTCATTTAGTTCCTACATATAATTTGATTTATTCGTCGTTAGCTCAACATTCATAAATGACACGGTAAACAAAACTATACGTATAGCAAAATTTATTTATCAATATTAATAATGATATAATTATAAAATATTTTCAAGGTGTTAAAATACTTTTTAACTTATTTTTATTAATATTATATTATTTTAAAAAATTACACATTAATTTTTGACCTCATAATCTAAAAAGGCCCTTGGATAGCCATCATGGATGTAACCCATTTTTGTAACGTAAGAATATATCTTTCGGGGGTGGCACAATTGTCTGTCTTCACATGACAAAAGGTACAAATTACTGTGTTTTTATTTGTCTCTTCTTGAGATTTCTCTTTTCTTTTTCTCAGTTTGTGTCTGCTCATACGTAGATTTCCTTTCTGCAAATAATCAACGTTATTGGTGTCGAAGAAGTAAGATCCGACACGACACAATTGAACGTATCAATTATATTATCACACACGAAAGATAACAGTTATTTTTTATTGGTTTAATCTGCGGCTGAGAAAGATTTTTCAAATTAACACGATAAGCATGTTTTGCATGGTCAAACAATCGAGTTGGCGCTTTTGAATTTGTACCTAAGAATGTGATTATTGGTAGCAAATACCGTACGTGTATTCTTGGTTGAATAATTCTATTTGTACTAAACTAGAGGTGCTGAAAGTCATCCCTCTTCTCACAATGCACGTGAACTCAGTGTGAATATAAAAATTTTCAAATGTAGTCCCTACTCCCTGTTATGAGTAGTTGGTAAAGAATTAGATAAAAAATATGAATTATGCTACACTTACAAACTTTTTTTTGCAAAATTCTTTACCCACTACTCATAATAGAAGGTGGAGACCACAACCCAACATTTTTTAAATTCACGTGAGGACTGCTTGTTTATGAGAGTAAGTAACTCATTTTGTACACATTTGTTTGTACATATATATTTATCCAAAAAATATAAATATGCATGTAGCATTGCTCTTCTCGATTAGTGGGCACCTAACAAAATGTTGAACTGAATCGCACCAATCTCTATTGGGATTCTTACGTATTTTTGTAATTGTTATTATATTCTTCAATTATTTCTTCAATTAGAAAAAGAAACCCCACCCGAAAGTGAAAAATAAGTAAACAAAGAAAACGAAGAGTAAAAATATTTGTTATATTTCATAAATTTCAGAAATTGAATAAGTCCATAAACGATAATTCCATTGTTCTCAAGTATGTCAACGTACACACTTGCCTTTTATTCTACGTATATTTTGAATATCGTTAAGTCATCTAGGAAGATGTATAGTATTAAATAATATTAATGAAATAAAAAATTTAATTATTATATTATTCACACACATATCAAAGATTTGTTGAGGTACAATTGGTTGCTCAGAGTTTGCTTCATTCCATGGAAATCAAGATACTATTCGTGGCTTAAGACTTAAGCTCTTGTATAAAGGCTTCTTAGTTATTATTCCTTGGTAATATGTGACTAAGTTTAGCTAATCTACTTTTACTACTCATTAGCTAAAGCTTCCTTAGACTCGTCAGAGTGAAGCTAAGTTGATACAAAGCTGTGAATTGAGTTCAAAACGATCGAAGACTCAATAGAAAAAGAAATATATACTCCTTCCTAAAAATAGACTTATTTTCATTTTTAACGCAAATTAAGAAAATATAATTTTTTTTTTCATTTTCCTAATATACCCCTATATTACATAATAGTTTAAATATGAGTATTTCATATTTTTTTAATAACGAGACACATTAAACAGAGACATTAGAAAACTAAAAAATTAATCATACTTTCGATAAATAGAGTCATATAATATGGGAAGACAAAGAATGTCTTTTATTAATTTCTAAAAATTGAATCGCAACCTTTACATGATTAACCTCTTGATAAGGATCAGACAACGACAAGATATCTCAAACCATATCAAACTTAATTTGAATCTAGCCGAGATCAAGTAATTAATCACTACTTTAATTTATCCGATCTACATTTACTTATCAAGTGTAGCGCGTTAAATGAAATTTGGCGAAAACAAAAGAAGTAAAAATTTGGCATGCATAGCTGATTTGATAAAGTGTCCATCCTTTTTTTGTCTCACGTCATTTAATTCTGAAGACATTATTGGCACATAGGAAAATGTAATATATGAGATATGGAAAAGATATTTATTTGCAAATTGTGAAAATTAATTTGAATCTAGCCGAAATCAAGTAATTAATCACTACTTTAGATTATCCGACCTACATTTACTTATCAAGTGTAGCGCGTTAAATGAAATTTGACGAAAACAAAAGAAGTAAAAATTTGGCATGCATCGTTGATTTGATAAAGTGTCCATCCTTTTTTTGTCTCGCGTCATTTAATTCTGAAGACATTATTGGCACATAGGAAAATGTAATATATGAGATATGGAAAAGATATTTATTTGCAAATTGTGCAGTATTAAATAAAAAATTGAAAAATCATCCAATTTAGTACCGTGTGAAAGTGTCTTAACATACCCGAATAATTCTAAATTTATGAATAATTAAACAGGGAAAATGATCCCTATGCCAACCATAAATAATTATATTGCATGACTAAGCAAACAATATCTAAATATATTTAGTCAAGAAATTAAATAGTTTTGTTTAATTATCAATCCCAAAGCCGTGTCAGTTACTCAAAGAAAGTAATGTCAAACATTATACAGATCAACCTTCATACCAACTTAAGAAAAAATATTAATACTTACAACTAATTCCGTTCACAAGTAAATAAATAAATAAATAAATAATAAACAACTCCAAATTCCCTTAAAATTTCCCTTCTATGACCTTTCATACCATTTCAATCCAGTTTTTAGACAATATGAGAAAAAAGGATGCTAAAATTTAGGTTTATATAAAAGAAAATAAACAAGTTTAATAGATGAATCATAAGCAGGAAAAAACAAATACATCTCAAATCTATGTCTGTACCCTATATATAATTCAGATCCAAATTTAGTCTGATTTCGGGAACAACTTTTCATGAATTTAAAATCATAATTTTCACAATTAAAAACAAACGTGTAATTACAAATGTAACTCTACCTGATCTTGCAGTTCGAACTATATATAAAACTCCACAGTGTAATTAAATTCTCTTTCTGATTTACTCAAAGCATCTTCTCTTTTTGGCGCCGTTGATTTTTGCCTCAGCAATTCTGAAGAACGATTCAATCTCTTCTCTCGAAACCACATTGAAGAACTGCAATTCTGATAATTTTCTCTTGCATGAGGGCACCCGGGTCGGTTTTTTCGGGGCTGGTGGGCAACTGAGGATCTTGGGAATCATGTTTTGTGGAGACTTCGGTGTGTGGCAATCTTGATCATTGATTGGGGTTTTATTCGTGCAATTTTGATCTTCAGATGATTGTGAAGAGTTGATCTTTATAGCTGGTAATCTGATTTCGAGCAATTCTTGTCGGAATTCAAGATCTGTAGACATTGTATCTTGGTGGGCGTGGGCGGAGAGAGGCTGTGGACAAGAAATGGAAGACGAGAAGGTGTGAGATCTGCTTCAATATATAGAAGAGGAAAAGGAATGGGTTTTACTCCATGAATGGGTTATTTTCAGCAATAGTCATTCAAGTTTGTTAAAATTTTCAAAATGGTTATTAAAGTATTTTTCTTGCAGTAGTTTGTTACTTTTAATTATTACACTTATGATCATTAGACTAGAAACGTTAACCAAGAATCTTATACGTCACCTTTAAATACCAGCATGGATACATATGGCGTCAACCAATACGTGACACCAGCCAAACATATTAAATAAAACATTCATACCTAAAAGCGTAATACATAAATAAGACTATAAACATTTGATACGGCGTATTAGGTAATGCAATTTGTGTCCATATCAGCATTTAATGGTGTCAAGTAAGTTTTTCTAGTTTAGTTTTGGCTAAGTAGAAACTCGTGTGAACATTACTGTAAGAAAAATACTTGAATGACCATTTTGAAATTTTTAGCGAACTTGAATGACCAGTATTGAAATCAACCTTCAATGTATAAGATGAGAAGAGAATAATTCCATGGTACAAGAAATTATTGACAGAAATGATAACGGTGCTGCGTTGACAGCATTTATATGATGTAATTTTTGTGTTTGTTGTATCCAAAATCAATAAAAAAAATTGCCAACTATTTTTTTCTAAGAATTTTGTCAATTTTTTTCTTTACTTAGTGCTTGTTTAGTAGAGATTTTGTTAATTGATTTTTTAATCGTTAGAGATAAAGTGGGTCCTTCTCGTGAGAGAAGAATTCGAAAATAAGTAGTGAAATAACAATAAAAAATTAATTTTAATTGGATTTTAAGTTGCACCAAACATGCTCTTAGTAACAAAACTGGATGAGGAGAAAGTGTGGTGGGGTGGTGGCGTGCATTGGAAGGTAATTGATAGAGGGAAAGGTGGTTGATATTTCTTTATCCTGACACTTTGTAACATGTCTATATCATAATTGTTACATATTTTTTCTGCAACTCACTCTACTTTTTTAAGTTAACTCACAAATATTTGGCCTTTTCTTGTAAGTCATTTCCTGGTTAACAAAAGTTTGTGGCTCCCTCCCTTTTTTTCTTGTGTTAAAAACATTTCTTGGGTTCAAGATTATACACCCAATCTACCTTTCAAAACCTCACTTCATCGACATGATTAAATTAAATAATGTTCAAAAATATATAGTAGCGAATAAATAAAACAAGAAGAGTGATAAGTACATGTACACTTCTTGTGTACATAATTGATTACACCACCTCACATGGAGGGGCTCGCATATATTTTATTGTATGCGAGCCGTATGCGGGCCCCTTCATATGATGGGGTGTAATTCATTATATACAAAATAAGTGTAAGTAGACTTATTCCTCTTGAAATACTTTCGAGCATGCTTCACAACCACTCATGCCTGTTTGTGGTCCTTTAATTTCAAAAATTAGAGTATGAAATAGTGATTGATGTTGAAATGTGTTGCTAAAAAAGAATGAAAAGTTTTTTATTTATGTGTAATATTATTTTAATGAAGAATGTGTGGTTGAAAATGAGTACTATAGAAAAAATATTGTGATAGAATGTGGGAAAATGATTGACAAACAAGGAACGAGGCCCTAATTCCCGACTCCAAAGCCACTTTTAATGTTGACAGTGCTCCAAGTGCTTGATTGCTTCCCTAGGAAATTGGAAACCTTTAATAATATACAAATTATTCTTGAATTGTGTTAAGAAAAAAGAGTTAAATCTTATTACTTGTACTATATCCTATCAACAAATCAAACATGAGAAAATATAGATAAAACAAGAATTACAAATCAAATGTTCAAAGTTGAGGAATTTTAAATTTATGATTTCACTCATGCTACTTATAAAATATCAAAACTATAGTTAAATGACTATAAAGAGATCAAGAAATCATGCTAACATTTATACAAATTTTCCTAATTTTCTTTGACATTTTTAGAAAGTGATAATTTGCAGTAAATAC
This sequence comes from Olea europaea var. sylvestris, assembly GCF_002742605.1. Lineage (NCBI taxonomy): Eukaryota > Viridiplantae > Streptophyta > Magnoliopsida > Lamiales > Oleaceae > Olea > Olea europaea. Next base: position 8,363,629 of record NC_036243.1, on the reverse strand, counting down.
ATGTAATTAACCCCAGAACCCTAAATATAAGAAATTAAAGAATCTGAATAGGTAAGACAGTGAAGGAAGCGTAAAAGCCTTTTTCTATCAACTAATTTGATGGTTTTCACTTTTGGGATTTGTCATGTGGAAGTTTACAATTTACGTTAACGGGCAAAAAGCCAAAAAGTGATAACTAAATGGACACCCACCACAGCCAACGCGCTTTATGTCCCTTTTTTTTGTATTGATTTTAATCTAAATCAAAGTCAATCTACCAATATTAGCCATATCTTTTACAGGACCATAACTTTTCAATCACACGTTTTAAATTTTTTTTATCAAAATTTATTAAAAATCTAATTTTAATCCCCACCAAATGGGGCTATGAACCATCTTCACTTCGTTTTTCAAAATTACGTGTAAATTCTTACCGGTTTAACTAAAATCGAACTTGAAAAAGAAATAAGGTTATAGAAGGTATTATCTTCTTCTTGGTAAAAAATAATAGATAATACGAACTATAACTTTCACGAATCGAAATTTTAGCTTTTTTTCTTTTTCCTTTTTTTTTTTTTTTATTTTTGGTGAAATTATGAAAAGAAATTGTAAGTCTAGAACCAAAGATAACAACTTGGTTATTCCAATCAAATTTAATTAAAGAAAGGGACAAAAAAATATTTTTAAAATTTTGTGCATATTTGAATTCTTATTCTATAAGTTTCTACAAACTCATTGATTATCTTATGGACAATAAAAGAATTAATTTTAATCCACGTTTCAATTAATTATCCTTGTATGTGAAAAATGTGATTCAATCTTTAGCTATTTGTCACAAGTGTGACAAATGGCTAGTGTGCTTAGGGTCCAACTACATATTCATCATGGCATGTTCAAGGCATATTTCACGCTACCTCATGCTCGACTTTAACCAAAACTATATATTTTGATTCCTCACCAACCTCTATTTCTCTCGTATGCGAAAATTGAGTTTGTATGTTGTACACCTAAATTTTCAAATAGTGTGTAAACGAAATTTGGTAATTCACTTTTATCAATCGAATTAATGGGCACATTATCGTTCTTACAACACATGGTTGGACATAGAAAAAAAAATGAAATAATTTGTTGAAATGGTGCATAGGATACCATAGTAGAGCCTTGAATACGCCTATCTATCTACCAGATCTTAATGAATGAACTATAATAATAGGGATAATATTTCTTTGGTTGGTTGGTTTTACCAAATGCAATCCAATGAATCTTTCCACGTGAAATGTGGTTCCCTTACCCTACTCCATATGCTTCATTCTCACTCTTTCACAACATCAATATGGGCATTCTAACACCTAAATATTCATCTTTTTGCTCCCTTTATTTGCCATTTTCACCTCGCGGGTCCATTTCTATTCGGTGAAATCACATTCTAGAACCATTATTTTAGAAGACGATGCGAGTATTGACCTAAAAAAAGTAAATGCTAAGAAGTCAAATCGGATGAAATTTCTGGTTTGAGGTGATTAATTTTGGAGTAGAAGGTTTGGTAAGTTGTTAGGTTTGATGAGGTCTAATTTTTCAACTTTCGACTTCTAACCATAGCAATTAATGATTGTTCCAGTTGAACTAGTCGGTCCGATCTAATTATTTTGACAATTCCAAAACACATTATTTTTTGGCGAGGTTCTGAAAAAGCCTTCTATCGATGAACTTGGTAAAAACTAATCTTATTATTAAAATTGTTTTAGTTTCAAATGTAAGCTACTATATAAAATGTCTTTGGAAATGGATTGTAATTTATAAGCTAATAGTCAAACAAAACTTTTATCTATAACTCGCTTATTATCCACACAATCCCAAAACTCAAAAGTAATAACATTTGGATTTTATTTAATCATTTAGCAAACATGCAATGATGCACTTAACAACCTTTTTAAAAATTAGCTTTTTTCTATTTAAAGTTGATTAATCTACTTTATTCCAAAATTGATTGATATACAAGTAACTGAGTACAAGAATTAATCCTTTTTCCCCTATCCAAACAAAGCCTTTCTTCGAAGAAATTTCATCTCTCCATTATTCTTATAACCTTGCTCTCTATACTTTCGCACAATCTTTTAGAACCATTTCAATTTAGGTGAGAGATTATGATAAAGTATAAAATAATTTGATAGGAATAAATACATAAAATAAGAAACTAAAAGCATCTTTTACAAGAGAAAAAGCGAAATGACACAACAAAACTTTTTTAGTTTTTACTACAAGATGTGATATGAAAGAAAATCATATTGCATCCATCTTTTGAAATCCTATCACACCCCCAGTGCTATATATATATATATAAATTATTTTTGAATCCTAAGTAACCACCTTACATTATTGGAAATATAAGATTTACATGACATAATTGAAATTACATTGGTATAATTTACACATTTGATAGGATTCATCCAGTATATCTCTAGTGGATCTCAGACTTATATGCATCCATGACACTGCTTTGTATAGACACTCGTGAGCCATGTTTTCGTCTTATTAGGGATGTCAACTAGCTTTGATGCTAGATCTAACACGTAATTGACATTGTCATCAGTGCATGTCTCGTCTCGAGAATATTAAAATTACATGAGACAAAATCGTGTAATGTTTAATGCTTATTTTTCAAATAAGTCACCCTCAAACCATGTGTGTTATAACACAGCGGTGTTTAAAAAATCAAACTTCTATCTATAATAATTATCGTCGAAAATTTTTCATGATGATAATTAACTATCTTTTGAACAAATGTCCTAATAAAATAATTATCATATATTTACTCTCTCCATCCCACAAAGATAGCCTTGTATCTATATTCATACAGATTAAGAAAATGTAATTAATGTAGTTGAAAATATAATTTTTTTCTAATATACCCCAACATTAAATAATAATTTAAATATGAATAGTTCATATTTGATAAGAACAAAGCACATTAAATATGAAAATATTAGAGAATAAAAAGATTAACTATATTCTCAACACGGAAAATAGTCAATAATTTGGAATAGACGAAAAAGAAAGCAAACATATTTTTTATAGGACAGAAGGAGTAAGCTTCATATTTATAATTTTTCTCATAACTCAAAAAATCTAATTTCTATTTTAGCCACATTTTGGTAAGAAAATATATTTTAGATTTAGAATAGTGATTGTTTGACGAATGTATGGTTAAATATAAGTTTTAAGAGAATGAGTTTTTAATAAGATGAGGACAAAACATAGGCTAGATTCTTTCCCAACCAATTATCATGTAGCTAGTAAGATTTCTTGCAAGTTAAACATGAATATTACTTTTATAAATTTATAAATCAATCTTGCTATAGTGACAAACTCAACGACAGAGTCAATGATAGAGTGAATACGTATCAATATATAATTAGATAATTTTTTTTTAGTACAATACCAAGTCCGACCTTGTCACCTCTCCACGTCAGCAATCCTTATTCAAGGAACATAACAATTTATAAATTCAAAAATGCTCCTTATTCAGACCAAAAAACAGGCCTAAAAACAAGGGATTGAGGTGGCACCCACCTCGACCCTTGATTTCAATTGATTCAAGGGAAATCAAGGGCTGAGGTGCACCCACCTCAACCTCCTATTTTTAAGCCTGTCCCTAGGCCTGGATCTGGAGCAAGCTTCTTATAAATTATTAACCGCGGTAAATTTAATGTAAATCCAACTTCACGTAGCATGGAATCATGTGCAATGATTGTGTGGGCAATATTAATAATATTCACCTCGGAAATTGTAATTAATTCTTATGTTTTACTTTTCAGACAATAACTGAAGATTTCTTGATATAACCACCATCTTTATTCCTAATGCCAAGTCAAGCTTACTTCACACTACTAAACATTCTTATTATTATTATTTGTAACTTTTTCCAGTTTCCATTCATGCTTTCCAGATCCAATCCCAAAGAAGAATGAAACATGTCCAAGAAAGAAAGAATAATGAAGACCAATAAAAAAAAGATACAAGTAGAAAAAACTCAAATGTAAAGTGGGTGACGAAGATAATATTGCGAAGAGGTAAGCACAATTCTTTATAACTGAACAACTCGGACAGTACAATTTTAATGTTACATCAAAGAAGCAAAAAATGAATTTTGATTTTTCAAATCGACATTTATCCGATCTAAAATTTGAACTTTCCTTCTAATAAGCCAATTAATCCTGTGACTGGTGTTAGAAGCTTGACGAATAATCAAACTTTAGTTTTTAATTATGCCCTTTACAGGCATTTGACATATGGAACAAATATCAAAGTGGATGCTTCAAAAAGCAGGCAAATACCGAAGTGTCATCATTATTCTTTATTCGTCTCAAAATGTACTGTAATCCATGTGCATGTTGTATCGCCAAATGGAACATCCACAACAACTCATTACTTTTTAATTTAGCCCACAAATGACTTTCTTTCTTTTTTTTTTTTTTTTAATTTCCCGTAAATCTAATCAATAAATTAATAGATCAATTTTAAGTTAAAATTAAGTACTATCATGTTTAGATTATTTTATTTATTTATTTTTAAATAATAATATTTTGTGTGTCTAGGTGGACCAACGCTAAACTCATAAATTGTTAATGATTTTAGACGGTCATGCTTTCTTTCATTCTCACAATTTATTTACATATTCGAAATGCACTTGCTCTACTAAACAAAAAGCTCAAAGCTAGTGACAAGTCGAACTACTATTTAATTTGTAACATCACGTAAAAAATTAAATAATACTAGTATAACGTTGGTCGACCATGTCAAAGGCCTACTTACATCCTTTTTCCTTGCCCCGCTCATGCAAAATTGACAACTATTGGCCTCTATTCTATCAATGAACCCTAAGTTCCATGGAGAACTATTGCACATCTTAGGAATCTACTCGTGCAAGTGGTTTGCATTAATTTTCTGATTGCATCCATTCACATTCTAGCCACTCAAGTGACTGTGATGCAAAGCTAAACTAAGTGCTAGTAGCCCAAGTGACAAGGTTACTTGACCTGACTTCTCTTTTTCTGAACCTTGTAAAATATTTTTGTGATAGCCGGCATGCCCAGTCTACTGAGCTAAAAAAAAAAAAAGGAGAAAAAAGAAGAAGAAAAAGGAGAGAGTCTAGATTATTATGAGGACAATGCAACGTATGAGATTTTGACAAAACACAATCACAAACGATCATTTACGGTGTGTTTGATTACATTTATTTTCCATGAAAAATATCGATTTTCCACCCAAATTCCTACTTGGACTGTTTGATTGCTATTTTTTTTCCATAGAAAACATTTTCCAACTTTTGAAAATATGACTAATTTTCCATGTTTTTAAGGAAAATATTTTCCTTAGATAGAGGTGATTTTTATTTTCCACAAAAGATGGAAAACATTTTCTTTTCTAGGTGATATTTTCCATGTCAATCAAACACACTTTTAGTGTCAAAACTCCTGAGGTGAAGCTATGGTGACGAACAAAGTACACGAACATTTCAATCTTTATGTGCTATGAAACTTCAACAACAACGTAAAGAAAAAAATTATCCAAGTTTCTTACTCAAACTAAAACATATTTGGCTAAGCTTAAAAGCAACTTCTATGAAACATGGGTCTATACATTTCAGGAGAAAAAAAAAAATGGGAACTTCTAAGCTACATCTTAAAACTGTTCAGCAGGGCGAAGTACCACACCAAAATTCACAGAGACATGTTATGGTACCATCAATGGCAAAAAGAAAAGGTCCACAACTGAGGGATTTATAACATCATTTTGCCGTCCATTAATAGTATTATGCTTTCATTTATAAGCATAACATGTATTATTGCATTCTGTGCATAGATACAGGTGATTATTGGGAAGTAACAATTTGTATACTACTTTACATGTATGTTAACTAGTAACTCATTATGCCGATATAATTAGTCCTCATCGGGACAAGCTTCAAGAAATTGTCTAATTATGCAACGTTCATTGGTTGTAAGAACAGGGTTGTTACCAGTTAGCCTATTCCAAATTGCAGCATCAATGCTACTGTGGTCACTGCCAAACACCTGCATACAAAGAATGAAATTGATATACTAGACACAGTTTGTCAAATAGTTCAACGCGGGTTTGAAAATAAATTTGGGATAAAGAAGCAGAGTTTGAAAATAAATGTAGAGAGTGGTTCTAGTAAATCTTCACCAACGCTTAGATTATGCCCACATTCATTAGTTTTCCCATTAATTTTCCTCTTCAGACCTTGCGCTTCAACTTACTGATTAGTTTTGGTTATGGCTGAAAAGGAACTTCATTCCTTAAGGCTCTACAATAAAGCCTTCGAAGAAGGGTCAAGTAGCAATTACTTATGCAAGATGAGGCCCTGCTCGCAGCATTAAATGCATTCCTTAGAAATAAGAACTGAAAAATATTAGGTGAAACGACACCTTAACATAATTGTTGACATGTCCATCTTTGTTGGGGCTAGTGACGAGCTCGTACTTATTGCACATCCATTCACCATCAATAATGTACTTGTACTCATATTGCCCTTCCTGTTTATGGAAAAAAGCCAATGATTTAATCCAACCAGATTGACAAAGTTACACTTCTTTCCTATGAAGCTAATTCAAAAGCTTAGCACTTGCAGAGCAATTATATTGCACAAAAAGTGATTAATTATTGAAGACCAAGCATATGTATCGTGATCTTGTGATGGTAAAATTTAATCAACCAAAAAGCTATGATTACAAAAGTGCATAAATTGGATGGCAGTTGGAAGCTAAATATGGTATCATGTTTTTCTGATACGGGTGCATATTTTGATTCAATAATGCTACCTTATAAAGGAGAAAAAGTTAACCTCGAAAGCCATCAGATTCACTCTCAATATAAACAAACAATCCAGTGAAGTGACTAGTAGTAACAAGTACTAATAAGAATTTCAATATACTTACAGGCAATTCTCTATGGAGAATCCATATACCTTGTTCCTCATCATACTTCAAAGGTATTCTCTGAAAAGAATTATCAGAAAAATTATCACAATGTCATCAGTACTATTAAATTAAATTAGCTAATACATGGAAGAAGTTGTAAAGAGAATTATCATAAGCAAATCACGTCAATCATGTTTCTAAGTTCTCTACACATCCGAAAACTAATGTCGAGCTAAAATGTCGAAATTTAACTCCCATTTACACAAGGTATCAAGCTTCTGTGAACAGAACATATGTTGCCTGTGTGATAGAAATAGAGAGGCAGATTTGCAATTAATGGATACTTGAAGCTCACGTCAGTTGGTTTTGTAACTTCTAAATTCAACATAATACTCAGCAGTACACAATACTTCTTTCAGGTAATTGATACTTGAGGCACAGACTGGTGAACTGAAAATTGAAGTCTAATGAAGAAAATCAATTTAGATAGGGAAACTAGCATACAGTTGGGACTTCCGATTGATGTAGCTAATTCTTGATACAAATTGAAGAGTGAATTCGTCTCATGCTAAGATAAACCCACTTAACATTTTTGTGTTGCCAAATATAACGTCACATTGAAGTCAGATAACACAGGAACTACACGCACAAATTTTCTGTAGGGCAACAAAAATACAATTCGACTGGATAGACTTTCTAGAAAAGAGGTTGTTAGATGCCCTCAACTATTACCTGACCCCATCCAACATCAAGTCCTGAGATTTCCACTGTCGAACAGTCGATGCCATTCCATGTCAATGTTACCGGCTTCTTTTTTAGGCCTGTAAGCTTTAAACAGGAGAAAGGTTAATTCAAAAATATTAAAAGAGCTTTTCCTATATCATGATGCATATAGGAAATAAAATAGCCTACATAAAACAATAAAAAGGCTCTAGCCAGGCTCCAAAATTAATTTTGGTACTCCAGATACAGTGTTGTAAATCACATCGTGAAGAGAAGTTCAAAAACAGACCAGCTCAACTGCATTAGGAAAGTAAGAGAAAGATACCAATGCAACAGAAACAACTGTTAACATCATTTAGAAGTTTTTGGAATAGATTACAAACTGCAAAGCCTGTTCCATTTAGAATTTTCTAGTAAATTTAATTACTTTAAAATTTCAGTAAAGTCTCAGCAAACTTCCAAATTTCAGTAAAGTCTGAGCATTCATTATACATCCATCCCATTGGAACACGAAAGAAAAAAAACCTGTATTATTAATTTAGAATGATGAACACATGTTAGAATGTTCCAAAAGCTTATAAAACAATAGCCTGAGTTTTCTAATATTACTGATTGACGAGTTCAAATGTACTGGTTAAGTTTGTCATACTATAAATTATACACTTAAATCAAAAAATTTGTGCAACTAAATACAAGATGAACCGGATCATAGAATCAAAAATATCATCCAAAATCAATATCCTAATCGTCATTTTCAGAGCATAGTTTTTGGAAGCATGACCAAATGGATCCCAAGACATTGGCATCTAAAGTGATTTATATCATAAGTATTTTCAATGGAGCCAACCCCTAATGTATCAACTTTTGGACGTGAATAAGTGAAATTTGTAGTCCTGGATTATTAAATAGGACATCAATTTTATGTTCAAGGGAAACAAGGACTCACAATATCAACAGTCGCACTTTTGATTGCATCCAGCTTTGGAAAGCTCGAGCGCTTGCTCTGCAAAGAGAGAGAAATAAATATATATCTTAGTCTATTGTGATATCCTTGTTAGAAAAATATGACAATGTATAATTTCAAAATTTGCAGTATAGTTTCTTCTAAATGCCGGGAAACTTGGTGATTTTGGTATAAAGAAGCCATCAGCTCTGGTTAGACGACTTCACCAACAAAAAAATCAGAGCTGTCATAAGAAAAGAAAAAATAGACAAAACATTTGCAACAGTGAAACACAAGTCTAAAGTTACATGAAATATTACTAGCTAATGAATGATTAGGCATGCATAAAGAATAAGTAGATATATTACCATTAGTAGATTGTGTGCTTCACTGAGCTTATAGCCTTGAACCCAGAACATGTAAGCCAACTGTATTTTAAACCAAAATCTTGTTAGTTCTTCATGAAAAATATATCAAACATATTTCTAATCGAAGTGTCATAAATAATAGTATAACAGCGAAGCATGCAATGCATCTGCTGCCAGATGACCTTCTCAAGCAACTCTGTTGTGCATTTTCATTTTAATTTTTTAGAAAGGGTTTGGGCTGAATTCATACTATAAAAATACTTTCCAGGTTATTGTTCATGTTTCTTTATGGAAAAGTTTGTCAAGTGTTGTTCCTCTTCCTATTATGTATCCTTAATCTATCTATTCCACTTTCTACAAGCAATGGCTGGCTTCTATAGCAATTGACACTGCCTACGGCCGCCAAGTGACAACCCTCACAAATTATTCGTCAGTTGTAAACTCTTTCCCACCACCTAAACATCCACAGGGGAAGGTTGCCTTATTTCATCTGGGAAGTGATGCAGATAATTTTTTCTCATTTAGTCTTCCTTTCTAAAATATTAACATTCTCGAAAAATAATTTGCCAGTAAAGAGAACCAAACCTTGATAATCAGAGCGTAGGCTATAACAGTTTCTTATTCACATACTACTACCCTTTTTGTTCAGATCATATCCAAATATTGTTTAACGGTAATCCAGATATTGTTCAGATCTATTAGCATATCTAATCAGTGTTTACATTTCATTGCGAATCTGGACAAACTTCTAGTTTAGAAATACTTATAGAAGAATATATCCACCTCCACCGAAAAAATAAAATAATACACATATATAAAGAAAATTAATTAAGATAAGTGAAACAAGAAGATAATTTAAAAGCCTGTCATGCATACCGCAACTGCTGGAGCTCTTCCAAGGCCAGCTGTGCAATGTACATAAGTTACACCCCCATTTCGATTAATAGCTTTGTGTAATTTGCTTACGACTGCTGGAAAGCGCATCCGCAGATCAAATGCATCAAAATCTCTGATTAATAAATACATATAAATGTCATGTTAAGTGGAAAACTGCAATATGTTTCCGTATTATGAGCTAAGTGTTGGAGAATGCATCTTATACAATTTTTCTGAAGTGAATGAACATGAAATCTAAGAAAATAGCAAACTACAGCTAAATATTTGACTCTTTCTTTACATGCTCCAATCTACTAGACTATACAAAAAGATTTTCCTTTACTCTGCCCTTCACATAATAACCTTTTTTAGCACAGCTGATCACTGACAACACCCAGTTCCAAGCATCCCTCTGTGTCTGCTGAGAGCAAAATAAAGGCGTGTTCGTAGACTGCAAATACTTACAAGGTTAAACTTACAAGTTTTATAGAACAGTTATTAGACCTGATTTCTACAACTGAAATCTAAAGTTGTTAATGACAATGTGCACAAGATGAAAGTGTCAGAAATGAGGATGTTAAGATAGGCTTCTTGCTTTATTATCATCGACAAGATAAGAAATGGAAACATACAATGATTCCATTGCAGTACAACATGTTATAAGGGAGAGAGGTAGACAAAAATTATTGCCCCGTTGTGGTTGTAACATATTTGATATTATATCTTTCAAGTGGATACAACCATGGATGAATGGATAACCGAATCCAAATATATCATAAATAAAGCTTAGTTTGTTTACTGTACACGATCAAATTAAAATAAAAATTATTTTTGCTAGGAAAAGATAAATGCATAGGTTAAGTATTTTACATGTGTGTCATAGATAAATCGTGTATCTTCTTCTCTTTTTACTTTATGTATACACATGCAGGCACAAAAGAAATACAGGTAGCAGAACAGATGTCGTTATAAGTGGAAGAAGAAAAGTACTCATAAATAAATCAGAAAAAGAAAATGTCTTTTGATTGCTAATTCAACTACCCCGTGTTGAGTGATGTAAATCAACAAATTTTAGAAATCATAATCTTTCCCAGCCAGCAGTTGTAAAGGATCTGATTGCGTTGGAACATGAGGTAAATGTAATGATTGACAATGGAGGGAAAAGGAATTCATGGAACCTACTCAAGATTTATTAGAGACAAGGCTTAATTTGCTATTAATGTATTTATATAATTCCCAGATTCCAACGTCAAAAGTCAGAAATTTTCACTTAGAGGGCAATATTACTATGGTAAAAAAAATCGTGGTCACTCAAACAGAAATGACATTATAGAATCTAAGAAAAGGTCAAGATAAAAATGCATACAGCTAAGGACGGAGTTAGGATTTTTAGCTTGTGGGAGCACTATAGCTGTTACGATGCTATATGCCTGCAAAACTATAATAGCTTGTAGTGCCTATAATAGTCAGCGAGCTGCAATAGCTGGTAGAAATATCGGCATTCGAGGAAAACAAACAAATCAATTAGTTGATTTGAAAACTTTGTAATTTTTTAAAAGTAATCAAAATTTACAAAATCTATTTCCCAATAGTAAGTGAAGAAAAAACATAGTCAAGTAAAACATTTTAAAACCTTGACCATATTTTTATGAGATTTGTTCGTTAAAAAAGAAAGGTTATTTTGTCTTTTTATTTTGAAAAAGGAAATGAATAAAACTTTAAGGTCTAGAAGTTAAAATTAGTGTTTTGCGAACTTTACCCTTCTAAAATGTGAGTAATTTAAGCTGAAGTTTATGACATTATGTAAAAAGATCATGGGGGTGTTAGGCAATGATTTTTCACCTCATTTTTTAACTGTTATTTCACTATTTCAGCCGTAAAGTTTGACTTCTTCTCTCACAGGTGGCCCCCACCTTTCTCCTAATGGTCACAAAATCAATTCTCAAAATAACTCCCTAATGGGGCCCATATATGCAAATTAAACTAAAGATTGGAGTCTGAATAGTCAATTTTTAAAGGTTGGGATAAATTTCCTACAAATGCTAAAGGGAGGGGAATAATTATCTAATTGCACAAACTTCTCAAAAGAAACATAAAATGGAAAAATTAATAAGTCAGCTGAAATTTGAAACTAAATCTACATAACAATAAGTAGGAAGCTTCACCGCCAGGCTGGTTGCACTTTCACGACATTATAATGAAGTTATAGTATTTATTTGTTGTGGGGTCAAGACTATAAAATTTAGATTTTTCTTAGAGCAAAACTAAAATTTTGAAATCAGCGCAGGGCAGTCGACGCCACTGGCCAGATGCAAAATCCACCCTTGCATACAGAGATATAACGTCACTTTTGAGTTTAGATCACTAAAACATGCATGGTTACATACTAGTGAAAGATTTCAAGTTTGAAGCTTATCATCTCAAAACCAATCTGTGTGCATTTAATTCCATTACCAACCTTATTGCAGCACGTAAATGTTGGATGTCACTGAAGCTGTTGGCGTATTCACGGATAGCACGGATATCAACGCTAAAATATCTTAAGAACTGTGTTTAAGGACTTAAACAAAAACCACAAAATTCTAGAAGGGATGTAGGAATCCATCCCAATAGCTAACAACTATAACTTTAGCAGAATAATCCCATTCAATAAATCTATATGAATTAGTTGGATACTCAAGATCCGAATCTTGTTGTAAGCAAAAGATAGTTTTCACTCCAATGCTGCGAAGCTTGTCAACATCTTCCGGACTCTTTCATATGTGAAGTGAAGCATGACTCAGAAGATTACTTAAGAGAATATAACATCTTTTGCATCTAGAGGGGAAATGCTTATTACCTGAGGGCATGATCCTACAATCAGGTCTGGACGAATGAAGTTGTAGTTCATTCCAAGTTCATGCCTATAGGTTAAGACTGTAGAAATACAATGTTAACGAAAAGATTAGCCAAATTATACTATACACCTAAAATAACGTAATCATAAACTAGGCACATGAAGAAAATTTCTTCAATAATTCACTCAGAGTTTAAAAAAATTGGATCAGAGAATCAGGGAAAGAAATGATCTGCATGAATCTTCCTATAAATGCTACTTTTTTTCCTAAGCTATCGAGCAGTGGTATCAAGTAAATGCTTCACTCACCGGCTCCCATAGCCGCAGTCATGTCATGACTGTAAGTTTCAGATTTCTCCATTTTCTCATTTTCATTTTCAGTGCTGGATGCAGAACCAGATACTGCCTAAAAAATTGAGTGAAACAATTAGAAAATTAATGAATTCAATGAAATATTAACGGATTTTTTGCTATATAAGAGTAATTTTAGTGTTCCATAACCATCCCTCCACATGTCAAATTGATTATAATTCAAAATCAGTTGAAACTTGAAATTGTAGGTCAACCTGTAATTATTTATTTAGCAAGCTTAAAAGGTGAAAACATATTGAATGAGTAACAAAGTTGACTAAAGAATCACTCGGTAATATATTTAAAAAAATAAATAAATAAATAAATGGAGAAATTCCCTTTCAAATCTTACCTTTAAAACATTAACTTGTGTCTGTGATAAATCAATACCTCTCTCCACACCCTGAATCACAATCATAAAAAAATTATTATACAAACGAACAACCCTCCAAATAGCACATTAATTAGAACATATTACCATCCATATGGAAATGTAAATTCAATATTTTTGAATTTTCATTGTTCGTCTAGACTTTAATTCCTCTTACTAGTATAATGACGGGACATCGAAGACTTCTGGCATAGTTTTTGAAGCTCTGCAGAGGCAATGCAGAGGATCTGAAACACGAAATATTAACAAATATGAAATGATTGACTCAATCCAGAATCGATAAGCCCGTAGATTAGCACAAACCTTGGAAGATTCGGAAGGCAATTCATCTGAAACTGCAGAGCGGTGGAATGAAGCCGAGTAAGAAGCGAATCTGGTACACTGCGCACGCGCGCGTGTGAAAGAGAGAGAGAGAGAGAGAGAGAGAGTTTCTGATTGATATTTTCAGGTTCTCATGGGATTGAATCGAACAAAAAAGGGATAATCTTTTGGGAGATTCTATAAAATAATTTAAATAAATAAAGATATTTTTTCAAGCATCCAAATATCTAATGGTTGTGCTCTCTCTGTGTGTGTGAGAGAGAGAGAGAGTGTGACAACGTACAAATTTGTTTACTAACAAATGATATGATGAGATTTGATTAAACCAAAATTTCATCAAATAGCATTATTCACAATCTCAATTTCATTAACTACGAATATGCTAAAAGGACGAAGTCTACAACTCGGACTAGTTTTTAAATTATTTGAGTAGTTCCTACACAGTCATCGAAAAAAGCTTTTTTGGATCCATTAAGTCAGCCCTTGTTTAAGCAACATTATTTTTCTTAAAATGCATTTTTGAATAGTGTATTAATAGAAAATGTGTTATTAAAAAAGAAAGAAAGTTTTGAATTTGCGTGTAATATTATAAAGAAAGTTTTGAATTTGCGTGTAATATTATTTTATTGAAAAATGTGTGGTTGAAATGATATCAAATTACTATTCAAGAATAATTTTTTTTTTTTTTGAAAAAATGTGGCTCAAACATGGCCTCAACATTCATTCATGTATATAAATTGTTTATAAATACCCGTACAATTTTTTATTCCCACATTAGGACTCACAAATCATTATATTCAGTGGCGAATCCAGGAAAAAATTCAAGACAGGCTAATACGTATAAAAAAAATATTACACATAAAAATAAAAATAAAAATTTACTTAAGTTTTTTGTTAATAGACATTTGGGCCGAAAGGACAGACTGTAGCACGGCGTAGCCCGTCTCTGAATCCGCCCATAATTATATTGTTTTATGATATAAGTTATTTATAAACATTTTCCAAACATTAAGTTTCAACTAATTGAACACACGATATACCAAAGTACCCATACTAGAGTTGATTATACAATGATACAAATTGGACCAAAATTTGAGGTAACCCAGGCCGAAGTAGTATTTGGCTCATGCGTAACTTCACAGACCTTTTACGGTCAAATTTGACGTGGCTTGATTGTAGAAATCGAAACTTTTCACATGTTATGTCGGGCATGTCTAACTGCATCAAATTCCAAATTAAATTGAGCTTAAACTATAGGCTATTGACCAGACGAAACAGGTTATAACACCTCATCTAAATGATGGTTGTGAAACCAAAGCATGATTATTATAAAATAATTTTAAGAGAGTTTTACTCGTTGACGCGAGTATAAGCAATTTGGTTCAACAGTTTTTCGTCAAACAAATTTATTAGTATCTGGTTTACTTTTACTTTTCCACATCTTCTTAGATGGAATAGTTCCATAAATTTGAGGAAGTTTGGTATGTTTTGAGAGGATAAGAATGAGAAAGACTGCTAGATATCTGCATTGAACAATATAGTAAAGAAAAAGAAACTTGTATATCCAATATTGTTCATCGTCCATTCACGAGTTATTCCTAATTAGCGTAAAAATTAATCTATTTGTATATCTATCGTTTATACCTTTGTTGACAAATGATGTGGTGGCATACAGTTTCACCATTAATTTGAGTAATTAATGGTCGAACTGCATATCATCTCATTATTTGTCAAACTTCCTATCAACAAAGAAGTCCGTGTAGCAGGGTTGTTCGTGTAATATGTTTCACCTATCATTTTCAACCCTATCGAGTTCAACACATCAAAAATGCTATTCATTAGCTTCCTCTGTCCACTATACCTTCAAGGATTGAGCTTCCTTGATCAAAGAATCACTCAAAAACTATTATTATATCACATCACTCATATGAAGTAGCACGTTTGAAGCATACTTGACTTAAAGCAAACATCAGTCAGAGAAAAATCTCAATTTCTGCAGTACTACATGATTTTGCTCTGGCCAATACAACTAGTGATTGAGAAGGCCATGGAAAATAATAGTGAAAAATGCTGGAATATAATTAAAAAAGAGTCTCAAGCACCTTATTATTATTTCAATTTCTCGTTCCAGTCCCACCCTTGAATTCTACAGAGGAAATAAAGACTACTTATCAAGTGGCCCAAACGCTCCCCGCATATTTTGCTCATCAGACTGTGGATCTCCCAAATTGGTTTCAATATTTGATCTCAAGGGTTGATCCTTCAGGAACTTCCAGAATGAATCAGAATTTTCAAAAAATATGTAAAATATAAGGAGTGATGCCAAAAATAGTCCCAGGAGTAGTACATATATTTGCCACTCTGCATTCAAGAAGAAAACAAAAATTAGCCCGAGTTTCAGAGTCTTGAGGGGTAGAGGGGTTTGAGAGAGAAGAGAGACCTTTCCAATCAGCAGGAACACTTAGTTTAGTCACCATTGCTCCCCATTCAGTGGAACTGGTAATAATTACCCTGCAAAAAGTGCAAGGGAGCAAGTCTGGCTAAGCTTAAAAGAAACTCAGATCCAAACATGTTCAAACAGTTTATTTCAGTCCTACTTCTTAATTAAAAGACATTACGTAGTTTGACAATAAGACAGACTTTACTTTGCTAAATCCATCAATAAATATAATGCTGTTAAATTCTTTACAAACATATCAAGTTGTGCTATTTTTGGTCTACTTCTTCCTCTGCTGACCACTTCAACTGGGATCACATTGCAGCGTAAAATGATTTGAAAGACATTATTCTGTTAAGTTTTGAAGATTTCTTCATAGTCCTTCAGAAAAATAATTTCAAATTATACAGGGATGTAAAGTTAATATAATTTTTGCTAAAGGTCGAAGTCAAACTTTAGCTCCAGCTTGGAAGAATTTATAAAAAGTTTAATTTATAAACAAATAAAAATGGGTGGTGAATAGTATTTAAGGGTCTATTGAAATGTGTTGTTGAAGATAAGGTTTGACCATTAATGAATAATTTATAAATTTTGCCAAGCGGAGGCTTAATTTTAATCACACATTTAGTAGGACCCACAACTACTCCCCATTTATCCACCTATTTCTATGAATTCATGATTTCAACAACTTAAAATTTCTCTCAAACAAGCACTTAACAAGTAATAGCATTAGATTGCCCAAATATAATGCCTCATTGGACTAGTGTATTATTATGCATTTTTCAAAATTTTCATCATTAGTCTCTCAGCTGAAAACATGTTTCCAGTTATATCATTGGTTCAAAGTTTAGTATGTGAATGACAGCTTCAAGCCCCAAAATACAGAAAAAATAGAAATATTCGATTTCAAATCTTACCTTTCACTAGGGCAAAACTCCAAAGATGCGATATTAGAACCCAAGTGAAGCCTCCTGCTCCAGTGACGAACCTCCATTCTTTTCACTTCTACTACACATACATCCCCATCCTTGCTCCCTCTGTGTTAAAAGATTGTCAGGTTTCATTTGTAAGAATTACCAACTGAAATCAAACTATTGACCACTGGTATCAAAACTAGAAAAAAAAATTAATAATAATAATAATAATAATAATAAAAGAATATCAAATTCATCAAATCATTTTTACAATGGATGGTCATACTCAGTCCATAGAGCAGCTGGCATGGATATTTCTTAACACATAGAGCAGCTGGCATGGATTTTTCTTAACACTTTTGGATTGCCAATAGAGATGAAATTATACTTGAGATGCTCAATGTGTTGGCCTCAATGCTGTATTTTGCTTCTTTTTGTTAATATTTTAGTAGTTCAAAAGAAGATGCAGTGGGGATTATGAAAGTTGATTATCTCTAGTTCCTACTGGAGGAGAGATGTCGATCAACCAGGCTAGGGGCAGTAAAAAAAATGTATTGAAATCTAAAAGCAGAATGACGAATTAAAACAAGTGGTGTTGAGTTTTTTTAAAGGAGTGAAATTCTAAGAAAATGACTTTCTATATTAAACATTAAAATTGAAGACGTACAATATTGTTAAATGTAATGTATAATAATTATTTTATTAAATACTGATGTTGCGCTTCCTTCTATATTAATTTCTAATAATAAAACTTCATTAAGGTGAAAACTTTTGGAATATTATGGATTTCACAATAATATCCCCAGCTTCAAACATGAAAACTTATATTTCCCTTCTTACCAAAAGAAGTTCTTCAAGTAGAAGGAGATCATCTTTAATGCCAAATTGCAATTTTAACATCACTCTCTGAGGGCAATATATATGCTTAACATTAACAAAACTTAATTAGCTACCCTTCCAAATATATTTTTTAAAGGTCTAAATCATCGCATTCATAAATAAGGCTTCAGGCCTAGCAGCTTGTACTTTAAACAGAACAACACGAACTAAGATAAAAGGATAATGAAGACTACTCTTGATGAATTCTAATTTTCATCCTGTCAAAGCTGTGTCCCCTATCATAAACCTCTAGACATGTACCAGAATATTATTAACCAGAAAATAGTATCTGATCAAGTAGTACATGCAATTAGTTTAACACTGAACTGTTCATTAATCTTTGAGTGCCCACACTAGTCCAAGCTAGTAAATATTACATATAAGATATATTTTGATTGTAACAATGCCCACCATCAAAAGTCTTGGATCAGTGTTGCTTAATTCTTCTCCATCCCATGCAAACTTAGTTCTGTTTATTTTCATATTAATGTACTTCCACAAGGAAACTTCAGGAATTATATGCTTTCTGAACAAAATAATTCTTACAAAAATGAAATTTCAGGAGACCATGCACTTACTAAGCAAGATACTTTCCGTGCCAACTCATTGACATTATTGAAGCTGGCTTTTTAAGTAGCCTCTTGTGTCCATTTTTTTTCCACGAACTTATATCGCAAACACCAGTAAGCAATTTATTTCCTAAATTATAGACATAATCATATTTCAAGTTCAACTGTACAAGCTTTCAAGAGAACATAATTACAAAGTTGACTACGTCTTATGAAAACAGTCTGCAATACCTCTTTGAACAGTGCAAAATAAGAATGGCTTTGTCCCATCTTTGGAAAATCAACAAAGTTCAATTTTCTCATCCTGCAACAGAAAGTTGTGAACCAACAACCTAAAATGAGGGGGAAATGACATGCAGAACTCTATAATAGAATATAGCGTACTGAATTTCGAGCCAAAGTTGTTATTGGATCACCATTGTTTGTATTCCAAATTCTTGCAGAACCATCAGTTGATGTTGCGGCTAAAAACTCTAAATCCAAGCTGAATGGGAAGAAATATCAGGAAATAACCTTAAAAGTCTAAATCCAAAGTTCTTGAATAGATTGAGACCATTCAACAGCACCCAAGTGTGAAGAGTTTTCAAAAAAAGGAAAAATATTCAGTTTCTTTTCACCAGCACTTGGTACTTAATGTGTAAGCATTCCAATCTAGGTTGCAAACAATTCAATAAAATCATAAAAGGCAGAGCTCTTTCTTTCTTAGATTCCAGGGTGCACTTTTTGGCAGAAGTGCAGATAATTTTTTCCCTTGGGAACTTGATAAAATGAGTGAGTATATACATTAAAAAAAAAAAAAAAAAAACTAACTTGTTAAACACCTTCTGTTCTATTGATAAAATATATAAATAAATCTATTAACTTAGAGCATTCTACCTGAAGTCCATGTCTTGGAATGACTTGTGAGCTCTTGGTTCATCTAATATGACCTACATGCTTGGCCACTCAAATATTCTAAGATACCCATCCTTCAAGTTGAAAGAAGACAATCAGAACACCTATGTATGTTTTCCAAATTATCATATGTTCACCAACTCATAAACAGATGATATTAAATAGCTTACAACTCCACCAGTAGCAAATCTAGTTCCATCAACACTAAAAGCTAAGCGTTTTGCAGACCAACACTTCATAGAGGAGGTAGTTCTTTTGTCGTTAGTTTCACATAGTCTTCCCGGACATAAACCTCAAATAATCTACATAAAGTGAAATGTTATTGTAAGTCTACAATATCCAGAAAATGAAATGTCACAAAGTTGGGGAAAATAACAGCCAGTTAGCTATATTCTCGGCCTCCAAAACATTCAAAAGTCAACTTTAACTATTTACAGTAAGAAAATAATGAACAATCTATGCAATATCACAAAGTAAAACATGTTTAAGTTTGGGTAATTAGCACAAAACATCCCTACCTTTCGATGTTTTTGTGGAAAACGTCCCTACCTTTCATTTTTTGGTGGATTACACCCTTACCTTTACATTTTTTTGCGCAAAACGTCCTTCTGTCAACTCTCCGTTAAAATGCTCCGTTAAATCAAAAAGGTAATTAGCACAAAAGGTCCCTACCTTTCAAAATTATTGTGCAAAACGTCCCTACCTTTTATTTTTTAGCATAATTAGCAGAAAAGGTCCCTACCTTTCAATATTATTGTGCAAAACGTCCCTACCTTTCATTTTTAGCATTTTTACCCCTACCTTTCACCTTTCATTGCAAAAAGGTCATTTTCATCCATTTTTTCAATAAAATGACGATTTTACCCTCCTATTCAAATAAAACAAAAAGAAAAGATGAATTACCAACTGCAATAATAATCCTTAAATTTTTAAAAAATTACAAAAAATCATAAATTCTCAACCACCACCATTTTCACAACCTATCAAGCTACCAACTATAAATCCACATAATACCACCTTTCGGCCACCATGCCCACTGGACTCCACCATCGTAAATGTGGTTGTTTCGGACAGATTGGTGACCAATACTATAGAGGAGGATATTGGGGAGAGTGAGGCGACGCTGGTGGTGGTAGAGTCCTATGTGTTGTGGTCGAAAAGTGGTGCTATATGAATCTATAGGTGGTGGCTTGGTGGGGTTGTGAAAGTGGCGGTAGTGGAGAATTTAGAATTTATCTGTAATGTTTTGAAAGATTTAGAACTATGATTGCAATTAATTAATTATTTTTTTCTTTTCTTTTTGTTTTATTTCAATAGGAGGGTAAAATCGTCATTTTATTGAAAAAATGGATGAAAATGACCTTTTGCGCAATGAAAGGTGAAATGTAGGGGTAAAAATGCTAAAAATGAAAGGTAGGGACGTTTTGCACAATAATATTGAAAGGTAAGGACCTTTTCTGCTAATTATGCTAAAAAATAAAAGGTAGGGACGTTTTGCACAATAACTTTGAAAGGTAGGGACCTTTTATGCTAATTACCTTTTTGATTTAACGGATCATTTTAACAGAGAGTTGACAGAAGGACATTTTGCGCAAAAAAATGTAAAGGTAAGGGTATAATCCACCAAAAAATGAAAGGTAGGGACGTTTTCCACAAAAACATCGAAAGGTAGGGATGTTTTGTGCTAATTACCCTTTAAGTTTCAAACAGTACTTTTGACTGTCAAACCAGCCACTCCACCCAGATTTTCGGAGGTGGTAGAATTCATTAAAGAGAGAAGATATGGAGAAGAATTACCAGTAACCTAGTGGAAAGGGGATGGTGAGATTTGCAATTTTACATTTCAGCTCCATTATAAATTTTACCCAGGAGAAATGGTAAAAAAGGAAAAAACAAACATAAGTCTTGTTGGAGGCAAAATTTCTATATCAAGATAATAGTTTCATTTTTAAAATTCAGATATCAAGATCCATTCAAAACATGTTAAAATCATCTCACGCCATTCCTATAGCAATTGCATGTTCTCTATAATTTCCGACATCTACTAAGGGAATTAAAAATAATTTTTTAAGCAATGAGAAACTCAACTATTAAACCAAACGATAAGGCCCTAGAAGTCAGTCATAAACTCACTCAAGAGCCTATAAAAACCAGGGATGAAATGGTAAGACCCTCTGTCACAAAACCCACCTAGCACTTTACGCATCTTCGCACTTGCTCCTAGCTTTTGGGCAAGAGCAGAGACACAAGTGGCATGGAAGAAACCGAGGGCTTTAGCGGTTGACAATAAATGCCATGGTCGACTCCATTCCATAGGATGGAATGGTCGGCTCGGGGAGCTCCCCTTAACGCTTTCTCCCCTGAATCCCCCTCGGGGCTGAAAATCGTAGCTTTTGAAAAGGATGACCCCCTTAAGATAAGAACAACTTTTCGTGGATAGTAAGTTGCGGGTCCTATGAAGTGCGTGGATAAAAAAAATGTTTCACCAGCTTTAAAAAGAGTTGAGCTTTGCTAAACATGCTCAAAAATGAAAATAATGGACTGAGAAGAGAAATAGTGTCTTCTTTTTCCCTTTTATACAAGTATTTCAGATCAGTTTAAGCTTATAAACATGTGGAAAATTTCCTAAATTGCCATAGTTAAAGAATAGGCATTTTGAAATTAAAAATAGCCATCATATTTTCATATGTTATTCTGCATAAATGTCAAATTCAAAAGTCCATCAGATCGAACATAACTTAAATTTTTCAAAACATAATGAAACATCAAGGGTCCAGAGCTGAAAAAGGTAAATTCCATTTGCATGCTACAGGATAAAACAGTAAAACTTCTTCAGATGCCCTGATCATGTTGAACATTTTCTTCAGGCTTTGTTTACAATTTAGCCTACACAATCAATCTAATTAGTTTTTCAACCCATGCAGTACTTATAAACTATTAAATTCTCTTACGCTCTGTAAAGACGGACAATTTTCGTCAAATACTAGTTGCATAAGCAAGTGAGAGAAAATAAATGCTAACTTGCAGCCACCAGTGTCTGTAGAACAAACCACGTCGTCTCCACTTGGATGCACCGCAATGGTCACTGGATGAATCTCTTCTTCAAATTCATGCGTCGCCTACATATAGATACAAATAAACAACAAATTACTCACCAAATTACTTTCTACAGAGTAAATCTTAAATCAGTTCCTTAACATTTAATATCAAAAAGAATTACAAATAGCGTTAGAAATATTAAACAGTATTTCTCGAAAACTAGCAAATTACAAATATCAGTTTATGCGAAAAAGATTAATTCCAACATCAAATCATAATTTTTTTAGCACTAGAATAAATGAAATGTCGAATATAAATATTAACCTTTGGAGAGGGGGAGAGGGAAGTGGTCTTGGGATCAAAGGAGAAGATCTCGAGTGAAGACGGACTCGATTTCCCAAGCACCACCAAGTGCTCGCTTTCCGGCCGTCTGATCCACGTCGCACACGTCACTGTCCCTTTCCCCGACGCATCTCCACCGTCCATTATCTCCCAAATTGCGCAATATCAAATGTGTTCGTTTATGGTTGAAATTGGAAACTGTGTTGCTTCGTTTAGCGTGGAATTAAATTTTCTTTTGTATATGAAACGGGAAAGGGACTTCTATACATGGATGGGGGTCCGGTGGTGGGTCCCAAAAAAGGGCGCTAGCAATCTCCTAGTCTCCTACCGTGGGTCCCAAAAAAGGGAGCTAGCAATCTCCTAGTCTCCTACCGCACTGTATGCAATGGCACTTGACGTATCTACTTCTAATTTTGATAAATATGATAGGGGTAACAACAATGCTACGGTGACAGAATTTTTTTGATATAATGGATAATTGACACTCATATTGACAGGGGGTTCAATTCTTTTTTGGACTTTTTTAATTCACACGGGGTTCACATACTGTCAATCATTATGTCAAAAAAATTCTGACAAAGTAATTTAATTTTAGAGGAAATTGCGTAATTAATCCACGATGACAAGTTGGCTGGAAAACTTAAAAAGAAATAACTTGGTACTAACTCTTCATTATAGTTTTACAATCAAACCCAATGGCAAAAACAATTTGAATCTCTATTAAATCGCGGCATGTGATTTTAGGTGATTTCCGACTAATCCCCATTAATAAACCAACTCAAACACTTTCATGATTAGATTAGTGACCATGATGAAAAGGGTTGCTTTGCCTTTCCTTGCGCGAGAGAGACAAGTTGTCACAAAGCTTCATCAATCTTTTCAGGTGTTAGGATTGCTTGGACCCATTGCAATGAAGAAAAAGGACGTAGTCAAAATAGAAATGATTACGTGTGAAAAGTTGATTAAACCATATAACATCAATGTTCTTTTGACATGTCTAACTTCGTGAAGCTATAGTTGGCTTATTAATTTGGACTAAAGTTAAATATTTAAAATGAGGCTTGTTTTGATAAAGGTTATATGTAATAATTTAGCAAAGATTTAAATATTTTGTGTCATTTGACAATAATAAAGTTGCGGACTAACTTGTTCGTTCTTAAAGTTTGAAGTCCAACTTACGACTAAGTGAAATATGATAGAATTGTTGTAAAAGAATTATTTTGCATAATATTTTTTGTAAAAATTAAATGAAATAAATAAAAGGTATTAAAAAAATTATTGTTAAATTTACAAGTACTGCAAGCTGTGCAGCACATGTGAGGAATATGACAATAGATGGAACGGGCAAGTTGTCTGGTCAACGGTTTTTTTTTTTTTTGGTTTTAACTAAAGTAAAGAATACGCTCTAACAATTCTGCAAGAAGCAACTTATAAGAAATTATAAAAATTCATATTTTAATCTCAAATTATGATTTTAGTGACAGAAGTTGTCTATCTTTATCAAATTGTGAAAACTCACTTAATGTTTTAATTGTTATGAAACTTTGCATTTGTGTTCTTAATTCTTCACCTTATTTTTATCATTAATCATCGATTTAATAAATACATCTTGCTCTAATAATAACTTTTATTTAAATATGCTGCTAATGCACTGAGGGGCAAATATTTAGTCAAACGTTTGTATTTGTTATTTATTTTGCTTAATTATAAACATGAGAGAAAAAGAAGTCTTTTTATGGCTTCCGAACAATTGTTTTGGACGAGAACCTTGATCAGAGACAATATTTGTAATTTAATGGAAGGTTAAATATGAAATATGACAAAACAAAGTTAGTGATGTATACTAAAATGAACATGGATTGAGAATTCAGGTCAAATATGTTTTCTCCTTCGTGTATGTGTGTTGAGGGTTTTGATATAAAAATTGGAAGCTTAGCATCTTGATTTTTCTTATTCTCTTTATGGATTGTCAAGGAGAATAAATTGGTGACCGAGGTAAAGTTTAGGATATTTTCCTCCAAGAAAATTATGTATAATTGTCCGTAGTTTTTCTCCTTTTCATTTATTTTTTCATCTCATTATTTGCTCTCTAAACAAGGATCCTATCAGAAAATTTAACCTCAATTCATGAAGAAGTATCAGAGCGCAAGTGGTTCAAGTGTTGGAGAACTGAAAATATATGTTTAGTAACTTAGAAAGATAGATGGGAAATCAATTTTGACTTGTGACGAGTACAAACATCGTCAAATTTAGTGTATGTCTGGGAACAATTTTAAACAACTTCTAATTACAAATTTGACCGTTAGCCATTTTTTTATTTCAAAGCTTATAGATTATCCTGACATTGGCAGATCACATAATGCTATACTTTTCCAAAATTGTCCTTCCATTACATACAACCAACAACCCACCTACCAAAATCAATTTGAGGGCAAATATGAGAATATATTTGAGTAATAAATGCACCATACTCAAGGATTTCAGGATGATTTGACAGGAAAATCACTTTTGGATTTTTGACAATTGCTCCCAGACACACGCTTAGATGATTGCAAGTGCCCGAATCTATTTGAATATAGAATAATGAGCAAGGAGGTCAAATCCACCTGGACTACTTATAATTCAAGCCTAGTCCACAAAATTAATTTGTTTGTCGAGATAATTTTAAAAGTATAGAAAATTAGTAAAATTGAGTAATACGAACTAATCAGAATCAAGATTCAAATTATTTAAATTAATAAGGTTTCGGAGTCCACGACAATCTAATTATGCAATAATTCGGTTATTGATTAATTCCAAATTCAAACGATAAATCGAAATCAATCTATTGTCCACTCATAAACTTAGCCATTAAGCTCGAATTAAATTATCCAATTGCAACATCCAACCTGAAATTTCAAAAGTAATCCTCCAATGCACTAAGTGGGCCTCAATTATACTATTTGCATCGTGTTTGCTCCACCCATCCACTTTCTAAGGCCCATCCAATTTTTGTTTTGATTCCCTCAATAACTAACACGTACAGGAAAATTGCACCTTTGGTCCACAGACACAGACATTGCATGGCTCTTTTGTTTCTAGTCCAAATAAAACATTAGTGGACTAACAAAATAAGATTATAGGATAAAATAAACATTAAATTCATTCTCATCATATACCCTCAAAACCTAGACTTTACCATTCCTTGAGCAAAACTAAAACTAGAAACAAAAGACTCAAAACAAAGAAAATGCCAATGACCGGTGACGATCCCTTAAAATGACAAAAACTAGATGAAAAAAATACATAATTGTAAAGGTTTCAAATATATTTTTAAAAATAATAAATTTGTGAATTTTTTTTTCAAAAAATCAAGTGATCACATTATGTGACCTCTGATAAAATATTGTGACAAATAACGGAACAATGTCACAATGATACACCATTTATAATCATAATATAAATTAGTCACAACTCACACAATGATCAATCATAAAGACACAATTTATAAGTCGCAATCACATACTTTAATTACAAATAACACATAATAGGTCAAATTATTTATTAGTCAAAATTTATCCAATGAAGTGGTCACAAATAACTCTTCAGATCACCCCACCCCAACCCGATTATCTCCACCATCGCCAGCACCACCCAAAACATCGCTTCTTCTCTCTACCACCACATCCACCTTATTCGTCCAAATCTCTCCATCACTATCAGCTCCACCCAAACGTTGTCTCCCCAAATCCACCCATCACCACCTTCATCTCAAATCCGCAACTACCCCCCACGTCAAACCCATCACAAGCTCCAACGCACCCCTAGCACCACCTGCACCTACAATCCACAGCTAAAACAGCAACTACAACCATCATTTCCACCTAAAATTCATCACCACTTCCACCACTTAAATCATTGCCTTCCCGACTACTCTTCATCACACCTAGTGACGTACAATCCACAGCTAAAACAGCAACTACAACCATCACTTCCACCTAAAATTCATCACCACTTCCACCACTTAAATCATCGCCTTCCCGACTACTCTTCATCACACCTAGTGACGTTGCTCCTAGAATATGTTTCTTTGAATGTATCCATTGTAAGTGTTATGCCCTAAATCCAATCGATTTAGGTTGTAAACGATTTTAATATATTTAATACAAAGCTGAATCCTGAATGGGATGTTCTTGTTTCTAGCAATTAAGTGGAAGTTTAATTTTGAATTTTTGAAACCTGATTCGAAAAAAATATATATATATATTTATTTTTTGGATTGAAGGCCTGCCTCCACTGCCGGTGGGTAGCAGCGTGCTACCCGCCGACAGCAGCAGCAACAGGCGCCGCTGCAATCCGCAGCGGCGCCTGCGGGGCGCTGCCAGCAGCGGCAGTGTGCTGCTGACTTGCGGTTGCGGGCGGCGGGTCTTGCCCTCCAGTGGCCGGCGCCGCCACTGGAGAACCTATAATAAAAAAAAAAAAAAAAATTGGGGGGATTCTTAGGGTTTTTAGAAAAACGGGGGACTGATTTTGGGACGGGGGCTGCCTTTGCAATTTATGAAATTTAAGGGGCCTGTCTGCAATTTTCTTTAAGGGGTCAAGTTTGCAATTTTAAATGAAGGGCCTACTTACAATTTTCGGAATTGGGAGGTCCTGATTATAATTTTAAATTTGGGTCAAGATGCAATTTTCAAAAGATTTTATAATTTGAATTTTAAAAGGATTTTAAAATTGTATTTTAAATGGGTTTGACCTATAATTTTAATTTTGACCTA
>NC_036243.1:8333977-8335469 GCF_002742605.1 Olea europaea var. sylvestris | reverse complement strand
ATATGCCCGCTAATTAAATAATTAATTAATATGATTAATTAATTATTTAATTGTTTCGATCCATTTTTCTAAAGGAGTTTAGACGACTTAATAGCTAGAAACTTGAAACTAATTTGCATATAATATTAGATATTATATAGGTATACATTTATGTGATGAATGTATTATTAGTGGACGATTATGGACTCGACCATATGGATGTGTTGAATGGTTAATTTTAATTTTGTCGTTTTATGGGCTTGCGAGCTCTTAATTGTTTTGGGCCTGCGAGCCCGTTATTATTGTTATTATTTTGGACCTGCGAGTTCATTATTATTGTTGTTATTATGGGCCTGCGAGTCCAATTTCATTTAGGCCTGCGTGCCAACTAGTATAGGATACATGTTGGAATTGGATTAATTGAAGAGATAAGAAGAGGTGGAGACCATGGAGATGGTGCATTAACACTGTTCAATGCTATACCCCCTAGGAATTGACCAACTAGTCTTCCTTATGACTCGGGAAGATTAGATAGTAAAAGTCCATTATCGTCCACACTATTATATATATATTTGCATAGTAGATGTATAATAATAATATATATATGATTTTATTGTTGTTGATGAGACTCGTGAATACAAAATCCCTCCATAAAATATTAAGTCACATTTGTAATTGCCTTCCATCATTATAGTAAAAAATCAGAGTCCCAAATTGTCTTAACTTGTTGAGTACACTCAAGGCTGGTCCATTAGGGATATGTTTGACACTATGAAATATTTGATATTTCTGAATGATGGGTTTGACTTAACTAAAATTTATCTTTTGTTGAGTACACTCAAGGCTGGTCCATTAGAGATATGTTTGACACTATGAACTATTTGATATTTCTGAATGATGGGTTTGACTTAACTAAAATTTATCTTTTGTTGAGTACACTCAAGGTCTTAATATAATAGATGAGATCCCAGCCCACTGGGAGTCAAGCATGGACTCCATCAATTTATGTGAGAGGGTCATAAATTTGATTTAAACAGTGGGAGCATAATTAATTTAATAAAAGTCCATGTTAAATTAATTAATGCATTTTATATATATTATTCTTTCTTTTTCGTCATTTAAATTTATATTGAATCTGAATGACCATATATGTTTTGAATGGCATACTAGATGCCAACAACCAAACTATATTTTCTTAATTGACACTGCAATTTGAAAATTGTTCTTATGCACGAGAAAGTTGGTCACGTCCTTGAGTAGCCCCTTCCAGAGACACCTGGTGATGACTCGATTAAGGAAGAGGTGGCTACTATAGTAAACGCAGTGATGATAATAGTACTACAACGTATATGATACTTGCAACTATGTCACTGAGTTACAAAAGTAACTTGAGAGTATAGATGTTAACACATAATTCTTCACTACAAAGAGTTGTATGATAATAATCATGTGTGGAAGGATATGAGACTTCCAAACAACTATACCGGTGCAAAATGACAGAGTAATCTTCAAT
>NC_036243.1:8317539-8333774 GCF_002742605.1 Olea europaea var. sylvestris | reverse complement strand
GGCAAACCATTGATTCCTTTAAAGATATTAAGAGGAAGTCTAAATGGGCTTTGTGAAAGCACCCAATATGGTTAAGACAGTATAAGCGAAAGGACAAATACCAAATCTAATGACCCTTGGTTTCATTATAGAATGAAAGTCATTGGAAGGAATATTGTATGGCTTACGTCTACTTCACGAGTTTCTTAGGTATATGATACCAGGTGTAAATATCGTATTTATACAAATATGGAGAAACTAAAAAGAAGTAGACCACTGCGAAAGGGAGAAGTTGACATACACGTTGGAGATGAGCAAAGGTTGCTACATTACCTGTATGAATATACTTCTTACTATTGCCTTTTGGTTTAGTATTGAAATTAGAGAAATGTCGTTTTATGCCAACTATAGCTGGAACATTAAAATGAATTTCATGTTCAGACATGAACTATTTTAATGTTAAGGACAATTGTTGTTCTTGTTTATCTTGTTAAAGATCCTAATGGCTATGGTAAATTATAAAACGACATTTATATTTTTTAATACTAAAGATTCTATAATAAGTATAGAAATTATAAGGCATAAATACTATAATCCAATTATTATCAAAATCTGGCATGATAGACTTTGTCATTTGGATGAAATGTAATTCCAAAGTTACATAAAGATGTATACTTGGGATTAATTGATTTTGACAAAAACAAATTATGCATGTTTGGCACATTGACCAAATCTTCTTTTATTTGAAAAGAAGAAATATCAGCATAATTATTGGTCTAATGCATGGTGATGCATATGGATTCGTATCAATTTATGTCAGATAATGTTTCTCTTATTTCATCAATGATCAAGTATACTTGATGAAAACTCAAACATGAAACTCTTGAAAAAGTTCAAGGGATTCACACTAGAATTAGAGAAACAAAGAGGTAAAGATACCTTCACATTAAGATTCGATCAAGTGAGAGTATTTTAAATATAAAATTTAGATTATCTAAGAGAGAATGTGATTCTCGTGCAGTGGACTCCTTCATATGCACTGCAGCAAGGTGGTGTATCTAAAAGGAGGAATTGTTACTTATTACATATAATGCGATTAATAACAAGCCATGCAAATTTCTCAAAATTGTTTTGAGGTAACGCATTGATTGCAATGTGCAACACACTAAACCATGTCCCATCTAAATTGGTTAACAGAACTTCATACGAGTTATGGAAAGACAATAGTCCCAATTTATCTTATATGAAAGATTGGGGCCATGATGCTTATTTGAAGCGCCTTAAATCGGATAAGTTTGAGACTAAATCCGATAAATACATATTTGGGAGATATACAAAGGAGACAATTGAATATAAATTCTATTATCATGAAGAAAGTCTTCGTCTCACGACATATCGTCTTCTTAGAGAAAATGTTTACTCTAGGAGAGGACGGTGGGAGTAAAATAGAATTTTGAAAGAGTTCAAAAGTCCACAAATATAGTTAACCAAGTAGATAAATCTGAGTTTGATCCCATATCTGATATGGGACATACTTTGGATCAGGAAGTAAAGACTCCTGAGGACATGACAGCTCTATGTGAATCTAATAGGCTCATTCGACCTTCAAGAAGGTGCGAATCATTAATCAGTGATCCAGGATAATGAACCTGCTAGTTGCAACAAAATAAAGTCAAGTGTTGACTTAAAAGAGACAGCAAGAGGCCATGAAACTCGACGCAAGTGGACAAGGTTTGGACCTTGGTCATGCCTCCTAATGGAATAAAGCTCATAAGCTTTTGTAAATAGTTTACAAAAGAAAAGGTCGATATGGATATGAATATCCATATATACAAAGCAAAGCTAGAAGCAAAGGTTAAATGTTGACCTTGGTGAAATATTTCTCCTGTAGCCTTGCTTAAGTCCATTCGGATTTTGTTTTCAACAGTTGCATATCGTGACTATAGGTTAAGAGAAGTCTCTTGGAGCTGAAATCTTAGATTTGATGAAAAGTCAAAGTGTTTGATTTTATCAAATTTGAAAACGAATTGTGTGTTTACAAGAAGATAGTGGGAGCATTTTTCGTATTCCTAAAACGACATCCCTATGTTTCAATCGTTGAAATAATGGTTGTTAAAGGATTTATTCATAAACGATATGGGATAAGCAACTTGATCTATAGAGGTAGATCTAGAAGATTGCTTAACTCATCCCAATTTACATAGATGAAATCTTGAGAAGATTTCATATGGAGAGACTGGTTTACTCTTAAGCGGTATGTTGGAAAGGTTCCAAACGTGAAGCAGCCGTTGATTCAATAGTAGAAACATAATACATGAATATTTCAGAAGTAGCAAAGAGTTGCAATATGGATCATGATATTCATAAATGAACTTGGAGTAGTTCCTAATATTGTTGATCACATACAATAGTATTGTGATAATAATAGAGCCATTGCGAAAGCAAAGGAACTAAGGTCTCATCAATGATCCAAATATGTATTAAGGCGGTATAATCTCATCAAAGAGATAATACATAGAAATGACGTAAAGAGAAGAGCAAATTTCCACATTTAATAATATTGCAGATCCACTGACAAAGAGTTGTCGTAGTATAAACATGATCGTCATGTAGACTTATGATATTTGATACATAAGTGATTGGATCTAGTGCAAGTGGGAGTTTGTAAGTATTATGCCCTAGGTCCAATCAACTTTGGACATAAATACTTTTATATATAATTAATGCAATTAAATGGCAGATCTATTATTTAATTAATAGACAATTAAATAAATAATAAAGTCCGTAGATTCAAATATTTGTAATTTATTAATCACAAGGAGTTATGATTGTGAGATACAAATTACATCTGATTGAATCTTAAATCATCCGTGGTCGTAAGTAATAACGAGATACGGATATCGTTATTACGGATAGACCATCACGTGTGGCATTTCTTACTTGTGAAGTAAGTAGCTGATCTCACAAGTTAAAGTGTGGTGACACTTAAATGAACACGTGGATGTTTGTTATAGAACAAAACATTGGAGACCCGTCGAGAGATTCCACATGGATAACTATCTGAGTGTCGGTGGTTAATCTCTAACGTTCGGTAGTGAAATTGGTCCTTTGACTTGAGGTTGTCATGGTACCTTATATGAGGACAGTCATACTTTGGCGGTGTTGGATGTTGCTCTGAAAAGGGCCGCTAATACGACATCGTTCGGGTACGTCAAGAATCGTATGAAGGTTGTTATTGATCAATAAAGGATTCGTCTCTCTTAGATAGTAGGAGATTATGATCTGCGTTTTATTCAATTAAGTCAATGATGAAATCCTTGGCCAAGGTGTACTCATAAGTCGAAAAGGAGTTTTCGATTTATATTGACTTAATAGTGGAGTGAAAGATATGATCGATGATCGAGATTGACACAATTTCATATCTCGTAATTGATCGGATCATATTGACGAAGGGATTATAGTTTCACGGTAAACGAACGAGTTTGGTTTTGTCATACCACGTGACATTTCCCGTCACATGTATTGTCCTGACACATTGCTAGATGTCAATTAGGGATGACGAATGTGAATTGACGATAAATTAAAAGGGTGTTTTAATTTATCAATTTTTATTAGATCAAAATAATATTTCACGTCGTTGGGTATCGTGGTCGGGAACCTAATGGGTCACACACAAAAGAGAATTGGAAGATTGCAAATTGCCAATTGGTTAATTTAACAATCGTTGGATAAATTAATTAATTAGATTTGTTATTTATATTTTCGAATTAATTAATTGAATTAATTAATTCACGGACCGGGTTTAATTAATTGGATTAATTAATTATTGGACCGGACCGGGCTGAGCCTGTTTGAGTTTATATAAATAACAAACTAGGGTTTGAGGTCCATAAGGTTTTCATTATTCTTGCTGGCACAAGAGAAAACCCTAGAGGCTGCAATCATATTCTCTGTGTGGATCACCGTTGGAGGCTGGACAATTGACAGCTGTGGTGGCAAATCAAGGTTGTGGAACGAAAAGAAAAGCAAAAAGATTGCAGATCTGGAAAATGTACAATCTTATCACAGTTTCTATCTAAACACAAAGGCAATTCTTGGTGGGAATCGAAAATTATTTTAAATTTCGCTGTGCATGTATAAGTAGATTCCCAACATCCATGGCCTTCACGCCCGACAGAATTAATAAATCAACCAATTTGCTTCTCTAAAAAATGGACCTCGCCAATGAAATCACTTTTCTCTGCCCGCGAAGTTGCTACCAAGCATGACAGGAGGTTCTCCCTCTTATTCACGAGAGAAACTATTCGCTTGAGAAGAGTTCGAGTAGAATAGCTTGCTGAAGTTGCTTTTCCCAAATCAAGGTTTCTTCATTGTTGAAGGTTTCGATGGACTTCAAAGGCGAGGTAATAGCCGATGATCATGTAACACCAATCTGACAGTGGGGTTATAACACTGAAAAAAAGGAGATGACGTTAAGGGTGGTTGTTGGCCAACAACATTTTAAGACTCCGTTTGTTTTCTATTATTTGGCCACAAAAATAAAAAAATATGACCGTTATCTATCACATCAAGCACCATATTTGACCTCCTCTATCTTGTGTAGGTCCTGTAATGACTATATTTTTCATTCTCATTCTTATAAGAATAGTTCCCGTAATAGAAAAGAATTTTTTCAGTCTCGTTTGAAAAGAATGGGGTAGAGAACACCTGATTTTTTATTAAAAACGAATGTTAGTACGTTATTTTTGAAATTCAAACTTGAGCCCCATTTTTTTAAAAATGCTTTTTATCAAAACTCATTTTCAATTACACATTCTTCTATAAAATAATTATACACGTATTTCAAAAAAATTCCTTAATTTTTTAACCACACATTCTCCAAAAAAAACTACTATTCCATAATGCATTTCTCCCAAAAATAGGAATCAAATGGGGGCTTAAAGATTGGGGTAATTTTATCAGAAGAGAATGTACCTAATGACTAAAAATAGAAAATGACGATTTTTTATTTTATTTTTAGTAAGGCAGTTTATACTCAATCAATCCAATTATTAACAACTATCACATAAAAATATGAACATTATAAATGAGTTTGAAAAAATATCACCTCCCAAATTCCTCAATTCGCACATTTTAATGAGTAGAATCGTGTAAAAGATGTGTCGTCAAAGCTAACCATTTCCAAGAACACTTTATCCATCCCCATGTCTCACATTTTATGTATAAGAAAGATATTCTTAGAATGGCATAAATTGAATTCAATACAAGAAATTCAAAAGAAAAAAAATCTAGAGAAATTGAGAGAAAAATTGCATAATTGACTTTACGAAATACAAAATATTTTTTAGGTCAACAAAATATATTCACAATTTTATTTTTTTCCAAGTTCATTGTTTACACATTTACAATTTTTTTTTTGCATTTCAGGAAAAAAAATATCACTTAAATTTTAAAAACAAAAAATAAAAAAGTGTCAAGATAAGCGGCTTGAGAGCCAACTTGACTCATTCCATCAGGGTTGAATCGAGTTTTTGGAACGAGCGACTCATGCTTGGCTTGTTCTAAAGCAAGCACGAGTCACTCATGCAATGAATGAGTTGAGCAATCTCGACTCAATCCATCAACAACCCTACATAAAATCAATATTTTAGATTTTGTTTTTGCTATATTTCTAATAGTTAAAATTGTTTGAAGATTGCATGATAGGTAAGCACTAACATCTACATAATCTTTAAATAATGATATTTCGTACTAATGGTGTTGAAAATCAATTTAGTCTCAACATATCATAGATCATATTAAACAAATCATAAATTCTTGAATTTAATTGAATATATAATTTGATATCTTCAATGATGACACCTAAATTTGTGCTAAATAATATTAATCGATTTTGACATCAAAATCTCGGCCAAACAAGCCAAATAGATTACATATTGGTCAACCTTCAATCATGAATCATGATAACCAAGAACCTTCAAAAGTAGGAATGTGTCAATTTGATTTAAAAAAACATTTGTTATGCTCCAATAACTAACCAAATAAATAAATAAGAAACATCGCAAAATTATGCTTTTAGTCTTTTCCGAAATCAAGAATGTTTTAATACTGTCAGGATTTCCATTGACTATCATTAAGAAAGTTAACTTAGGTTAATTTTCTCTAAAAGGGTGGTTCATTGGCTTTATTTTCATAAAAAATATCATTTTCACTCAAATTTCAATTTTTGGAGTGTTTGATTAATAATTTTTTCATGGAAAATGTTTTCAACTTTGGGTCATATGATCATATTTTCCTTAAAAATAAGGAAAATATTTTCTTTACGGAGAATTGTTTTCATTTTTCAGATAATTCACTATCTCTTTTTCTTTCTCATCTAACCATCAATAAAAAAATGGATAAGTATAATATTTTATATGATGAAAACCCAATCAATCAAACACGTTTAGTTAATAATTTTCACACATATAAGTTCTAGACAATTAAATTGCTCATAATTTAGTTTATTTCCATACAAATTTCATACTCGCAATTAAATACACCGTAAAAGTTTTTATAGCTAGATAACACTTTCAAAAAAAAAAATTATCCAAACATGTTCAAAAATAAATTTTTTTTTTTATTTTAGAAGCAACTTTTGACTTTTCAAAACAATAACAAACGAGCACTAAATATTAAAAAAAAAAAAAAAGTCAACTATTTAGAGTAAATTAAGGTTGGCCTCCTAAATTTTCATGTGATTTGATTTTGGGTCTTCAACCTTCAAAGTGAGATTTTGAATTTTCAATTTACATAAAATGATAAATCTGGATCCTCAAATAACCGAACCATCAATGTAAATGTTAAATTGCAGGCGAATTTCACATGTCTCAAGGTCATAGGACAAAATCCCAATGAGAAGTTTTAACATCTAATTTGATGATTTTCATAATGGTGTCCGAATTTACCAATTTAAATAGGTTGATGATCCAAAACCTCACTTTTAAATATTAGG
Source organism: Olea europaea var. sylvestris (assembly GCF_002742605.1). NCBI lineage: Eukaryota > Viridiplantae > Streptophyta > Magnoliopsida > Lamiales > Oleaceae > Olea > Olea europaea. Next base: position 8,326,801 of record NC_036243.1, on the reverse strand, counting down.
AACCCAAAATCACATAACGTGAATAGTTGGAAAGCCTAACGCTAATTTACCTATTATTTAACCATTGGACTTGTACCTTTTCTTTTCTTCACTTTCTGGGTGATTTCCTATACGGCTCTGGGAAGAAGTTGTTTCTACTTTCTTTAGGGCATCGTTAATAGATATCGTTATGAATGTATTAAAATGTTGCCCCTTTGGCATAGATAGTGTGTTGATGGAGTTGGAAATGATCAACAAGGTAATCACTTTTTTCACTTCTTATGGACGTCTTCTTGGTAATTATGTACATTAGCATATATACTTTTTTTCATAAATTATTATATGTTTGATATAATAGTTAAAAGGTATTTGAACATTATTAATCAAAGAAAAAAAGGTGAAATTTTTGTCTAATCTTATCGAGTCAATGTATTGAATGGTCTTCTAGGTAGAGACTTGAACTTGAACAAGCTATCCACAACTTTAGATAAAAGTAAAATCTGTAATGAGTTGTTTAAAATTAAATCACGAGTCTAATTCGATTTTGTTCTCACTAATTTAGATGAAAGGAAAGCTAAGGGTATATTTGGTTTGCTATTTTCAAGTTAATTTTCAGCTTTGCAAAATATTGAAAACGTGTTTGGTCCGTTATTTTTAAGGGAAGTGCTACATGTACATAATAGTATACATAATGGTGTCCATAATTATACGTGGCACTGGATTCAATATTTAATTCAAATTTCACACTTGCACATCAACAATCGAATGATTGTCACATCATATTATGGACACCATTATGTACAAGTAGAATTTTCCTATTTTTAAATAGGGTTGTGCGTACACTCTTGTGTACAGCAAGATTAACAACCCCATTATATGAGAGGACCCCATGTTGATTGTGGGGGTCTCCTCATGCGAGGAGACTTTAAGCTTATGCTGTACAAGTATAATAACCCTTCTAAAAATGCATTTCATAAACAAGTATAAATTTATAATATAAAATTCAAAATGCATTTTTGTTTTATTAAATATTTTCAGTAAAAATTATGAAAATACTAAAAACATGATAAATAAGCATTTAAATTAAAATTTAAAAATTAAAATATAAAATCTAACAAGTAAATTCACAAAATAAAATTGATAAATTCTAAAAAAGTTAAAAAAATGAAATAAAATTCTAAAATATGGAAAATAAAAATTCTAAAAAATTTTATAAAATAAAAATTATGAAAATTAAAAATTAAGAAATAATTTAAGCTCTTAATGATTATTTATATAAAAATTATAAAAAAAATATTCAAATGAACATAGATAATACATTCTCATTCCTCGTCAATAATTTTTATTTTTATTTCATACATTTTAAACTTAATTTATTATTTTGATTTTACTTTTGAAACGAGAAAAAATATTGTGATATTCACCAACTTTAAAATGTATATATTACTTGATGACATACTAACATAAAATTGTTATATTTTTGCAGAATAATCAAATTTCATGGAATAAAATGTCATAAGATAATTTTTCAAAATTTCAAACCAAACATATTTTTTAGTTTTTCATTTTGAGAAATAATTTTTTCAAATGACAAATCAAAAGCGTTTTTTGCTCTTCAAACAGATTCTCAAAACAAAAATTTGAAAACGAACTCAAAACTAAAAATTGGAACAAAAACTAAACGGGCCCTAAGGTCTCTCTCGTCATTCTTTTTCTCTATTCAATATGCTAGGGATACTATTTACTATTTGTATCGGAGTTAAGTAAAAGTTCTGGTAGGTGTTATGATATATTAGTTGAGTTTTCGGAGTTGAAACATAATGAACATAAAATAAAGTTATTTGAGTAATTCAAATGTTATAAAAGAAATTTATCAATTTTTCAAAGCGAAATGATAAAAATAAATAGTAGAATTATGAAGATATCCAACAAAACACATCCGCAATGGCTAAAATACTGAAAAATATCTATTAAAAAAAAGGGTAATTAGCACAAAACGTCTTTACCTTTCAATATTATTGTGCAAAACTTTCTTATATTTCATTTTTTGACATTTTTACTCTTCACCTTTTATTGTGGAAATCAATATTTTATCAAATTTCTCATATAAAATGACAAATATACCCCATGTTTAATTAAAACAATAAAAAAGAAAAAAAAGTTAAAGAATAAATTACAATCATAATTCCAAATTTTAAAAAAGGGGGGGGGGGGGGGTTGAACCCCTTGGACAACCCCTGTCGCCCCCTATTGGAGGGTATATAAAAAAAGTTTAAAAAAAAAAAAAAAAAAAAAAAAAAAAAAAAAAAAAAAATTAAAATCAAAATTCAAAATTTTAAAAAGGGGGGGGGGGGGGGTTGAACCCCTTGGACAACCCCTGTCGCCCCCTATTGGAGGGTGCCTGCGGTTGTCACTGAAAAACAACCCTTAAAAAGTGTAAATGAGTCCAAATAAATTATTAAAAGGGTAATTAGCACAAAAATGTTTCTATCTTTCATCATTATTGTGAAAACGTCCAAACCTTTCATTTTTTTGACATTTTCACCCATGGTCTTATATTTCATTACAAAAATATTATATTCATCCATTTTCTCAATTAAAAGCTGTAAAATGACAAATAAACAATCATCTTTAAATAAACAATTATAAAAAACAAATTGCATTTATACTCCCAATTTTTAAAAAAATAAATAATTAAATAATTAAAAACAAAAATTACCTTATTTTTTAATTACTTATTTGAAATTTATTTGTACTTTTTGAACATTTTGGAAATAAAGCTACAATTTGTTCTTTATTTTTTTTTTGTTTATTTAAAGACGAGTGTATATCTGTCATTTTAAAGCTTTTGACTGAGAAAATGAATGAAAATAACCAATTTCGTAATAAAAATATCAAAAAATGAAAAATATGGACTTTTTGCACAATAATAATGAAATGTATGGACATTTTGTGCTAATTACACTTTTCATAATTGATTTCTACTCATTTGCACTTTTTAAAAAGTTTGGTGTATGATTGCAATTTATTCTATAACCTTTCTTTTCTTTTTTATTGTTTTATTTAAATAAGAGGTATATTTATCAATTTACATAAGAAATTTGATGAAAATGATGATTTTCACAAAAAAGTGAAGTTAAAGGTAAATGTACCAAAAAATAAAATATAGGGACGTTTTGCACAATAACAGTGAAATGTAGGAACGTTTTGCAAAATAACATTGAAAGGTAAATAGTTCTAATTACCCATTAAAAAAAATCTATTCTTTAGCACCATGCGATTTATAGCACCAGTTTGGTGCTGTGGCATGAGAATACAACAGTTCTTAATTTTCCATTTAAGGTATGGTAGTCGATTTCACGTTAGTCGTGATCATTAGGCAATGCTAAACAACTTGTTAGGATTAAATATTAACAATATATCTTAATCTGATAATATTGAAATTTGAACGGTTGCAAACATAATCGAGTAGAGATCAATTTATTTAAAAATAATTAGAAGACTACAAATTTAGCTGTACACGAAAATAACATAGTGACAAATTTGTGACCGAAATAAAATTCTGCATTTAAATATGTTTTTAAATGAATCAATTAAATTTTGTGATTGAATTGGGATGAAAAGAGGCCCCGGTTCAGTTCAGCCACCTTTCTTGCTCATTAATTTCAACCTTCAAAATCAATTTTCCATTAATATATTATATTTTGGTGAAAGGCAATTGAACATTTTGTAGCTTTCTTTGAGGATAAAAACATGTTGTTGTAGCTATGATTTCTATTAACTTGCAAAGTTGAAATGCTTAATATTGAAACTATGAAAAGCCAATCCACAAATAAAAAAAAAAAAAAAAAAAAACCTTCATTTTTATATGTTTGTTTAATTGATGCCACCCAAAATTACAGAAGCTGCGTAGGGTGCGGGCCATAATCAACTTTTGTACACGGAAAACACACGCATTAGATTTTTGAATTTTACAATCTATTTGAGTTCCATTTTATTGTAAAAATGTATTATGAAATAATAAATTGGAGGGTATGTGATAAAAAATAATAAAAAATTTTGAATTTACGTGTAATATTATTTAATTAAAGAATGCATAAACATGCACTGAAAACAATATTTTGATTATGAAATAAAAGGAAATTTGATATATATATATATAATCAATTTTCTCGGGAACTCGGGCCTATTATGGTGAAATAGGGGTCAACAATCTCAATAAGGAATCGATCAAAATCAAGACCAAGTTGGAACATTTCCAACAGTCAAAGTCAACATACGCATAACCTTTTGGCCCTGTCCGTCTGGGGGGACGTGTGTCCCCTCTGACACCACTTTTTTTATTATATGATTCTGTTTGAGGCCCATATTTATAAGAAAATATATATTTAAAAAGAAAAAATTTCGATTTACGTGTATAATTAATTTATGAAAAAATATCATTAAAAATAAATTTTGAAAAAATGGAACCAAACATAAGCAAAAAACTTGTGTTTCTGACATTCCAACGTCAGTAATAATATATTAAGCCTCGATGGGTAGAAATTAAATTTTAAATTTTTATCAAAGTCAATACCAACAATTAATTTTAACTAAATATTTCGTGAAACCCACAATTTAGATCATTAATTTTTATCAAAATTCACTAAAAATTTAATTTTAATCCTCTATCAAACAAGGATTAAATACATCAATATTCTCTGACTCGTGAACATATATTCAATAATTTCATTTGAGATTTATTAATTAAGAATTGATAAAAATTTATCGTTTGTCTCAATTGTTTGACCCCATTAAATTATAATTCATTTTTCTATCTCTTATTATCAACTACACATTTTTCGATTAAACAATATTACATGTAAACCCTTTTCTTTTCTTTTTTTCAACTTTTAACTACACATTCTCCAAAAATTACAATTCCAAAATCAAATTCTCATTACAATGAGGGAATAATGGGGACAAACACGCGCTAATGAGACAATCATTCAATACTATTAGACTTTTTATTTATTTCTCCTCAAAAATTTTAGGCTATTACTGTTAAATTATCAATTAGTTCCAGAAGATTTATTATTGTATAATTGTCTTTAAACAGTTTTTTATTCACAGTTATTTAGATGCATAAGTCATAATTGACTTGAGCCAAATCAATTTGATCCTAGTAGTGTGTGTTGAAACTTGAGGTTTCTACCATCTATAGGATGAAATAGACTATTACTATCCGTGTGTATAGTTAAATGTGATTTTTGTACACATTTCTAACAATTTACTCGAGAACAATCTATCACATCAACATGACTTATAAATGATAATCATGGTACATCTTGAGCGACAACCTCTACCGTAATCGAGAAGATCAAACACTTTATTGAGGTTTACATTATTTTCCATTGCCCATACCCACGTTGCTATCTCGAGAAATCACCCTAATGGAATCTCTCACCATCATGATTAATTGGGCTTATACCTTTAGAGAGCATTCACGTCCGTTCAAAGATTTAAGCCCCCGTTTGGCCCCCATATTCATTCTCATTATTTTTCTCTCTTATTTTCAACTATACAATTTTTCATAAAATAATATTACACGCAAATCAAAGATCATTCTTTTTCAATCACACATTTTTAAAAAAAAACATTATTTCAACCATTAAAATTTGAAAAGAATGGGGGCCATACGAGGGCTTATTATGCAACTTCTGAGTGACTAAGTGCCCGTTTGACCCAGTTTTTGTTTCTGTTTTTAGGAAGCTATTTTATTTTTATTTAACAACTAACTTTTTAAAGAATTTACTATTTCGAGAATGTTTTAAGAAAAAGTCACATTAAACTAAGCCCTTGTTTGGCCCCCATTTTGTGAAAATGAAAATGGATAGAATAGTTTTTTTTTTTGAAAAATGAGTGGTTAAAAAAGAATGATTTTTTTTACGTGTAATATTATTTTATAGAAAATTCTGTGATTGAAAGTAGAAGAGAGAAAAATGAAATGTAATGGAATGAAAATTAATAGGGATTAACTTCCTCTAAAAAAAATTTACTAGGAGAAACACTTTCATAAAATTAATCAAAATGGTTTAAAAGTAGCATTTGAATCTCATAAGCTCATTTTAATTTCTTAAAAATTATACCAAACATACCCTCAATATGACATGACTCAAGGTCATATCAAAATGTTAATATAATAATAGAGCAACCCAATCCACAAACGAACTCAAAATAATCTTGGATTTTCTGAATGTGTGAAGATTTTTCCATGAGCAGAAGACAAAAATAATGAGAGAATATTGACAATATATTAATTATATTGGCCCATGTTTGATAATCATTATTTGACAAAGATAGAGTTTTAAATAGCTCATTTTTGGAAAATGTGTGGTTAAAAGTAGGGAAAAATTTTGAGTTTACATACAAAATATTTTATTGTTGAACATGTAGTTAAAAATGGAGTGAATTACCCGAATGGTCATTGAATTTTGCAAAAAATTTCCATAGGGTCACTGAATTTTAAAAATCACTCAATTCATCGTTGAACTTTGTAAGAGATTTTCATGGGATCACCGAACTTTGAAAATCATCTAATTCATCACTGAACTTTGCAAAATGTTTTCACGAGATCACTGAATTTTGTAAAAGGTTTTCCAGGGGTCGCTACAAAGTTCAATGATAAATTATGTGATTTTTAAAGTTCAATGACCTCGTGGAAACCCTTTACAAAGTTTAGTAATAAATTTGATGATTTTTAAAGTTCAGTAACCCCGTAAAAACCTTTTACAAAGTTTAGTGATCATATGGGTAATTCACTCTTAAAAATGAGTATGCAGAACCTTAAGTATAAAGAGTTTTCTAGTCGAACCTTGATTGATTCACGAATACAGCCTCAACTTTTAAAGATCACACTTTTTTCAATTTTGATATACTACAAAGTAATTAACAATAATAAAATGAATTCGCATCTATCTAGTCACAGTTGAACCAAAAATATGTATACCTATTTGTTCTTTACTTTTTACGACACATTTGCATAAGAAATAAGGAATAAACCCGTTGGACAACCAGTCCAACCCTCTGGTTGTCCAAGGGGTTATGTGGCGGCCTCCTATTTGGAAGGCCCCTTGTCATAGTAGCATGGCCCAAGAAACAAAGACATTTTGGTGAAAGACAACTTAATACAACTAGAAAATGACGGTGAATAAATATCTTATAAATGGGTAGACGTTTAAATAAATTGAATTGAATTAGAATCAAACTAAACAAGTAGCTTCGATATTTTGTAAGTTAAAATTTAATTTATTATATTTTTAAATTAATAATTAATTGGTTTCGGTTCCAGTAACAAAATAGAATTCTAATTATGTTATAAGCTTAATATTTATAATCTTGATATTCGAATAATTTAAATTAATTTAAGTGAACATACACATAAGTTGCCTATAAAAAGTACGAAAGTGAAAGAAAAAACACTTGTGACAATTTATAACTTATAATGTTTTCCTAACGTAAAAAACAACACTATCATACCAAATCAAAACCAATCGATTCTAGCTTGATTCAGTGTTATCCTTATAGGCAAACCAAATAGTTTCATGAATAAAATTCTCAGTAAAAAATGGACCACATATCTCTCCTTTTAATATTATATATCCGTCATGACTTATAAACAAGTATTTATGAAGTAACTAAAAAATCTATAGCTAACTACTATGGGTGCGTTTGGTTTGTATTTCTGTTTTCTGTTTTGAGGGATTATTTTAAGGTAGTAGAAAAAGTGTTTGACTTGTCATTCTGAAAAACTGTTTCTCAAAACAAAAAATTAGAAAACGTTTAGTTTAAAAACTTTAGAAATAATTTTATAACATTTTGGAGAAGCATGGGGATAGAGAGGAAGAGGAGAGAGAGAAGGGTATTTGTATTTAGGTAAGTTTGGTGTGATTTTATTAATTATTTAATTTGGGAAATTTTTAAACTCATTTTCCTTGTTTTGAGTTTTCATTGAAAACACTCAAAACGTTAAAAAGTTGTCTTGAATTTTGTTTTATAAAATTTTCATTGTTTTCAAAATTGCATTTTTTAAAATAATATATCAAACACGTTTTGAGTGTTTTCAAAAATTGAAAGCTGAAAATGACCTCAGAATGACCAACCAAACGCACTCTAATATTTCATTGCAACTATGTTAAATGATGTATTGAATCAGCCAAGATTGTAACACTACTTTTCATAACATTATTATTTATTTTATTATATTTGTTTCATTGGTAACATCACGATTCGACTCTGATCGCAACCTTATGCAATGGTATCAAGATCAAGTCAAGACTGGTAATAAAATAAAAATTGAATAGAGACGGTCGGATTTATTTTTAACCACCGAAAATATATTTGTTTTTTTGAAACGGCTAAATCAAAGTAAAATTAATTTCAATTAGCTGACAAAAATAACGAAAATGCCGTTTGTATAGCATGTATTTTTGACAGCAATTTTCACATTTTCTCACGAGGATGGAGTCCAGTATTATTTTAATTGTGGACCCCACCCATGTGTACTGTGAAAAAAATGTGTACTTATAGAATGGTTGCAAAAATAAAGCTAATTACTAAGAGGGTGTTTGGTAGATATTTTTATGTGAAAATACATTTTTGAATAGTAAATTAATGGGAAATGTGTGATTAAAAAATAAAGAAAAGTTTTTGATTTACGTGTAATATTATTTTAATAAAGAATGTGTGGTTAAAAAAAAGAGAGAAAAATGTATTTTGAAAAAAATGGGTACGAAACAGGAGAGCTTTATTCTTACTAAAGTCAGACCACAACATCACACACTGAGTTGTACGTTATATAGGATTCTATAACCATGTGTCTTTCCTGTATTTAGATATGGAGCACTGAATACATTAAATATTTCGAAGAATGTGCTGACATTGACAACGTCTCCCCCAAAACACGTTTGGTCTTATTGTCGCCTCTCCAAGTCTTCCCAGTTTCATCAGAAAACCAAAGGATTTTAGAGAGAGAAAAAAAATCTACTTGCACTGATATATTATACGAATTTATGTATAAAGAGGAAGAAAAGTCGCTATAGAATTTGAATTCTTGATTGGTACATGCAAATGGGTTCCAGTCCAATTGGATCATCCGCCGGAGGCGGGCGGTGTGGGTGGCGGTGGCATAGCAGCAAGAGCAACAGCCTGAAGAATGGAAGTAATGATTGCAATGAGAAGTGGGTTCTGTCTTCAACTTTTGCGTATTTTTTGTTTTCCTTTGTGGTGTTGGGGTCTATTGGGG
>NC_036243.1:8311018-8314734 GCF_002742605.1 Olea europaea var. sylvestris | reverse complement strand
GAGAGAGAGAGAGAGAGAGAGAGAGATTAGGTACGGGCTGAAGATTTCACTATATGTGGATTTGTGGGCTACTTTGTGCCCAACAGGTTCCCAAACCTGGTTAGGTGGTTAGGAAGGAGCTGTTTCTTATCAGGAAAATGGTCGTGGTTTCAATTTGATTGTTAATGCTAAAAATAAAAATAAATAATAATAAAAATAAAAATTGTTTAGAAGGACCATGTTAACAAGAAATGTGCTTTGATGAGGATGGTTATTGAAATGGAACATTGTTGGCCATGAGCTCATACGCATAACAATCTGTGATTGTTTGAATGGAACGTTTTTGTTAAGTGAAGTCAAGAGATTCCCAAAGAGAAGCCTCGTGACAGAAAAAAGTTAGGCATCCTTGTTTATATTTAGATTACATGTTAGTGGCTGAAGGTGGAATGTCATTTCCTATTATGGCCATCAGTTATTTGTATGAGAACTTAATGAAGTAACATTAAGTAAAAATATGAACTAAATGTAGTTATCGGTCTCATCCTGCTCACTTTAGAAGGTCTAGGTTTCTTAATGTTTGTTACGAGTATTGGTTTTTAGCTGTTGCTCATCAAAGTCATGATTAGTTCATGAGAACGAGGAGATGAAACAATGTTTATTGGGGAATGTTCACATATGACCTTAGACATCTTGTCTGTAATTTCTTGAACTTGATTCCGGTGTAGTATGCTTGCCTCCATGTTCTCTATATATATGTGTCATGATTTCGTGTAAACTGAAATTGTTTGCTCTTACTTATTTTAAAACTACTAGCCTCTTGGCATCACATCTGGGCATCTCTTTAACTTAGAAAATAACTTATATTTGATATTTGACAATGTGATTCAGGGAGATATCCTTTACCTTTTCTATGAAACGAAGAATTCAATTAAAATGCAAGGTGAAATTGGAGTTTCTCGAAGTATTGATAAGGGAGCAACGTGGCAGCACTTGGGTATCGCCCTCAATGAGGACTGGCATGTCTCTTATCCATATGTCTTTGACTACGATGGCAGTGTAAGATCTCGATTCCATTGAATACTAAAGTTACAAATAAAACCCAAATTTCCAGGATCTGGAAATATTCTATAGTGGCTATACATTGCATTTATTACAATTTTGAGTCATAATGGCCAGCTTACGCAGTCCAAGATTGCAATGTATTCCCAATCATTTAATTTCTTGATTGAAACACTAACCTTCTTGTTTTCATAAATTTTGGTTTTCTGCAGATATATATGATGCCTGAAGGCAGTTGGAAAGGGGAACTTCGTCTCTATCGAGCCATCGAGTTTCCTTTGAAATGGACTCTCGATAAGATAATAATGAAAAAGCCTCTGGTCGATTCTTTTATTATTCCTCGTGAGGGGAAATTCTGGCTCTTTGGTTCAGATCACAGTGGTATAAGCACCCAAAGTAATGGACAGCTGGAGATCTGGTATAGTAGCTCGCCTCGTGGTCCCTGGAAACCACATAAGAAGAACCCTATATTTAACACAGACGAGAGCATGGGAGCTCGGAATGGAGGCAGGCCATTTGTATATAATGGAAATCTTTACCGCATTGGTCAAGACTGCGGTGAGACTTATGGGCGGCGGATACGTGTCTTCAGAGTGGAAGTTCTTACCACTGAGGAGTTCAAAGAAGTTGAAGTTCCCTTGGGTATCGAAGAATCGAGTAAGGGACGGAATGCTTGGAATGGGGCCCGCAACCACCACCTTGATGTACAGCAGTTAAGTTCCGGTGAATGGATTGCAGTTTGGGATGGGGACAGAGTACTGTCTGGAGATGCAAATCGTCGCTTTATTCTTGGGTTTGTGTCAGTTTTAGCTGTTGCTGGGCTCGTCGTATTTGTGGGCATGATAGTTGGGGCTGTGAGGTGCATAGTACCCTTGAGCTGGTGCCTGCATGACATGGGAAAGAGAAGCGGTGTTTTCTTGGCTTGGGAGAGGTCGAATTTGTTGTCTTCCAAGCTTAGACTTCTTTGCAGTCGGTTGAACAAAATGAGCTCGATTCTCCGTGCCAGAATAAGACCAAACACGTGCACTAGAATTTTCGTCCTTGCTTTAACAATTTTGGTGGCTGTTGTGTTAATGTGTGATGGTGTTGCATATATATATGGTGGTAGTGGCGCACAAGAACCTTACCTGTTCAATGGTCACTATTCGAAGTTCACTTTATTAACAATGACATATGATGCTCGGCTTTGGAACTTGAAAATGTATGTGAAGCATTATTCGAGGTGTTCCTCGGTGCACGAGATAGTTATTGTGTGGAACAAAGGAATACCTCCAAAATCAAGTGACTTTGACTCCGCAGTGCCAGTAAGGATAAGAGTCGAGAAACAGAACTCACTAAACAATCGATTTAAGATTGATTCATCTATAAAAACACGAGCAGTCCTGGAGCTTGATGATGATATTATGATGACTTGCGATGATATTGAACGGGGCTTCAGGGTGTGGCGCGAGCATCCAGATCGAATTGTTGGGTTTTATCCTCGGCTCATAAATGGCAGCCCTTTGAAGTACCGAGGAGAAAAACATGCTCGTAAACACGATGGTTATAACATGATATTGACGGGGGCTGCTTTCATAGACAGTCAGTTGGCTTTCAAGAGGTATTGGAGCAAGGAAGCTGAGGTAGGCAGGGCATTGGTCGACAGTTATTTTAATTGCGAGGATGTGCTAATGAACTACTTGAATGCAAATGCAAGTTCTTCGCCAGTAGTTGAGTACGTGAAACCTGCATGGGCAATCGATACATCAAAAATCTCTGCTGTCGCAATTAGCAGAAACACACAAGCACATTACAGGGTCAGAAGCAATTGTCTGAGGAAGTTTTCAGATTTTTATGGGAGTTTGGCTCATCGGAAGTCCGATTTTAGCAGGCGGAAGGACGGTTGGGATGTATAGTGAAGAACTCTTTAACATCCAGTTAAATATATTACCTGCTTCTCTCTTTTTTCTTAGTGTAATTTGCTTCTACTCTATAACTTGTACCTCCTGCTGTGTGAATTTTGCTTTGGAGGGATTTCTGAGATCCACAGTTTTAATTAGCGAAATTTATTCTTTTATAGCTTTTTCTCCCGGGAAATATTTGAAATACGTGACATCTTTGTATCCTTGTAATAAGATGGTCTCTATTTGAAGGAAGGAAAATTCTATGAACATTCAGCAGTTTTAGAGTGGAAAATATCCCTTTTCGGCTTATGTCAAGGCTCGTCTTGGACGCTTGTTGGGAGTCTGAGATTGTTCGGAGAAAGGAAAGGCAAATTCTTTGAACATTCAGCAGTTTTAGAGTGGAAAATATCCCTTCTTGGCTTATGTCAAGGCTCATCTCGGACGCTTGTTGGGAGTCTGAGATTGGTCATGGTTTCTGCAAGAAACACACACAACATGATTGCAGAGGGAAATGTTTTTCCATATGCAATAAATTATAAGATGCTAAAAAAGGAATCTGATTTCGAGGTAGACCACGAGCGTTTAGGTGTCATCATCAGGATACTAGAGCATGAAGTTTTGTTCCTTGGATACGAGACATGGTAATCGAATTTTCTCGAGGGAATGCAAAATAAATAATAACTTTTAGGTCTAAAAGGAGAAGAATAAAATTTAAAAAAGGGTCTTATCACTTGACATTTTTTTGCACATGCGAGGGTAACAAATGTGAATCTGATCAATTCACTATTCATATCC
>NC_036243.1:8309718-8310918 GCF_002742605.1 Olea europaea var. sylvestris | reverse complement strand
AAAAAGTTATGACACCTCATCTACGGATGATATTTGCAGTGCTCCAAAATTTGGGTCTCCTGAACGAGAAAAGCTTATTGACGAGGTTTGTAGTGTCCTACTGTTCCAGATATATGCATAATCTAGGATCTTAATACTAAAGGTCTGTTTATGCAGATTCATGAATTTATGCTACCCAAAGCACCCCCAGTTCCTCAAGGCAGCCAGGGTTCCAAAGTACAGGCTACTATTGAAGAGAATGAAATTGAGGGTGTTGAGGAAGAGCTTCAAAATTTAGTTGTAGAAGATGGGATTGTGGCTGAAGAACCAAATGAGACCCCATCAAATGCAATTGTTGTGCAGAATTCACAACCAATTGCTGCCATGTCTACAACTGAACTGAAGTAGTGTAAGCCAGAACCAACAATTTCCAAACAAGATCACTTGTTCACATGGGCAGCTGTTGGGCTTACCATTGCCATAGTTGTTCTTTTGTTGAAGAAGTTCATGAAAGCTAATGGATATGAAGCAGTTTTTATGGACAAGTCCGGAGTAGAACTAAATAGTGGTTGCAGACTGATGGCAGATGCAAAACTAGAAACATCTGTGTTATGTTAATTACTTGTGCTTCTCCTATTGGGATTTATATGCATATTGAATACCTGATTAAGGGAAATAATGTATACGGATAAAGAACTAGTAGAGATACATTTTAGAACTGTACAAAGAACTATTTTTTTTTTTTTTCCATTTTGGTCATATTACTTAAATTTCGATGGAATCATAATTTCATTGCACAATGTACCCAGTATCTTGGATGATTTCAGCGATTCGAGATCGTCGTAGATCTCTGAGTTCAGTACAGCAGCCCTAAAAAGATGATGTTTGCTAATTCCTGTTAACAGCACTGTCCTGTTCTTAAAATATCAGTTCCATCAACATGTCCTCTCAATGAATGTTAATGGACAATACTGAACATGATTGGAAGTTCGTTCTATCCTTACTATTGGATGCCTCAGTGTTTATATTCAATCAGAGCTCTAAAGCTCTGTAGTATCCATGTTATGTAATATTTCTGCGTGACGTACTTAATCCCTGGAAGCGAGTTTTTAGTTTTTGATTTTGGTCAAGACATGGAGCAGGCTCTTCTGCATACGTCTCATTTGTAGGTTTGGAACTGTTACGAAGTGGAATTTTATACCGAGTGTCCATTGCCAACAT
>NC_036243.1:8307900-8309618 GCF_002742605.1 Olea europaea var. sylvestris | reverse complement strand
AACTTATTCATTATTTCGTTCAAAGTATTCAGTTGTTTGGCCATGTTGTCATAATGTGCATTCCCATTTTGGATAAATCTTTCCATATAATGAATATTTCGAAGATTTACCTGTTCAACGACATCTTGTGTGAGTTTTCCAAGTAGTGCACGCATAATTCGAAGACTCAACTCTATCATTGATTCGTAACGACTGTTACTGCTCTGATTCTGTCCATCTGTTTGTGGAGAGCTAGGTGCTTCTCATATCGCTCAATCACAGACTGGACTCCTCCCTGACTCGCTGCTTCCTTATCGGATCTCTGAGGTATATTGTTTCACCTTTTGTATCTTCAACACCAAACACCACCATCCCATTGGACGTGTTAAATTGTTTCGCGTGGGTTAGTCGCTAACAATTAAAAGGGGATCAGACGATTGTGTAAGGGACAAACCTCTTGAGACAAAGTCCCAAAAAGGGGTGTTTTTATTAGCAATGACTTTACAATTGGAAAATAAAATAGAATGCCTCCAAGGGGCGCAATCACACGAGTTATTGAAAAGAAGTGTTTAAATCTAAACTAAGAAATGAAAGTTACATATTCTCTGTTTGAGAGTGTTTGATTCGGGGTCTTTTGCTTTATGTCTTTTCTTCCTTTTATACTCCCTGGATGATCTCTTCGTGATCAACCACTTAAAAACTACTTGATCGCTCTATAACTGTTCACTTTCTCCATAGTGGCCAACTTGTCATGGAATTACCTTCTCTAACTGCTGTCATTAGTTTTTGTCGTTCAACCGTCTTCAATTGAATTCCTTGAATCGTGGATGTGATAGGGTTACTCAATAACTGCTTCATTAACCGCACTTTTGGGTAACCATAACATCTTATGTTTGCTAAGATCCTAGGCGACTCGAAGATTTGGGCGAGGGTCATAGCTCTGGGCAACTGCATGGCAATCCATTCGCTCAAATCTTGGGCGACTTGCAAGCTTGGACGATGGTATTACTACGTTCATGGGCTTCCCTATTTGGGCCTTTATCCTGAATATCCTGATTGGGCCGTTCTTTGGGCTATCTGATTTGGAGATCTTCCAATTGGGTTTCATTTCTTGGGATATTCGATTTGAGCCGAACTTTTTGTGTGTCAACAGTTTTCATTGGCAAAGGTCATTTAGTTGGCTAAGCCCTTACCCTTTGACAGCATAATGCAATTGCCAAAGGAAAACGTGTCGTGGTCACTACTATCAATCCACTGCACTTCCGGCATCGGGCAACATTTGAACGTCTATCAGGACTCAGAAAGGATTTTAGGATCCTCAGAAAAAGTCAATGTTACAACTGGTGAGAAGCACATGAATGAATTTTCATTCTTCCCTCCATTGGTTTATGTGCTTATTCCTACATGTGTTTAAGTTCTCTTAATGAAATCCCAATAAAAGCATTATCTATCTGGATGAAATTTTGACTAATCTTAATAAAATAGTCAATGTTCTAAACTAGAAGTTAGAGAAAAATCCACTTTCATATAGAATCGATTCTTTTCTCGAGAACGAAATAAAAAGCAGCAGTGCAACAGGCCAAGTCGAGAGCTACTAGGAGGTTTTGGATCAAGGATGGGCTCTTGATCACCTAAGGGAATTGCCTCTACGTGCCCAAGGTTGGAGACTTAAGGAAAGAGACCAATCTATGGGGATAAGTCCATTCTCTAGGAGACAGAAATGTGGTCTTAACTTGCCT
>NC_036243.1:8307301-8307835 GCF_002742605.1 Olea europaea var. sylvestris | reverse complement strand
GGGGTTGTGTGTGTGTCTTAAGTATCAAGTGACGTGACATACTAGTGTAATCATTTTTGCAATCAACCATTATCTCCCAACGAATCACTCCAATTGTAATGCATTAGAATCTTAAACAAAGTATACAGTAAGCTCAAGATTAAGAGGATAATCACATTTATTTTATATGCTTTAATTCCAATGACAAAATTTATTTTTGGGGAAAGGATTTGTAACACCATGCGTTTACCTTTATATGATTATTGTTTATAATTATGACATTTTTTCTTATATTTAATTTTTAACTCTTAAATTTAAAAGTAATGTTATTCGTAGTCGCTCACTGCGGTAGTCGCCCTACGTGACATACGCATGACAAGTGGTTATTTGATGCATTAATGTGGTAGCTTTTTTATTCATTAATGCATCAAATAACCACCTGCCATGTATATGCCATGTAGGGCGACTGTCGCAATGAGCGACTGCAAATAGCATTATTCTAAATTTAATGTTGTCGTGATTAATTATATTTTTGTCCTTTAATGAAATTATTTA
>NC_036243.1:8302857-8306112 GCF_002742605.1 Olea europaea var. sylvestris | reverse complement strand
GAACAAGTTTCTACTATTATCTTATATCTTTTCATTATATCCCTCATTTTGTAATGAATTTCATCTCTATTTCATTTTTTTTTCTATTTCATGGTGTAATGTTAAGTTAAGTGTTTATGGTTGGGATTTATGATTTAACTTGACCTAATTTTCATTAATATCAATATAATTGCTATTCAATGCTAAAATTGCCATTGTTATTGTGCATTTTTTTATTGTGTTTACATTTCCATCATGTATTTGGCCAATAGATGATTGGATTAGGTGGTTTGGCAATTATCGGGAGACTGTTGTGCTTTCAAGACCAAAATAATTAATGTCCTATGTTGTTTTAGGAGATAAAGATATACTGCTAACCTTGGGTGACCCATTAAGTTACGTTCAATACAATTAAATGCGAATGGTTGTGTTTTTGTCAACATAAAGATATAGTAGATAAAACTAATTACCTAGTATTATTTTCGATTGAGAGAGATAATTAGTTAAAACTGGAAAATTAGGTCTAACATTGTAACTAGGTGATTGATATTTCTGGTTTATTGAGATATTAATGAAACGACAGTTAAGCGATATCATAAATTCCAACTTATTTAAAATCTAAAATCTTATCATTTTCACAATTGATAGTCTAATTAAAGTCTAAAATTATTTTTCTTTCATTTCTAACTTCAAAAATTTTGTTGTGTGATCTTTATTGTTAATTTGAATAAACTATCATGTAATTGGAAGAAATATTCTTCGAGGGATCGACTAGGACTCAACATCCACTTTACTACTTGAACGCACCGTACACTTGCGACATATAATTTTAGCGAACAAGTTTTTGGCTCCATTGTCAAGGAGTAGTTTAATCCAATTGCTAATTTAGTTGTTATTCATGCGCATATAGTTCTATTATGAAGTTGACTTCTTAATTTTTGTTTTCCTAGGTCTTCGATAGTGTTTGCATCGATCGCGAAATATCGATCATTTTCGAATTTGATCTGAAAATCGAAGAGACTTTTTTACGAAGGTTAAGAGAATAGCAAGAAGTAAGAAGACAACAACTTGAGATGGCTCAACAAGGAGAACTTGATATGGCCTAACGAAGAGGCAATGTTGACCTTAATGCTCAACTTGAACATGTTCCAAGAGATGGCATTCCTCCGGGCTTTGATAACCGTTGGGTAGGATTCAAAATCCCATGGTGAATGAGGAAGACATGTTATTTCAAGATTTCCTAAACCGTCCTATGGTGAAAAATCAATCGGGTATCATATACCCTTCTCATGAGCATCCGAACTTCCAACTCCGGTCAGATGTTATTAATTTGTTCTCCAATACCATATCACATTCTATGGGAGAATCGATGAAAACCCACATGTTCACATTGCGCAGCTCGTGGTGCTAGTAACTTCAATTATGAAGGGATAAGTGTGGAAGCTATCGGAATGAGACTATTGTACATACTTTGAAAGATAAGGTGAGAGAGTGGCTTGACACTTTACCTAAGGGGAGCATCACAAGTTAAGCTGAGTTGGTACAAAAATTCACGACCAATTTCTTTCCACTTGCTCCTTTGGCTAAGATCAAGCACGATATAAGCATCTTCCTACAATTTGACACGTAACGCTTTCATGAGGCTTGGAAGAGATTTAAAGACATGCTTAGAAAGTGTCCAAATCATAAGATTACTATAGTATGAGTCCAATCTTTCTACATCGATTTGACTCCCTCTTGTCATTCAAATATGGATTCATCTTCAAATGGGTCAATCCAAAATAAGAGCATCCAAGAAGCATATGATTTATGTGAAATCATGAGTAAGCAAAGTGCAATGTGGCCGAATACGCAATTACAAATGGGAGCTAGTGGAGCTCGTGAGAATGAAGCATATTCTCTTGTTTTAGCAAAAATCGACTCTCTAGCAAGAAAGGTAGAAGTGCTTTCTACATTTATCTCTACTTCCCACTCCACACACATGGTACAATCTTCTCAAATTTGTGATACATGCGGAGCATACTATCCAAGCTCAAGTTGTCCATTGATGGGAGGTAGTTTTGAATCCACCGTTCAAGTAGCTTGTGCTCAAAACTTTCAACGCCAACGATACAATCTAATGGCTATCCTCTCTAATTACTCGTGTTGTCTCCTTGGTCAATGTTGGCTAAAGTGTTTAGCGACATCATGTTCCTGCACAATGCCATTAGATAAAACATTAAAGATCAAATATATGTAACAAGGTGCTAATTAGCACTAACATCTAATAAACCAACTGAAATATTGAGGACCTAAGGGAAAAAGTGGAGTGGTTGATCAGTCCACAAATGGAATAAAAAATAATCTAAATTATGCTAAGTTATTTTAAATCCAAAAAGAAGAATAAATAAAAGGGATATAAGTATTGGGTTGCGTCACAACAAGTGCTTGTTTAAAGTCCTTAGATTGACTTTTGTCGTTTTTAAGCTTCTCATGGTGGCTTGAAAATGGAATTTTCAGTCATGCATTTTAGATACTGGTTGCATTTCTTCAGTTCATCCTTGAATCTCCACACAATCAAGTTTCCATTATTATCTCTGCCAACAATTTCACCTTCATCTTACCTGTCATCATAGCTATTCCAATGGTCCACTCATTGGCAATCCTCAAAGTAGGAAGATTGCGTGAGTGGATTTTTCATGTTGAAGCTCTGCTGCTTATCTTCATCTCTCAGACTATCTCATTTGTATCGAAATCCCGCAAGGCTCGACTTATAGACATGAATGGATTTTTCATGATTATTGGCATTTGATATGCCTCTTCTATATCTGGAATGATGAAGTTAGTTGGAAAAATAAATTCTCCCACCATGATAAGCATGTATTTGACTATTCCGTAGGGATGTTTCATCGATCTTTCCACCAACTGAAGGCTAGTAAAGGCCACCTTAGAATCTCTCAATCCCAATTTCCTGTAAAGAGACAAAGAATTAGATTTATGCTTGCTCCTGAATCAATCGAATAATTTATATTATGTAAATTTCCTATAAAAAAAGGTAAAGTAAAACTCTTTGTATCTTTTATTTTGGGAGAAATCTTGTGCTGGATGATCATGCTACATTCTTCAGATAGTGCTATCATTTCGTGCTCGGGTAGCTTTATCTTTTTGTTCAACATCTTCTTCAAAAACTTAAAGTAGTTTGGGATTTGAAGGATTGCGTTAATGAATGAGATGTTGACATGTAACTTTTTGAAGACTTCCAGAAATTTAGTAAACGACCTGTCTAGTTTGACATTT
>NC_036243.1:8294716-8298753 GCF_002742605.1 Olea europaea var. sylvestris | reverse complement strand
TATTATTATTATTATTATTATTATTATTATTATTATTATTATTATTATTATTATTATTATTATTATTATTATTTAAAATGTAAATTATGTAAAGATTTACTTTTTAGGATCAAAAACATAATATATGTTAGATTTTACTTAATTATGCTTTTCAAAATCAGATAATATTCTTCAAGAATATTATTATTTATTATTTTTACTTTTTCTATAGCAATATATCAATATTCTTCTAAAATTTTGAAATTATAATTTCATAATCTTCAGGAGCAAATAAATTCTTTCAGAATAGTATCATGTTATGTTTCTTCGAGAGCAACAACAATTTAAAAAATTAAATTGAAAATAATAATTAATCAATTTATACAAGAACATATTTTTTTGTACAAAAATAATAATTTCAAATAATCAATTCCATTACATAATCACAAGATAATTCATTGTAATTTAATATATGCAAGTAAAACTATGTATTACTCTATACATATTAAATTGAAGTTGCATTTTTAAGAAATCAAATAATCTACATTCATTGAGTTGCTTCCTCACATACTACAAATTCAAATTCTGTGTCTAAACATCGTCAAGTACAGTGATTTTTGCGTATACCAACAACATATGTTTTTATTCATAAAGGTTATAAAAGTACTAATTGACCATTTTTCCTTGGAAAATTATGAATTCCCTTTATGCATCTCAATTTCATCATCATATTCTTCTTTGGTTATACCCAAACCCTCATCTAGTTGACCATTTTTCTTTACAAAATTATGAATTCTCATTGTTGCCCCGACCACAACTATTTGCATTCCAAAGTTGTAACTAGGCATTCAATTTAAAATTTTCCATCTCGATTTCCAAACACCAAATACCAGTCCAATAAAGTTAGGCACGATAAATGATGGAAATTAAATCTCTCGCGTGCATTCCGAAAACGTTGACCTCACCCATTTATCTAGTTGCCAGATTTTTGAAAAAGATATGTAATATCAGAACCCTTATAGGGAGCCATATATCCAGGCTATGTACAAAGCCCAAATCGACTAGGTAATATTTTCTTACGTAATTTTCGAAAAGTTTATTTTCAGTTGTGTACAGCTCATGACAGTCGTGTGTTCCCTATGGTCCTCAATAAAACGAATGTGAAACATACATTGAAATCACATGCAACCTACACGTTCTATGTTGGGAATTCTCTCTTTTATGTCATGGCAGCACAACTTTCACATGCATTCCGTCAATTACACCTGCAATCTTGTAATTTTATAGAAAATGTTGTGTCAATTGAATATGCTTGAACCATCATTCAAATTATATAATTCATTTTCAAATAACATATTGAACCTCAAAAAAGGGATATCGCTCTGGATTCAAGTAATGGTCAACAATGCCTTCATTGTACGCTGGATGCGGTTTAATCATGTGTGTAGTGAAGACTACATATGCACGTAGGATCGTCCTGAAATAATGACAAATGGTCTGTAGTCAATGTCTAAATAGTGTTGCACTTGTCGATACTTGTCCCCATGTGCTAGTATACATGAAAACATTCCAACATGTTCATATATGCCAATGCTTGCGCTGCTTGATAGGTCGTACTTATCTTAGAGAATATGCGATAAGTACAAAAACGTCAGATGATACATCCCAAATTTCCTGAAAACAAGTTGGTGGATAAACATACATATTTTGTAGCATGAAAATATGGCCACTATGTGTTGTTTGGAACAAATATCGATGCATCTTATTCAGTGCCAAGTATTCTTGAACAACTTGATAAGGGTGTTTGTACATGCTTATTAGGTACTTTAGGGAGCCAATTATTGATGAAATTGAGTGAATTTGTATTCTTAATTGTGTAATGATGGCTTTTATAGGCCAAAATCTCAAATTGGAGGAGAAGAAAGCTAGAGGAAGGAAAAGGACCAAAAGTACACAAAACATGACTTTAGAGACTAAAGTGTACAAATGCAAAATGTTCAAGAACCTTGGGCTGCAATTTTTGAAAGGCATGATTGAAAGGAAAGTCAAAATTTGAGGACCAAAATGGAAAGATAAATAGTGGGAGACTGACACACAATTACCCAAAGGATAAAGTTGCAAAAGAAAAAAGGGTTAAAGTGGCAGCTAAGCGCCACGGTTTAGTCACTAGTGGCACTTGGCCGCCACTTATGGCACCTAGGTACCCCGGCTTCGGCTGAAAGTGTTTTGTTTTTGCTTTTAAAATTTAAGGACTATGTGCTATTATGGGGATGATTTCTGGGCCTTTTTAATTGCAGTTTTCAACTATTTTAACTCTATTGAACCCTTTCATTCTTATTCAACATCTTTACAAAGAAAAAAAAAACTAGGCTTGAGAAAAAATAAGAATGAGAAAGAAGGAGTAAATATAAAGCAAGATTTGGTATTTCAAAGGAAGATTCAAGATTTCAACCCTTCATTTCTTGAAGAATACATTCAAGGAACAAGTTTCTACTATTATCTTATATCTTTTCATTATATCCCTCATTTTGTAATGAATTTCATCTCTATTTCATTTTTTTTTTCTATTTCATGGTGTAATGTTAAGTTAAGTGTTTATGGTTGGGATTTATGATTTAACTTGACCTAAGTTTCATTAATATCAATATAATTGCTATTCAATGCTAAAATTGCCATTGTTATTGTGCATTTTTTTATTATGTTTACATTTCCATCATTTATTTGGCCAATAGATGATTGGATTAGGTGGTTTGGCAATTATCGGGAGACTGTTGTGCTTTCAAGACCAAAATAATTAATGTCCTATGTTGTTTTAGGAGATAAAGATATACTGCTAACCTTGGGTGACCCATTAAGTTACTTTCAATACAATTAAATGCGAATGGTTGTGTTTTTGTCAACATAAAGATATAGTAGATAAAACTAATTACCTAGTATTATTTTCGATTGAGAGAGATAATTAGTTAAAACTGGAAAATTAGGTCTAACATTGTAACTAGGTGATTGATATTTCTGGTTTATTGAGATATTAATGAAACGACAGTTAAGCGATATCATAAATTCCAACTTATTTAAAATCTAAAATCTTATCATTTTCACAATTGATAGTCTAATTAAAGTCTAAAATTATTTTTCTTTCATTTCTAACTTCAAAAATTTTGTTGTGTGATCTTTATTGTTAATTTGAATAAACTATCATGTAATTGGAAGAAATATTCTTCGAGGGATCGACTAGGACTCAACATCCACTTTACTACTTGAACGCACCGTACACTTGCGACATATAATTTTAGCGAACAAGTTTTTGGCTCCATTGTCAAGGAGTAGTTTAATCCGATTGCTAATTTAGTTGTTATTCATGCGCATATAGTTCTATTATGAAGTTGACTTCTTAATTTTTGTTTTCCTAGGTCTTCGATAGTGTTTGCATCGATCGCGAAATATCAATCATTTTCGAATTCGATCTGAAAATCGAAGAGACTTTTTTACGAAGGTTAAGAGAATAGCAAGAAGTAAGAAGACAACAACTTGAGATGGCTCAACAAGGAGAACTTGATATGGCCTAACGAAGAGGCACTGTTGACCTTAATGCTCAACTTGAACATGTTCCAAGAGATGGCATTCCTCCGGGCTTTGATAACCGTTGGGTAGGATTCAAAATCCCATGGTGAATGAGGAAGACATGTTATTTCAAGATTTCCTAAACCGTCCTATGGTGAAAAATCAATCGGGTATCATATACCCTTCTCATGAGCATCCGAACTTCCAACTCCGGTCAGATGTTATTAATTTGTTCTCCAATACCATATCACATTCTATGGGAGAATCGATGAAAACCCACATGTTCACATTGAGCAGCTCGTGGTGCTAGTAACTTCAATTATGAAGGGATAAGTGTGGAAGCTATCCGAATGAGACTATTGTACATACTTTGAAAGATAAGGTGAGAGAGTGGCTTGACACTTTACCTAAGGAGAGCATCACAAGTTAAGCTGAGTTGGTACAAAAATTCACGACCAATTTCTTTCCACTTGCTCCTTTGGCTAAGATCAAGCACG
>NC_036243.1:8213781-8294566 GCF_002742605.1 Olea europaea var. sylvestris | reverse complement strand
CAAGGCTCGACTTATAGACATGAATGGATTTTTCATGATTATTGGCATTTGATATGCCTCTTCTATATCTGGAATGATGAAGTTAGTTGGAAAAATAAATTCTCCCACCATGATAAGCATGTATTTGACTATTCCGTAGGGATGTTTCATCGATCTTTGCACCAACTGAAGGCTAGTAAAGGCCACCTTAGAATCTCTCAATCCCAATTTCCTATAAAGAGACAAAGAATTAGATTTATGCTTGCTCCTGAATCAATCGAATAATTTATATTATGTAAATTTCCTATAAAAAAAGGTAAAGTAAAACTCTTTGTATCTTTTATTTTGGGCGAAATCTTGTGCTGGATGATCATGCTACATTCTTCAGATAGTGCTATCATTTCATGCTCGGGTAGCTTTATCTTTTTGTTCAACATCTTCTTCAAAAACTTAAAGTAGTTTGGGATTTGAAGGATTGCGTTAATGAATGAGATGTTGACATGTAACTTTTTGAAGACTTCCAGAAATTTAGTAAACGACCTGTCTAGTTTGACATTTTGTAGCTTTTGAGGAAAATGGGTTATAGATATGAGTGAAGTACTACAAACTGTTACCTTAAGCTATATACTATTTGAGACTAATTATTGATCATTCTCTATTACTTTTTGGGATTGCTCCACTTATTCTTTAACCTTAATCGATATTTGAGTGTTATCTATTTCCTTCCTTTTGTAGTAATTTCTGACAACTGAACATCACTCCTAGTAGTGATGCCTTGAACCTGTCGTACTGTTGGCCACCATCGTAGTCTTTGAAGGAATGGAATGTATGTCACATAAGCCTTAATCGGGGACGGCGAAAGTGAATGATGGTGTCTCTTTGATCTCAAATTCACCACCTTAATTGCTAGTACCTGCTCTTGCAGATCTTCTCTGTGTTTCCAAGCAAGGTACCCTATGGTCTGTTGGTTAATGCACTTGCTATTTGTCCCACCTAGTTCTGTAAGTTATATATAGAGGCCTGTTGATTCTACATTGCTGTCTTAATTTTGGTGATGTACTTGAAAAGTAGATCCTCCAACTATTGCTTATATTCTTGTTGTTGCTAAATTGCTGATGGATTGCCCTTCATCTGGTTTACTTGATCCTAATTATCCATCCACGCATAGTTGTGTTGCTTGTTCAAACTCGGATGATAGCTGTATGGGTAAGGTCCATTTTGCCCCCGATAGTTCTGTGCATAACTGACATCTGCTGGCTAAACCGTGTGAGTGGAAGTTAAAGGGCAGCTGTTATTGATGTGATCTAACCAATAACTTGAGCAAACCGGAGCTGGATGATATATTATGTACATATATTAAGTTAAAAGTGTTAAACTTCATCTTTATTGCTTCTATTTGTGATACTGATGTTATCACTACGTTTACATTATGCATCCCGATTGCCTTTCTCGTAGCCTTCTTATCTGTTGGTCAGTTGGTTTGATTTCCAACAATCAACTCAAATAGATTATGTACTTCATCTACCTTAATTGTTAAAATTGATCTGTCCGTTAAAGCATCTACAATATTATAGAATTCTGAGTGCTATCCATTATAGAAGAGATATATTTATGCCAATTTAGGATGTCAAGATTTGAACACTTTCTAAATACACTCTTGAATTTGTCCCATGCTTCTAGATATGTCTCAAAATCCCTCTGTATGAAAGGATATACTTCATTACTAATTTGATGGACTTGTGATGGCTGGAGGAATTTCATAGTAAATTTTTATACCATGTTAGTCTAATATATAAAGTTCTCGGGAGGTAGTGAATACATCGTGCTTTTGCATCCTCCTTCAAAGTGTAAAGGAGTAAATGAATTCGAAATGCATCTTATGACATTCCCTTGTGGATTATTATTTTGCACAGCATGAGAAAAGTTTGCATGTGTTTGTGTGGATTATCCATTGTTTTTTTACAAAACTTGTGTCCTGATGATTCTAGAAGAGGTTTATGACATCTGGCTGGATATAGAAGTTAGCTTGTAGATAATTACCGACTGCACTGGTGTCGATATAGGATTCACATAATCCACACTAATATAGGCTGAACTGGAAGTGGTTGCTAAATTAGAAGTGTTGCTTTCTGAAGTGCATCCTGAATCTAATTCTAATTTTCAGTCATCCTGTTTTTCTCTGTTCACTTTGGCATTACCTAAAGGTCTTTTCGATCTTATGATGTATAGGGAGGATCTCGATCTTGTCAAGATCTTGCATAAACTGATGGAAATACGCTAAGAGTGAAAACAAGAAGAGATCAAGTATTTCAATTAAAGCCAAAAAAGAACTAAAAGCAAAAAGGAAAAAAGAAAAAATCAAAATTAATATAAACTACTAAACTAAAATTAAATCCCATTACTTCCAACAACGAATCCAAAAACTTGTTTAAGTGAAAGTTGCAAGTATATGGAATTGTAGTACAAGTAATAGAAATCCCAAGTTCCGAATTTATCAATCTCATGACGAATAAGATTTAAAAGGTAGCTCAATAGTTAGTACTAAATTCGTGTCGAGTAGTGACATCAAATGAATGATTTTGTGGTTGTTTATATTATTTCTAATCTATACCAATAAAGCAAGTAAATTGTGATTTTATTGAATGTGAATGATAGTATTGGATTCATAATTCCCCCTATTTTCATCTATTTCAATTATTAATTAATAATTTAGTTAATTTCATGCATTTTTGACAACCGATAATGCTAATATGTTATATACTCTTTTTCAAGATATACCAATCTATAATTAATACTACCTGATCATATTCGTAGTTTGAATTTATATGAAAATCATGCATTTAGTTCATGTCATTTATATGATTGCACATGCCATAAATATTATTCATAATACATATTATCCACGTGTTGATTTTACCACATTTTAAACTTATTGTGAGTATTCCTATACTGTAATAAGTACCTAACTATTCAATTAATGACCAACAATCAAATAGTGCAATGAGAATGCCAAATTAATCAAAAACCCAAGAAATTACTAAATTAAAGTCTTAAATTGAATTAAACAAAAACATGTTTCATCAATCATCCAGTGGAGAGCAAACTAACAAGAATTCAATGCATATTTTGGAGTGATACAGATCAATTAGAAGAGAAGATCCTATACCAATTAGAAAATGGAAGGAATACGAAGTTTGTGAAAAAGCACAGGATGTACAAAAACGTATATAATTTTCAGCTCGTTGTTGAATTTTTGTCCATGAGTATAATCCAAAATGTCTTTTGATTATGTAAAGTTTGTAAAATGGGATCAAATTCGGCCGTTTAAAAGTCTATTTTCGCATTTTTATGTTTTGAATTAGTTAAGGGTATTTTCGTCATTTGTAGTATTTTAGTTTTATTCAGATTTATTTTGTAGTTTTCTAATTTGTTTGGACTCGTCTTTAGAATAAGAGTTTTATTTTGACTAGGAGTTCATTTTATGTTTATAAAAGGCGCATTCATTGTATAATAAAGACATTAATTAGTTTTTGAGAATAAATCATAATGTGAAATTTTCACTTTCCATCTTGTTCTTAATTGAACAGAATTTATTAACTATTTTTAATATTCTTGTCATTCAAACTATTCGAACTTAACAAAGATTCATACTCTTTGGGCGTTCAATAATTCAAGAAAGATTCAGAAGTTTTGTGATCGTAGGGTCAAGATATTGTTTGCAATTGTCTTGATTTTTTGGTTTAACAATTTATCGAGGTCAAACTTTCAAACAATTCAGGTGTGATTCTTGAAACTTGTGATCAAAGGGTTAATATATTGTTGACGATTGTGTTGCTTTCTTAGTTTAATATTTTTGGATCAAACTCTAAACGTTATTTATTAGCTTTTTGGGTTCGATTCGATCTCGTGTGGATTTCATAATTTCAATTGCTACGTGGGTTCGCATCAGTTGGTATCAAAGCTTAGGTTCCAAAAATCAAGGTTATATCTTTTTCCTTTTTATTTGAGTCTTTTGTTTTCTTTGCTTTTATTCTTCGCATTCTTCGTCTTTTAAGTTCTTAATACATAAAAATACCAAAAAAAAATTCAAAATTTGTTTTTATGCTAATTTAGCATCCAAATTAGTTTTTTTTTACTAGTATCATAGTTGAAAAAAATCTCAATATATAAAAAAATTATTATTATTATTATTATTTATTTTGGAAATTGCCTGCAACATACAGTTCATATTCTTTGAGTCAAGATTCGAGGGCGAATCTTCTTGAAGAGAGAGAGAGAGAGAGAGAGGATGATGAGAATCGTGGAGGACAAACAGATCCATCGCATGCTCTAGCGTGATTCAGATCAAATAAAAGAGAAGATCCTAAACTAATTAGAAAACGGAAGGAATATAAAGTATTTGAAAAACGCACAGGATGTAAAAAAAATGTATATAACTTTCAATTCGGCTGTTGGATTTTTGTTCATAAGTACAATTTGAAAACGTTTTTCGATTCTGCACAAGTTTGTCGAATGATTTTGTCAAACCTTTTGGGGGGTCAAATTCAGTTGTTTAAAGGTCTATTTTTGTATTTTTATGTTTTGAATTATTTTAAGGGTATTTTCATCATTTGTAGTATTTTAGTTTTGTTCAAATTTATTTTGTAGTTTTCTATTTTATTTGGATTTGTAAAGTAGAAAATGAAAAAGAAAAATGATTGATGGATAGATATTAAATTAAGGAGAAAAATAAGAAGGAAATTATAAAAAATTATAAGAATGAAATTAAAATTAAAAAATACAAAAATAAAATACAAAAAGGAAAAAAGATAAATTGAAAATAAAATGAAAATAAAAAAACAATTGATAAAAAAGATATTATGTTAAAGAGAAAAAATAAAAAGGAAATATAAAATATAAAAGAAATACAAAATTTAAATACAAAAAGGAAAAAGCTTGAAAAAAAAAAGCAAAAAATGAAATGAAAAATAATTGATCGAAAAGATATTGCAAATAAAATGGAAAAACAAAATGAGAAATAACTGATGAAAAAATAGTAAATTAAGGAAAGGAAATAAAAAAAGAAATTGAAAAAAAAATTAAGATTTAAAATAAAAAAAAGAATAAAAACAAAAACAAAAAGGATTAAGAAAAATGATTTAAAATTAAAAAAATGAAAATTTATAATAAAAAAATAAAATATATATTTCAACCTCAAATTCAACTTTTCTTCCATTTTAACTATAAATCAACTTCAATATTTGTATTAGAATTCATAAATTAAAACATTCCATGAAAAAATTCAAATCTCTACATTCACATTTTGGTAATGATAGATACTTGATTGAAACGCATTGCGCCGCATTACGCATTTTAGAATTTTGTTAAAATGTAATGTTAATTAGCATCAGTATAAAAATACTAGTCATGGTAGTACTAATGTAACATCAAATGAGAAATATAATTAAGTAAATCATTTAAATCTATCTATAATTGTGCCTATTGCTTTGCAACATGCAGGCGATATTGCATTATTATTTATTTAACTATATAGTTTTCATCAAAGCCTGTATAGTAGCACTAATCATTAAATGTAATGTTAATTAGCATCAGTATAAAAATACTAGTCATGGTAGTACAATGTAACATCAAATGAGAAATATAATTAAGTAAATCATTTAAATCTATCTATAATTGTGCCTATCGCTTTGCAACATGCAGGCGATATTGCATTATTATTTATTTAACTATATAGTTTTCATCAAAGCCTGTATAGTAGCACTAATCATTGACACTATATTGCATTATTATTTATTGAAGCACTAATGATTGATGTTTGATCGAAACACATCACAATACATTGTGTATTTTAGTAATGTTAATTAACACCACATTATACTAGTTTTTGTAGCACTAATGTAACATTAAATGAAAAGTATAATTAAGTAAATCATTTAATTCTATTTATAATTGTGCCTATCACTTAGCACCACGTAGGCTTATGTTATATCATTAGTGACGTTAGATTGCATTATTCTTTATTTAATTATATAGGTTTCATCAAAATGTCCAAAATATTCATTTCATTGTGTATTCCTAGTTTGCCCTTAATGAAAATGTCCCATCACATAAATTGCTCAAAGCTAGAGGTACAAATAATCATTTGGTCCAAGAAATGGGAGAACGGTTCAGCATAATGCGCTACACATACTATATAATTGCACATTCATCTAAGAAAAGTATACATAATTACAACGGTTTAAGCATACACTTTCAAAAACAAGAAACTTGTCGAAAAGTTTCACAAATAAATTATTGCAATTGTGACAACCTGATAATAGGTCAAAATTCACAATACACACTCAATTACGATCACGCTCACAAATTGCATATTTTTAGAGTTACAATTACAAATTTAATTGTAATCACACATTTTTTAGATATAAATTATTTATTTTATCGATCACAAATTAACCATTTTATTGACCATAATTACTCAAATAGTTGATCATAAATGCTCTTCACCCCATCGCACTCCATCACCACCGACACCAATTGAACACCACTCTACCTCATTAGCATCGTCGCTGTAACTGCCATCACCATTGTACCACACCATCACCAACAACTGCGATTTTACAACAGCAAAACAACCACCAACAAAAATTACCCAGAAACTTCGATTAAACAAATAAGTTTAGATCGGAGAAGGAATTAACCACCCAAAACATCACCATTGTACCACACCATCACCAACAACTGCGATTTTACAACTGCAAAACAACCACCAACAAAAATTACCCAGAAACTTCGATTAAACAAATAAGTTTAGATCGGAGAAGGAATTAACCACCCAAAACCCCCCAAAAATACCCTTAAACCCAACCATTACCACTGCATAGCTACGCTGCTTCGCGCAATGGCGGTGCATATCGCATTGATAAGCTCGCTACGGATGATGCTATGGTGGTCCTGCAATTAGAGAATGAGGAAGGTGAGAAGTTTTATGAGCTCTTGCTTGGATGGAAAATGAATTTGGATTTAAGAAGTGGAGGGGGTAGGATGAAGAGGATATATTTCATTTTTTTGAAGTATAAAGTTGAAATCTTAATTTTTTAAATGATATGTTAAAATGTAGGCTCAGGGGTAATTTTCACTGAATTTAACATATTTTACTTTAGCTTTGTGGGGGCCATGAAGCCACTAAAATATTGTTTTTGCAAGCTAAGAAAAAGAAAGTCTTGACTTCTCTCTCAATTGACCAGAGTAGAACTCCTTTTTTTCCTCAACAGCTGGCACCAGACAATGTCAGACGCCACCATTTCTAACCTAACCCAACAGAAACACTTCAATTTGTATCGTATCCTCGTTTTGCATCGTATTCTTGCAATTTCCAACTCGTTTCAAGTAATTCTTCGATTTGTAGAAGATTCAATTTTTAGGAAAGTCCAACGACAACGCCTGCAAGTGAACAAGCTAGGTAAAAAGAAAAAACAAAATGGAGATCGCCACTGTATTTGTGGTTGTTTTATGGGTTTTTAGTTTTGGGGGAGCAGAGTCAATGTACATGGTATACAATACTTCACAGGGCATAGTCCCCGACAAGCTAAATGTTCATTTGGTTCCTCATACCCACGATGATGTTGGCTGGTTGAAGACTGTCGATCAGTACTATGTGGGCTCTAACAATTCCATCCAGGTCTCTTCTCTATTGTTAATTATTTCAAATATCTACTTGGATAAGTAATAAATTTATGATAATTGTGTAAATAATGTAGGGAGCATGTGTGCAAAATGTGTTGGACTCTCTGGTGCCGGCTCTGTTGGCTGACAAGAACAGGAAATTTATCTATGTTGAGATGGTTAGTTAGTTAATGCCTATCTACCTTATTTTGTTCTGTCTTTTAAGAGTTGTAACATACTTTGGGTTGTTTGATTGTTAGTTTAAGGAAAGCTTTGAGCGTTCAGAATATTTGCACAACATTGTGGGTAACACCATTTTTTTTCCCCTTTAATAATTGCCTAAGCTTGTATTAAGACTTGGGGTTGGGGTCTATCATAAAAGGTCAATCTCATTAAGAGAAGTAGTGAAAACCGTTAGAGCATCTCTAAGAGTATCTTATGTATTATAGAGTTAAAATTTTTATACACTCCAACAAGCTGTCTATTTTGGCTCTTCATCTTACTAAGAAACATTTATTGATTTCTCTTCATATTCTATATAACATTATTTTTTTATATGTCAATTAACCAATCAATGCAATCATTATACATCAAAAATAGATAGTTATTTTGCCAAATCCATTCTCTATTTTAAAAAGTTAAAATAAAGAGTTTTTTAGAGCTCATTTTTAAGAATTGACAGTCTAAAATAAAGAGCATTTTGTATTTAGAGACCCTCTTGGAGATAATCTTCTAAGATGTTCTATATTTCCATCCTCATTCGATTTATAATTTATCCCTTAATATGTCCTACAAGATGGTGGTTTATTTGAGCAAATCAATCTTTAAATTTTCGTGTCATTTTTACTAGTTTAATCATATTGAATTGTTTGTTTGAGTTTAATGAGCTCTGATATCATATTAAGGACTTGTCTTGGCGTGATTAAAAAAACCAAAATTTGGACCGTTGGGTGCAATTTTATACATAGACTAATTTGAAGTTTTGGTCATATCAACCAGACCCATGCTGTCTTTGATCCAAATAAGCATTGCGCGTTGACCGTTTTAACCCTCATGAATTTGGTTTGAATTTGTCCCATTTGTCCTAAAAGTGGTGTGCAATAGAGAGGGCAAATTTGGGAAGTAGGATGTAAAAGCTACTGCATTTGCTTGAATATTTTTCAGCCGAGTTTCAATAAAAAATTATCTTAATGCTGGACCAACAGTCCAAATTCAGGTTTCCATCACGTCCAGACAAGGGTGAAGACTTGGACTATCTAAAAAGGTTAACCTTATTATTATTATTTTTTATGACCGTGAGTATTCAAGCCAGCTTACGCGCACCTCTCCTAATCACATGGGGCCTTGAAGTTTACAACTGGATACTCATCTTAGTGGGTCTAAGGGGACTCGAATTGGAGACCATTGGGGAGCAAACCCAAAGTCTGACCACTGAACTACCTCTCAGGGTTAAAAAATATTAACCTTATTAAGAGAAATGGCCCAAACCCTTATAAGTTGGTCTGTATTTTCATCTTTATTTGATATTAGATTTATCCCTTAATAGCTCAATTAAACACTCCCATCTTCTTGGAGTGGGAAAAAGAAAAAAAGGAAAAAAAAAAAAAAAAAAAAAAAAAAAGAGAGAGAGGAATTAGACCAGCAGCCTATAGAATTTGATTGTACTACATGTAAATGGGACAAAATTTCTTCAATCAAATAGAAAAACTTCCCCGCCTTGTGTTTGACACCTCATCTATATGTAAATCATTATGTAACTACATTATGTACGAGTAACATTATTCTATAGAAATATATGCATATTTAAAACCCGAAATGTAAACTCTTGTTGATATTTGCTGCAGGCATTTTTTGAACGATGGTGGAAGGACCAGAGTGAAGCGGTCCAACTCACAGTGAAGCAACTAGTTAGCTCTGGTCAACTTGAATTCATGTAAAGTTTTCTGATTTTTGACTCATGTCTGCCCAATTGATTCTTTGCAAACTCAGTCACTGCATGATATATGGTCCTGACAGGTGTTTGAATATCCAGTTCCTACAAGGAAGAGCAAATATATATGAATTTTATATGTAAATGACAATGTTCTAAACTTGTCATTATCTTGTTCTTAGAATTTGTCACAGTATTCAAGTAGAGATTATTACCACCATATTTCAAAAAATTCAGTTCTCATTCAGATTATCCATATTCTTGTTCTAGAAATGGGGGAATGTGCATGCATGATGAAGCAGCGACGCATTACGTTGACATGATTGAGCAGACAACTCTAGGGCACAATTTTATTAAGAAGGAGTTTGGTGTGACTCCAAGAATTGGTTGGCAAATCGATCCCTTTGGGCATTCTGCTGTGCAGGCTTACTTGTTAGGAGCGGAAGTAAGTATCTGTCTTTTGTCGAGTTTTAGCCAGGGCCAATTTTCTCTTTCAGATAACAGTACCAAAATGGTGTATTTGATACTAATGATACTCAATACAATGTATTATGGCTATTAATTCCATAAAGAAATTGTAGGCTTCATTACTTGTCGGAATGCTTTTCTACTTCTGCAGATTGGATTTGATTCACTTTTCTTTGGGCGAATTGATTATCAAGACAGAGCCAAACGGAAATATGAGAAGAGTCTTGAAGTCGTTTGGCGGGGTTCTAAGAGCCTTGGTTCTGCTGCACAGGTATGTGGCAAACAAGTTTTTCCGTTTCATGAATTGATATTTGCATTATGTATCATGTTTAATATGCCACTGAAGGAGACTTCTTTCTGTGACATCATTAGTTTCTTCCATCAACTTTCAGATTTTTGCTGGTGCTTTCCCAGAGAACTATGAACCCCCTTCTGGTTTCTACTTTGAAGTTAATGATGCTTCACCTGTCGTTCAAGTAATCATTTGGAAAACCTTGATATCTTTCTTCATTATCTCCATGTATTTCTTCACCCTATTATATATTTACATTTTGTTTTTTTTTTTATGCATTAAAATTGAAGGATGATCCCACTTTGTTTGATTACAATGTTCAAGAGCGAGTTGAAGACTTTGTAGCTGCTGCACTGTCTCAGGTAATTTGGTCGTTTCTGTTTGACATCAAGTTGAAATGTGAAGTATCTAAATATGCGTTTAAAATGCCTCATTTGTTAAATTGGCAGGCTAACATAACTCGGACAAACCATATTATGTTTACAATGGGAACTGACTTTAAGTATCAATATGCACACACATGGTTTAGGCAGATGGACAAGCTCATTCACTACGTCAACATTGTAAGTGTCCTAAACTTTCTTAAATGTATTCTTCTGTTTTTACTTCCTTCTTACAGTAGAAAAACAAGAGGTTTTGAATTTAGAGTGCCATGTTTCTTTCATATCATTACTGCTTTGAACCAATCTAGGACCATCACTGACCATGAATATTTAAAAAAAAAAAAAAAAAAAAAAAATTTACTGTTCTTATTAAAACCGATCAACAAGAAATAGCAACAAAGAATTGTCTGTATTGGATTTCTTCCCTTTTCAACTCTGCTAATTCAAAGCTAATTCATCCAAAATTCCAGAAAATAGAAATTTGACTCTACTAAAATCTTTCATTTCTACATTCTTTGATACTTTCAGGGGGGAAAATGATTTTGTAAATTTTTCAGGTTAGTATTGTTTGATCAATTGTCCTTTGTCGATGGGGTCTGTAATCTTTTTCAGTTTATGAAAATGAATATTAAATAGTTTGCTTAATCTGAAATTTCTTACACCCGTCTTGTAATGTCCCAAGTCATAAGATCTGGATTGTTACTTAGAAACGTACATTTGCTGCAAGATGAAGCTCCTTGGATTTTTATTTTTATTTTATTTATATATTATTATTATTATTTTACCTTGTATCTAAATTATGAAATTAGATTATAGTAAATTGATTTGGATGTTTAATCATGAATGGAAAATTCGAAACGAACTACAACGAAAATGGAACTGAAATGGAAATTGGCCTTTGGGACCACATGGCGTGCCCACCCCCTAGAACTTCACCATTTGTTTTGAAACTCCATTTAGATCATCAAAATATAACATTCAACCCCAGAGAAAGTAAAGAACGAGGAATGGTTTATGCTAATGGAAATTGCTGTCATATAGGTTCCTATGATGCAATGAATTAAGACCACACTTATTTCACTCACGAAATGGATTCGGATTAACATGAAGTTTTTATAAAAACTCGTAGAGCTTTCAAACGCCACAAGCTCTGACCAAAAACTTGAAGATTACATGACATGTAAACAAATTGAAAATCAGAAACTGCCTAACTAAATGTCTTCTTAACCTAATTTGATTCCATTACTTGTACATAAATGTACTCAAATCCATATTTCGATTACCAAAGACAGTCAAATATAGCAAATCACAAGGTTAATAATAACATAACTGAACTTTAGATAGAGGAAGTCTCTAAACATCTTTCAAGGTTAACTTTAAACTTATTAATCATTGCTTAAACTTACTTTAATTAGACTAACACTTTGCTGCGTCCTTCCACCTTCCTATACCGTTGTAATACCCACATCCTCACTGTCTCATCTTCAATCCGTCGGTCAGTCAATTACATCTAAACATTTATTAGGAAGGGCGAGTGTGAAAACACTCCTTAGGAACAATTCATGTGCACACCTGAATTCAACTAATTAAAATCCTCAACATTTAATCATACAAGTAACTTTGAACGTATAAGGATCAAGGATTACTGGCAAAATTCATGTTTCAAAGAACTTTTCATTGATCCCGAAGAGTCTTTTACTGTCCCTATGAACTTATTGTACTGATTTTGGCCAAACATAACATTTTCATGGGAAACTCATTTTACAAAGTTAATCAAACATGGAAACGCCATAATTAACTAAAAATAGTTTATTAAATTTTCACTGCACTTTTTCTCACCTTGTTCTTGAATTGAAAACCTGAGAATCCTTTCCTTGAGACATGAAACCCGGAATCTTCCACAAAACAAAATACTATAGTCACCCCTTAATATTCTTCTTGAATAATGACTTAAAATTGCAGAAACTTGAGAGAGAACAAGGGAAAAGTAAGCGTGTGATGGGAATGGAGATTGAATGAAAATACTTTCTTGTAACTTCTCCTTTAAATTTCACAAATCAATGAAAAATTAAGGTGTAAGTTATTGCCGAATCTTTTCCATGTTAAATAAACTTTAAGGGGGGAGTTGATGAATTCTACAACTCCCAAAAGCCAAAAATAAAATACTTTGAAAAACATCAACATGTAGAATAAAATCCAAAGGGTTTTCCCTTGGTTAATTTTCAAAATTTCTTAGGATTTTATCTATTCCACACGTTTAACTAAGATTATATATATATATATATATATATAATCAATTCATCAACAGAACTGGAAAGGGTGAGATTCGAACCTTAGGTAAGAATAACTCTTACAACTGATTTGCAATTTGATGCTTTAGTCCACTATGCCATCTCTCCCACTTGAAAAAGAGAATTACTACATTAAACATAGAATAATGCTATTTATCATTATGATGGTGGAACATCGGTGATATGACAGTTCATGTGAAATAATGGGATTGGGTAGTACAATTTTTATGAGAGAGTGAGGGGAAGGTGACGTGGTCTCAAGAGAGAGAAATGTGAGGAATAATGGGTTGTCACATCCCTGATGTTCTATGATCATGATGATAAATAGCATTACTTTTACGCATAATGTAAGGAGTCTTTCTTTCTCTATTCTATTCTATATGGGTTGCCTCTGTCATAAACCATGACAACGCAATTACTTGTCAAGGGAATGAAATAAAATCCTTTTCCAATTTTTCATCACTTAAGTGGGCCGACTCCGAGGTTTATCTACTGACTGCCTAAACATAACAATCAAGAGAAATAAAAATTTGGGGCCCTTAACATTGGGTTCAAAAGAAGCTCCTAAATGGCAATGGGTGTATTACTTAGTGAATAGTTTCATAATGTAAATTGATTTTATCTGATCCTTGTGGTCTCACATTTACACACACCACCTACATGGGCATATTGCCAAGCAATTATTCATAAAGTAGGACATACGTGTCAATTTAAATTCTTTAAAATAGTCCATTTATATATTATATCTGTATTCCTTTCCATGTCCTTGATGGGTTAAGGACATGTTTCTCGTGAGTTGGACTGGAAACAATAAGAACACTTTATAACATGCCACATGGCATGACGGATGTGCTCGATGAGTGTCCCTAAAGTATACTACAATGCCAGAAATTTTTAAAATATATAAAGTAGGCATACTACGTGGCAGGTTGGACACTTGTCTTGGAGCTTCCTAGGAGTGTCGGTGTCCACCATAACATGACAATAGTCAACCACCAACACAGATCGCCTTAATAGTATTGACTTGCATTAAATGCTTGATGTACTCTGTTAAGTTCCCATGATATGGATAGATTCTCTTCCATTATTTCTGAGTCCCTATCTCAGCATGTCTAGATCTTCAGGACATTCACTCTGTATGTTTGTGTCAATATTTGATGCAGGTTCCCTCCTTTCTTTTTTGCTATCCTGTAGTATTATGTTGCTATTATCAGTGTTAAAATACAACAACTGACTTGCAAAAATTCCAGGATGGACGTGTAAATGCACTGTACTCAACTCCATCCATATACACTGATGCGAAACATGCAACTGAAAAATCCTGGCCTGTTAAGACTGAAGACTTCTTTCCGTGAGTGATAAGTAGAGCAATTCTCTGTTCTATTTTACATAAGACTTTTTCATTTGGATTCCACCTTAGAGATTAAAGAATTATCTTGTCAGATATGCAGATCGTGCACATGGTTACTGGACAGGGTACTTCTCGAGCAGACCAGCCATCAAACGTTATGTTAGAATGATGAGCGGCTATTACTTGGTATCATTTGACTTATGTTTTCATAATGTTAGACCCGATGCATGGTGATGATTTTGATGTACTTCCGGATATTTAGGCAGCGAGACAACTAGAGTTCATCAAAGGTAGAAATAAATCTGGGCCCCACATAGACTTGTTGGCTGACGCTCTAGCAATTGCTCAGCATCATGATGCAGTTACTGGAACAGAGAAACAGCATGTGGCTAACGATTATGCGAAAAGACTGTCAATGGGATATGTGGAGGTGCAAGTTCAATTGACTATTAGTTTTTTGACATTTAGTACTGTATTCATTACCTTGAGTCAATTTAGAAGATTAATCAGTCATGCGTTATCTGTCTGCAGGCTGAAAAGGTAACATCATCATCATTGGCTTGCTTGGTAGATTCCATATCATGCACCAGGGGTCGAAATGCGAAAACAGAATTTCAACAGGCAAAGAGATACATTTAACCTTTTAGCCATTATGCTTCGTTGTCCTCATAGCTTTAGATTCCTGAAACATTTTTCAAGCAATGTCAACAGTATAATTTTGACTTTAACATGAAAAGCCTTTTATGTTGAATTCTGTAACTAATTGCAATGTGCCGGCCATTATTATATCAATTATGAGGCATGTAAACCCAATCTAGTTTAGATGCTTGATGTTTAGTTTAGCACTGAACTGGATAGCAGTACATCAGCTGATATACAAGGCGTAGTAAAACTAAAATGTTTTGGAATATGTTGTTTACTCCCTCTGAGCCTGTAGAAGATTTTTTGCTCAACTATTTCTCTGCTTTGTCTTTTCTTAAGTCTTTGATTCTTGGTAATTGGAATTAATATTATGGGAAGATATAATATTAAATATGCAACAGAGTTCTCATGACATACAATATATGTGCCTATGATTGACAGAAAATCAAAATTATGAAACGACTTGTGTGCTGCAATCTTCATCTTAGAGTCCAGAAATTATTTTGTGATAATGGATTGAGATCCTGATGCTTGTAACCTTTTCTCAGTGTCCACTTCTGAATATAAGTTACTGTCCTCCATCAGAAATTGATATCTCCGATGGGAAAAACCTGGTAGGGGTTTAATAATTTATTTTTTTATTTTTATTTATTTTTTCACTTCTTGTTTCACTAACAAAAAAATTATCATTTCCTATGACTTTTGGAAGTATAATTCAACATCTAACATATGTACCTCCTTTTAGATTGTTGTGGTCTACAATGCTCTTGGATGGAAGAGAGAAGATGTAATCCGTATACCTGTAGGTATCCCAATTCTGATCTTGATTCTAGGTTTTATTAATTGTAAGCATTGCTAAGCCCATGTTTGAGCCCCATTTTTCAAAAATTAATTTTTTTTTTTTTTTTCAAAATTCATTCTTAACTGAACATTCTCTCAATAAAATAATTTTACGTGTAACTGAATTTTTTTTCTATTTTTTAACAACAAATTCTCTAAAAAAAAATCAATATTACAAAATCTATTTTTCTTTGAAAATGGGGCTCAAATAAGGGCTAAATTTTACAAGTTTTTTTTTTTTTTTTTTTGTGAAGATTGAAATGTTTCTTCAGTCAATTTTTTGTCACAAGTTTTTATTTTATATATAGCCCCTGTTCAATAGATTTTTATTTAATTCAAAGTCAATAATTAATTTTAATTACATATTTCGTAAGACCCACAACTTTTCAAACTTTAATTTCCTCAACTTTTATCAAAATCTATTAAAAAACTAATTTTAATCCCCACCAGATATGGCATAATTTAATCAGTGTATCTTCATACTCAATTAAAGTCAAAAGTTTTCGTATCCATGTGTGTTCTGCATACATGAAATTAGACGTGTCTTTTGGGACATAACAATCATCATGATATCAACAACTGGGAACTTGCATTGTTATGTTACAAGCTTGATCAATAAAGCAAAGGAAAAAGAGAGATTTTGCAGTCATTTTATTTAGTAGTACATTCTCCCAAATTTGTATAACTTGAATTCCTGATGAACTCTAAAATGGCAATCGGGAATATAGTTGAATGACTACCTGGTCAAGCCCATCTTTTGGCCAATAATGAATGATATTGACGATAAATCCCAGTAAGGTTTCAACCTTTTTTGCAAAAAGCATGGGTAGACATTATATAAAGACTGGACTTTTACATCATATTTTAAAAAGCATAATATGGAGGTGCTCGTGAATTCAACTAGGAACGAAAATAGTGAATTTACATTGATATTAGTTTATATTCTTCATTCTATAAATATGGGGCTCGTGCATTTAACTAGGATTGCAAATAAAGAATTATGTTTATATCAGTTCACATTCTTCATACTGTAAGTAGAGGGAAAAAGTCTTCCATTTTGTACCATGCGGATTTACAAATAAAATTCTCTATAGGTTACGAATGAAGATGTTACTGTACGTGATTCTGCTGGAAGGGTGATTGAATCCCAGGTCCTTCCTTTATCTGAAAATTATATGAACTTGAGAAACTACCTTGTAAAGGCATACCGGGGTCAATCACCAAGTAAAACACCAGAGTATTGGCTTGCATTTTCAGCATCTGTACCAGCTCTTGGATTCAATACATATACAATTTCAAGAGCGAAAACTAAAGGTGTGGTCCATGATTTCTTTGGGTTAAGTGTTTCTTTGCAGGAAGACCATGTCAATGAAATTTCCTGAATTTATGGTAACATTGATTTGCATTTTTATGTCTTTCTTGAAATAGGTGCTAGTTCAGCAAGATCATCTGTACACTCACTTCGAAGAGGCGAAAAATCGACTATCGAAGTGGGTCATGAAAATCTTAAGCTCACATTTTCAGCCGAGGAAGGGAAACTTACTAATTATATGAACATCAGAAGTTTGGTAAGCAACATACCTGAGAGTTTCACATGATTTCTTCTATATCACGTCTTTCCTTATGCTTAAGAATATAATTTATTTCCTTTAGGTCTGTTCTTCTTTGCAGCTGTCCTTGTTGTTCATATATAACATTGTTATTTTCCCTGCATAACTGATACCTATGACCATTGAAGGTTAACGAAAGTATTCAACAGTCTTTCAGCTACTATGCTGGATATAACGGAAGTGATGAAAGTCCTCAGGTCATCTAAATTTAACTCTTTGCACACTATCTAAGCTCTTCACCTCTGCCCTCTTTCATTTGACTTTAGTTTGTATTTGTCATGATTTGTAACACATTCCTCTCTAAATTTCTGTTTCTGGATCTATTATTTTCTATTGAAGTCATCTGGAGCATATGTCTTCCGTCCAAATGGTACATTTCTCTTAGAGCCAGCGAAAAAGGTGCAGTGTTGTCAAGATTCAGCTCAGGAGTGCAAACAACTTTCCACTCAAAATGCTTGAACTAAATTTTCACCTGAATTTGCAGGACCTTCTAACAGTTATACGAGGACCTATTATTGATGAAGTTCACCAGCAGATTAATCCGTGGATTTATCAGGTGCATTTCTTCATTTATCTTAAACAAATATCAGATTTGACCATGAAAATTAGAAGTTGAATAGAGAAGTCATTATGCATATGACAGCGTCACATAATTGTTGTCCTCTCATAAAAACCATCCTTTCGATGTAGACTGCTCAAAAACAATACTTCTAAGTTCCAACAATGGGTGAGTGGAAGTAATGGCTGTTATATGGCAACAGATCACAATTTTCTTTTGAGCAATGATAATGACAAGCAACCTTGGAAGTCCCTTTCTATCGTCTTGTTCCTATGGAAACTGATTCTTCATTCATTATGTGTCGATGCAGATTAACCGCCTTTACAAGGGAAAGGAGCACGTTGAAGTTGAATTCACAGTATGTTTACGTATTTGACATTGAACTATAATCTGGATTAATAATGTATAGATAATATACATCCTGAGTTTCTTCCAGGTGCAGTAACAGGTTGAAGTAGACATAATGGAAGATACTAGTTCTTTTTATAGTGCAGTAAAATGTTTTTCATGGAATCAGGTTGGCCCAATCCCTGTGGAGGATGGAATTGGAAAAGAAGTGGCTGCTCAAATCACAACTAACATGGAGACTAATAAAACATTCTACACCGATTCAAATGGCCGTGATTTTATTAAAAGGGTATATTTTTTGGTCTTTGTGGCCGCACCTACTGCATATATTTTTGCCTGGATGCGTACAAATAAAATAGTTTAGGGGGTGTTTGATTCTCATTTTTCCAAAAATACATTTTCTCTCTCTTCTTTTCAACCACATATTCTTCATTAAAAATATTATTACACAATCAAAAACTTTTCATTATTTTTCAACTAAACATTTTCCATCAATCTACTATTCCAAAATACATTTTTTAAAAAGAATGGGGCTCAAACACACCCTTAAATTGTATAAAGATGATGAGCATGAAAATTGAAGAAGTGGTCCTTCAATTTATATTTATTGGTTACATTTTCTTACATGTGATGATAGAAATTTATTTGCTATTCAGATTCGTGATTATAGGACAGATTGGGACTTGAAAGTGAATGAACCTGTTGCTGGAAATTATTACCCTGTATGTTTCTCTTCATCAAGATTTTTTAAATGTCCAAATACTTGCGCAGATAATACATGAACATTGTTATTGAGTTCTTGAACAATAATAATTTTCCTCCTACAGTGTTGGTCAAGATTGAATTTTTCGTACGCAGATAAATCTTGGTATTTACGTAGGAGATGATAAGAGTGAACTTTCAGTCTTGGTGGACAGAGCTGTGGGAGGATCAAGCTTAGTAGATGGACAGATTGAACTGATGCTTCACAGGTTTTTTATTACCTTATTAGTTGTTTCACTATCAATCGTATATCAAAGTTACCATACCTTCAAATATACAACTTTTCTTTCTTACGTAGGAGATTACTACGTGATGATTCTAAAGGTGTTGCTGAGGCATTAAATGAAACAGTTTGTATTGATAAGAAATGCACGGGATTGACGGTGAGTTTATTCAACAAACTCCATAATACTTTTATGCGCATCCGATCATCCCAACCTGGTTGCCTTGCCTTTATCAATGATATTATGCCCTTGTTTGGGCTCCATTTTAATCCAAATTTGGGGAAAAATGAGTTTTGAAATAGTAATTTTTGGAGAATGTGTGTTTAAAAAATAAGAAAAAGTTTTCAGTTTACATTTAATATTATTTTATGGAAGAATGTGTGGTTGAAAATAAATTTTGAAAAAATGGTGGCCAAACATAGGCTATATGAAAGAAGGAAAGTCTTGACGCACCTAAATAACCCCATCCCTTTCCATGAAAGTATTTTAAATATCGCATTTAGTTACTTTTTTAAGTGTTAATCTTCAGTTTGGCCTTAAATAATATCTGTTAGTACAAGTGGTTATTACCTAAATTGACTGCTCTAGTTCATTTG
The DNA here is from genome assembly GCF_002742605.1 of Olea europaea var. sylvestris. Lineage (NCBI taxonomy): Eukaryota > Viridiplantae > Streptophyta > Magnoliopsida > Lamiales > Oleaceae > Olea > Olea europaea. The sequence continues at coordinate 8,274,629 of NC_036243.1, read as the reverse complement.
TAGATCCAAGGAAAATATTATTATAGAATAGATCCACTTGGAGAGGGTGCAAAGTGGCGCCGTACAACTGGTCAAGAGATATATTCTCCATTTCTTTTGGCCTTCACTGAAGAGGTGTGGAAATTAGTGTCAAAGTTTCCTATTTTATTTTACTGTTGCCTGAGCATGAAGTTCTTCCTCAGGTCAAAGATAATTGGATGAGCTCTCATGTACCGACCTACTCAGCGATCGACTCGTACAGTTTGCCCGATAATGTAGCTATTATAACATTACAGGTGATTTTCACCTATCCTTGTTACATGAATATCATTTCTTTGTTTATTAATTTTTTCGGGAAGGAGAGGGAAGCAATAAGAAATACTTCTTGTGATCTTTAGATGTGAATGATCAATTCTATTATTGGGCTTGACAGAAACTATGTACTTGAATCCTCATTTTATTCAGCATTTTAAGATAAACATTTTACTTTCTAATAATGCAGGAGCTGGACAATAGAAAGGTTCTCCTTCGCTTAGCACATCTATACGAGGTTGTGATCTCTCTTTTGTAACTAGGAACACGATTTAGCATATAGCATTAATGCAATTTTCACTCATACTCTTATCTTACTGAAAATTTGAAATCTCTTTTCGCTTTGATGCTGCTATACAAAGATGGAAGAGGACAAGGATCTTTCCGTGATGACAGAAGTCGAGCTGCAAAAGCTTTTCCCTGGCAAGAAGGTAGATGGGAGGTTCTTTGTTCTTGTTAACACAACCAACCACTGAGGTTTAGCTACACTATTAATAATATTCTCAATTTATTTATAGATTGGGAAGCTTGTAGAGATGAACTTATCAGCAAATCAAGAAAGGTCAGAAATGGAGAAAAAGAGATTGGGGTGGAAGGTTGAAGAGGAGTCCGTGACCAAGACCACAAGTAGGGGAGGAGCAGTTGATCCTGCTAAACTAGTAGTGGAACTTGCTCCCATGGAAATTCGAACCTTTGTTTTGGATTTTGACCAAACTTTCAGCACTCAAGTGTTTGATGCTTAAAGAGGAGCAGTGGGATTGAAATAATGTTGATAGAGAAACTATCTTGAAAGATTTGTGCAAGGATGGGACTACCATTTCTGATCTGATCTCATGCAAATAAATGGATGCATGTTTTCCTTTCCTTCTCTCCCTCTTGGCACTCGCACATGCCTGCACATGACGATGTTAAGTTGAAAATCTAATCAATGGCATTGTTATTTTTTCTATCCGTCTGAGAAAATTGGCGATCTATGTTTGGTTTATTGAATGACCATTGGATGTCAAATCACTGGCATTGTTATTTTTTCTTCCGTTTGAGAAAATTGGTGATGTATGATTGTTTTGTTCGAAATACTTTTTCAGTAAGAGGGAACTTTGGGCAAGGTCTTTGGATTGAGCTTGTGGAATGAAGAATTTGGAGGGAATCAAGTGATGATCAGCTAGCCCGTCACTGTTTTGTGTCACAGGATGCAATATGGCCGAGTAGTATGTAGATCAACCGTGCACTATCCATCGCCACTATACTTTATACTCGTCAGTCAATTACTTGCTCTTGAGTGTATATATACACAATAGATAAAGGGCCCCATCCCTCGATCAAGTATCTTCGCAAGGTAAAATTACTGGCTAATTTTCTTGTCAATCTCCGCTGTGTGCATATCAATCAATCATCAAAGTGCAGGTGATGGACGATAAGTATAGTATGTAGATCAACCGTGCACTATCCATCGCCACTATACTTTATACTCGTCAGTCAATTACTTGCTCTTGAGTGTATATATACACAATAGATAAAGGGCCCCATCCCTCGATCAAGTATCTTCGCAAGGTAAAATTACTGGCTAATTTTCTTGTCAATCTCCGCTGTGTGCATATCAATCAATCATCAAAGTGCAGGTGATGGACGATAAGTCATTGTTGCTTATTATATAGACGTGTCACACCCTCGTTGATATAAACGTCGACCCTTCTAAACTGCCCGCAAACCATAATCTGGGCACTGAAACTCGTAAGGTCATTATAATGGTAGCCTTTTCAAATTTGGAAACTCAACCTTTTGTATTCCATGCCTATGTATCATATATTTGCCAAAAGTGTCGTGGATAGAGAGACAAGGAAAATAAAGAATAAAAGTTTCTTAAACTTGTGTATTTATTAAGAACTAAAGTCCTATATTTATAAAAAACAATCAGAGATACAATGATGATAATTTTTAGGGTTGCAGAGGTAAAATTGTCATTTGCTAATAAATTTATCATTTACACCATCTGATTGAGTGATACATTACAAAATATTTGTTTCGTTAAAACTTCGTTTGATAAAAATCCATTGGAAAAAAATCAAACAAAGTAAAAAAGAGTATAGTTATTTTGAAATGTTAAAAATAAATGATGTTTCATTAAAACATTATTAAGAAAATTTAGTGGGATAAAATATAAGCAAAAGAAAAAGACTAGCCACTCCCCTTATGTTGATCATTGAAAACCTTTGAGTCAATGCATTCCAATTTCTTGAATGTAGATATTGGAAGTGCTTTTGTAAATAAATTAGCCACATTTTCTCTTGAACAAATTTGTTGAACATCATTATCATCACTCTTTTAAACTCATGTGTATAAAAGAATTTTGGAGAGATATGATTCGTCCTATCACCTTTGATATAGTCTTATTTGAGTTGTGTAATACAAACTGCATTGTCTTCATACAAACTTGTTGGACTATCTTTTGTTGAAGTTAACTCGCATGACGTTTGGATATGATGGGTTATATCCCTCAACCATACACATTCTCAGCTTACTTCATGAATTGCAATAATTTCGGAATGATTTAAAGATGTTGTTGTTAAGAATTGCTTCACAGATTTTCATGATATAACTGTTTCTCCACATGTAAACACATATTTTGTTTGTGATTTAACTTTACGTAGATCAGAAAGATAACCTGTATAAGCATATCCACTAAATGACCTATCAAGTTTTGAGAATAAAATAATCTCAAATCCATAGTATATTTCAGGTAAGGAAAAATGTGATTAATACCATTGCAATATCTTTGAGTTGGTGTAAGGCTATATACTGCAAGGAGATTTACTGAAAAAACTATTTTGGTCAGACACAGTCTGCAAGAGAAGTTAGTCTCTATTGCACTAAGGTATGTTACTTCAGGACCAAGAACGTTTTTCTCCATCTTCAAGTGGACAAAATGAATCTTTGATCATATTAAGTGATCGAACAATCATAAATGATGCCAATGATGTGCATTATCTATATAAAAATATTTGAAGACTTTTTCTGTATATATATATATTGATTAACAAATAATCATTCTGGAAAGTGTTCAATCTGTAATTCAAGATAAATTTTGATTTTTTTCCAAATCTTTCTTCTCAAATTCATTTTTCAAATAATCAGCAATTTTATTGAGTTCTTTAGGAGTTTCGATTAAATTTAAATCGTCTACATAAACGACCACAATTGCAAATCCAATATTTTTTTCTTTATGAAAATATATGGGTAGATATTGTCATTTTTATAACCATCGTTAAATAAATATTCGCTAATGTGATTATACTACATGCGCCTGAATTGTTTCACTCCATATAACGATTTTTATAATTTATTTAAGGACATGATTCTCAAGCATGTATTATTTGTTCATACTATTGTAAGTCCTTTAGAGACTTTCATATAAATGTCAGTATCAAGTGAATTATAAAAATAGGCAGTTACAATATCCATAAAGCACGTATCAAGCCTTCGTGAAATAGTCAAGCTAATAAAAAAATCTAAAAGTGATGGTGTTCATTACTTTATGGACATCAATTTTTGTTAAAATATTTTTTGCTGGTATATATGATTTTGTCACATTTTTAATGTAAACAAATACATCAAGTAATTAATTTGCAATATTTTGCAAATGAATGATTTTTTAATTTGTTGCCGCATTGATTGTTACGGGGATCAAAGTGAGATAGAGTTGTTTCATTACAATAAATTTCACCTTGTTTTTCAGGATGTAATTTTTCCTGTTCCAAAGTTGAAAGTTTCTTTTAATCAAATTGAAAATCTACAAAATGTGCAGTAAATAAATCTCTCGTTAAAGGTTTAAGATAACTAAAAATAGATGTTTGTTGTTGATTTCATATCCCGCAAGTATACGGATCGTAACAAGTAGTAAAGTGGACCTTTTGAGTCGGAATTATCATTTCCACGAGAACTATACTTTAATACTCAATTTATTATTTCTAACTTCTATTTGATGGGAAAAAAAATGATTGGTTAGATTTTATACATCTAACTACCTAACAATACGTAGATGCACACAAAGAATGACAAATAATTCAAATAATAAATGGATAATAAGGCAGAACAATTTCACATATAAATGGATATTAGGGCGAAACAATATTCTATGTGAATTAAACTTAGTTAAACGAAATAATAGTTCTAAGAATTCACTTATGATCGCAGTAATTAATATAGATCTACACGTTATATTAATTTACCGAATTTTAATATGTGGTTTAAATAAAGAATCCCTATCTCTACGTAATTATTGTTCACGAAATCATTGAATAATTTGCAAAAAAGTTCAAAGCATTGAGAATATGATTAAAATCCACAAATATGCTTAATGGAACTGAAATATTGAATAAAAGAAATAAATGGACTCAAAATGTTACATTGGTTGCTCTAATAATAAATTTAGCTATTCATGATAATAGAAGAAAAACAATAAGTTTAGAGTTTATAACCAAGTTTTGAAATATTAACATGGGAAGAATTGGATATTGCACCAAGAATCTTTTTCAACCTCAAAAGTCTTCAATCCTGCTCTTTGATATTGATGGTTATGTATTTTTCAACTTTTTTGATCTTGCCCTCTCAATCTCAAGTTGTATTTGGTTGCCTCTCAATGTGTGGAAAAATCCATTCCAAAGTGTGAGAAATTTTTATTTATAGGTGCCTCCTCGTGTGTGTAAAAAGTAGGATTTTTATAGACTTCAAAATGGGCAAAAAATATGCCCTAGACATACCTAGGCGGCGCCTTGATGCCATGTAGCGGCACCCCGTCTCTGTTTTGGTAGCACCTCGATGCCCTAATGGTACCTTTCAAACAGACAATACCTCTTTTAATAGTTTTATTATAACTTTCTTTTTTAATGTTCGATTGAGACGATTCAAGATGCGTTGAAAAGTTAACTTAAAGAGTTACAACTATACTTTTGATATAATTTTGAAATTAGATCGTTTTCTATGTCAAAATCGAGCCTCCATATGAGGCTAAAAACAGCGCATAACTTCTTTTCCGATGTGAATTTGACGTGTGATCATACTTTGATTATATTTAATTCTTTTGAGATATTCTTTAATCCAATTGACTCCGAGAACTCTTGAATCTTCATCACGAGGTCCGACACAACTTTTAAGTATTTGAACTTTAGTTCTCGAACTTTAGATCCTTTACAACTTAGTCATTTTCTCCAATTTTGTCAACTTTTGCTTATTTCTTTCAATTTTTTGTACTATCATTGAATTTTACCTATTTAACACCAAATGCAACAATTTAGCCCATAGTTCATTCGAAAAGCAACGAAATATCATCGTTTTAAAGCCTTGAATAAGTCTATAAGCTACACTTATCAATGTTCAGTCAAAACCCATTTTAGCATGTTCTGTGGGGGGGGGGGGAAATAGGGGTTTGGACAACATAACAAAAAACTCAAAGGTGAGAAATATTAGGTTGATGAACAAATACGAGTTGCAGAGGTGAATATTGAGAATATGTGGTTGGTCTAATGCGAACTAATGTGCATCATGTAATATGTCATAACCCCAGTACATGGAACACTGTTACATGCAAGACATTTTATTGGACTCATTGGAGGCAAAAAAAAAAAAAAAATGCTGTCCAGATTTTTAGTTGATCTAGGTTTTAATTTTTGGTCATTGTTAGTAAATTTAATTAGTTAGTTTAATATAAGAAAGTGAAAATTTTTATGGGAATCTAGTATTTTAAATAGATAATTTTACTTAAAACTCTAGGATAGGATCTTTGATTAAAGTGATGATAGAAATATTTCCAAGACAAACACTTTCTTATACTAGTTAATTCCCCTGACATTTGTAGAAATCATCCTGACACTGAAGTTGTCATAAATTTGTAAAATTCAACTTTTCCCAAGAAGCTTTTCATTTTCTTCACTGAAATTGGTTGTGATGGCTTCTCAATTACCTGTACTTTTACTCTATCGACCTCGACAACTCTAGCTCTTATCTTCCACCACAATTCCTTTCTAAACCATTAAGTGACACTTCTTCCAATTAAGCACAAGTTTGGTGTCTTCACACATTGCAACACTAACCCCAAGTGATTTAGGCATTCATTGATTGATGTCCCTAAGATAGAAATCATCCTTGAATACCTCGATAATGTGCCCCATCATGTCAGAAAAGATGGACATAATACAACCTTGAAATGTGGCTGAGGCAAAACCAAATGACATCTTTCTATCAGCAAATGTACTATAAAGACACATGAAGGTGGTCTTCTCTTGATCATCCAGTGCTATCAGAATCTGATTGTAACTCGAATATACACCCAGAAGATAGTATTATACATGCTTCAGGAGACTCTCCAACATTTTATCAATGAACGAAAGGGAAAAATGGTCCTTTCTAGTGGAGTTTTTGAATTTACGATAATCAATTCAAACTCTCCAACCCTTGATTGTGTGCATAGGAATAAGCTCGTTATTTTCATTTGGAACCATAGTGATTCTCCCTTTCTTATGCACCACCTGTACTGGACTAACCCAATGACTATTGAATTGGGATATATGGTTTCCACATCCAAAAGCTTTGAAACCTCCTCCTTCATCACCACCTTTGCATAGTTGGATTCAATCTGCACACCAAAGGTTTGTGATTCATCTTCCATTAAAATCTTGTACACACAAAGAGAATGGCCGATTCCTTTTATGTCAAATATAGTCCACCCAATTACTATGATCTCGAAGTACGCTCAATAGCTGATCTTCTTCTTTCCCTACAAGAAAGTTCTAGATGATAGCTGGAAGTGAATTATTCTCTTCCAAATAAGCATATCACAGTTTAGTTGACAACTATTTAAGTTCAAGTCTTGGAACTTGTTGAACAAATGGTAAAGACTTTGTGGGACCTTTACCAAGCTCCAACCATGGTTGCTTGAAGAACGATGGTGATGTTGCCAAGTATCTAGCATATTCTTCTCCTTTCTCTTTTTCAGATGACAATTTCTGAATGTGTACCAAGCAAACCTCAAGTAGCTCTTGAGGGTGATCAACTATGAATGCCTCCGTCACTGCTTAATCAAATCTGGAAAGTAAAAAATTGATTTATTCTAAAATTTAAATGCCTAAAAGATGTTGATTGTTAATTCTTCTTCAGCTAGCTTCAAAATCAATTACCCTTCTTGTACATCAATTAATGCTCTGCCAGTAGCAAAAAATGGACGACTCAATATGAAAATGGATAATGAATTCTGAGAATATGAACTTGTCAACCTTCACCAAAATGCCTTCAACAATACCTATAGGGTGTTTGATCGACTTGTGAGCTAGCTGTAACGAAACTATTATAGTGGCTTTTGCTTCTCTCAAACTTAATTTCCTGAAAAGAGATAAAGATATTAAGTTAATGTGCTTGCTCCTAAATCAAACATACTCCTCTTTTCTTCATTTTTCCCTCTAATTCTGCCTTTCTCATCGATTATTACCTACCAAATACAATTCAAATCAAATTAAGTCATTATTCGTTAAACTAATCAACAAATACTTGAATTTCAATGCCTAAAAATGTATAAAATACACTATCAATGATGTCTCTAAAATTAAAATATCAATTCGAAAAATAGACAAAAGTTTAAAGTAATGGCTGGAAAAAATCTAGCTTCAGTCTCAGTTTACTATATAAAAGATTTTTATTATGTTGCACAAAATCATTTCATGAAAAAATTATAGTGCGACGATGTTTTAAAGTTTCTACAAGTAATTTTATCGTTTCTACAAACTATTCAAAAGCTATTTTCTAAACTAGTCATCCAAAATAATTCTAGTAAACAAACTTTGTGACTTTTAAAGAAAACGACTTGATTTACTACGAAATATTTTTATTTGAAATTTTGGAAATAAATAAAATAAAAGTTTGCATCATAAATTAAAATGATCAACATTTTATCACTTTATAATAAAGACAATTTTTCAAAGGATAGGGTGGAGTTTTCTTGTACTTGGAGTGAAAAGAAATATTGTCGCTTAGCTTGATTTATTTGGTTGGCTTCAAGTCCTAAGAAAATCCTCATTTTCACGTGCCACCTTAAGTAGATGATGATACAACTTTTAGATTAAAATAGGCCCTCCAAAATTGTGTTCTAGTGGGAGGAGAATGAGTGAATTTTTATGGTACTCGTTGTAGTCTAGATTGTCTTGTAAGAGTTCCTCAAATTTTATAAATTATAAGACTTTATTAGGGTAAGTAAAACAACATATGTACTAAATTTATTTTGCTTAACAGACCTTAAAAACTTCCCATGAAATCTATAAATAGCGGGCAAAGGTTATATTTCAAAGCACACAAACATTCTCCATGAGCAAAATCTTACTTCCTTCATTTCTAAGAACTTAAGGCGGAAAAGTCTATCTTTTATTTAGAAAAACAGCGAGGCACTTTCATCCCAATCCTTCAATTTTTAGTTTGAGAAAGGGGATTGATATGCAATAATCAATATAGCAATATCTTCTTTACCGATTGGCGAAAAGTTGTCAAAAACTCATTTTCGATTCAAGTTTCTTAAAAATCAGATTCTTTGAGCAGTCTCATCATGGTTGTTACCACCCTATATATGGTTGTTAGTACCCTGAGGAGGCTAACACCCTTAGATAGTGATAGGAATGCCCTCCGAAAAACAGAAATAAATAATAATTCTATTTTTTGTACTTTTATCGAGTTTTCGGATCTCCTACTTTTCTTTTAGACGTTTGATCTAATTCCTGATAAAAACTTTTAAATACTTTTAATTCTAGGAGCTTTTACTAGGACTACCCAAGACTGTGACTAATTTCGATATTAAATCACTTTTCGCAAATTTGAATAATTTGTTATTTTGCGATAGTTGAAACTTGATTGAGCTAGTAAACTTGTTTACTTGAAGTATGCTTTGAACTTTGATTAATTTTTATATGAGTTTTGGCATAATATTTTGGGATACATTTTATTTAAGATTAACCGTTTTCACAAGTTTAAATGGTCAGATTTAAATCCCAAGTTTTTAAAAAGATCATAGAATTCTTTAAAGTTTGGTACACCATGGGAATGTAGTCCCTTTTACCTGGTTCGGGGTACGTCCAGATGGGTTCTAAAGTTTGAACATTGTGCTTTATAAGTACAGCATTTGTGCAACATTAGCACGTTCATTAAAATTGAGCGCTCATTGTACAAAATTTATTTAAAGAATTGGCGTCGAAAAGATAAAATCTAAGTATGTGCAATTATCACACTAGCACCGAAATCATCTCACTGGATGTATATATTTAAAGTAGTTTTGTGACTCATATTTCAGATCATGGAGCATAAGACTTTCGAACTACAAGTAGAAACTGTCAGATGATGGGCAATTGTATCGAACGATCATTGAGACTGATGTGTGGATGTATTATCCATCATTTCCAGAGTTATGTGTTTTATTGAAACTATGAAACGAATTGAGTACGAAAATACTCGGAACTTCAATTATGAAAGGAAGTTAGTAGTCCAGCGCTAGAAGAAGTAAACCAATTTTGAAGTACAGGATTTTGACAACCAGTTAACAAAGGTTTTTGTAAACTTTACCCTACTACAATAAAAGTATTCTTACATTGCAATTTATTTTCAAACCCGAGTTCGGGCACCATTTCTTTGGAATAGAGTTCTAATTAAGTTTAAAGTGTTAGAAAAGGGATGCATTAAAGGTTGTTGTTAGAGCTAAAAAATAAAAATAAATTAGCAACTTTTGTGGTGTCACAAGTGGTGGTATCAAAGCTAATGGTTTTTAAAAGCGATTCTATAGACTGATCCTATGATACTTTACCACCAGATGACATTTCCCATGCCGGGTATGTCTTCTTTTATTTTAAGTCGTGAAGAATTGTGATATGATTTTGGTTTTGGTACCTATGTTTAAATATATGTTATGTTGCACGTTAAATACGTTTTATATGAAACATAGTATGTTTAGAACAAAATTAAATTGCATATATAAGAAAATGCTACATGAGATAGAAACCAAAGACTACATAAGAAAGCTTGACAGAAAATCCTAGAACCCAAGTTACTGGAATGGAAACAGGATCACAAACACATTTTTGGACTAAAAAAGAGAAATATAGGGTAGTAAGGTATTAAAATCTAGAAATCATCATCAGATTTCTTTAGTGCTTCAATAGCCTCCGCCAAACAAACTTTTTCAGTGGCAAGACGGTCATTTCGTTCACTAAGCTCTGCAAAATTATTGCGCACCATATAATCAGCCCAATAGGAGAGATATACCAGTGTTAAGGACACTGTTTCATTGGACGGTATCACCCATTCTCCATCTATTTCCCTGAACTTCATATGGGTTAACGTCACCTTTCGACATGAGAACTTGGGCGCATGAACTCAAACCTCTCATTAGATAAATCTACGTTGATCTCACCTAGTAAGGATGTGGTGTGTTTTTGGGAGTTAATGATGAGTGTGTTTTACTCATGCTGTTAATACTATTTAAACTTTATATTTATTTGTTCTTAAGAGTTTTTAGAACATTTTGATGTGTGTTTTTGTGTTGTGTTGGTTAGGTGAAAGGGTAGAAAATGCGCAAATGTTGAAACTTGAAGGAACCAAAGAGTGATGATGATATGAATCGAGGAGAACAAGGACTTGGAAATATTAACAAAGGCATTGAACTCAAACCTCTCATTAGATAAATCGACGTTGATCTCACCTAGTAAGAATGTGGTGTGTTTTTGGGAGTTAATGATGAGTGTGTTTTGCTCATGCTGTTAATACTATTTAAACTTTATATTTATTTGTTCTTGAGTTTTTAGAACATTTTGATGTGTGTTTTTGTGTTGTGTTGGTTAGGTGAAAGGGTAGAAAATGTGCAAATGTTGAAACTTGAAGGAACCAAAGAGTGATGATGATATGAATCGAGGAGAACAAGGACTTGGAAATATTAACAAAGGCAACGAAAGAAGTTAAAGTTGGAGAAAAAAGGGAGAAATTGTACAAACTAGGCAGCACCTAGGCGCTACCATCCAGAGACCTAGGTGCCACTCAAAGCAAGCTGAAAAGATAAAATCAACAGAACTTGGGTGCCCATGCACGATGATCCTAACGCCCGGGTGCCACCCAGTTTACAGACACGCGCTACTAATGCAGGGCCTAGGCGCTACACCGTGGGCTCTAGTTTTTTTATCCAGAACAAACTCAAACAACCCAAATTCAAGATAGACATTAAAGGAGTCATAAGTATAGTTGAGGTGGACTCTCGAAGCACACTTCGACGCAAATCGAGAGATCAAGGCAATTGAAGGAAGAAATGGTGAGAAGAAGATTGATTCAACCCTAAAACAAATTTTTTCTCTTTTTCTTCTCTCTGTGTTTACGATTATGCATTAATTATTTCATCTAGAAGATTAATGCAATCTAGACTTGATACTATGTCCTTGTTTGGATTCCATTCTTTCAAAATACATTTTTTTGAAAACTAATTTTCAACCATTGTCTTTCGTAAATAATATTATACGTAAATCCAAAAAAATTTCTTACCTTTTAATCATACATTCTCCAAAAAAAATACTGTTCCAAAATACATTTTCTTCCAAAATTACATTAAAATGGAGCCCAATTAGGGGCTATTTACTTCCATTAATTGATTGATTTGAAGTTTAAGATTTGGTACTGGAGAGAGAATTTTGAATGTGATCATAGAATAACACAGTCTATGATTTTTATAGGTTACAAGAGAAAGTCTAAATCATTTGAAGTGTTTTCACAAAGGACCATAGAACTTGTGAATTCCTAGACTTTGATTTTGGAATAAAGATATTGGAGTTGGAATGATTTTCACTCAACACTCAAAAGAGGAACCAAAAATATATTAGGATTCTTGCTTGTGACCAACATGGGAGCTACAATGAAAAATCTTGAGGTTCAGACTGGGCAGTTGGCTACATCAGTGAAATCCCAGCAACAGGGAAAGTTTCCAAGTGACACAGAAATAAATCCGAAGGAACATTGCAAGGCCATCACATTAAGGAGTGGTAAGGAAGTTGGAGAAAATATGCCTACACAAGAAACTACTGCCACCTTTGACAAGGAGAAAGAACGACCAAATGCAAAACAGGAAAATCAGAACAAAGAAGTGTGGAAGGATTACAAGGCTTATTCTCTATGCTTTTCTGATAACCCAACAATCATCAAGCCCACACTTTCATTTCCACAAAGATTTCAGAAAAAGAAATTGGATGCGCAGTTTACCAAATTCTTGGATATCTTCAAGAAGATCCATATTAACATCCCATTTGCTAATGCTCTAGAACAAATGACAAACTATGCGAAGTTTATGAAAGAGGTGATGTCAAAGAAGAGAAAATTGGAAGAATACTAAATGGTGAAGATGATAGAAGAATGCAATGCAATTCTTCAAAGAAGCTCCCTCTGAAAAAGAATGATCTAGGTAGCTTCACCATTCCCTGCACTATTGGAGACTTCTCTTTTGATAAAGCTCTTTGTGACCTTGGAGCCAGCATAAATCTGACGCCACTCTCAATATTCAAGAAGTTGGGTTCAGGAAAGTTAAGCAACAACGGTGACTTTGCAGTTAGCTGATCGATCACTCACTTACCCACGAGAAATTATTGAAGCTATGTTATTGAAAGCGACAAATGTTTTTTCCCAGCAGATTTTGTAGTATTGGACATGAAAGAAGATCAAGAAATTTAACTGATCCTAGGCAAACCTTTCCTAGCAATTGGGAGAACTTTGATCGATGTCCAGGGAGGTCAGTTAACCTTAAGAGTAAATGAAGAAGAGCTAATGTTCAATATCTACCACGCAATGCAATTTCCAAATGATGCAAACACATGCCACCGAATTGACTTCATTGATGCTGTAGTAAAAGAAGAAGATATACTCATTGAAGGCCATCTGGAGCATTGTATGATGTTACTGCCTCAAGAGAGTATATGGGCAGCAAGGACCTAGTTGATTACATATTAGCTCATAAATCTTTGCCAAATGGATATGTTCCATCAAAGAATGAAGATATTCAACAGATAATGGAACCGAATGAGAATAACAGCAATGGAAACACTAAAATCGAATTGAAACGGCTACCTGATGACCTTTAGTATGCATTCTTGGAGGAAAATTCTGCATTTCCAGTGATAATCTCTTCCTTGCTCACTAGGGACGAAGAAGATGGATTGTTAAATATGCTGAGAGAACACAAGGCAGCTTTAGGGTGGTTAATAGTTGACATTAAGGATAAAAGTCCGACAATCTGCATGCACAAAATTCTCATGGAAGAATCCTATAAACAATCAATTGAGCACCAAAGAAGATTAAATCCAGCAATGAATAAGTGGTACGGGCAGAGATACTAAAGCTACTAAAGGCATGAATCATATTTGCTATCTCAGGCAATGAATGGTACCGAAAGAAAGTGGGATGATAGTAATCAAGGATGACAAAAAGGAGCTAATCCAAACAAGGACAGTAAATGGCTAGAGGGTGTGTATTGATTAAAGAAAGCTGAACAAGGCAACCAGAAAGGATTACTTGTCACTTCCGTTTATTGACCAAATGTTGGACAGATTAGCTGGCTACTCCCACTATTGTTTTCTCGATGGTTACTCGGTCTATAATCACATTGCAATCGCACCAAAAGTCCAAGAAAAGACAACATTCACTTGCCCATATGGAACTTTTGCATACAGATGGATGCCTTTTAGGTTACGCAATGCACCGACAATATTCCAGAGATGCATGATGGCAATCTTTGCAGATATGATAGAGGACATCATAGAGGTATTCATTGATATTTTTCTGTATATGTTACTTTTTTTATAATTGCCTTCACAATCTGTCTTCAGTTTTGCAACGTTGTGAAGAAAGAATTTAGTTTTTAACTGGGAGAAGTGCCAGTTCATGGTACAAGAAGGCATCATTCTTGGCTACCATATGTCAGCAATGGGACTTGAAGTGGACAGAGCAAAGATCGACTCAATAGCAAAACTGCCACCACCCATCAATGCTAAAGGCATTCGAAGTTTTTTGTGGCACGCTGGGTTTTATAGGAGGTTCATCAAAGACTTTTCAAAGATAGCTAAACTCTTGTGCAACCGTTTGGAGAAAGACATCGCATTCGTGTTTGATAAAAGTTACCTAAAAGCATTTGAAGCAATAAAGGAGAAATTGGTCACAGCTTCAGATTGGGGTCGACCATTTGAAGTCACGTGTAATGCTAGTGATCACGTAGTTGGGGTATTTTTAGGACAGAGGCATGAAAAGACATTCCAAGCAATTCACTATTCCAGCAAAACTTTGAATGAAGCTTAGTTGATTTATACAACAATAGAGAAGGAAATGCTAGCAGTGATTTTTGCTTGTGATAAATTCAGATCCTATTTCATTGGTATTAAGGTAATCATCTACACAGATCATGCCGCCATTCGCTATCTCTTTGAAAAGAAAGATGCTAAGCCACGCCTAATTCAATGGATCCTGCTGCTACAAGAATTCGATGTGGAGATTCGGGATAAGAAAGGTAGTGAAAATGTTGTTGTTGATCATCTTTCACGGCTAGAAAATGAGAATGTGACAGAAGATGGTTTGATTCAAGAAACTTTTCCAGACGAGTTTCTTTTGGCAGTTTCAACACTGACTCGAAGGTATTTGACTTTGTTAATTATTTGGCATGTGGAAAAATGCCACCTGATTTTAACTCCCATCAAAGGAAGAAATTTTTACATGATGTCAAGTTATATTTGTGGGATGATCTACTGCTATTCAAGAGATGTGCAGACAGGATAATCAGAAGGTATATTTGTTACAACTCTATTTTTCTTAATCAAAAATAAAAAATTGACTAGTCAAAGTCAAAGTCAATTAAGGACTAAAATGAAATTAAATATTTTATTGGGGTTTATTTTATAATTGACAATATATAAGGGTTAAATTTGATACAATTTAAAGTTGAGAATTTATTTATATATTTTTGGAAGTTTAGGATTTAAATGTTATATTTTATTAAAGAAGAGGGACTTTTCTTGCAAATTGGAGTTAGTGGGCTTTTGTAAACCTTTGACCATTATTTTTTTCTCTCAAAACCCGCCATACACACTAGAGAATGCAGAGAAGCAGTAAGGCTGAGAAAGAGAGGAGAAAAAGAAAAGAAGAAGAAAAAAGAAAAGAAGAAGAAGAAAGAAAAGAAGAAAAATGGAGGAAGAAGAGAGGTAAGGATTAATCCCTTCAAGTTCGAATTTAATTTATCCATTTGTTCCAAGTGATAAAGATATAATTTATGTTAAATTTCTAGGGTTTTAACTTGTAGTAAAAAAATTTCAATTTAAGTAAGATAAGCACGAATTGGAGCTCAAGCTTGGGGATTCCTTAATTTCCAATTTCAAAAAAATAAGAAATATTATTTTTAGTAAACCCTAGAAGTTTCATTTGGGATTTTGGATTAAGTAGTGTTCATGGAAATGATGGTGATAAGGAAATAATTATTTGGAAGTATGAATTTATGGAACAAAAGTAAAATTTAATTGGTCCAATCATTGTGACTAGTTGTCACTAGAAGGAAGTGGGTAGTTATATTAATGCTTGGAATGAAAGTTATGTTGATGAATTAGTTATTAGTCAAGAGATCATAAAGTGTAATTAGCTCCAATTAATAAAGGAAATTTTGGAAATTTATTCAAGTATCAAGAAATTTAATTTAACTTCTATCATTAGATATTAAAGTTTCTTAATTTGATAGTGGATAAATTAGTTATTAATATCGTGTTTCAGATGGTGACAAGGAGATTGAAGACGTTTATTAAGCAGTCTAGCTTGTAGCTCATACTTTGTGAGTGGATATAAACTTATTTTCCAAAAATTAGTATTTATTAAAATTTATATTATATCAGAAAAATTATTAATTCATACAGTTGATTTGACAACATGATTCTTAGAATAAAGTGGATTTTATGATTTATTTTAAAATTAAATTCAGTTCAGTTAAATCATTTGATTAGCAAGTTATATGAATATTAAATGTTTCAGCATAATTAAAGTTATTTTTAAAATTACCAGAAAATACATAGGTAATTTTACCCTAGTCTACACTAGTGTGAATGTGTTTACACAGTGTATGATCAGTTATGGTGATTTTACCCGCTCTGCACTATTGTAAATGTGTTTCCATAGTGTATGACCAGATTATCAGAGGTCTTTAGGATCACTCTTGTACACACATAGGCTTTGGACAGTGTATTAGGGTAATTAACCTTTTGGACAGCTCTGCGTACGTATGACTAGATTATCATATGTGAATGGTCTTGCCTTGTACATTAAGATTACTCTATACATGAGTAAGACTATTCATAGGGTACCTTTTTAGTGTGGTTTTTCAGTATTTCTGCAGTTTATCAGATTTCAGATTATAGAGTTCAGTTTCTTCAGTTCTCAAAATAAATCTTCCAGCTTATAACATTGAGCAATACCAATATTTCATAGATCTTCATGAATATCAAATTCTTTATATTCGTTAAACCTTACAGTTGCTTATCAATAATTAAACACAAAGAATTTTATAATGCAACCATGCTTAGTTTTAAAAGTATTACTAGATTCAGAATTTCTCAAAAATTTAATAAAGTTAGAATTTTTGGAAAATATGCACAGATGGAAAAGTATACATATTTGCAAACTCATATATTTAATCATGTTTTCCCATCAGGAAATCGTTGATTTTGAGATACTTGGAAAAGCATGCTGAAGTCAAGAGACCGTTTCATAGTATGTAATGTATAGTTGGTGACTCATGTTACTAAACGCTATCTAATATTTTGTTTGATGTGCATTTTGTAGAAGGATTTATAATTGATATAATGCTTGCATGTAGACATGATGTTTTGAAGTAGAAATTCTCAGTAGAATTTAGTTGTACTTTGCTTTAGTTGTGGTGGTATTGGTGGAACTGGTGGTTTCTAAAATCTTTGTTTTAAGTGTCTATATGAGGTTTTGTTGATTTTCAGGTTGGTTTTGTCCGTGTTTCAGGGAAAACTCTGTAAAAATTTTGTAAAAATATGTCACAGTCAAAGTAGGTCAAGATTGCATTGGTGGTGGGTTCGACATTTAGCTATCATCTATTATCGGCGCACGACACGTGTCGAGTCAATTAGGTTAAATCGAGACGGGTCATGTCAATATTCATATGGAAGAGACACAGTCAATTATGAAGCACTGTCATTCCTCACCTTATAGAGGTCATTTTGGTCCTACCCGAACTGCATCCAAGGTATTACAATCGGGATTCTATTGGTCAACTCTCTTCAAAGATTGTTATGCCTATGTGAAAACATGTGACCGTTTTCAACGCACCGGGAATATTTCGAGATATAATGAGCTACCCATGACTAATGTACTTGAAGTGGAATTATTTGATTTATTGGGCATAGACTTCATGGGTCCCATTCCACCGTCCTTCAGCCAAGTATACATTCTTCTTGTAGTGGACTATGTGTCCAAATTGTTAGAAGTCATTGCTATTCCAACAAACGATGCAAAGGTAGTTTTGAGGTTTCTGCAGAAAAATATCTTCACTCGATTTGGCACTTCTAGAGCAATCATAAGTGATGAAAGAACGCATTTCTGTAATAAAATTTTCAACTCCCCATTAGCTAAATACAATGTTAGGCACAAAGTGGCACTTGGCTACTACCCCCAGACAAATGGGAAAGCAGAAATTTCCAACCGAGAGATTAAGCAGATATTGGAGAAAACGGTGAACACAAACCGAAAAGATTGGGCACAGAAGCTTGATAACGCACTATGGACATACCAAATAGTTTTCAAAACACCTATAGGAATATCACCTTACTGCCTGGTATTTGGCAAGGCATGTCACTTGCCGGTTGAACTAGAACACCCAGCCTATTGGATAGTTAAGAAGTTGAATCTGGATATGAAATTAGCCGGTACCCAGCAATTGCTACAACTTGATGAATTGGGAGAATTCCGGAATGGTGCTTATGGAAATGCAAAAATATACAAGGAGCGAACGAAACGGTGTATTACAGGAGAATCTTTGTGAGAGAATTCAAGCCAAGAGAATGGTTAGACTATTCAACTCTCGCCTAAAGTTGTTTCTAGGAAAGTTTAGATCATGGTGGTCAGGGTCATTCGTGGTACGCAAAGTTTTTCCTTATGGTTCGGTGGAATTGGTTAGCGAAGATGGAAGATCTTTTCAAGCAAATGGTCAATGCCTCAAACACAATTATGGCGAGGAAGATCGATATGTGGAAGAAACTGCTCTCAAAGAATCAGATTAGATCCACATCACGTCCAGCTAATGACGAAAAAGAAACGCTTCTTGAAAGGCAACCCAAGTTTTATTCCTAAATTTCTTTGCATTAGTTAGACATTTTATTCTTCGTAAGCAAATTTAATAATATCATTTTCTTTTTGTAGGGACATACTCAAATATGGTTACATCAACACCACAATCATCATGGGGAAAAGGGTAAATTGGAGGTAATTAAAAAAAAACTCATTTTTTATTTTCTTTTAAAAACCACTGGCACCTTGGCGCCTATATTGGGCGCTGCAGCGCCAGCCATACACGCACAAAAAAAAATCATTTTTAATTTTTTCAAAACCATTGGCGCCTCAAGGCCTATACTAGGTGCTGCAGTACCAGCCATCCATAAAAAAATATATATTTTGGCAGTAACTTGGGCGTTACGGTGGCGCCGAGTTTTTTTAAAAGGACACATAATTTTTTACTTTTCCTCTTTTATTTCATTATAACCCCAATCTCCCCCTTCCCTTTTCTCTGTATCTCTCGACTCCCTTCTCCTATTAGAACCCTTACTACTTTTCCCATTCATCTACATCTCTATTACTTCCATATCTCCCAACCTCTTCACATTGTTGCTTGGATAAGGAGTCTTTTCAAATGAGATAAGATATGATTTTTATAGGTTACAAGAGAAAGTCTAAATCATTTGAAGTGTTTTCACAAAGGACCATAGAACTTGTGAATTCCTAGACTTTGATTTTGGAATAAAGATATTGGAGTTGGAATGATTTTCACTCAACACTCAAAAGAGGAACCAAAAATATATTAGGATTCTTGCTTGTGACCAACATGGGAGCTACAATGAAAAATCTTGAGGTTCAGACTGGGCAGTTGGCTACATCAGTGAAATCCCAGCAACAGGGAAAGTTTCCAAGTGACACAGAAATAAATCCGAAGGAACATTGCAAGGCCATCACATTAAGGAGTGGTAAGGAAGTTGGAGAAAATATGCCTACACAAGAAACTACTGCCACCTTTGACAAGGAGAAAGAACGACCAAATGCAAAACAGGAAAATCAGAACAAAGAAGTGTGGAAGGATTACAAGGCTTATTCTCTATGCTTTTCTGATAACCCAACAATCATCAAGCCCACACTTTCATTTCCACAAAGATTTCAGAAAAAGAAATTGGATGCGCAGTTTACCAAATTCTTGGATATCTTCAAGAAGATCCATATTAACATCCCATTTGCTAATGCTCTAGAACAAATGACAAACTATGCGAAGTTTATGAAAGAGGTGATGTCAAAGAAGAGAAAATTGGAAGAATACTAAATGGTGAAGATGATAGAAGAATGCAATGCAATTCTTCAAAGAAGCTCCCTCTGAAAAAGAATGATCTAGGTAGCTTCACCATTCCCTGCACTATTGGAGACTTCTCTTTTGATAAAGCTCTTTGTGACCTTGGAGCCAGCATAAATCTGACGCCACTCTCAATATTCAAGAAGTTGGGTTCAGGAAAGTTAAGCAACAACGGTGACTTTGCAGTTAGCTGATCGATCACTCACTTACCCACGAGAAATTATTGAAGCTATGTTATTGAAAGCGACAAATGTTTTTTCCCAGCAGATTTTGTAGTATTGGACATGAAAGAAGATCAAGAAATTTAACTGATCCTAGGCAAACCTTTCCTAGCAATTGGGAGAACTTTGATCGATGTCCAGGGAGGTCAGTTAACCTTAAGAGTAAATGAAGAAGAGCTAATGTTCAATATCTACCACGCAATGCAATTTCCAAATGATGCAAACACATGCCACCGAATTGACTTCATTGATGCTGTAGTAAAAGAAGAAGATATACTCATTGAAGGCCATCTGGAGCATTGTATGATGTTACTGCCTCAAGAGAGTATATGGGCAGCAAGGACCTAGTTGATTACATATTAGCTCATAAATCTTTGCCAAATGGATATGTTCCATCAAAGAATGAAGATATTCAACAGATAATGGAACCGAATGAGAATAACAGCAATGGAAACACTAAAATCGAATTGAAACGGCTACCTGATGACCTTTAGTATGCATTCTTGGAGGAAAATTCTGCATTTCCAGTGATAATCTCTTCCTTGCTCACTAGGGACGAAGAAGATGGATTGTTAAATATGCTGAGAGAACACAAGGCAGCTTTAGGGTGGTTAATAGTTGACATTAAGGATAAAAGTCCGACAATCTGCATGCACAAAATTCTCATGGAAGAATCCTATAAACAATCAATTGAGCACCAAAGAAGATTAAATCCAGCAATGAATAAGTGGTACGGGCAGAGATACTAAAGCTACTAAAGGCATGAATCATATTTGCTATCTCAGGCAATGAATGGTACCGAAAGAAAGTGGGATGATAGTAATCAAGGATGACAAAAAGGAGCTAATCCAAACAAGGACAGTAAATGGCTAGAGGGTGTGTATTGATTAAAGAAAGCTGAACAAGGCAACCAGAAAGGATTACTTGTCACTTCCGTTTATTGACCAAATGTTGGACAGATTAGCTGGCTACTCCCACTATTGTTTTCTCGATGGTTACTCGGTCTATAATCACATTGCAATCGCACCAAAAGTCCAAGAAAAGACAACATTCACTTGCCCATATGGAACTTTTGCATACAGATGGATGCCTTTTAGGTTACGCAATGCACCGACAACATTCAAGAGATGCATGATGGCAATCTTTGCAGATATGATAGAGGACATCATAGAGGTATTCATTGATATTTTTCTGTATATGTTACTTTTTTTATAATTGCCTTCACAATCTGTCTTCAGTTTTGCAACGTTGTGAAGAAAGAATTTAGTTTTTAACTGGGAGAAGTGCCAGTTCATGGTACAAGAAGGCATCATTCTTGGCTACCATATGTCAGCAATGGGACTTGAAGTGGACAGAGCAAAGATCGACTCAATAGCAAAACTGCCACCACCCATCAATGCTAAAGGCATTCGAAGTTTTTTGTGGCACGCTGGGTTTTATAGGAGGTTCATCAAAGACTTTTCAAAGATAGCTAAACTCTTGTGCAACCGTTTGGAGAAAGACATCGCATTCGTGTTTGATAAAAGTTACCTAAAAGCATTTGAAGCAATAAAGGAGAAATTGGTCACAGCTTCAGATTGGGGTCGACCATTTGAAGTCACGTGTAATGCTAGTGATCACGTAGTTGGGGTATTTTTAGGACAGAGGCATGAAAAGACATTCCAAGCAATTCACTATTCCAGCAAAACTTTGAATGAAGCTTAGTTGATTTATACAACAATAGAGAAGGAAATGCTAGCAGTGATTTTTGCTTGTGATAAATTCAGATCCTATTTCATTGGTATTAAGGTAATCATCTACACAGATCATGCCGCCATTCGCTATCTCTTTGAAAAGAAAGATGCTAAGCCACGCCTAATTCAATGGATCCTGCTGCTACAAGAATTCGATGTGGAGATTCGGGATAAGAAAGGTAGTGAAAATGTTGTTGTTGATCATCTTTCACGGCTAGAAAATGAGAATGTGACAGAAGATGGTTTGATTCAAGAAACTTTTCCAGACGAGTTTCTTTTGGCAGTTTCAACACTGACTCGAAGGTATTTGACTTTGTTAATTATTTGGCATGTGGAAAAATGCCACCTGATTTTAACTCCCATCAAAGGAAGAAATTTTTACATGATGTCAAGTTATATTTGTGGGATGATCTACTGCTATTCAAGAGATGTGCAGACAGGATAATCAGAAGGTATATTTGTTACAACTCTATTTTTCTTAATCAAAAATAAAAAATTGACTAGTCAAAGTCAAAGTCAATTAAGGACTAAAATGAAATTAAATATTTTATTGGGGTTTATTTTATAATTGGCAATATATAAGGGTTAAATTGGATACAATTTAAAGTTGAGAATTTATTTATATATTTTTGGAAGTTTAGGATTTAAATGTTATATTTTATTAAAGAAGAGGGACTTTTCTTGCAAATTGGAGTTAGTGGGCTTTTGTAAACCTTTGACCATTATTTTTTTCTCTCAAAACCCGCCATACACACTAGAGAATGCAGAGAAGCAGTAAGGCTGAGAAAGAGAGGAGAAAAAGAAAAGAAGAAGAAAAAAGAAAAGAAGAAGAAGAAAGAAAAGAAGAAAAATGGAAGAAGAAGAGAGGTAAGGATTAATCCCTTCAAGTTCGAATTTAATTTATCCATTTGTTCCAAGTGATAAAGATATAATTTATGTTAAATTTCTAGGGTTTTAACTTGTAGTAAAAAAATTTCAATTTAAGTAAGATAAGCACGAATTGGAGCTCAAGCTTGGGGATTCCTTAATTTCCAATTTCAAAAAAATAAGAAATATTATTTTTAGTAAACCCTAGAAGTTTCATTTGGGATTTTGGATTAAGTAGTGTTCATGGAAATGATGGTGATAAGGAAATAATTATTTGGAAGTATGAATTTATGGAACAAAAGTAAAATTTAATTGGTCCAATCATTGTGACTAGTTGTCACTAGAAGGAAGTGGGTAGTTATATTAATGCTTGGAATGAAAGTTATGTTGATGAATTAGTTATTAGTCAAGAGATCATAAAGTGTAATTAGCTCCAATTAATAAAGGAAATTTTGGAAATTTATTCAAGTATCAAGAAATTTAATTTAACTTCTATCATTAGATATTAAAGTTTCTTAATTTGATAGTGGATAAATTAGTTATTAATATCGTGTTTCAGATGGTGACAAGGAGATTGAAGACGTTTATTAAGCAGTCTAGCTTGTAGCTCATACTTTGTGAGTGGATATAAACTTATTTTCCAAAAATTAGTATTTATTAAAATTTATATTATATTAGAAAAATTATTAATTCATACAGTTGATTTGACAACATGATTCTTAGAATAAAGTGGATTTTATGATTTATTTTAAAATTAAATTCAGTTCAGTTAAATCATTTGATTAGCAAGTTATATGAATATTAAATGTTTCAGCATAATTAAAGTTATTTTTAAAATTACCAGAAAATACATAGGTAATTTTACCCTAGTCTACACTAGTGTGAATGTGTTTACACAGTGTATGATCAGTTATGGTGATTTTACCCGCTCTGCACTATTGTAAATGTGTTTCCATAGTGTATGACCAGATTATCAAAGGTCTTTAGGATCACTCTTGTACACACATAGGCTTTGGACCGTGTATTAGGGTAATTAACCTTTTGGACAGCTCTGCGTACGTATGACTAGATTATCATATGTGAATGGTCTTGCCTTGTACATTAAGATTACTCTATACATGAGTAAGACTATTCATAGGGTACCTTTTTAGTGTGGTTTTTCAGTATTTCTGCAGTTTATCAGATTTCAGATTATAGAGTTCAGTTTCTTCAGTTCTCAAAATAAATCTTCCAGCTTATAACATTGAGCAATACCAATATTTCATAGATCTTCATGAATATCAAATTCTTTATATTCGTTAAACCTTACAGTTGCTTATCAATAATTAAACACAAAGAATTTTATAATGCAACCATGCTTAGTTTTAAAAGTATTACTAGATTCAGAATTTCTCAAAAATTTAATAAAGTTAGAATTTTTGGAAAATATGCACAGATGGAAAAGTATACATATTTGCAAACTCATATATTTAATCATGTTTTTCCCATCAGGAAATCGTTGATTTTGAGATACTTGGAAAAGCATGCTGAAGTCAAGAGACCGTTTCATAGTATGTAATGTATAGTTGGTGACTCATGTTACTAAACGCTATCTAATATTTTGTTTGATGTGCATTTTGTAGAAGGATTTATAATTGATATAATGCTTGCATGTAGACATGATGTTTTGAAGTAGAAATTCTCAGTAGAATTTAG
The DNA here is from genome assembly GCF_002742605.1 of Olea europaea var. sylvestris. Lineage (NCBI taxonomy): Eukaryota > Viridiplantae > Streptophyta > Magnoliopsida > Lamiales > Oleaceae > Olea > Olea europaea. The sequence goes on along the minus strand of NC_036243.1, from coordinate 8,250,171 downwards.
TTGTACTTTGCTTTAGTTGTGGTGGTATTGGTGGAACTGGTGGTTTCTAAAATCTTTGTTTTAAGTGTCTATATGAGGTTTTGTTGATTTTCAGGTTGGTTTTGTCCGTGTTTCAGGGAAAACTCTGTAAAAATTTTGTAAAAATATGTCACAGTCAAAGTAGGTCAAGATTGCATTGGTGGTGGGTTCGACATTTAGCTATCATCTATTATCGGCGCACGACACGTGTCGAGTCAATTAGGTTAAATCGAGACGGGTCATGTCAATATTCATATGGAAGAGACACAGTCAATTATGAAGCACTGTCATTCCTCACCTTATAGAGGTCATTTTGGTCCTACCCGAACTGCATCCAAGGTATTACAATCGGGATTCTATTGGTCAACTCTCTTCAAAGATTGTTATGCCTATGTGAAAACATGTGACCGTTTTCAACGCACCGGGAATATTTCGAGATATAATAAGCTACCCATGACTAATGTACTTGAAGTGGAATTATTTGATTTATTGGGCATAGACTTCATGGGTCCCATTCCACCGTCCTTCAGCCAAGTATACATTCTTCTTGTAGTGGACTATGTGTCCAAATTGTTAGAAGTCATTGCTATTCCAACAAACGATGCAAAGGTAGTTTTGAGGTTTCTGCAGAAAAATATCTTCACTCGATTTGGCACTTCTAGAGCAATCATAAGTGATGAAAGAACGCATTTCTGTAATAAAATTTTCAACTCCCCATTAGCTGTTAGGCACAAAGTGGCACTTGGCTACTACCCCCAGACAAATGGGAAAGCAGAAATTTCCAACCGAGAGATTAAGCAGATATTGGAGAAAACGGTGAACACAAACCGAAAAGATTGGGCACAGAAGCTTGATAACGCACTATGGACATACCAAATAGTTTTCAAAACACCTATAGGAATATCACCTTACTGCCTGGTATTTGGCAAGGCATGTCACTTGCCGGTTGAACTAGAACACCCAGCCTATTGGATAGTTAAGAAGTTGAATCTGGATATGAAATTAGCCGGTACCCAGCAATTGCTACAACTTGATGAATTGGGAGAATTCCGGAATGGTGCTTATGGAAATGCAAAAATATACAAGGAGCGAACGAAACGGTGTATTACAGGAGAATCTTTGTGAGAGAATTCAAGCCAAGAGAATGGTTAGACTATTCAACTCTCGCCTAAAGTTGTTTCTAGGAAAGTTTAGATCATGGTGGTCAGGGTCATTCGTGGTACGCAAAGTTTTTCCTTATGGTTCGGTGGAATTGGTTAGCGAAGATGGAAGATCTTTTCAAGCAAATGGTCAATGCCTCAAACACAATTATGGCGAGGAAGATCGATATGTGGAAGAAACTGCTCTCAAAGAATCAGATTAGATCCACATCACGTCCAGCTAATGACGAAAAAGAAACGCTTCTTGAAAGGCAACCCAAGTTTTATTCCTAAATTTCTTTGCATTAGTTAGACATTTTATTCTTCGTAAGCAAATTTAATAATATCATTTTCTTTTTGTAGGGACATACTCAAATATGGTTACATCAACACCACAATCATCATGGGGAAAAGGGTAAATTGGAGGTAATTAAAAAAAAACTCATTTTTTATTTTCTTTTAAAAACCACTGGCACCTTGGCGCCTATATTGGGCGCTGCAGCGCCAGCCATACACGCACAAAAAAAAATCATTTTTAATTTTTTCAAAACCATTGGCGCCTCAAGGCCTATACTAGGTGCTGCAGTACCAGCCATCCATAAAAAAATATATATTTTGGCAGTAACTTGGGCGTTACGGTGGCGCCGAGTTTTTTTAAAAGAACACATAATTTTTTACTTTTCCTCTTTTATTTCATTATAACCCCAATCTCCCCCTTCCCTTTTCTCTGTATCTCTCGACTCCCTTCTCCTATTAGAACCCTTACTACTTTTCCCATTCATCTACATCTCTATTACTTCCATATCTCCCAACCTCTTCACATTGTTGCTTGGATAAGGAGTCTTTTCACATGAGATAAGAGCTATTTTCATAGTTATTTTGTTTTTCTTCACTGGACGGTTCTTTGCTTTGTGGGGATTCTTTTTGATTGGTTGATTAGATGACTGTGGGGAAGAAGATTCATTATTGCTTGGATATAAAATGCTACAATTAGAAAGTGTATTTTGCTTGCTAGAGATTTGTGTATACAAGTTGTTTGAAGTATTGCCTAACTAACCTCTTGGAAGAAATTGTGCACTTGTATTTTGGATTGGGATATTGGTTGCTTACACAATCTATAAAGGTACAGTGAGACATGCCACCTAAAAAGAAATCCAAAATCACTACCTCTTCATCTACTACGGCATTTGATCGAAAGAGATTCATTAGTCCCGAAGTAGAGGAGCGCTATAAACAAAGTGTAATACACTAGAATTGCATTCCAGAAAGGGACTTTGAGTACTTATTTGCAGTGAAAATAGAAAGTCTAGGGTGGATAACATTTGCCCTGCAACCTAGAGCCGTCCCCATTCCCCTAGTCAAGGAATTTTACGCCAATGCAAAGGAACATGAAGACTTTAAGGTATTTGTATGGGTCAGTGGATCTGCTTTGATAGTGCATCCATAAACAAATTCTATAACACTCGAGACGTACCCGAGGATGATTACTCCAGGTTGCATGAGGAAGGAGTAGACCCTGCGACCTTACTCCACATCTTGACTCGAGAAAAGACTGAATGGAAACAGAGTGTAAGTGATGTGACAAATTTTCCTACTTTGGGCTTGACAGGTAATTGCAAGGCTTGACACCATTTCATATTTGCCAACTCATGCCCACCAGCAACATCAGATCGTGCTCTATTGAACTATGCCATTCAGAAGGGTTACTCAATTTACGTCGGCAAAGTCATACAGAATAGCATCCTGCGCATCTTGGCTGGCTCTACTACCAATAGTTTGGGACATCCATCGCTCATACACAATCTATGTATCCAAAGAGGTGTCACCAAGAGGGAGTCCGATGAAGTTCTAGAATAAGCCCCCTCTCACGCGGGAACTCTAGAATAAGCTCTAAGGGCATCGGGACAGGCCTAGTTCATCTTAACCCTCTGGCCCGACTCAACACCTTTCCTTGCCTCCGCCTAATGTTACTACAAGGGACATCCTTAGGCAACTAGAGGCCATGGACCTAAGCCTAACCCATTGGCAAGATGGCATGCAATCGCAGATGGATCGCTTGGAGACGTCAATCTACACCCAATTTCAATATCAAAACACTTGCATTACATTCATGGCTTCTGTCTATCCTGAGCTGACTTTTCCTCCACTACCGCAATTTCCATCACATTCCCATCCTCCAACTCCACCGAATGACGATGAGGACATTTAGTGACCTCCTGAGGTACCCTCCATACTTTCTTTCATTTTCACATTGAGGATAATGTGTCTTTTAAGTTTGAGGGGGGTTTTCTAATTTTTAATTGTTTTGTGTGTTGTCTCTTTGTTTCCATGTTACATGTATTCCAAAAAAATAAAAAATAATCTATTTTTTATTTTTATTTTGCATGTTTGTGTAAGTTGGACAACATTGTTGACAATGATGCATATGTTTGAGAATGTGAATTGGTGGTGGATTATAAATATGTTATGTGCTCGAGTCAGATTTTTACTTTTCCTTGTAAATAATTGGGATTTAATTGCACGAAAATGGAGTATAACGTTGGACAAGAATGGTCGATTCATAATTGGAATAGGTTAAAATAGTAACCCTCATAGATGAATTCAAACAACCGCTAAACCTAAACAATGTACATCCCCTGACCAACTGTAGGACGGTTTAGATGGTAGAACTGTTGCAGGGAGACATGGATGTGGATGTGGTTTCCATAGGTGCTATATTCTATGCGGACTGTCTGAAACCAATGAGATGAAAATTGGGTAAAAACCTTAAGGGTTGGTTTTCGAGAATGAGTGTTTAATAAGGGACATTGCACTAATCATTGCAAAAAAATAATAATAAAATAAAAATCCCAAGGGGGACAAATTAAATAATCTTTGCATGAAATGTCTCATCGTAGCCTTTATGACTCAAGTGATTAAGCCTGCAAGTGTTTAAAATCTAGTGCCCTAAAGTCGTCTAATTTGGGAGCTACCAACCTAAAGCTCGCTACAGAGGTCATTTAGAAAGTTTAATGGAGAGACGTATGCACTTGTGAGAGAGAGAGAGAGAGAGAGAGAGAGAGAAGAGGGAGAAGAGGGGATCGGAGCTCTCTGCTCACAACGACAATCTCCAGTGCAGTGTCCAACGACTACAGACATGTGTGACTAGGAGGATAGAGAGAGAGAGCGGACGGGACAGTGACGATCTTCGATGTGGTCTCTAGCTACAATGGCCATGTGTGACCGAGAGTATACAGAGACAGAAGGAGAGGATGGAAAGAATAGGGAAAGCAGGGAGAGAAAATAATTAGGATTTTAATTGGGGTGGATGAGATAGGGTTAGAGCATATAGCAGAAATTTATTAATATTGTTATATATATTAAAATGTGAAATTGTGGATTTTTGCATAAATAATCTTTTAACCTTATTTTTGAAATTCAATCTTTTAACACCCATATAGATGTAATTTCCACAATAAGAAATTGACTTTACAAATTGGAGGTGGGTTAGTTAATGGTTAGTGGACTAATGGACTAAAATTAAAACTTTCCAACATATTTTTGGGCCATTTATTGGACAAGGACTTTGACACCCCTTGAATCCGTCCTTCTCGACAACCATTCCTATAGTTAGAAAGACTCCAATTTGACTTAACTCTTGTTTCGCTTTGCTCATCTCACATAGCTCCTAGGTAGTAGAATTGTAGTGAGCTCTAACGGGTCTCGAGGAGCATTCTTGCTCAAGTTCCTGCAGTGTAATTAAAAAAAAAAAGAAAAAAAAATGCTTTCAATGATGGACTTGTAAAGATTGATACAAGTCCCTTCGAAGACATCTGATAAAATATTGGAGCGGAAGAGTTCAACATAAAATGGAATAACATTTCCATTGTACAATTTTCTTGGTAATAGGGCATATACTTCGAATGCCAAATTACACGTGGAAATTTGTTGATGGCCAGATCTAATTTTATTTTTATTTTTATTTTTATTTTTATTTTTATTTTTATTTTTTTTAGGTAAAAACTCAAGAAATCCAAGCTACAAAAGTAAAACCATAAAAGAATTTGATCCTTCTAGCATCGTGGCTCAAATGGGAAAATGTTCCCATAACGGTCTATAATTCCAGAATTTAGAACAAATGAAGCAGCGTGCCAAAATGGTCTTAGTATTTATTCAAGAAAATCGTCTATCTCACGATTCTAAGATATCTGTTCGAGGAACGCACAGAAAACTAACTTTTGCAAAGCGACGAAAAATGATCGACTCAACTCAAGCAAATAACAAAAGAGGGATGCTAGAAAAAGTTGCTGACTTGCTCTACCCTATCCTTATCCTGTAAGAGCGGCATTGAGTTGTGCTTCGGCTTTCTCCTCATCACTTTGATGCTAAGCTGAGTTTTTGGGTGAATTCTGCAAGTCCATTGGGTCAGGTCGATTTGGTCAAGACAACGGAATTTGCATGGACGAATGCAAACCCCCTGCTCAGAAAATATTTTGTCACCTCATTACCGTCATGAACAGATAAAACCGCGGGTTTCAGCTTTGCCATTGTGGAAACATGACCAGGCAAAACACCCATTTGTCCCTTAGTTGCAGGGACTATAATCATGTCAACCTATGACAATGCATGCGCACAGAGAAATAAAATGATAAGAGAGGATACCTAAATAAGTCCCCCCCAGTTTACACTTTACACTTCGCAAAGACAAAAATATAAAGATTTATTATATTATTGTCAATATAATATATAAAATGGAAATACTCAAAAAGGATCAAAACAAAGTGAAAAAAAAAAAAAAAAGTTCATACATGAGTGATTGATCCGTGTTTGACAACTATTATTTTAAAACTATTTATTCTAAATACTCATTTTCAACTACACATTCATACAATAAAATATTCTGCACATAAATCCAAAATTTATCTCTCTATTTTAACCATACATTTTCCAAAAATTCACTATCCAAAACAAAATTTTTGCCAAATAATAGCCATTGGAATAGGATTGGGAAATAAATCTCTGCCAAGAATCATCCCATGTTTATCCCCTTGATAAGTTACCAACTATTCATTTCGGAACTCCCCTGATGATTGTGAAACTTTGTTGCGTATAGTCATTAGTAACTTGATTATTTTTAGATAATAGTACATAGAAACAACACTTGTAAGTAGCCATATTAAAACCAATTCTGCACTATCTGATTTACCCGAGATGAAATATGAGGTGGCAAATTTTGTCAGAATTTACGAGGCTTAAACATCTAACTTGATTGATGATTCCTCACTACCTGATTGGCCCAAGGGGAAATAAAAGCAGCAAATTGTAAGAATTCTCGAGTACTGCGCACTACTCGTATTGTTGTTTTTGAAATATATCTCTAATTTTCAGTTCGAAAGAAAACAAATATTATTGTGTTGCTCTTCATCCCTTTCTGCAAATCAACATTATTCCAAAGATTTTAGAGCATTAACTATTCTAACAGTGAGCTCTAATGCTAGCTGCAGATCATCCTGCAGGAGTGCCAGAATTATTTTTTTTATTGGTAAATGTAAAATTTCATTGATCAACATTTCATGTACAAGTACACTGGGTATACCCGGGTGAGACAAAATAAACATTTCATACAATTACTCCGGGCATACCTGGGCGTAATTTTACCCTAGTCTACACTAGTGTGAATGTGTTTACACAGTGTATGATCAGTTATGGTGATTTTACCCGCTCTGCACTATTGTAAATGTGTTTCCATAGTGTATGACCAGATTATCAAAGGTCTTTAGGATCACTCTTGTACACACATAGGCTTTGGACCGTGTATTAGGGTAATTAACCTTTTGGACAGCTCTGCGTACGTATGACTAGATTATCATATGTGAATGGTCTTGCCTTGTACATTAAGATTACTCTATACATGAGTAAGACTATTCATAGGGTACCTTTTTAGTGTGGTTTTTCAGTATTTCTGCAGTTTATCAGATTTCAGATTATAGAGTTCAGTTTCTTCAGTTCTCAAAATAAATCTTCCAGCTTATAACATTGAGCAATACCAATATTTCATAGATCTTCATGAATATCAAATTCTTTATATTCGTTAAACCTTACAGTTGCTTATCAATAATTAAACACAAAGAATTTTATAATGCAACCATGCTTAGTTTTAAAAGTATTACTAGATTCAGAATTTCTCAAAAATTTAATAAAGTTAGAATTTTTGGAAAATATGCACAGATGGAAAAGTATACATATTTGCAAACTCATATATTTAATCATGTTTTTCCCATCAGGAAATCGTTGATTTTGAGATACTTGGAAAAGCATGCTGAAGTCAAGAGACCGTTTCATAGTATGTAATGTATAGTTGGTGACTCATGTTACTAAACGCTATCTAATATTTTGTTTGATGTGCATTTTGTAGAAGGATTTATAATTGATATAATGCTTGCATGTAGACATGATGTTTTGAAGTAGAAATTCTCAGTAGAATTTAGTTGTACTTTGCTTTAGTTGTGGTGGTATTGGTGGAACTGGTGGTTTCTAAAATCTTTGTTTTAAGTGTCTATATGAGGTTTTGTTGATTTTCAGGTTGGTTTTGTCCGTGTTTCAGGGAAAACTCTGTAAAAATTTTGTAAAAATATGTCACAGTCAAAGTAGGTCAAGATTGCATTGGTGGTGGGTTCGACATTTAGCTATCATCTATTATCGGCGCACGACACGTGTCGAGTCAATTAGGTTAAATCGAGACGGGTCATGTCAATATTCATATGGAAGAGACACAGTCAATTATGAAGCACTGTCATTCCTCACCTTATAGAGGTCATTTTGGTCCTACCCGAACTGCATCCAAGGTATTACAATCGGGATTCTATTGGTCAACTCTCTTCAAAGATTGTTATGCCTATGTGAAAACATGTGACCGTTTTCAACGCACCGGGAATATTTCGAGATATAATAAGCTACCCATGACTAATGTACTTGAAGTGGAATTATTTGATTTATTGGGCATAGACTTCATGGGTCCCATTCCACCGTCCTTCAGCCAAGTATACATTCTTCTTGTAGTGGACTATGTGTCCAAATTGTTAGAAGTCATTGCTATTCCAACAAACGATGCAAAGGTAGTTTTGAGGTTTCTGCAGAAAAATATCTTCACTCGATTTGGCACTTCTAGAGCAATCATAAGTGATGAAAGAACGCATTTCTGTAATAAAATTTTCAACTCCCCATTAGCTGTTAGGCACAAAGTGGCACTTGGCTACTACCCCCAGACAAATGGGAAAGCAGAAATTTCCAACCGAGAGATTAAGCAGATATTGGAGAAAACGGTGAACACAAACCGAAAAGATTGGGCACAGAAGCTTGATAACGCACTATGGACATACCAAATAGTTTTCAAAACACCTATAGGAATATCACCTTACTGCCTGGTATTTGGCAAGGCATGTCACTTGCCGGTTGAACTAGAACACCCAGCCTATTGGATAGTTAAGAAGTTGAATCTGGATATGAAATTAGCCGGTACCCAGCAATTGCTACAACTTGATGAATTGGGAGAATTCCGGAATGGTGCTTATGGAAATGCAAAAATATACAAGGAGCGAACGAAACGGTGTATTACAGGAGAATCTTTGTGAGAGAATTCAAGCCAAGAGAATGGTTAGACTATTCAACTCTCGCCTAAAGTTGTTTCTAGGAAAGTTTAGATCATGGTGGTCAGGGTCATTCGTGGTACGCAAAGTTTTTCCTTATGGTTCGGTGGAATTGGTTAGCGAAGATGGAAGATCTTTTCAAGCAAATGGTCAATGCCTCAAACACAATTATGGCGAGGAAGATCGATATGTGGAAGAAACTGCTCTCAAAGAATCAGATTAGATCCACATCACGTCCAGCTAATGACGAAAAAGAAACGCTTCTTGAAAGGCAACCCAAGTTTTATTCCTAAATTTCTTTGCATTAGTTAGACATTTTATTCTTCGTAAGCAAATTTAATAATATCATTTTCTTTTTGTAGGGACATACTCAAATATGGTTACATCAACACCACAATCATCATGGGGAAAAGGGTAAATTGGAGGTAATTAAAAAAAAACTCATTTTTTATTTTCTTTTAAAAACCACTGGCACCTTGGCGCCTATATTGGGCGCTGCAGCGCCAGCCATACACGCACAAAAAAAAATCATTTTTAATTTTTTCAAAACCATTGGCGCCTCAAGGCCTATACTAGGTGCTGCAGTACCAGCCATCCATAAAAAAATATATATTTTGGCAGTAACTTGGGCGTTACGGTGGCGCCGAGTTTTTTTAAAAGGACACATAATTTTTTACTTTTCCTCTTTTATTTCATTATAACCCCAATCTCCCCCTTCCCTTTTCTCTGTATCTCTCGACTCCCTTCTCCTATTAGAACCCTTACTACTTTTCCCATTCATCTACATCTCTATTACTTCCATATCTCCCAACCTCTTCACATTGTTGCTTGGATAAGGAGTCTTTTCACATGAGATAAGAACTATTTTCATAGTTATTTTGTTTTTCTTCACTGGACGGTTCTTTGCTTTGTGGGGATTCTTTTTGATTGGTTGATTAGATGACTGTGGGGAAGAAGATTCATTATTGCTTGGATATAAAATGCTACAATTAGAAAGTGTATTTTGCTTGCTAGAGATTTGTGTATACAAGTTGTTTGAAGTATTGCCTAACTAACCTCTTGGAAGAAATTGTGCACTTGTATTTTGGATTGGGATATTGGTTGCTTACACAATCTATAAAGGTACAGTGAGACATGCCACCTAAAAAGAAATCCAAAATCACTACCTCTTCATCTACTACGGCATTTGATCGAAAGAGATTCATTAGTCCCGAAGTAGAGGAGCGCTATAAACAAAGTGTAATACACTAGAATTGCATTCCAGAAAGGGACTTTGAGTACTTATTTGCAGTGAAAATAGAAAGTCTAGGGTGGATAACATTTTCCCTGCAACCTAGAGCCGCCCCCATTCCCCTAGTCAAGGAATTTTACGCCAATGCAAAGGAACATGAAGACTTTAAGGTATTTGTATGGGTCAGTGGATCTGCTTTGATAGTGCATCCATAAACAGATTCTATAACACTCGAGACGTACCCGAGGATGATTACTCCAGGTTGCATGAGGAAGGAGTAGACCCTGCGACCTTACTCCACATCTTGACTCGAGAAAAGACTAAATGGAAACAGAGTGTAAGTGATGTGACAAATTTTCCTACTTTGGGCTTGACAGGTAATTGCAAGGCTTGACACCATTTCATATTTGCCAACTCATGCCCACCAGCAACATCAGATCGTGCTCTATTGAACTATGCCATTCAGAAGGGTTACTCAATTTACGTCGGCAAAGTCATACAGAATAGCATCCTGCGCATCTTGGCTGGCTCTACTACCAATAGTTTGGGACATCCATCGCTCATACACAATCTATGTATCCAAAGAGGTGTCACCAAGAGGGAGTCCGATGAAGTTCTAGAATAAGCCCCCTCTCACGCGGGAACTCTAGAATAAGCTCTAAGGGCATCGGGACAGGCCTAGTTCATCTTAACCCTCTGGCCCGACTCAACACCTTTCCTTGCCTCCGCCTAATGTTACTACAAGGGACATCCTTAGGCAACTAGAGGCCATGGACCTAAGCCTAACCCATTGGCAAGATGGCATGCAATCGCAGATGGATCGCTTGGAGACGTCAATCTACACCCAATTTCAATATCAAAACACTTGCATTACATTCATGGCTTCTGTCTATCCTGAGCTGACTTTTCCTCCACTACCGCAATTTCCATCACATTCCCATCCTCCAACTCCACCGAATGACGATGAGGACATTTAGTGACCTCCTGAGGTACCCTCCATACTTTCTTTCATTTTCACATTGAGGATAATGTGTCTTTTAAGTTTGAGGGGGGTTTTCTAATTTTTAATTGTTTTGTGTGTTGTCTCTTTGTTTCCATGTTACATGTATTCCAAAAAAATAAAAAATAATCTATTTTTTATTTTTATTTTGCATGTTTGTGTAAGTTGGACAACATTGTTGACAATGATGCATATGTTTGAGAATGTGAATTGGTGGTGGATTATAAATATGTTATGTGCTCGAGTCAGATTTTTACTTTTCCTTGTAAATAATTGGGATTTAATTGCACGAAAATGGAGTATAACGTTGGACAAGAATGGTCGATTCATAATTGGAATAGGTTAAAATAGTAACCCTCATAGATGAATTCAAACAACCGCTAAACCTAAACAATGTACATCCCCTGACCAACTGTAGGACGGTTTAGATGGTAGAACTGTTGCAGGGAGACATGGACGTGGATGTGGTTTCCATAGGTGCTATATTCTATGCGGACTGTCTGAAACCAATGAGATGAAAATTGGGTAAAAACCTTAAGGGTTGGTTTTCGAGAATGAGTGTTTAATAAGGGACATTGCACTAATCATTGCAAAAAAATAATAATAAAATAAAAATCCCAAGGGGGACAAATTAAATAATCTTTGCATGAAATGTCTCATCGTAGCCTTTATGACTCAAGTGATTAAGCCTGCAAGTGTTTAAAATCTAGTGCCCTAAAGTCGTCTAATTTGGGAGCTACCAACCTAAAGCTCGCTACAGAGGTCATTTAGAAAGTTTAATGGAGAGACGTATGCACTTGTGAGAGAGAGAGAGAGAGAGAAAGAGAGAGAGAGAGAGAGAGAAACCGCTTTGCATGTCTTGATTAAGCCTAGAACACTCGTTTTAGAAGATTAAGCTTTAGACAGAGGGTGATAACTTGGTTGATTCTTGGTGGTTGATGCAGTCAAAAATAGGATAAACTTCATCTACTGATAGGTCAAACTAGAACAAGGACATCCAACTAAGCTAAAGAGGGTAAGTAATAGTAATTAACAAATAAAAATAAGTTTGAGGGTGTGCGAAACCTCACAAGTGGTGAAAGAAAATAGTGGACTTTTGCAGTCGGGAAATGAACCAATCTAGAAAAGTCCAATGTTGTACCCTTAACACACACATGTTTGCACTAGAATAGAAAGAATTTGGCCATTGCACTATAACTTCAAAACGGTTCATGAATTCGATATCGTATTTTCAACGATGAGCCATGAAAAACAATGTGTCTAGCTGGTTTTTGAATTTCATGTCTTGTGTGATGAGGTGCACTTATTGTGTTTTGGGTTAACCATATTGGTGCGTTATTTTGTGTTTGCTCGAGAACAAGCAAAGAACTAAGTTTGGGGGTATTTGATGAGTGCAATTCAATCATCAATTTAGCACATTTAAATTTTAGTTTTCGAGTTGTCGTTGAGCACTTTTGAACGTTTTGATGCATGCTTTCATGTTGTTCTACAACTTAGACAACTTTTGGGAAAACGCCACACTCTGAAGCTTATAATGGAGCTAAAATGGTGATCATAAAATTGGAGCATGAATTGGAGATAAGAAAAGAAAAATTAAAGTGGAAACACGATGTTAAAGATGAAAAATCCAAATAAAGGCAGTCTATCCGACGCCATAGCACCCAAATAATGAAGAAGTAGCCAGTAGAAATGCTGGCGGCACAGCGCCATATCCTGGGCGTCGTGGCGCCCAGCACACATAAGCCAGTAGAGAGACTGGCGTCGTAGCGCCAACTAGGGGAAATGTCGCGGTGCTTGACGCTAAAAAAAGGAAAATTGAATTTTTTTTAGCCCAGATCCGATCCTTCTCATCTTGGAACTTTTGGGAAGTATGAATACCATGAAGAAGACCTAATGGAGGACTCTTGGCATTAAAAAGACAACATAAGGCAAAAAAAATAAGAGAAAAAACACTTCAAGGAGGAAGATTTACAATCATTGGGAGAAGATTCGAAGCATAAACTGAGTTTTTCTTAATCTCTTCTTCTCCATGCTCGTTTTCTGTATTTTAGAATTTCATTTTCATCCATTATGAACTAAAATCTTAGATCTAGGGTTGATGTAACCTAACTTGATACAATGTTTGCATGGTGATATGGTATTTCTTTAATTTTTCGGCATTTATTTTTGTTATTCATGCTTAATGCTTTCAATCACCAAATCAATGGTTGAATGAATTGATGTATTGAATTTTGGCACTCGAAAGAGGGAGATTTAATCTTGATCCACAAATAACATAACCTAGATTTCATAGGTTTCGAGAGAAAGTATGAATTTTTTGAGGCTTATTTCAAATCAAGAACCAAGGACTTAATAATTTTTATAGATCTAATCCGGAATAGAGATATTGGGGTTAGAGTATAGAAATAAATTATATTCGACACTCGAGAGAAGGAATGGGATTAATTTAAGATTCATGTCAATAAATTGAGGAAAATTTAGAGAAATAACCATAGAGATTGAAAAACATTGTTGACAAGGCGGTGAAATCATTCCCTAGACTTCTTTGCATTGATTATTTTTATATGTTTCATCTTGAGTTATTTGAATTGCAATTTAATTCGCAACATATTAATTTAGCATGAACATATCAAGTTAAAAATTGATTTTCTGAATAAAATAGAAGTTAAAATAATTATAGTATTCGATAGAAATCAAACATCCTTATGAATTCAACACTTCAATTTTATCACTATATTATAAAACCTGACACTGTACACTTGCGGTTAAAGCACATTACATAAAACGCGTGGCAGGCAAAATTAGCTACTAAGGTACCTAAGGTTCCTAGGTGCACGCCCTAGATTACACTAAGAGCGCGCTTCAATGGTGAACGGAGAAAAATTTAAGTTTCCTTATTTTATTTTGGTAAGCAACCTCCTTAGCATCATATAAGTAGGAGAACATGTCCAGAACTAATATTTTATCATTAAAAACCTTCATTAGATCTAAATTTCATCATATTCTACATATTTTGGAGGCGAAGAATAAGGCTTCATCATCAATCCAAGGAAAATTATGCAAGATTCTAGATGATTATTCAACCCCTTTCAATATTTCATTCAAGAAAGTGGATTTTTCTCTACCTTCTTCCATATTTCTTCGATCCATGTGTTTTTTTTTTATTATTTCTTGTATATCCTTGGATGAATGGTGAACTCTATTATTTATTTATTTTAATTCAAGACAAATAATTTAGTATTTCTTGATTTTCTTGGTTGATTTCACATTCCCATTGAACTATTTGATTGATTGATCACTAATTATATAGTAAATTGCTTTTTGTAATGTAGGAATATTCACAATAAGTCTAGAACGCGAAAAAATCAATATATGGGCAATAGGTATTAGAAATAATATCTATAGCATGTGTAATCATGTGTGATAAATCCTGAAAATCAATGTATATTTTTCATATGAATTCAGACTAATAATATAATTAGGTCGTGTTAAAGATATGCTTAATATATTTTGAAAAAGAATATTGAATAAACATGAATTATTAATTATCATGAATGCATGAATTTAGTAGATTACGAATTAAGAATTGAATTAAATGACAATATGGGGATTCACGATTCCAATACAAATATTTACATATTAGATAAATAGTTTATTTGCTTTGTGAGTTTAGGACTAGTATATAAAACATACAAATTAGCCCTTTTGATATCATCACACCACGAATTTGATAAAAGTTATTGAACTAGATATTAGATCTTATTCCTAGTGAGAACAATGCTCTTAACTCACAAATCTATTTCTTGTACAACGATTCCGTACGCTTACAGATTTTCTACGAACCGATGGTTTTATGATTTTGTAGTTGCCAATTGATGCTATTCAAAACAAACTTGAATTTAATAATATGAGTGAGATTTCCCAGCCAACATGTAAAATGCTTGCTACAGATTTGATGTTTACAAGGATCAGTCATCGAGTGACCTGATTTATTGAAGGTTATGATAGAACTTTGAGTTTCATTTTTTGTTCACAAAATGCTATGCTTGGCATACAAAGCTCAATCACTACTATCAATCATGTTGCTAGTCGCGATTGATGATATATTTAAAGCAGAAAGACCTTTTGATATAGGGGTCTCGGTTTCAGATTATTCCCTTTTCGTTGTAAAAGACAAGTTGCAAAGCCCAAGTGACTGTGATCAATGCTAGTCGATATATGGTTATAGTTAACGAAAGAAAGCTCTATCTGCTTTTTTAGTTTAAGAGGAAATGTAGTTATCATTGTAATATGTTATATTTCTAGAATCGTAATATGCTATATTTTTAGGGAGTTGACGAATGAGTGTAGTAATTGGCTGGTGATGGTGTCTGGTCGGGTTGGTGTGAGATGGTGGTGTGATAATTTTGCACGTATAATATTTCATATTTTTTAATAACACATTTAAAAAAAATAAAAATAAAAATCACTTTTCATAAAGTCTATGTGAAACACGCTTATTAGTGGCTGACCAAATTACCCTTCNATCACTACTATCAATCATGTTGCTAGTCGCGATTGATGATATATTTAAAGCAGAAAGACCTTTTGATATAGGGGTCTCGGTTTTAGATTATTCCCTTTTCGTTGTAAAAGACAAGTTGCAAAGCCCAAGTGACTGTGATCAATGCTAGTCGATATATGGTTATAGTTAACGAAAGAAAGCTCTATCTGCATTTTTAGTTTAAGAGGAAATGTAGTTATCATTGTAATATGTTATATTTCTAGAATCGTAATATGCTATATTTTTAGGGAGTTGACGAATGAGTTTAGTAATTGGCTGGTGATGGTGTCTGGTCGGGTTGGTGTGAGATGGTGGTGTGATAATTTTGCACGTATAATATTTCATATTTTTTAATAACATATTTAAAAAAAATAAAAATAAAAATCACTTTTCATAAAGTCTATGTGAAACACGCTTATTAGTGGCTGACCAAATTACCCTTCCCAAATGAGCTGAGTTGTTTACACGTGCCAATTTATTTGAGGAAATCGATGAAATTAGATGAAAAGGACTACTTGTACTAAGAATGATAGATCTGAGAATACAACTATCAAGAATGGAACAACAGGGATGATTTATGCAATTCAACAAATGATTGAGGCATTTTGTGTAAATTATCTAAATTATATTAATAATTAGGAGGCAAAAACCTCAGAGCCGAAGCTGAAGCCGAATCGAACAAAGGCGAAAAATCCAATCCCACCGCAGCCTAATTTCAATTTCATGTCCATCTCCCCCCACAAGAATCCAGGTTCAAAGTCATCTTCATCTGCTCAGCGTTCATCTCAATCCCCTTTTTCCGACCATGGATGCCTGTCTCCTGATCAACATCATGGCGAATCTAATCTCCACCACCAAACCTTACATGCCTCCTTCGGATCTCTCCGAATTTTTGACGATTTCGACGGTCTGTAATGTACCCTTCTTGTTTCTTTTGTAATTCAATTCACTTATACTTTTTGTGGGTATTTTCTGTGTTCCATTTTGGTGCTTGAAAATGAAACCCTAGAACTCCTCTTCTAGATGTTATAAAATTAAATTAATTTTATTTCTTTGGCGTTTTTGGCTGCTCTATTCGAAGTTTCTTCATCTACTGTTTTACTGCGGTTCGTCTGCTTAATATTTAAGTTTTCATTGTTTATTGAAATGTTTGACCTTTTGCAGTCATTTAATATGATTGCTAAGGTGAGTTTTTGCGGCATTTCTGGTTGTTAATGTGTGTGTTTCTAACTGCAGTTTGAAGTGCTTATTGTATTTTTGGTTAGCTTTTTCAGGGCAAGTGGGTCCAACTGCAGGATATTCTGATGGATCTTCCAGCGAGGTATTTTTACTCCTTTTTATTGTCTTATTGTAATTTTGATTCTTTTTTGTTTGAGTTTATTAAGTTTGATAGCTTCTTTTCATTATTTTTCTTACTCATCAGGTGAATGTGTATGAGAGCCAAAATGACTACACAAGTGAGACTTACGAAAACAGTGGTAAAAGCTCACACCATGAAGCTGCTACACAAGCTGGGGTAGGATTCACTGAACGGCGAGAGAAATTTTCTGTGACCCGTGTTAATGTAAGTAGCCATCAGACTACCCCAGCTACAAGTTCTCAAGGAAGAATGAATTTAACGGGAAGGAAAGGTCAGATGGTTAGTGGCAACCACTTACTGAATTTTCATTATGATCCTATACCTGTTTCTCGTCCACAGCCAAGAGCTCCTCCTGCCAGAAGACAACGGAAGAGAAAACCTTATAACAAGGATCTGTTCCTTCAAGCGAATTACAAGTTTGTATTGCTGGATTCTGGAAACCATGAGCTTGAGTCTATGGATCCGGATAAAATGTTATGTTGGGAGGATATCATTTGTTTGAAGTATTCAACATCCTCTCCTGTCCACTGTTCAATATGTTTGGAAGGTCCCTTATGCCCACAGATAACCTCATGTGGTCATATCTTTTGTTTCTCGTGCATTTTGCAATACTTTTCAATGGATGAATATGATGATAAAGCTGAATATTGGAAAAAGTGCCCACTATGCTTTACGATGATATCTTCAAAAGATTTGTACACCATCCGCATTGAGAGCGTTGAACAACACAGGATTGGTGGTGAAATAGAATTTGTTCTATTAACTCGCCAAAAAGATTCATTTACTTTATCAGTTAAAAACAATGAAGGAAATCATTTTGATGCCGAGATTCAAGATTCTTTCTCAAAGTTCTCCTTGACTTCCGATGTGGACCTGTCTGTTAGAGAGGCAATGTCAGATCTTGATAATTGGTTAGCCAGGGCATATTCAGGTCTAGTTGATGACATCGAGAAACTTCCATATGTCTGTTCTGCAATGAAACAATTAGAGCAAAGGAAGAACTACTGGAATGAGCATCATTTCAACAGCAAGCAGGATCATGCCAGTTCATACGGGTCTCCACCAACGCCAAAAGCTACTGTTGTGCGACAAACAACCTCTACTGGAATTAATGATAATCTAAAGTGGTTGCAAAAACCAGCTCCAGATAAAGTGGATGTGAATGTTAATGAATCATTAGATCATGATGGATCATCATCGTCTTCGTTTGATGAAAACAAGAATGGACACATGCATCCTAGTGGCTTCAAGGACATCAAAGACGCTGATTCTTACCATTTCTACCAGGTCAGTGATATCAATTTTATTTTATTCCTTCTTTTTTCCTCGTGTTTAGCTTGGGAAAGGAGGGGAATTTGGCAAACTGAGAAATCAAACATTGAAGTTATGTCAATCAATATGTAATTGTAGTCGTTGTGTGCCTTCCCTCGAAAGATGGTAATAGGTAATTGTAATCCTCTTCTTTTTTTGTGTATTCAAATTCCAGGCTGTTGATGGTCAGCACCTTATCCTTCATCCGCTAAATATGAAGTGTCTTCTACACCACTATGGTAGCTTTGATAAGCTTCCAAACAGGTTGGAGACAAGCTAATATCTCTGCTTCTGTTTTTTTAAACTAAAAAGTTGACTGCAAAACAAAACTTCTTAGCTACAAAAGATGCATTTTCCATTACAAGCTCAAAGTGAAGCGCATTTTTCTGGTCTGTTATTATTGTATATTGTAGAATTCTATTGATTTATTTCTTACCAAGTAAGGGATTGGTAGACCATAATTTCTTAGCATCATAATAATGGATCAAAGACATGCTATTATGCCCTTGTTTGATTTTGATTCTTTGAGAATCACTTCTCTACCAAGCTCATTTTCAACCACACTAATTATCACAAAATAAAAGAAAATATTTTTTTATGTTTCATAATTTTTCCCTACTTTTTAACCCCATGTTTACCAAAAATAATAATATTAAATAAATAAATAAAAATTCAAAGATCTATATTACCCGTGGATATCAGAATACATTGCATGTGGTTGTGAAAAGAACAATGATCAAAGATATATGTTGTTTTATGCTCTTTCGTGACTGAATTTCTTCTATTATTTAACGTGGATATGAGTTGCTCCATCCAACACCAGTGATTTCATGTTTAACACAAGCTTATCAAGGGCTTTAATATGGTATTTGAGCTTGGTTTTCTGTCAGTTCTTAGTCTTTTCATCACACCATTTGTATTTATCTGCAGACCGTGTCAGTTTGGTGAGAAAATTGTGTGTCAGACACGAGGGTATGACAGAAGACGATGAACTCAGTCCCACTTCTGTTCTTAATACAATCACTGGTTTTTTCGTACCAATACATATAGTTATGACCTCCCAAGTCCCAACCAACCCCAACTCCAGCATATAATATAAAGTTAATAGAGTAAAAGTAAAAATAGAAAGACTGCCAGTGAGCTCAGAACTATAGTATTTATCTAAATTTGGACACACGGAAATATATTGATGCACGTGTGTATTGTTTGATGTAATAATGTGTGTTTCCAAGTCTTGATTAGAAAATGATGCGCCCACTTCATAGTATTACGTGTTTCTGGAGTTGGAAGGTATAGACAGTTTCATGATAGAACTTTTTAAAGTTGTTCGAAAACTAGTAATGATGAAGATATTTTGCTGTGCTCTAGTTTGATGATTATTGACAGGAATTATAATTACAGAATCACTGGAAAGATACTACAGTTGGAGACAGTAACACAATCAGAGGCCATGCGGAGGCGCTATCGCTTCTTAAGCCATTTTTCTTTAACAACAACGTTTCAGGTGAATCCTAAAAATTTGTTTTAAACTATTCATAAAATGCAGAAGGAGAAGCCTAGTCTGTGTTGGTGGGTTGTCTTCACTTACTTTTGTGTCTCTTTACAGTTTTGTGAAATTGACCTATGCGGAATGTTGCCTACTGAATCCCTTTATCCATTTATGGATGAAATCAAGAGTAGGGAGAAGCAAAGGAAGCGACTTGCTCGAAAGGTATAATCTTTTGTGTTTGTGTCTGTTTCACCCTTCATCAGATAATCAAATTGTACTTTTCTTGATGAAGCCATGCAATTGCATGATTTTGTACTTTGTCTAGTATTTAATTTGTTGGCTTGCCTATCATGCTGTGATAGTTGGCTTGCAAACTTTCTTTTTGAATTTCCTTTTTCTGGGTTGGAAGAAGTGGATCTTGAGTTATCAACCAATTTGTTGCAACTCTAATCTGATGATTGTTCTTAAGGATCTACATTTTCACTGCCTTTACATATATTGAGTTATTACAAATGAACTAATGGAACCAACCGCATTCTAAGCCCCCTTTTGGCTCTTATTATTTGAGATTTTTAATTTTTTAGAATAGTGTTTTTTTTTTTTTTTTTTTTGGAGAATGGGTGGTTGAAAAAGAAGGAAAAGTTTTTGGTTTATGTGGAATATTATTCTATTGGAGAATGTGTGTTTGAACCATATAGAGAGAGAGATTAGCTTGATGCTGCTACACTTTCCCTATATGATCTCTTACCACAGTGAAAGTTGACCTCGATTACAATCTAGAGAGTAAAAAGTTTTCAATTATTTGGAATAGATGAGACAGCAGAAATACATTTGTGGGTATGGTCTCTCTCTCTCTCTCTGTGTGTGTGTGTGTGTGTGTGTGTGTGTGTGTATGCCCACGTTCTAAAATGCTCTTTAAAGGATAATCTACTGGCACATTTTCTATGCAATCGAGTCTCTACTTTCAATATTCATTTAAAATGTACATGTGTTATGCATTGTTGCTTAAGCCTTTCCTTTGATGTAACTTCATCTTTTGAATCCAGGAAAGCAAGGACAAAATTAAGGCTGAAAGTTCTGCCAGTCAATTTTTGCCTACACCATATTACTTAGCACAGTCCTCTTATGATGTACCCCCTAGCTTTTCCATGGAGGACTTTGAAGGTGATATTTCTTACCAGAAGATAGTCTGAATAACTTTGATGACTATATTTGAATCCTGGAAAACAAGTATTTTAATTTTTTTTAAGATTAGTGTGGAAGTAAAATAATATGGCCTTAAGAGATATCGTGATAAATAGAAATCTTCAATCTATTCTGTTATATTTTTATCAAATGGGTTTAGTGATTGACTTTTTGGTACCTTTTATAAGCCATTTAAGTTGAGCGTTTTCCCCAAGAAATATCTGTATGCAAGAACAATCTTTTTACTGGTAACTGTTGTGTGCACTCTAATGCATTTAGTTGTAAATTGATAGCTTCTAAAAATAACCTGAGCAAGAAGATCAATGTTCTGTTCAATAAATGTGGCTGCTGGAATGCAATGGTGCTTGATTATCAGTTTATCTTCTATCTATTGCATCAGTGTCTCAGCAGTATATGACGCTTGCGCTGATATTTCTCCTATTGTTTTTGTATGTATTTTTTGATACCCACAGACCTGGTGTTTTTTCCATATTACTTTGTGGTATTTGACACGAAATTTTATTCCACTTATCATTTGGTTTGCACGGCATATAATTGAGACATCTGCGCAATTATAAACTTATTGTTCGTTCCGTTATATTTGTTCTTACTAAGCTTTGGGAAGTCCACCCGTAACATCGTCAAGTCCTCCAACAATTGGGGAGAGGCAGTCGTTTTCAAGTGTTGCAAGGTTAGGTTTTGCCGCTGGACATGATTCTCCAGCTTTGAAAACAGAGGAAGGTCAATCTCTTCCTAAGATTGATGTACCCCACGGCTCTTCTGATGCAGCAGGTCTTGACTTTATGAGGACTGGCTTGTCATTTGATGTTGCCATGCTTTGTATCTATAATTGAAATGTGTACTGTCGTTCTTGTAGGATTTAGAAACGCAGGTTCCTTATCATTTGCCAGTGTTACATCTAGAGCAAAGCCTGCTGTTGAAGAAGGCCTGCATATGTCCAAGGTGAATGAATCGGGGAAGAAGGGGAAGAAATCAAGTCGTGTCCTCCTATCCACAGCAGGTGGTCGACGTTATTGAGAAAATGCTTTTAAACTGCTGCATGGTTATTTTCCTGTGGAATAATGATGCTGACATCCTTTCTTGGCCGTTTGTTTAGGCAATTTATTTATGTTTCATTTCCATTTATTTATGCTTATGCTTTATTGGGCTTGTATATGAGGTTGGCCCAAGCCTCTTAACTATTGGGTTTATATTTTGTTATTTATATGGCTGTAATTGGAACTTCCAAAGTTAGTAGATGAATGAAATTATTCACATTGGCATGTTGTCCATTTTCCCTTCCCTCATTCTACCCTACGCGCTCCCTTTCTTTGTCTTCTCCTGTTTCTATTATTCTGTCTCTTCTTCTTTTTAATGATCCTACATCAAAATTGGTATTAGAGCTAAACTTGGGAATTGCTCATCTCCTACAGCTATTGCATCAAATCTGGTTACCTTCATCAAACTCTTTTCCGGAACAAAACTACTATTTCAAAACTACCAAACAATAACCACCTCGCACACAATCTTGTAGGACATCCCACAACGCCCAACCCCACCCAACAACTCGCTACAACCTTGCTATCATTATAACCTAATACTATACTAATCATCACCAAAAACAACCATCGGTTGAAAGCAAGTCTCTACCCAGTTCGCAAATCCTGACCCCAAATCACACATCGACCTCCACCGCAACAGTCAACTGCCACCATCAACTATTCATGGTAACAACAAATCCCGATCCAATCATTCTAGTTCCACCTTATCTACACAACCGACACCCAGCTGTAGCCACACCATTCACTCCAACCACTTAAATCAAAGGCAACATCTATTGCGCAAAAAAAAAAAAAAAAAAAAAAACCACAATAATTTCACATTTTTCACAAAAAAAAAAAAAAAAAAAAAAACACCAGTAATATCCCAAAAATCGTCCCTTCATCTCCGCTGGCACTAGTAAGCCATCGAAATCGGTCACCACCAACAACTTCGATCTCCAGCAAGATCGCAGCTAGCCGTCGATTACCACCACCACCAATGGTGAAGCTCCACTGTAGCCGCCATCAAGGTTTCTTCCCTTAAGCATAAACCCCAGGTAAGGATTAGCTTGCCATATTTAGTTTTACATAACCCCACCCCCCTCCCCCTCTCCCAAAAAAACAAAAAAAAAAAAAAAAAAAAAAAAAAAAAAATCAAATTCAAATTCAAATTCAAAATTTAAATGTTGGGATAATTATTTTCATTTCTTGAACGAGTTGTTTACTAAACTCTTTGTGCATTTCATTTAGCTGGTATTACATTGCATACAGTTGCATAATGGTCGTCTTGTCATATCGAGTTTCAATACTTTGACTATGAACCCTTCCCAGTTTGATGCCCTTACTCGAAAATTAGCTCAACTACAAGTTCAATTAGCGATTATACAAACTAAAGTGACTGCTACTCGTGAAGAGAGTAAAGACCTAGCTACGAGGGTAAACATTTTAGAACAAAACCCTCATTCGACATAGGCTAACAACTCTGAATCGTCTCATAATATGTCCTATCGTCATCGATAAGGTGTTCAACGTGATCGAAGAGATAGGGAACAAGATCGCGAGCATGAATGAGGCCATGACCATTACAGTACTCATTCGCCTTCCCACCATGAAGAGTGTTACTTTCGAAATATCAAATTAGATGCTCCTACTTTCGATGACTGCTTATATTCTAGAGTTTTTACTTAATAGATTAGAGACAATGACTCTTTCTTGTCATGGTATAGAGTCCTAGAGGATTGAAGAATTCAATTTCCCAGTTTTAAATTAATTGGTACTGTCCAACTCTTTTAAAAAAGTGTTGAGGATCTTCTTGAGAGGTGTCGTGCACCTCCCGTTGAAAGCTAAAATGAAATGAAGCGTCGACTTCAAGAAAAGTACTTACCTTGATCTTACGGGGGTAATTTGTTGGATTGACTATGTTATTCAATTTAATGAATTTCGAATGTGATGTCACATTGTTGAGGATGAAACTATGATTTTGAGTTAGTTTAGATAGAGCCTAGGCGATGATCTTAGACGTGAGTTTGTCCTACAATGTGTCACCCACTCTTGATCACGCTTATTCATTAGTTGAAATTACAAGTCGATAACTAAGACTTCATATGGAAAGGTAGTAACAATCGTCCTTCAGTCTCATTGGTACTACCTCCCCCTGTTAAGTCCCTTTCATGACATCCTCCATCTAATGCGTCCCCTGCTTTAGATAATGAAGGTAAAGCTCCTGAAATTTCAAGAACTTCTTCTCGCTTGCAGTGTTTTAACTATAAGGACTTCGACCATATCTCCTCCGAATGTTCGAGTCGTGCCTTGGTTATTGAGGAACAGAAGGATGTCGTAGATGAGCAGCAAGAAGATCAAGTCTATAAGCCTAAGTTTGAAAAGTTTGATGATTTTGAGGATACCTTCTTGTTTTGCCTTCGTGCCCTTCCTATATGTCTAGGTTCTGCGCTAGCCCTTGACACCTCTCGATTAAGTGTTGTAGTTGTATCCTTACCCAACCTAAAGATATCGATGATTAACATCGTCATGCCATTTTTCATACTTACGTCAAGATCAACGATAAGGATTATAAAATTATTGTGGATAGTAGAAGTTGTATTGATGTTGTTTTTGTAGCTACGATGTCCTGTCTTGGGTTGAAACCAATCCCACACCCTCAATCGTATAATGTCTCTTGGGTTAACACTTCTTCTATATTTTCTGAAACAGTTTTGTCTAGTACTCATCCAATTTCTTAAGTATAAGGATCACATATGGTGTGACGTCATTCCTATGGATGTTGGACACGTCATTTATGGTCGACCTTGATTGTTCGATTTGGATAGTTACATTCATGGTTTGTCAAATTCATGTTCCTATGTATTTATTTGGATAGAAGATTCATCTTAATCCTTTTCATCAAAATCTGTTGACTCGCAATAAGCCAAAAAAAAATTATCGAACCAAAAGGATTACATGACACTCATGGATAGTCCTGTCGTGTTTGCTGTGTTTGTCATGCAAGTCTCGTTGGATCTCCAACAGTGACCCTAGTTGAGGTCCATCATTCCTTCAAAAATTTCAAGATGTCTTTATTGAGTACCTCTCTAATCTATTGTCTCCTTTACAAGATATTCAACATGTTGTAGATCTTGTTCTAGATTCGTCTCTCCCAAATTTGCCCCACTATAAGATAAATCATACTGAGCATGCTGAGCTCCAGAGGCAAGTGCATAAGCTCCTTTACAAATGATTCATTTGTGAGATTTTAGGTCCTCGTGCGGTTCTCATCCTTTTGACACCTAAGAAAGATTGTTCTTGGAGGATGTGCATTGATAGTCATGCCATCAATAAAAGCACTGTCAAGTATCATTTCCCAATCCCTCGACTTGATGATATACTTGATATGATGATTGGTGCCATAATCTTTTCCAAAATTGATTTAAAGAGTGGGTATAACCAAATTAGGATTTGCCCAGGTGACGAGTGGAAATTACATTTAAAATGAAGGATGGTCTTTACGAGTGATTGATCATGCCTTTTGGACTGACAATGTTCAAAGTACTTTTATGAGGGTTTTGACACAGACCCTTACGCCATTCATGGGTCAATTCATGATGACATTCTTGTGTATAGTAAAAATTAGAGAACAACATCGAGATATCATCTTACACAAGTCTGTTCTATACTTCGTGCTATAAGCCTGTATAATAATGTGAATAAATGTTCTTTCTTCACCGATATAGTTATCTTCTTAGGATTCACTTTTTCCACTGTGGGAATAACTGCTGACCTACAAAGATTTCTACAATTACTTGGCTTGAACCCAAGACTATACATGACGTTAGGAGTTTTCATATCTTAGACACCTTTTATCGTTGCTTCATCAGGGGATTTAGCACAATCATGGCTCCTATCACACGGTGAATGACAGAAACCCCAATCATGCGACTTCTTGATTTTTTCAAAGTTTTGTAGTCGAATGTTATGTGTCAGGTGTATGAATAGGTGGAGTACTTGAGTTAGGAACGCCATCCTGTTGCTTATTTTAGTGAGAAATTAAATAATGTCAAATAACAGTACTCGACTTATGATAAGCAGTTGTACAAGCTTTACGCTATTAGCGTCATTACTTATTACCCCAGGAATTTGTCTTCTATTTGGACTATGAGGCCCTTTACTTTAATTCTCCAAAACAATTAAATTGTAGGTATGATCGCTGGATTGAATATTTGCAGGCCCTATTCTTTTGTTTTGAAGCATAAAAAGGGTGTTGAAAACCAAGTGATTTATGCTTTAAGCCAAGGTCATAGGTTTTGAAAGGCTTAAAAAAGAGTGCAAGTCATGTCCCCTTTTTAAAGACATTTTTCTTGCATTGCAAAGTGGGCAGATGGATACTACTAATGGTCTCTGTCTTGAAGAGGGCTATCTATTTAGATCGAATAAGTTGTGCATCCCTAGGACTTCAGTGCGAGATTTTATAGTTTTGGAAAGTCATGCCGATAGATTAGTCGGACATTTTGGGCGTAATAAGACAATAGAGGAAATTGTCATTTCTATTAGCCTAATTTAAAAGCAGATATGGCTAATATAGTTAGCAAATGCAACACTTGTCAACAAACCAAGCAAAAGAGGTAGATCATGGGTCTCTAAATGTCTTTTCCTATCCCTAATTGTCCTTGACAAGACGTCAGTATGGATTTTGTATTAGGTATGCCACGTACTCCAAAGAAACATGACTCCATTTTCATATAAGTAGCGCACTTTATCCCTTGTAACAAGACTTTTTATGCAACTAAGGTTGCTAAGTTATACTCTTATGAGAACGTCAAGTTGTATGGTATTAGCCATTTTATGGAGAACCCTATAGTATACGGTTGGCACTAGATTGAAATTCTCTACTGCCTATCACCCACATACTGATGGTCAAACTGAAGTTGTCAATCGTAATTTTGGTAATCTATTAAGATGTTTGGTCCAAGAAAATCTTAGGAATTGGGATTTGATCCTCCCTATAGTTTAAATTGGAAGCAATAAATCATATAAACTTCGAGCTAATTTACATACACGACAAGTTGAATTTAACATTGGGGATTAAGTTATGATTTGAATTAGATCGAATCTGGATCCGTTTTCAAGTTGCAAGCTCGTAGTGCTGGTCCTTTTAAAATTTTAAAGTGTATTGGTTGAAATGCTCATGTCATTGATTTACCATTACATTTTGTCTACCACTGTACCTTAAATGTTGAGGATTTAGCTACTTATGAAGGCCATTTTAATCCATCTGATAATCATTTTATAACTCCATATTTTGACCATCAACCTAAACATGTTATTCCTTTCCCGATTCCACCTGTTACAGTACACAGAGATAAAATTGATACTATTTTAGATAAATAGATAGTGTTGACCAAGGATGGAGAGATTCAATATTTCCTAGTTCGTTGGGTAGGTTGACCGAAATCTGATTGTACTTGGATCCTGAGAGAGACACTTTAGCGGCTTGATCCCGATTTATTGGAGCATTGTAGGAGTCAGTAGGATCTTCCTTTGTCCGGATCACCACCTTTACGTGTTTATAGACGTCGAAAGAAATTTGGTTCAACCGTTGAGTTTGTAGGTGGATGTTTGACAACAGTATTTTGTGATTAACCACTTAACAGGGTTGAGTTTTTTCTCCCACCCTGGGGAGTTGATATGGACATCCTTCGTTGGGCCGTTTGTTTAGACCATTTATTTGTGTTTTATGTCTATTTATTTATGCTTTATTGGGCTTGTATATGGGTTTGGCCCAAACCCCTTTAACTATTAGGTTTATGTTTTTGTTATCTATATGGTTGTAATTGGAACTTCCTAAGTTAGCTGATGAATGAAATTATTCACGAAAATCAGGGGAACATTTTAACATTTCTAAAATCAGAAATTTTTAATATGTTATAAAATAAAAATTTAAACTCACAAAACCTAATTCCTCCTGCATTTCACGTCGTCGCCTCTCCCTCTACATTTCTCCCACAGTCGCACAGCCCTCCATTCTCTCCTCTCTCTTTCTCTCTCTAAATTTCTTCCCCCGGGCTCCAATGGCGCTTCCCTCCACCGGCGGAGACAAGGCTATTGGCTCGTAGCAAGACGAAGTAGAGAGGCTCCTCCGCGCGCAACGCAGCAACGAGGCGGTGTTGTTGCAGTAGTCCTCGCCGCATCGTTGGCTCATTTTAATTTTTCGATTCAATCTACTATGGGGTCTACAGTAGCGATGGTGGTTTGTGGATGGTAGAGAGACTCGACGAGGTGATGTTGTTGCGGTGGTCTGCGCCGCCTCGCTACCTCATTGTAGTTTTTCGTTTCGATCTATGTGGTCTGCGGTGGAGGAGAAACAGAGGTGTGTTGGGTGGTGGTGGTGGTTGATAGGTGGTGGTGGAGTCCATTGTCAGATTTGGGGATTTTTTTGGTGTGGGTTGTGGTGGTCGTGCGGTGGTGATGGTGACTGTGCCTGTAACTCTCGATTTGTGACTTGCATTGGATGTATGACCTGAAGGTTTTCTGTTTTGTTACAGATTGCAAGGTTGTGGTGGTGGGCGTGACTCATAACAGTGGTGTGGTAGTGTTGTTGGAAGCGGTGGTCACATATTATTTGGTCAATTGTGACTAGTGAATTGATTAATCAGTGACCAATAAATAAAATAAATAATGCGTGATCAATGAAAAAGATAAATTGTGACTAAAAAATAATGTGTGACCTAAAAAATTAATAAATTGTGATTGTTGTGACCTATAATATTAGTGATATGTGACCTATAAGTAAAATGTGATTTTCGATCTGTGACTGTTTGAATGGTTGTGACCAATTATCTACGTGATTGCTATTAATAATTGGATATGTGACCTGATAATTGTGACTGCGACCTTTGATTGTGATTTACAATTGATTAAGTTGTGATCGAAAAGTTAATCGTGACTTGAAAATTGTGATTTGTGACTTCCGATTGTGACTCACTTTTTATTAAATTATGATTGAAAAAAATAATTGTGACTAATTAATTCAATAATTTGCAATGAGTAAATACGTTGTGATCAATAATATTTTTGAATATGTGACCTATAAATTTTGTGAATTTGCAATCAAAAATTATCCTGTGACTTATAAAAATTTTGATTTGTGCCAAGAAATAAGTTGTGATCAATAATTTGATAATTTGTGACTAAAAATTAATTCGTGACTAATTAATTAGATAACTGTGATAAAAAATTATCCCGTGACTTATAAATTTTTTTATTCGTGACCTAAAAACAATGTGACCTATAAAATTTTCGATCTATGACCAATAATTTGATTAGTTGTGACTAAAGATTAATCTGTGACTAATTAATTTTTTGATTTGTGACTAATGAACAAACTGTGACCTATAAAATTTTTGAATTATGATCGTAAAATAATTTTTGACATAAAATTTTTGATTTGTGACCAAAAAATAATAAGAGGCTAATTAAATTGTTAAGTTGTGACCAAATTGTATAGATATGTGACCTAAATATATTTAATTAATTAATTAATTAATTAAATCATAAATATATTTTAATAAAAATTTGATTTTTGAAGTTTGAAACTTGTTTCCTTAATTTTGAAATATATCATACTTAATCTCTTGTTTATGAAATTTTTCCTTATATAAATCCAAACGGGCTTGTCCTGACCCGGTCCAATATTTAATTAACTCATTTAATTAAATTCAGTCCGTGAATTAATTAATTCGGGCCTTACTAAATTAATTAATTAACAAATCACAATCTTTCAGTTCTCCTTTTGTGTGCAACCCATTAGGTTCTTGATCACAATACCTAACGATATAAAATATTATTTTGATATAATCAAAATCGATAAATTAAAATACCATTTTAATTTATCATCAACTCATGTACACCGTCCCAAATTGACAGCTAGCAATGTGTTAGGGCAATACATGTGACGAAAAATGACACGTGGTATGATAACCAAACTCGTTCATTTACCGTGAAATTATATCCCTTCGTCAATATGACTCGATCAGTTACGAGATATAGAAGTATGTCAATCACAATTATTGATCATATCTTTCATTTCACTATTAAGTTAATATGAGTCGAAAACTCATTTTCGACTTCTGAGTATCCCTTGGCTAAGGGTTTCGTTATCGACTTAATTGAATGGAATGTAGATCATAATATCTTACTATCTAAGAGTGACAAATCATCTATTGATCATTTACAACCTTCATACGACTCTTAACATACTCGAACGATGCGATATTAGCGGCCTTTGGCAGAGCCACCGCCAAAGTATGACTGTCCTTATATCAGAAACCATGATGATCTCAAGTCAAAGGACCAATTTTACTATCGAATGTTAGAGATTAAACACTAACACTCAAATAGTTATCCATGTGAAATCTCTTAGTGAGTTTTTAATGTTTTGTTTTATAACAAAATATCCACGTGTTCATTTAAGTGTTATCATACTTTAGGTTGTGAGATTAATTATTTACTTCACAAGTAAAAAATGCCACACGTGATGGTCTATCCGTAATAACGATATCCATATCTTGTTATTACTTACGACCACAGATTATTTAAGATTCAATCATATATAATTTGCATCTCACAATCACAGCTGCTTATGATTTATAAATTATCAAGTCTTGAATTTATGGACTCTATTATTTAATATTATTCATCAGAATATGAATTTAAATAAAAAAATAGATCTTGCCAAAAATAAATACATTAAATATATTAAAAATGTTTACACCCTAAATCGATTGAATTTAGAGCATAACACTTAGACATTGGAGATATGACTCCTCTTCGTATCATTTCATTTGTTTGGATAGTCATTGATTTAGCGGCTTTTATTTTAATTGGGTTGGATATTGGAGGGTTTAGATTGTTGATTGGTCGGCTTTTTTTTTTCCTGTTAAGAAAAAAAAGTATTCTTGGTATCCGTATCGTTGACAGAAGTTTTATGACCTCAGAGAGTCAAACCCAAATTATCATCACACAAGGATGGCTTAATTACAGGCATTTTCGTCATGTTCTTCCACCAAACTTCTTTTCCATGGTTCTAAAAGAGGTACACAAAATATGCATATAATTTCCTCCGACTAACTTCACTTCTAGAGAAAGGCTTCATCGGAAGATGTATGCCACATAGCATTATTCAAATTAGTATTTTATGAATGATTTAAGGGGTGGCATTGTTGAGAGTTATTTTTGTTTGAAATGCCAGCTAGGCGTGAAAACGAGCGAGTTTCACGGTCATGCTGTTGTTGCTAACATTGGTCTTGCCCGTAAATTCACGTCTGTTTCTTGATTGATTACAGTTTTAATATTATGCAGCAGGGTGATCAAATTATAGTAAACAGTTATTTTTTTTTCTCCCTTTTCAACTGGAAGTTATAGTAGTGTTCTTCATGAATTACTTTCTTTCTCAGCAGTTCTGTTTAATAGTCTGCATTTAATTTTCAATTTTGAAGTGATAACGTAATAATCATTGTCCTTTCTACGAATTTGCATTTTCTTGCACCTGTGATGAATTGAACTGGTTTCCTCTTAATGGCTTGGAGACATTTTGTCCGAGTATAATTTGGCAAATAAACAATTTGATTTAGGCTTCCCAAAAAGACTTCCATTAACATGGTCTTGGAGACAAATTGCGGATGGTTTTCGTGTTGAATGATTAGTTTTTTTATTTAGAGGCGTTTCTTTACGCAATCCATCAGTAGCATCTTGCACAAGCTTTCTAGCATCTGTTATGTTTTAGTTGGTCTGTTTAATAACCCTGATGAATTTGTTAGAATGATGAAGCTATCCAAGCAGTTATGGCAAGTAAAGTAATATTGAGCCAGTGACTTCTAGTGCCATGAACAAAAAAATTTTGCTCAACAAATTGAACAAAGTGTTTCTGGCCTATAGTGGTGGCCTCTTTTCTTTCATTTTTTAATATGTATAAGATGATTTGATAGGATCTAGTCTCATTATCCCTCGAAATTCTTCTACTTCTCTATCGAAAGCTCTGGTAGATTTGTCAACTCGTGCATCTCAATTGGTAATACTAACTGTTGACCCCAAAAAGTGTGCCAACAGATGCCGGTCCCACCCGCGCTTGCGTGGGCGAATGTCCAACACGCTAAGACACGTGGACGGTCTAAATGAGCGGTTCAAAGGGGCGTGGGAGTAGCCCAACGACGCGGGACGGTAACGTTCGGGATCCGACGGGTTGTTCGTAATCCGGTTGTACAATAATTACCAACCGGTGCTCGTAGATGTATACTCAAAAATGTATAGACTCGATCTGTGTATTGCTAGTAAATGGGAGAGAGTTGAGTAAAATGTAGTTTTTAGTATTGATTCATGCATTCGCCTTTTGATATTACACAAGGGAAGTATTTATAGTAATGCATATGAAATGGGAGCCCTTGGATGAAGTGGTACGTGGCCTCATCTCTTTAGTCCAAACATCTTTTCTAGATATGGGGCTTGACTTGCTAGCTTACGGCACATTTATTGCTTGTGCAGGGCCTCCATGCTAGTGACAAGACTTGACATTTATGCTTGTGACAAACGTTCCATTAGTCATTCGAATAAGATCTGTGCAGGTGATCTCTTGGGAGAAGTGACTGTGGAGGATGTTTCCTTGTGGTTCAGAGGCTCGCGCATCAGCTTGGGGGCTTCGGCCATTTGTCATGATACTTCCACTTGAGGGCCTCAGCTGCTCTCAACAGGTTACAGCAGAGCCTGGCTTCGGTTCGTAGGCCTCGGTCAACGGGCCTCGGACAAGAGGAGCCTCGGCAGATGGACTTCGGCTCAAGTAGTTCGGATGTAGCCCACCTCGACATTGTGTGCCACCTCGGTAGGAATGCCATGTGGGTCGCCATGAGTGGGCCATTGTCCTAGGTAGGTTGGCCAGGTGTGACAACACGCAACAATAGTCCCCCAAGTTCAAGTATATTCATTTATGTTATGCGTGGACTTTAATGGAGTAAAAATTGAAAGAATTTTTTAACCCCGAATAATAGTCCCCGAAGTCCAAGTATAGATATTTATATCATGGTTGGAGTTTGAGAAGAGTCGCTGTGGGTGGGAGATGAAGTAGGCGAGGTGTTTGAAATCTGAAGATGAGCCGAGGGGGGTGAGAGCCGAACCGCGAGGTTTTGATGCTGAGTGGTGAAGAGAAGCAGAGGTGGTTTGAGGAACCGAACCTGCGAGGCGGTGAAGAGGAAGCCAAGGTGGTTGAGGAACCGAACCTGCGAGGCGGTGAAGAGGAAGCCAAGGTGGTTGAGGAACCGAACCTGCGAGGCGGTGAAGAGGAAGCCAAGGTGGTTGAGGAACCGAACCTGCGAGGCGGTGAAGAGGAAGCCAAGGTGGTTGAGGAACCGAACCTGCGAGGCGGTGAAGAGGAAGCCAAGGTGGTTGAGGAACCGAACCTGCGAGGCGGTGAAGAGGAAGCCAAGGTGGTTGAGGAACCGAACCTGCGAGGCTTTGATGATGAATGGTGAAGAGGAAGCCGAGTTGGTTGAGGAACCGAACCTGCGAGGCTTTGATGCTGAATGGCGAAGAGGAGAAGTCGAGGTGGTTAAGGAACCGAACCTGCGAGGCTTTGATGATGAATGGCGAAGAGAAAGCCGAGGTGGTTGAGGAACCGAACCTGCGAGGCTTTGATGCTGAATGGTGAAGAGGAAGCCGAGTTGGTTGAGGAACCGAACCTGCGAGGCGGTGAAGAGGAAGCCGAGGTGGTTTGAGGAACCGAACCTGCGAGGCTTTGATGCTGAATGGCGAAGAGGAAGCCGAGGTGGTTGAGGAACCGAACCTGCGAGGCTTTGATGCTGAATGGCGAAGAGGAGAAGCCGAAGTGGTTGAGGAATCGAACCTGCGAGGCTTTGATGCTGAATGGCGAAGAGGAGAAGCCGAGGTGGTTGAGGAACCGAACCTGCGAGGCTTTGATGCTGAATGGCGAAGAGAGAAGCCGAGGTGCTAGATTGGGCAGAGGAGCTGTATCCCAATTTGGACCTGGCTCACTTATGTCCGAATTTGTGGATGAGGTACCTCAGACCCCAGCTGAGGAGGTCCAGGGTGATGGAGAAGTTGATGCCGAAGCCCCAAGTGCTGAGGCAGAGGAAGCAACTACTGATGCCCAAGTTGCCGAAGCTCCAAGTGCTGAGGCGCCTCCGTCATCTAGCCAGGCATAGACTAGGTTTTACTTTTCAGTATTTCGGATGTAATGGCCAGAGGCCCTCCTTTGTAATCTTCCTTGAAATATCAATATAATGTCTTTCTTCTTTCATTGTTGTTCTTGGTTCCAATCAATCAACTTTGTGAGCCTCGGACTGAAATAAACGAACATAACTTGAGTGACTGAATTGTGCGAACCTCGGACTTAAGCAAATTAACATGACTTAAGGAGATGAATAGTGTGAGCCTCGGACTGTAGCGATTGTGGCTTCTCCCCTCGGCGTTCAGCAAGGCCAAAGGGAGGCATGTGTTATCGCCTCGGAATTCAAGCGAGGTGGCCCATAGGTGGGTCCCGAGCCTCTCCTCCGAGGTGACGACGCATCCCAGACATGGTGGATGGTGCAGCCATGTTGGGGCTTCTCCCCTTGGCGTTCAGCAAGGCCAAAAGGAGGCATGTGCTAGCGCCTCAAAGTTCAAGCGAGGTGGCCCAGAGGTAGGTCTCGAGCCTCTCCTCCGAGGTGACGATGCATCCCAGACATGGTGGATGGTGCAGCCATGTTGGGGCTTCTCCCCTTGGCGTTCAGCAAGGCCAAAAGGAAGCATGTGCTAGCGCCTCGGAGTTCAAGCGAGGTGGCCCAGAGGTGGGTACCGAGCCTCTCCTCCGAGGTGACGATGCATCCCAGACATGGTGGATGGTGCAGCCATGTTGGGGCTTCTCCCCTTGGCGTTCAACAAGGCCAAAAGGAGGCATGTGCTAGCGCCTCGGAGTTCAAGCGAGGTGGCCCAGAGGTGGGTACCGAGCCTCTCCTCCGAGGTGACGACGCATCCCAGACATGGTGGATGATGCAGCCATGTTGAGGTTTCTCCCCTTGGCGTTCAACAAGGCCAAAAGGGAGGCATGTGCTAGAGCCTCGGAGTCTAAGCGAGGTGGCCCAGTGGTGGGTCCCGAGTCTCTCCTCCGAGGTTACGACGCATCCCAGACATGGTGGATGGTGCAGCCATGTTGAGGCTTCTCCCCTTGGCGTTCAGCAAGCCCAAAAGGGAGGCATGTGCTAGAGCCTCGGAATCCAAGCGAGGTGGCCCAGTGGTGGGTCCCGAGCTTCTCCTCCGAGGTTACGACGCATCCCAGACATGGTGGATGGTGCAGCCATGTTGAGGCTTCTCCCCTTGGCGTTCAGCAAGCCCAAAAGGGAGGCATGTGCTAGAGCCTCGGAATCCAAGCGAGGTGGCCCAGTGGTGGGTCCCGAGCCTCTCCTCCGAGGTTACGACGCATCCCAGACATGGTGGATGGTGCAGCCATGTTGAGGCGTCTCCCCTTGGCGTTCAGCAAGCCCAAAAGGGAGGCATGTGCTAGAGCCTCGGAATCCAAGCGAGGTGGCCCAGTGGTGGGTCCCGAGCCTCTCCTCCGAGGTTACGACGCATCCCAGACATGGTGGATGGTGCAGCCATGTTGGGGCTTCTCCCCTTGGCGTTCAGCAAGGCCAAAGGGAGGCATGTGGTTGTAGCCGGAGTATGCATCCATGAAGCTCAATAACTCGTGCCCAGCCGTGGAGTCCACCAATTGGTCAATCCTTGGAAGCGGAAAGCTGTCTTTCGGGCAAGCTCTATTGAGGTTTGTAAAGTCGATGCATACCCTTCATTTGCCATTGTGTTTCTTAACCAAGACCGGGTTGGAGACCCACCTCGGATAGGTGGACTCCCTGATGAAGCCATTTTGGATGAGCTTCTGAACCTCTTCCTCTAAGGCCTCATACCTCTCAGGGTTGAGAGCTCTCCCTTTTTGTCTATACGGGGCAACATTAGGATCAACTTTCAAGTGGTGGCAGCTGATCTTGGGGTCTATGCCCACCATGTCCTCATGCCTCCAAGCAAAGACGTCAAGGTTCTTTCCTAGGAAATCCTTAATCTTTTCTCTCAAGATGTTGGATAGGCCTCTGCCTACTTTCAACACCTTGGACGGATATCGGGGGTCGGCTGAGAAGCTCTCAAGTTCCTCTACAGGGGATGCTTGAGGCTCATGTTCCATTACGCGGGGGTCGATCTCATCAACGATCAGCACCTCCTGATTAAGCGGTGCGTCAATCATATCAACATCTTCTTGATCAATGGGAGCGTCACCTGGGACATCGCCATGACCACATCAGCTATGATCACGTGGACGTCCCGGGGCTCTACCTTCTTAATGGAGCTTAGATAGTACTCTCTCGAGCCTCTCTGGTCGTCTCTCACCGTTGCCACCCCATTTTCTATTGGGAATTTCATGCAT
>NC_036243.1:8213510-8213705 GCF_002742605.1 Olea europaea var. sylvestris | reverse complement strand
GTTATCTCCGGTAAATCCGTACAATGGAGTGGTGGTGGGCGTCAACTGATGGTCCACTATCATCTTGTCAAAGGCGGACCCGAATAGGATGTTGACGAAGCTGCCGTTGTCGACTAGCATTCGTTTGAGCCCATTTCGGGCTATGACAGCCCTCACCACCAGCGCATCGCAGTGGGGGTAATGCACTCCTTCGGC
>NC_036243.1:8212881-8213403 GCF_002742605.1 Olea europaea var. sylvestris | reverse complement strand
TGCTTGCCCTGTTCCTATGCTCAATCAATTCTTCGTTGATTATCTCCCTTCTCATCATCTCTAGTAGGGCGTCATAGGTGGTGGGGTCTTGATTCTATACATCCCTTCAGAATAGAGTGTTCATGTTCAAGCCTCCTCGCAATGCAGATAGTGCTTCTCTGTCGGTGACTTGTACGCAGTAGGTTATCTTGTCGGTGAAGCGGGATAGGAAGCTTTTCAAGAACTCGCCATGCGCCTGTCTCATGTCTTGAAGACGCTGGATGGGGGCCTCCCCTTCCTTGCTCACTGCAAACCTCTTCAATTGCTTACTGCAAACCTCTTCAAGAAGGTAGTTTTGAACTCGGGCCAGCTTCGGATGCTCCCAGATGGTAGCCTACTATACCAGATTTCAGCCGCTCCACTGAGGGTTAAATGTAATGCTCTGCACTTCACGGCTGGGGTGGCGCCCCTTAGGCTCATGTGAGTTTTGTAAGCATTGAGGTGCTTTTCGGGGTCACCTCTCCCGTCATACTTTGGTATTTT
>NC_036243.1:8175442-8212824 GCF_002742605.1 Olea europaea var. sylvestris | reverse complement strand
CTGGGCATCCCTTAGTTCCCTTGAGAATGGCAGGTTCTCATCGTCATCGTCCAAGTCACAGGACCTCTGCTGCTCATCAGAATCGTAATCTTCGGCCTAGTACCTAGGTTGTTGGTGAGAAGGTCCTGGGCGGTTCCTAGCCTCTTCCTCCCTCCTTGGCGGCCTACTTCTAGGCGGGACAGCGCGGGGGCATTTTCATGCCTTCTCTCTGGCTGTTGGGGCATCGGAGGTGGGGGTTGTGGCCTCGTCCGAGGCTGCTGAGCTCGCTGTTGACTGGGCCTTGGTTCGGCATTCTGTCAAAAACACTTCCTGCTCTCCTTTGTCTTGGGTCTTGCTCATACGGAGGTGGAAAGTTATCATGGCTCATTTGGACCTCGGAGGGTCGGCCAGATGCATAATTGGAGGAAATGTCAACTCCCACTTCCCTCTCGAATGGACTTTCACCTCGGTCATAGTCTGGCGAGGCAGCCCTATGACTTTAGACCTCGTCCTCTTGCTGATAGTACCTATGGGGGGCATATGGAGGAATGGGGAAACCTCCTTGGCCTTGCATCTGGACCATGAGCTCTCTCATGGCCAAGTTTTGGTTGGCTATATCCCTCATGTTGGCTGCCATAGTAGCCATTTCTCTTGATAGTCGTGCCGTCGCACGCATCCCACCTCTCCTTTGGTGGTGGTGGAGCCTCTGCCGAACTACTGGGGCAGCAGGCTGAGGAGGCATATTCGTATTTTCTCTTACCCTCCTTGGGGGAGTATCTTCATTAGAACTCATTTTTCTTTTATCAAACTTAGATTTCTCTAAGTGATAGGGGTTCCTCCTGTTCTTTTTCAAGAACAAATCCTTTTTCAAGGGGGGTTGCCCAAATGTTTTTTCAGTAAGCTTTTACCACAAGGTTGCTCGTGGTTATGGTATGGTTTCCCACAGACGGCGCCAATCTGTTGACCCCAAAAAGTGTGCCAACAGATGCCGGTCCCACCCGCGCTTGCATGGGCGAATGTCCAACACGCTAAGACACGTGGACGGTCTAAATGAGCGGTTCAAAGGGGCGTGGGAGTAGCCCAACGACGCGGGACGGTAACGTTCGGGATCCGACGGGTTTTTCGTAATCCGATTGTACAATAATTACCAACCGGTGCTCGTAGATGTATACTCAAAAATGTATAGACTCGATCTGTGTATTGCTAGTAAATGGGAGAGAGTTGAGTAAAATGTAGTTTTTAGTATTGATTCATGCATTCGCCTTTTGATATTACACAAGGGAAGTATTTATAGTAATGCATATGAAATGGGAGCCCTTAGATGAAGTGGTACGTGGCCTCATCTCTTTAGTCCAAACATCTTTCCTAGATATGGGGCTTGACTTGCTAGCTTACGGCACATTTATTGCTTGTGCAGGGCCTCCATGCTAGTGACAAGACTTGACATTTATGCTTGTGACAAACGTTCCATTAGTCATTCGAATAAGATCTGTGCAGGTGATCTCTTGGGAGAAGTGACTGTGGAGGATGTTTCCTTGTGGTTCAGAGGCTCGCGCATCAGCTTGGGGGTTTCGGCCATTTGTCATGATACTTCCACTTGAGGGCCTCAGCTGCTCTCAACAGGTTACAGCAGAGCCTGGCTTCGGTTCGTAGGCCTCGGTCAACGGGCCTCGGACAAGAGGAGCCTCGGCAGATGGACTTCGGCTCAAGTAGTTCGGATGTAGCCCACCTCGGCATTGTGTGCCACCTCGGTAGGAATGCCATGTGGGTCGCCATGAGTGGGCCATTGTCCCAGGTAGGTTGGCCAGGTGTGACAACACGCAACACTAACATTATAAGAATAAACGAGTAGAAGCACATATATTATCTTTTTATAGTTTCAAGAGTGTCATTGATGAAGCGGTGCATTTAATATAGTGTCACAATCTCCCATAGAATGTGGATACAAACTTCACTTTGTATAAATAGCTTTTCTGCCCATCATCTTCATGATTGTTGATATGTTCAAAGTTGTATGTCATGTATTTTGATTTCACATTTTGGACCTCTATACCTTCTTTTTCTATCAAGATTGTTGTATCCTTGTTGACCACGTTGCATATTACAGGGAGAATTATGGCTGTGAGGTTGTTTGCTTCACTGCAGATTTGGTCAAGTATGTCAAACTTAGAATCTATATACTGGTATATGCTATAAAGTAATTGTGTGGAGTTGTCTTTGAAATATGGTATAGTTCATGATTGGATTACATAGGCAGAGGAATTAAAAATATATAGCAGTAAACAGTGACGTGTGTTGCTCAGTAGTTAATCTTTTTAGGGGATACAAGAGTTGGAAGGTTTGGAACAGAAGGCCAAGGCTAGTGGTGCATCTCAACTAGTGGTGAAGGATTTGAAAGAGGAGTTTATGAGAGATTTTATATTTCCTTGCTTGCGGACTGGTGCTATCTATGAGAGGAAGTACTTGCTAGGAACTTCAATGGCTCGCCCTGTTATTGTGAAGGCACGGTTCAAAGATCAAATAAATGAAAAATTGACTTCCCTACTATGTATGTTACCAAAATATTATTTATATAACTCATAGCTATTGGCTAGATATTAGTTGGTCCTATGCTATAATATTACATGTTCTGGTTCTTTTTCGTTAGTGGGATATTCTAATGCATCAACATTGGCAGGCCATGGTTGATGTTGCCAAAGAAGTTGGAGCTGATGCAGATTCTCATGGATGCACAGGGAAGGGAAATGATCAGGCATGTTTCACCTTTTTAAATATTCCTCCTCCTCTTGGCTCTTTGCGCCTTTTGATTTGATTGGCAAGCTTTTTTTTATTTTGATTTGACAAACATTCCTGGCCATTGGTCCTATTTGAGCTTACATTCTTTGCTCTGAATCCTGAACTCAGTGTTGGTACTCCTTGGAGAGAATGGGAAATAACTGGAAGAGAAGAGACTATTGTGTGAGTGTATATATATCTTGTATCGTTTTAAAATAAGATTTTCTGGTAGGACTTGAAAATAATTTAAATTATATTTATTATGTCGCTACCCTAAATGTAATATTGATCATTTGTTATATGAAATAGTCAATTTTTAGATTTCTCATCACATTAAAAGTCCGAAGGTTGAAGTGGTAAACTCGACCCACTTATAACTTATTTACTTAAAAGATTTACTTTGCCTATGAGTACTTTTAGAATTTAACGTAAACTATTTGAGTCAAATATTTAAGTATCTTAAAAGTTGATAAAGTATATTAAATATTATACTCATTTTGTAGCTCATATTAAATAAAATAATTTGGGCTCAAGAAAAAATTGATTTTGGACAATTTATATCCAAATTATCCCGATAGAAAGAAAAGTAATCTAAAATTTATATTTTATTAATATAAAAATAAGAAAATATTTCATTTGAATTCCTTGTTTACTTTATAATTGATTTAAAAAAAATTCCATTAACTCATGGTGATTAATTCCAATTGCCATGAAACTGTTGCCTTTTTATTTGAAAGTAACCTACACTATTATAACTCCACCATTATGCACAAAATTAATATCCTACTCACCATTTGTTTTTACTCCCATTTGGTTACTGCAATTGACATCATTCTTTTGTGCTCGAAAAACAATTTCACAACTCCATTTCCGTACAAAATACACGTGAACTACATTATGATCTTGCATTTGTAAAACAAAATCTCCAATAACCTCTAAAGTCACATTTTCTCTTCCAAACTATTATACTCTTACGTAAAAATTATTTTGCCCTTTTTCCATAGAAACAAGGACCTTTGAATCTGGAAATTTTCTGAAGAAAAGGCTAAAGTATGCTGCATTTTACTTCTTGTTGGAC
Source organism: Olea europaea var. sylvestris (assembly GCF_002742605.1). Taxonomy (NCBI): domain Eukaryota; kingdom Viridiplantae; phylum Streptophyta; class Magnoliopsida; order Lamiales; family Oleaceae; genus Olea; species Olea europaea. Next base: position 8,208,992 of record NC_036243.1, on the reverse strand, counting down.
GTGAAAGGATATTCAAACTCTAAGTATTTGAGGTGTGCGTGTTATCGGTACTTTTGTAAGTGGTCTAAGAATTATTTGTTTTCTTTTGCATCAAACGTATTATTGTGTCACTCATGAAGGAGGCACCGTTTGGTGGCTCAAACAAGAGCAAGAGATTGAAGGTGACACATTATTGTGTTGCTCATGAAGGAAGCACTGTTTGATGGTTCAAATAAGAGAAAGAGATTGACGATGACACAAAAGACCAGAGTTTGCCTTCTGAAAACATATATGTATTTTATCATTTACTCTAGTGCCTTCTTACTAAGTATTTCTTGTAGTACTCACCCCCCACTATAATCTCACAGGTTGATTCAAGGCATGTGGCTGTTTGGCATAGTGGCAAGTGCTCTGTGATTTGAAAAGCTTTCAACTTTCTAGTAAAATTTCCAAGTTGTGTAAATCTATTATGAATGACTAGATGTCACTTTTAGAAACATTTAAACGTCTATTTCATCTAGTTTTATATACGTTTCATGTCAACCATAATTTGAAAATGTTGGAATGACTACGCCTGAAATTTATTTATTGCTGAACTTAAAATTCAGATTCTGCCTTTCTAATTGAAAATGGTATAAATTGGTCTACAGTGTACATTTTAGAGTGAAATCAGTGGCATTTGAAAGGTCTATGAGTCTTCTAATAGTGGTCTTTGGAATTACCTTATAATATTACCTATAGATAATTTTATGCTCGTTTTAGTAAATTGCATCGTGTCAAATTCGACTTTTCTGTCCAGCATATTCGAGCAATATTTTTGTGCTTCAAACGTTATCGTCAAGACCCCAAATTTTTATATGTGGTACATATATGAATGCTTTAGTCGTAAAAAAAAAATTCGAAATTTTTATTAGACATTGGCTAGACCAAACATATTTTCCTTCCGCTGTTGTTCAACCCGTATTTGCTCAATTACCTCCAATACTTTCAAAAAATCAAATTTCACCATAATTGCCAAGTTTATATGAATAACTACCTCCCTTTATATTTTTATATATTTTCAAAAAAAAAAAAAGACCAAAAACTTTTTGATTTGCAAAATACTTTGGTTAAAATCAAAGAGGTTGAACCAAAGAAAGACTGATTATTTTTAATGCTTCAGGTTCGGAGAATTAGGGGCGTTACGTATTGAATATGCTAAAAAAACACAATGTGCTTGTTCCAATGACAAAGAAATCCTTTTATAGTAGAGATAGAAATCTGTGGCACCTTAGTCATGAGGTAATTGTACATTTCGCATTCAATATCTTGTGGACCCCAAACAATAGCATTTTGAAATATTCCAACAATTTATAAATTGTACATTCATCTTTTGTCATTTCTCCGTAGAATCAGATTCAAAGATCATGATTATGTCGAGTCTCAGATGATGTTATTTAGTCCATATTCTTATTTCACATACATTACAAAATCGAGTCATGTTACTGGCCGGAGACATAGAGAAACCATTTTTAACTGTCATAAAGATGTGCTAGTGGCTTATCTAACCTAACCAGAGAGTTGATTTAGTTTGTTTGGTCAAGTTATTCTTCTATATTGTTGTAATTCTTTTGAAGGGAGATATATTGGAGGACCCAACAAACGAGCCCAAGGAGGACATGTACATGATGACTGTTGACCCGAAAGATGCTCCCAATCAACCAGAGTGAGCTGCTTCTATGCCCTTGTAACTATTAATTTCGTATTACAAATAATTTTCAAATGATTTCATTTTATACAGGTACGTGAAAACTGGGATAGTTGACGAACTCCCAGCTTCACTAAATGGAAAGGAGCTTTCCCCTGTATCTCTTCTCTCTAAGCTAAACGAGATCGATGGAAAGCACGAATTGGCCTTGTAGACATGGTTGAAAATCGTCTTGTTGGAATGAAAAGTCGTGGGGTTTATGAAACGCCTAGTGGGACCATCCTCTTCATTGCTGTTTGTGGACTTGAGTCTCTTGCACTTGATCATGAAACAATGCAAATCAAGGATATCCTTATCCTTAAATATGCTGAATTAGTTTATGCTGGCAGAATGTAGATGGTTTGATCCACTTCGTGAGTCAATGGATGCTTTCGTGAAGGGAATCATGAAAAAAAAAAACACTGGATCCGTGACTCTCAAACTTTACAAAGGTTGTGTTAACGTGACCCCGAGAGAGAGTCTGTACAGTCTATACAAGGAAGATACATCCTTATTTAAGAGTGGGCAAATTGTTGTGGTTCGAACTATGGTTTTGGTGCTCTCATATTTTCAGCTCGTAAAACGCATTATAGAAACACGATTTTATAAGTGACATTCTGCCGGCTGATGACACTTAACACTATTTCTACCGTTGGATGAAGGGTTACATTTTTTGGTGATATAAATACATATCGACGCTTCATTTGGCATAGAGACTGTTCATTCGTCTGACTTTTTGTATGAAGGTTCAAGAGAGTTCTTTTGTGCTCTATGGTTGTGGTTTTCTGATTCCCTTTCTTGAAATATATCATCTCATTCGATTAGTGTATTTTTGATGATTTAGCCATTGAATACTTGTTTATTCTTGAGTGAGATTTAGAGTCCTCATGTATTGAGGTTGGGAATGTGGTCTCATTCGATTAGTGTATTTTTGATGATTTAGCCATTGAATACTTGTTTATTCTTGAGTGAGATTTAGAGTCCTCATGTATTGAGGTTGGGAATGTGGTCTATTGATTCGTGGTGGATCTGAAGTAGATCTGTGGTTCCTTTTGAAGAGATAAGTCTCTATCATTTGTATTTATGTAGTGGTTGAACTCAGTAACCTTCGATTGCCTATTTTTGGGGGCTTTATTGCAACTGAGCAATATCCACTCTCGATTGGATGCTCAATAGGGGATTAAGTGCTTTGTTACTGAACCTCTGGGGTTTCGGTTGAAAAATCCTATTGTGTTCTTTTTAATTTTCTGCAAGTTTAATTTCTATTATCTTGATTGATTGTATCTTGCGACTTATTGTTTGGGTTTTTGGCCCCCTTTCAGTGGTATCAGAGTGTTGAATTGGGCCAAGATATGTGGATCTTTGAAGAAGGAAGTCGATCTGCTGCAGATCTGAAAATTTTTGGAACTGCTATTGAGCAGTATTGAAGGACCTTGAGTATTTCATACTCGTTGGGTGAGATCTTTTAATTTTGTAAAGTTTACTTTCGAAATTTGTGTGTTTCGTCATTTTCCCTTGATTAACCATACACCAACTACCCACTGGTGTCTCGTCTTTGTCCAAAGGCTCTTGTGAAGTCTTGAGAATCTGAGATAAGCCCAGTTTAGGGGTGTATTTGGGGAATCTTGAAGGAGAAATTTTAGAAACCTAAAATTTCTGCCCTCTGTTGTTGTGTCCTTATTTGATTTGATCTACATACCTCATATGTAATAGAAACTTGTAATTATTGTCTTCTTGAACATTACTATGAATCTTTATAGACACTATTGTGTGTCTAGTGCATGCTGTGTTGTCACATCTCGACTCGTACTTTTACATTCTGTGTGGCATAATAAGATGGCTATTGCTAAGCTTGAAGTTGCACAATTTGATGGTAAAATTAATTTCAATATGTGGAGTCAAAAGATAAAAGCTATCCTAATGCAGATGAGATGTGTTAGGGCTTTAGATGATACTTGGCCTCAAGACATGAATTCTACTAGGAAAGCTAAATTAAAAGATGTAGCTTGGAATACTATCTTTCTGTATTTGTCTGAGAATGTGATAAGAACCATTGGTGAAACTAAGACAACTTCTGAACTGTGGACTAAACTTGAAAAAGAGTATGTGACAAAATCCCTCCCAAATAAATGTTATCTGTTAAAACAACTCTTTTCTTTTAAAATGGACCTTTCTACTGATTTGGATGATAACTTGAATAGATTTACAAAATTAACCCAAGATCTGACCAATTGTGATGAAAAACTTTCACAAGATCAGTTGGTTGTGATCCTGTTGAACTCCCAATGATAAATATAGAGACATTAAAGTTGCCTTGGAATATGGTAGGGCTGAATTGACTACACAAATAATAATTAATGCCCTAAAGAATAAAGCCTTGGAAATCAAATCTAAATCTAAAGAAATCACAATGGGGATACCTTATTGGCTAAGGGAAGAGGTTTTAGTAAACCCAACTATCACTCAAAATCTTCAAATGAAAATAAACAAAAATGAGTCAAAAGAAAAGTAACAAGAAGTTGGAGATGCTACCTTAGTATATAACAAACACAAAATTGAAGATGGATTGGTCCTTGTTAATACCGACAAGAGACTAAGTGATGAATGAATTCTTAACTCAGGCTGTTCATTTCATATGTGCCCTAATAAGAATTGTTTTCTTGAAATTGAAAAAACAACTGGTGGACAAGTGATAATGGGTAACAATATGACTTGTAAAGTAAATGGACTAGGCACTATTAAATTGTTACTAGATAATGGGAAGGTCCTATTTCTAAAAGGAACTAGATATGTTCTGAAACTTGAGAGGAATTTGATGACTCTAGGAATGTTGGATGATATGGAGCTCAACATAAAACTGGGTCAAGGACATATTGAAATTCTTAGGGGCAATGATTTAATCATAAGCACTCCTAAGAGACATGGACTTTATTTTCTTAAAGCTAAACCTTTACTTGACTTAACTGCTGCTGCTTTGACTGAAAGTTTTTCTCTTGCAAAATTATGGCATGAAAGACTTGGTCACATTGGCAAGAAAAGTTTAAAGGCTTTAGAAAATAATGGAATTTTTGGTAAACAAAACCTTGGTGATATTGATTATTGTGATAGGTAAACATGTTAAACTTCCTTTTCTGCCTGGAACTAATAAAACTAAACAAATTCTTGAGTACTTGCGTGCTAATTTATGGGGCCCTGCATCTGTGTATACTCTTTCTAGTTTCAAATATTATCTTTTGATCATTGATGATTTTTCAAGAAAAATCCAGGTTTTCTTATTAAAATCTAAAGATAAGACTTTTTCTGTCTTTAAGGATTGGAAAATACAAATAGAAGTAATCATGAGTTTAATAGCTTCTGCAAAGAATATGGTATATTAAGACATCTCCCCGTCATCAATACACCTCAACAAAATGGTATAGCTGAAAGATTAAACGGAACCTTGTTGAATAAAGTTAGGTGCATGTTATTAAGTTCTGTTTTGCTAAAAATATTTTGTGGTGAAGCTATAAAAACAGCTCAATACTTGGTTATTAGAACACCCACTTCTGCCCTAAACTTTGAGGTACCTGAAACTGTGTCGACTAAAAATTCTGTTGATTATTCACACTTAAAAACTTTTGGATGTACGGTATATGCATACCAAAATATTGAAAACTTAGAACCTAGATCACTTAAATGTGTTTTCTTAGGTTATAGTGAAAATGTGAAGGGGTATAAATTATGGGTTAAAAGTGAAAAAAGGGTATAGGATGATTGTTAGAAGAGATGTTGTCTTTAATGAATCACTTATGCCTTGTCTAGAGGAAAACAAAATCTAACTTCTGATGATGTTCGAATTGACGTGGAGCTTCTTAAAAATGAAAGAGAAACACCTGCACCCGTTGTACCAGAAAAAATTACTCCAAAAAATGATGTTGTAAATGAAACTGAAAATAACCTGCATGATGACCCTAATGATTAACCTGAAGATCCTAATTTTTCCATTGATGAATATCAATTGACTAGAGATAGGGAAAGAAGGCAGATTAGACCTCCTGCTAGATATGATTCTGATGATTTTGTTTCATTATTTACCTATCAAGAACAAATTGAAAATGAATCTAACACTTATGAAGATGCTATAAATTGTAAGGATTCTAAGCATTGGATATCAGGTGTGGGAGATGAAATGAGTTCACTTATTAAAAATAAAACTTGGAAATTAGTTGAGAAGCCAAAAGGTCAAAAGCTTATAGATTGTAAATGAATTTATAAGATAAAAGAAGGGGAAGGAGGAAATAATAGTGTGAGATATAAGATTAGATTAGTAGCCAAGGGATTTACATAGAAGGGGAGGAATAGATTACACTGAAATATTTTCTCCTATTGCTAAATACACTACAATAAGATGTTTTCTTGCTTTGGTTGCTCAATTTGGTTGGGAACTTGACCAGTTAGATGTTAAAACTGCTTTCTTTTATGGTGATCTAGAAGAAACAATTTATATGAAATAGACTATTAGGTTTGTGAAAGGTAATCGTGAAAATATTGTGTGCCTATTAAAGAAATTATTGTATGGCCTAAAACAGGCTCCTAGGCAGTAGTACAAAAGATTTGATTCTTTTGTATTGAAACTTGGTTTTCAAAGGAGCAATTATGATATATGTTTGTATTTTAGAGGTAAATGAGGTAAACATTCTCTTTATTTTGTGCTTTATATGGATGACATGTTGCTTGCAAGTTGTGACAAATCTAAAATTGAATATATTAAGTAGCAACTTAAATATGAATTTGACATGAAAGATCTTGGAAATGCTAAAAAGATTCTTGGCATGCAAATTTATAAGGATAAAGAGAAAAACATGTTATTTATGAATCAACGTGATTATGTGGTCAAAATTTTGAAAATGTTCAACATGTTTGGCTGTAAAGTTGTGTCTCTGCCTTTTGCAAACCATTTTAAGCTTACCTCTGATCTCTGTCTCAAAACTTTTAAAGAATCTAATAAAATGGCAAAAGTACCTTATGCTAATGTAATTGGTTCTGTGATGTACTTGATGGTATGTACTAGACCTGATCTTGCTTTTAGTATTAGCCAATTGAGTACGTTTATGAGTAATTCTGGGGAAGAACATTGGAATGCTTTAAAATGGCTATTGAGATACTTAAGGATACTGCAAACCTGGGTCTTGTGTTTAAAATGAACAAGGAGGGATAACTTTAAAAGGATTTACTAATTCTGACTTTGTTGGAAATAAGGATAATAGAAAATCAACATCATCTTACTTTTTCAGCTTATGTGGTATAGTAATTAGTTGGAAATCACAACTACAAAAGATTGTGGCTTTATCTTCAACCGAAGCAGAATACATTGCTGCTTCTGATGCTGTTAAAGAAGGAATATAGTTAAGTAGTTTATTAAAGCAACTTGGTTTTGTTGATGAAAATGCAACATTATTTTGATAACCAAAGTGTCGTATATCTTAGTAAAAACCCCATGTATCATGATAGGACTAAACATATGGACATTAACTATCATTTTATTAGAGATATTATTTCAAAAAGTGTTTTGAAAATTCGTAAGGTACCTACACAGTATAACACATCTGATATGGGAATAAAGATAATACCTTTGAATTTAAAAACTATTTGAAGACATTATCGATTAATTCTATGTGATAACGTGTAGGTACTTGAGCAAATGAAAGGAGAGAGTAATATTGTCTCTTGGTTGCACTAAACCTGAAAATATGGTAGGAAGGTGGAGATTATTGTGATTCGAACTGTGGTTTTGGTGCTCCCATATTTTCAACCCATAAAACGCATTATGGAAACATGATTTTATAAGCGGCATTATGCCAGATGATGACACTTAGCACTATTTCTACCGTTGGATGAAGGGTTACATTTTCTGGTGATATAAATACATATTAACGCTTCATTTGGCACAGAGACTATTCATTCGTTTGATTTTTCGTGTGAGGGTTCAAGAGAGTTCTTCTATGCTCTCTGGCCAGGATTTTCTGATTCTCTTTCTTGTAATTGATCATCTCATTTGATTAGTGTAGTTTTGATGATTTAGCCACTGAATACTTGTATATTCTTAAGTGAAATTTAGAGCCCTCATGTGTTGAGGTTATGAATGTGATCTGTTGATTCGTGGTGGATTTAAAGCAGATATGTGGTTCCTTTTGAAGAGACAAGTCTGTATCTTGTGTATTTATGTAGTGGTTGAACTCTGTAACATTTGATTGGTTTTTTTGGGGCTTTAGTGCAACCAAGCAATATCCACTCTCAATTGGATGCTCAACAGGGGATTAGGTGCTTTGTCACTAAATCTCTAGGGCTTCGGCTGAAAAATCTTGTTGTGTTCTTTTTAATTTTCTACAACTTTAATTTCTATTTTCTTGATCGATTGTATCATGCGACTTATTGTGTGGGTTTTTGGCCCTCTTTCACAAATCTATGATCAAGCCGATGCTGTCGGGTTTGTACAACTCTATGGATTGCCAATGTGGGTTTGGGCGATGCTTGAGAAGGGTCTCTAATTGATTACTTAATAATGTTAACAGCTTCCTAATGCACTGAATTTGGAAGATTTGATATGCACTGAATATGTTTTCCATACTTATTAGCTTATTTCTATTTATGAAACTTAACTATGCGCATGCTAAATTGGAGATGCCACTCATAGAATTAAGAGGGCTCAATATATAAATAAGCACAGAAGGTAAACTCAGAAGTAAAGCAGTATTAAACTTGTAAAGCACTCACTCACTATTTTGTTGCTATATTGTTAATAATTGAAGTATCAGTTTTCAATTAGAGGGTGGATAAAACAATCCCCTGTAAGTTCGATTCGTTATAATTAGATCACTTTTAATCTCTAAACGATGAAAATTAACGATGTAGCACATACATCAAGAATTCAAGTATACACACATTAGTATGACTTAGCATACGAACCACTTGCAATGATGTACTTCCAAATTAGAAGAATCGGAACTGATCGTTAGATTTCTCAAAACAAACGATAAAGAAATGAAGGATGGGGGATTTTTCTTAAAGAGGAGCATCATGTAAAGACCAAGGAAATGAGTTTTGTTCTTGATGAAAAAGTGATCAAACTTTTTGATCTTCTACTTTCACAGTAGTAGTGATGGTTGTGCCTTCTGCCATGAGAATTGATTTCCTCTACGAGTCTAACATATACATTAGATCTTTTTACCTTTTATCAAGTAAACTATTCTCATTGAAAAAAAACTTGTTACAAGCACTGCTTCATTTTTACCAAAATCTTCTTGTTGATTGATTTTTTTATTCTCTATTTTCGTGAGGAGAGAAGCATTTTTAGGTGGTTCAGTGTATGGTTGCCTGGTCTGGTTGGGTCGTGTGATAGGGTAACTATCAAAATCGGTATAACCCACCTGACCCAACCCACCTAAGCAAAAAATATAAAAAACAAAGAATAAATAAAAGGTAAATACGAAACACAAACAAATTGCAGACCCTAAAACCCAATCTTTCATCTCTTTCGCTCTCTCAGTCTCCCCTCAAATCATAGCCACCGAGTATTGTTTTTAAGTTGTCGATGCTAGTCGCCGGTAATATATGGTCAGTGATGTTAATGTCCTTTATTTTTCCTAAGGTAAATCTGCTGATTGTCCACAGTCGCCACTCGCCACTAGCTGCTAATCACTTGTGCTTGTCAGTTCGTCAATTTGATTCTGATAAATTATTTTTTCTTTCTTTTTCATGCTTGAAATTTTTGTTATTTGCTCATTGTTGAAGATTTTTTATATTAGATTGATTATTTTTGCACAATTTATTTTTCTTGCATCCTTGATTTCATATAATTCAAGTAAAATGGCTGATTATATATAATAACGTTATGTTATGTTTCATTATGTGCATTTTCAAATTCATTATATCTGAATGAATGAGTACCTACTATTGAAAGTTCAAAATTATGCTACACGATGAAAACAGTCTTAACAAGAACTATTAATTGACAAATTGATAGTTAATGGAAAAATTCTTTTTTATTCAATGTCCAAGCTGACCAAATCGACCAAAATTTGATTGGCTTGAAACCATAAATGGATTGGATTGATTTAATTTTGGATCAAACTGACTATGTTGGGGTAGATAAAAAAAACTAACTTAACCCAATCCACAGCCATCCCTAGTTACAATTAGGATCAATTGGAAGTTGGCAATAATTAAAGTAGGCATGCCTAAGGGCCTTCGCTGGAAGCAAGCTAGGGCAAGCACCAGCCATGAGGCTAAACGACATGATGGAGGAAGAAGGGGAATCCCTCAAGATCTATTTTCTCACATTTTAGTGCCAAACTCATAGTTTATGAAACCATATCGGATGAGAAAGCTAGAGATGCCTTATGGAATGAATGGCTAAAACAATTAAAGTAGTAACATCTATTTACCATTTTTGCATAAAATTTCGAACTCCAAAAGAAGTGGCTAGCATCTGGGAAAAACGGGTAGCTGCATACAGTATTACCTAAGTTCACTAAGAAAAGGGACCCAAGAACTATGATAATCAATACCGCAACAATGATAGAAAATAGGAAGAACAAGATTGAAAATTCTTGTTTAGGAAAGTGTATATTCAAGCTTGTAAAAGTAGAAGAGTTAGAAAACTCTCCTATCAGTAAGGATGTTATTGCAAGGATTAGGAAAATATGAATATTAGAACTCTAAAAATAAGCCAAGACCAGAAAATGGTCGCAACGAAAAAACTTATAATAAGCATATAAAAGGAGTTGAAGTTGAGTTCTTTTCAGTTGAAGGTGAGATATTTTCATCTATGCCAAAGTTTCAATCGAAAACCAGCTTCCTTTTGCCCATAGCAAATTTTCAAGTGAAGGATGGGTTCTTTCTACCAAGAAAGAACAGTTTCGAATAGTGAATTTTGCCAATCAAAGTTAGAGTAACGATAGAAGTCAAGCCATTTCTACTGGGCAGGTTTTTATGACGATGAAAATTATAGAAAAAAGTAATGTAGTTAATTACATGAAATGACCACTAGTAGCGGTGTTCCATGACAATGATCATGAGATCTTTGTACTCTTTTCTGTAGCAACAATCATCAAATATAATTTCAAATTTCGTGAACCATAATATTATCAGTTAGAACTAATTAAATTCTTGTAAACTATTACACAACACTTCGAACACCAATAAAAATAAGTAATGAATGCTCAAATAAACCTACCAACGATAAAGACAAAAATCAAATAGCAATTCTATATGAAGGAAGTTCAACAAAATATTCAATAACAATGGGGAAAAAAAGGGTAACTGAGACAAATGAAAACTATTTTTCCAAGTTAACCAGAGGCTGGAGAATTCTGAACGAGGAATTCTCGTGGTTAACTTTAATATCGCCCTCAAAAAGTACTATTACTTCAAAAGGATGAGGAGAAGCGAGAGTAGAAGTCATGGCTAGCTCAACAACAGTGGGAATCTCACTTGATGGAATGACAGCCAAAGGATCCATAGGCTGGGAAAGTTTGGTAAGAAGTGAGAGAGTACCTAGAACCTCAAAGGCCAAGGAAGGGACCTCGGGAGATAATGTATCCTCGATATCTTCATCACGGGCCTCTAAAAATTCCATATTCTACACAGAGTGAAAACTCCTAATGATATCAAGAACTTTATTACCATCTTCATACATTGTATTCTCAATGAACTTACCCTTGTCAGCAGTCATTTCAATAAGGTTAGTATTGAAGTCAAATTGACACTTTTGCTAAAAAAAAAAAAAATTTTGTACTTTTTATCAGCTTGAAATTAGCTGAATTTAAGGATAAAAGCTGGTAGTTTTTACCAAAATATGGTCTTGCATGTTTTAAGGAAAGCTGTCAAAAAAGTTAGTATGTATTAGGTAAAGTGCTATTGACTATTTTTGCTAGAAACTTCTTGGAATCTCTATCTATTTGAGATGTAATATATCAACTCGTTTTTGGAGTGAACTTACTGAAAATATACCAGGTTCTATACTCTTTGTTCAAAAATCTTTCAGTGGTATTAGAGCACTCTGTGATCTTAGAGGGGCTGTGAGAGTTGTGCAACAAAATTTGGAGAGAAAACTAGCAAGCAACCCTTCACCAAATAGTCCAGTGATCTATGAAGGTGAGTAATGGCTTCGAGCAATTTTGTTGCACATCTACCTTCTATTTTTATAGGAGAAAATTATGATATTTGGGCTGCTAAGATGAAGGCATACCTAAAGGCTTATGATCTGTGGATAGTCATTGAACCAGGAAGTGAACCTCCACCCCTAAGAGCAAATCCTACAATTACTCAACTAAAGCAATATAGTGAGAAAGTTGCAAATAAGTACAAGGCTTTTTCATGCATTCAGTCTGCTGTCTCTAATGTAATTTTCACAAGAATCATGACTTGTGAAACTTCTAAGAAGGCATAGGACCGATTAAAGGAGGAGTTCCAAGGCAATGTAAGGACAAGGCAGATGCAGGTCCTGAATCTTAGAAGGAAATTTGAAGCATTGAAGATGAAGGATATAGAAACAGTGAAGGAGTTTTCTGACATGCTACTGAAGATGGTTAATCAAGTGAGACTGTTGGGGGAAGACCTACCTAACAAAAGGGTTATGGAAAAGGTTTTGGTAAGCTTGCTTGAGAAGTTTGAGGCAAAGATCTCCTCTCTTGAAGACTCAAGAGATCTGTCCATAATGACTTTGTCAGAGCTTGTAAATGCTTTCCAAGCTACTAAACAAAGAAGGCTCATCAAACAGGAGGAGCTTTACTTGCTAAAGAAAAAAATAAAGCTCAATTAGGATCTGGAGGAAAGAAACAACAAAATGAGAAGAAAGATGGTGCAAGCAACAAAAGTGGAGGCAAAGATGGAAAAAACTCTCCTTGTCCTTGCCATAAAAAGAAGGGACATTCTCCAAAATGGTGCTGGTTCAAGCCTAGTGTTCAATGTAAGACTTGTAAACAATTTGGTCATGTTGAAAGATCTTTAAGAATAGAAACGACCAGCAAACTCAGCCACAAGCAAAAATTGCAGAAAATCAGCATCAACAATAGCAGGAGGAACATTTGTTCACTATTGTCAACTACAAAATCTGTTGCAATGATGGAACTTGGTTGCTGGATAGTGGATGCACTCATCATATAACTTCAAACTCTAGCATCTTTACTGAATTGAATGAATCATACAGATCAAGAGTCAAGGTTGGCAATGGAGAACATGTGGAGGTCAAAGGAATTGGTATGATTGCTGTGGAGACTCCACCAAGTACTAAACACATATCTAATGTACCTTATGTGCCTGACATAGATCAAAATCTAGTTAGTGTAGGCCAATTGCTAGAGAAAAACTACACCTTAATATTTAAGAATAAAGCTTGCACTATACTAGATGCAAATGATCATGAATTGATGTTTGTTATGATGAAGGATAGAAGCTTTCCTTTAGAATGGAAAAACATCACCACTCATGCATTTTCCAGTACGGTGGTTGAGTCTACCTTGTGGCACAAATGATTTGGCCATGCAAACTTCACCTCACTTAAGCACTTGCATAAACTTGATCTAGTAAAGAACATGCCTGATATAAATGATGATGCTTGAGTATGTGATGTTTGTCAATTTGGGAAGCAAACAAGACTGCCATTTCCCAAAAATTAGTCAAGAAGAGCTTCGTTTGTGGTCCATTGAGGACTCCTACTTTAAATGGCAGTAGATATATTGTTCTTTTTATTGATGACTTGACAAGAATGTGCTGGGTTTATTTATTAAAGTTGAAATCTGAAGTTGCATCCGTGTTTCAAAAATTTAAAAATTTTGTGGAGAATGAAAGTGGTTATAGGATTAAAGCCATTAGAACCGACAATGGAACTGAATACAGCTGTGATAAGTTTGACAGGTTCTGTGATGCCATGAGAATCAAGCACCAGTTGACTGTTCTATATTCTCCTTAGCAAAATGGTATGTGTGAGAGGAAGAATAGGACAGTGATGGAGATGGCTAAGTGTTTGATGTTTGAAAAAAAAAATCAAAAGAATTCTGGGCTGAAGCTGTTAACATGGCAATATATCTTCTCAATAGATTGTCCACAAAAGCCTTAGAAAAGAAAACTCCATTTGAAGCTTGGTATGGAGTCAAGCCTGATATTGAACACTTAAAAGTATTTGGTAGCATTTGTTTTATTCATATACTTGATGCAAAAAGGGATAAATTGAGTCAGAAGGCTGAGATTGGAATTTTGGTTGGGTATTTAACAATGCCAAGGGGTACAGCATCTACGATCCTCAAACCAAGAAGATGATAGCTAGCAGGGATATCAAAGTTGATGAAGAATCTTCATGGAATTAGGAGACAAGTTCAGTAGTTACGAAGCAAATTCAAGGAGTAATACCCCCAAGAAAAAAATGCCATTATTAGTGAGGATGAAGCAGAATCTGATTGTGGTTCAGATTCAAGAAATGCAGTGATTAGAACAAGATCACTTGCAGATGTGTACGCTAGCTGCAATTCAACCATGTTGGAACCTTCTAATTTTTTTAAAGCGGCAAGTTCACAAGATTGGATGGTAGCAATGAAGGAGGAGCTAGCCATGATTTAGAAAAATGATACTTCGGTGCTAGTTGATAGACCAATAAATAAAAATGTGATTGGAGTTAAATGGGTATACAGAACCAAGCTAAATCCAGATGGTTCAATTAATAAACTCAAGGCCAGATTGGTTGTAAAAATTCTCAACAGTATGGTGTTAATTTCCCAGATACCTTTGCTCTGGTAGCAAAGTATAAAACAATAAGGTTATTGATTGCTTTAACTGCTCAAAAAGGTTGGAAAATCCATCAATTGGATGTTAAGTCAGCTTTTTTAAATGGATATTTGCATGAAGAAATTTTTATTGAGCAACCAAAAGGCTTTCTTGTTGCAAAAAATGAAGACAAAGTGTACTTGCTTAAGAAAGCTTTGTATGGATTAAAACAGGCTCCGACGACCTAATATAGCATAATTGATGACCATCTTGATCACCTTGGTTTTACTAGAAGCTTGAATGAGCAAACTGATGTGATTTGGAATTTTGGTCCAATTTCTTATTTTTGGTAATTTAGATATTCTAGGACTCTATTTCCGGTTTTAATAGATTTCTAGGTATTCTAGAATTTTATTCCATTTAAACTTTATTCTAGATTATAGTATAAATAGGTTTATTTTTCTACATTGTATTAGAAGACTTTTATCATGAATTCAATGGAGATTTTCCTCTTGCAACTTTTGCTTCAAAATACCGAACTTATCAAGATTTAATATCTTGTGGCATTCAAACAAATTATCGGGTTAGATTCTTTGGGTTGTGTAATCAAAAAGTCCTTCGCATCGCCGTTATCGTTGGGTTTTTTGATTCGTTAATTCTTTGGGTCAAATCCACAAATCCGGAGGAGATTTCAAGATTGTGTGATTAAGAAGTCGTTTGTTTCATATATGTTCCGTTGCTTAGTTCACTTTTGCGGGTCGATTCCTAAACCTTTATTATTATTTGGGCGTTCTTGGGATTCGTTGTCAATTCCTATGGGTTCGATAGCAACCTTGCTAACCGGGTTCGCATCATTTGGTATCAGAGTTAGGGCACCAAGATCGAGGTTATATCTTTTTTTTTTTAGTCTTTGTTTTCTTGTTTTTGTGTTCTTCAAGTTTTTGTAAATTTTTTTTAGTTTGTTGAGTCTTAGATCCAAAATCTTTAATAATCTAGTTGTTTTTGTGTTTTGAAAAAAAATACTATTCATCCGTATGGTACAAAAAAATTGAGTCAAAAAAATGAAAAAAAAAAGGAGTCAAAAAAAAAGTAGTCAAAAAAATGTTAAATTCACGTCAAAGTCAATTCCAAATATTGAAAAGGATGATACAGAGGTTTGAGATGATGATTGAGAATATGGAAAATAAATTGGATAGATTGAATGTGAAATTGAAAAGTATTCATAGGAATCAATGTGATGAGGGATTCAATGTGAGTAGACGAAACCTAGGATGAAAAATTGTGATGCATATGGATATGGTTGTGGTATTAATGAAGTATAGGAATCGAGAAATAGAGGCGATAGACATGGGAGAAGGGACACAAATTATTATATGAGAGATTGGCGAAAAGTCGAATTTAGGGATAAGCCTATGAGATGAGATGATGTGGCAATGATTATCCAATGGAAAAGAAAACACCTAGTGCGAAGTGTGCGGGTAGTACATCAAGCAAGATGACTGGGGTGGATTATAAACAGGAATTCTCCAAGATTCTCAACACTCTTAGGTCTCAAATTAATCATCCAAAGGTGCATAAGAGTAAAAATAAAATAAGTGAGGTGGTTGATTGTGAGAAAACGGGAGAAGAACCACAAGAAAATTAAAAGGAGGTCAAAGGTAAAAATAAGAATGAAGAAGTGGTGCTACAACAAAATAAGGGAGAGTCTTCGGAGGTGGAAAAGGAGAGTGGAGTGGAGGAGGCATTGGCGATAACTAACACTTCCCTTCCCATTTTGAATAATTTTGTTTTGCAGGATAACGAAGATTCGATTCCAGAAATCAATCAGATTGGAATCCCTTACAACTCAGGTATTGATTATCAAATAGTAGATGACATTCAACAACAACAATGCTTCAATCTGGATATCTCTATAATACTGAAAATTGATTTTGTTATCCCTGAGGAGACTATGGAGATTCAAAGGCAGTGGAATGAATTTGTATGCAGTGGATTGAGCTACAAAGATGACATGTTGGGAAAAATGCATCCATTGGAAGTGCCATTGCCAAAATTTCCTAGGCCGAGTAAAGCAAGGTGAACGCAAGGTGAATCTTCAAATAAAATCATTCTTGGAGCATCACAAAATTGCAAAAGAAAATCGTCGGGGCGTACACATTTTGATCTATGTTATGGTGATTGGGTCTACATTCAAAAGAGGAGAGTTCGAGGTCAAAAGAGGTCCAAATTGCATCCGAGAGGTGATGGGGCATTTCATGTGCTTGAGTTGATTGAAAGTAAAGTCTATAACTTGGATCAGGATTCGAGGACGAATCCTCTTGAAAATGGAGGGCCTGATGTGATCCGAAGAAGTTTTATTTTGGTCCAATTTATTATTTTTAGCAATTTTGGTATTTTAGGACTCTATTTCGGGTTTTAATAGATTTCTAGATATTCTAGAATTTTATTCCATTTAAGCTTTATTCTAGGTTTTAGTATAAATAAGTTTATTTTTCTACATTGTATTAGAAGGCTTTTATCATAAATTGAATGGAGATATTCCTCTTGAAAATTTTTCTTCAAAATACCGAACTTATCAAGATTTAATATCTTGTGACGTTCAAACAAATCATGGGATTATATTATTTTGGTTGTGTAATCAAAAGGTCCTTCGCATCACCATTATCATTAGGTTGTTTGATTTATTAATTCTTTGGGTCAAATCCACAAATTTGAAGGAGATTTCAAGATTGTGTGATTAAGAGGTTGTTCGTTTCATATATGTTCAGTTGCTAGTTCACTTTTACGGGTCGATTCCTAAACCTTGATTATTATTTGGGCGTTCTTGGGATCCATTATCAATTCCTGCGGGTTCGATAGCAACCTTGCTAACCGGGTTCGTATCACAAACCCTTTATGTAAAGCAAGTGCAAAAAGAAATGGTTATTATTTCGCTATATGTTGATGATCTTCTAGTGACTGGCAGCAACTTTGCTTTAATTGAAAAGGTGAAATCAGAATTGAAGAAAGCATTTGATATAACAAATTTGGAGAAAATGCAATACTTTCTTGGCATAGAAATACATCAAACACAACAAGGAATCTTTGTTTGCCAAAGAAAGTATGATAAGGAAGTTTCAAGAAAGTTCAATATGGAAAATTGTAAACCAGTAAGCACTCCCCTAATTCAGAATGCAAAGTTGATGAAGGAAGATGGATGTAAAAAGATAGATGCTAGAGTTTATAGAAGTTTAGTGGGGGTGCTTGTTGTATTTATCAGTAACAAGACTAGATATTACATTTGTTACAAATATGTTGTCAAGATTCAGACAAGAGCCAAGCAAAATACACTTTCAAGCAGCAAAAAGGGTTTTGAGATACATTAAAGGGACTGAAGAGCTGGGAATTTGGTTTAGAAAGTCTGAAATTCTGAAGTTGATTGGTTTTACAGATAGTGATTGGGCTGGATCCTCCGAAGACATGAAAAGCACCTCTGGTTATGTGTTTTATGTTGGCTCAAGTGTTATTTGTTGGAATTCAATAAAGCAGAAAATTGTAGCACAGTCCACAGCAGAAGCTGAATACATTGCAACCTCAGAAGCTACAAATCAAGCACTCTGGTTGAAGAAAGTGTTATAGGATCTCAAACACAAGCACGAAGAAGCAACAATCATCTATTGTAACAACCAATTTGCAGTAGCTATGGTGAAGAATCATGTGTTTAACGGAAGAACCAAGCATATCAAGATCAAGTATCACTCGATCAGAGAACCACAAAAAGAAAAGGAAGTGGAACTTGTGAGCTGCAAATCAGAGGATCAAAATGCAGATATTCTAACCATGTCCTTACCTAAAGCAAGATTTGAAACACTTAGAAACAGTCTTGGTGTTTCCAGCAAAAGTGCCAAGGAGGAGTGTTGAAGTAAAATTGACTCTTTTGCTGTAAAAAAATATATTTATTTTTTTGTACTTTTTATCAGCTTGAAA
Source organism: Olea europaea var. sylvestris (assembly GCF_002742605.1). Taxonomy (NCBI): domain Eukaryota; kingdom Viridiplantae; phylum Streptophyta; class Magnoliopsida; order Lamiales; family Oleaceae; genus Olea; species Olea europaea. Next base: position 8,190,583 of record NC_036243.1, on the reverse strand, counting down.
TTAGCTGAATTTAAGGATAAAAGCTGGTAGTTTTTACCAAAATATGGTCTTGCATGTTTCAAGGAAAGCTGTCAAAAAAGTTAGTTTGTATTAGGTAAAGTGTTGTTGACTATTTTTGCTAGAAACTTCTTGTAATCTCTATATACTTGAGATCTAATATATCAGCTCGTTTTTGGAGTGAACTCACTGAAAAATATACCAGCTTCCATCCTCTTTATTCAAAAATCTTTTAGTTAGACTCCATGTTCATATAAATTGAGGTTTTTAAAGTCTTCAAATTCATTTTATACCCTAAATCAGTGTTCTTTTTCATTTTTCTTTTATGGAGTTTATTTACATCTCCATGTTCACATAAATTGAGGTTTTTTTGAAGATTCGAAATTCATTTTATTGTCATCTGCATTAAGAATTTGTTTTGACATTACAATTGAATTTATTTCTTGTCTTCTTTTTAGCAGTGAGTTGCGTAATTGTAATTGGATTGTGGTTTCAGCATCGGTAAGTGCTTTAATTGGATAGCGATGTATTAGACCCGGAAAAGCAAAGAATTTCTTTCAAAATACAAAATCCATGTTAACGCATAAAAAGAAAAGTACAATGTAAAAATTTTAATAGCGTAAAAATTTTAATAGCATATTAGCATAAAATTATTTTATTTTATTGACTATTTTAATTCATTGAATAAGTCTTCATAAAATAAGTTCTACAATTTCCAAATCAAACATATTTTTTTCAGCTTTTTATTTAGGTAAACAGATCTCTACAATGACAAATCGTGGTTTTTGTAATATAAGACACTCAAAATAGAAAACTAAAAATTAAAAAGCAAACTCCTATGGAATTTAAAGCATTAATCTTCAATTTATGCTTTTTATTATTCAGCAATTTAATAAAAAATAAATTGTACAATATACATTCGATATTTATAATCTTCTGTATAATTTTTTTCACTCATAATTGATATTATAGTTATAAAGAACTTTTAACCTTTTCGGTATTTATAATCTTTTGTATATTTTTTTCACTCATAATTGATATTATAGTTATAAATAATTTTTGACTTAGAAAGTGAATTATTTACTTATCATTAAATTTTTAAGTTATAAGTAAATTTTACAGTTTTAAATAAATTTGTAATTTTAAATAATTTTTTTATATAAATGATTTTTTACTTAAATTAACTTTTTATAAGTGATTTTATTTTTTATTAATGTATTTTTACTTTATGAGTAATTTTTACACAAAAGTAATTAATGAAAATTTGTAAATTTGTAATTAATGCCAATAATGCCTATGGAATTTGAAACGGGACCCTAAGATCGGATCCCAACGCATATAAGGAGACGAAACATTTAACAGCTCTAAGAACAATTCGGCACAGAAGCTGATTCCGATCTAACATGTTCAGTGTTCTTCGTTCCTTTGCTTCGCTTAAAGGAATTAGAATATGAGAGCTCTGAGAAAACCGACGAGGAGACCCAGCCTCCTTTATCTGCTCTCTGCTGCTGCCATTTTCTCTCTCTTCTTTTGCGCCCTCCAGTCCTATTTCTCCATAGGTACTTGTTAATTATCTGCAATTGCCTCGTTAACCATACTCGCGTTTGTATATGCTTCATTGTTTCTGTATATTCAGGTAACCCTAAAATTTCTAAAATCAACGAGGAGGATGTTCGGATTTTATCTAATTTTCAGTCCAGTGTTCAACAATGCGTGGTTAGTTATTTACTTTTTTGAGTTGCTTGATCTGCTGCTTTATAATCTGGAACACGGAATTTATGCTTGCTTTTTATAGGATCTGTTTGTTTCATGAATTAATAGTATTTCGCTGCTGTTAACAAGTGGCAAATAATTGCTTTTATACTTGTATTTTGCTTCAAGGAGAACAGAGGGCTTGGACTCACTGCACACATAATTGATCATTGTAATTTGGTTCTCAAGTTCCCTCAAGGGACTAATAGCACCTGGGTTTGTCTCTTCTTTGCTTGCTCAATTTTATTCCCTTTCTTAGAGCACGTCTAGTACTTATATGCCCTTTTCATATCTTGGGTTTTATTTGCAGTACAATGAACAGTTTAAAATTTTTGAGCCATTGGAATACAAGTATGATGTTTGTGAAGCAATACTATTGTGGGAACAGGTTTGTCATTGTTATTGATATTATTCTCATTCGTCAAGGTACTTGCTTTCATATTGCATAAAATAAGCAGTGATTATCTGAAATGCAGTATCGTAACATGACTACAGTGCTGACAAGGGAGTATTTAGATGCTCGGCCTGACGGGTGGTTAAACTATGCTGCAAAAAGGATAGCACAGTTGTATGGGACAGCCTCCTCTTCTTTGAATAATTATTGTCGTTTTATACTGCAATTTCAAGTTGAATCATATTTATGTTCCCTCTTTTTATTTTTCTCCTGTTTCATTTTGATTATTATAGAGGTGCAGACAAGTGCTATAATCGCACTTTGTGTGAGAAACATCTTAATATTCTTTTACCAGCAAAGCCACCCTTCCATCCCCGCCAATTTCGAACTTGTGCCGTCGTTGGAAATTCAGGAGATCTCTTAAAGACAGAGTTTGGGAAGGAAATCGACAGTCATGATGCAGTTATAAGAGACAATGAAGCCCCTGTTAATGAGGTACATTACTTTTATGCTGGTTTTCTGTCATAGATGATTCTTGTCCTCTCTCTCTCTCTCTCTCTCTGTGTGTCTTAAGTACCTGAGTGTGTGCATGCATGTGCGCTTGCACACAGCATGGGCTCTTTGAAATTTTTTGATCGTATATTTTGTCACAGCCATTGTGATTTGACTTGCCCGCTCACATGCGCCTGCATGAGCTCTGGGATTTAAAAAGTTCTATTGTCGTTCACATGTGCACATACAAGCTCTATGATTCAAAAAGTTCTATTACTGTACAATATGTCAAGCCAATGAGATTTGATCCTTGCATACTTAGAACGTGATTAATGTTGTAAGTCAATTGTCATTTATTTGCAATCTCAGAGCGGAATGATTTTGACTTTTGGTGTGTTAAACAAAATGAAAATTTTGTTTTTGCTTCCTATGATCTGTTCTTTGTATCTTTCTTCGTTTGATACATTCTTCAAACTATTCTGCTACATGATTCTAAGTTTCTCTCTTCTTCTTTTTTCCCCTTTTTTTATTCTTTTTTCTGATTTCACAAGTTGTTTGGAATGTCCTGTAGAAATAATTAATAATTTCTTCTCTGTCCATACTTAACAGAAATATAGCAAGTATGTTGGGCTGAAGAGAGATTTTCGCCTTGTAGTGAGAGGTGCTGCACGTAACATGATTCCCATTCTCAATGGTTCAGGTAAGTTATATAAGTGTCTATTTGTCCAAAATACTTCACCTCTATTATTTTGCTATTCTTAGTTTACATTATCCTCCTCCCCATCCTCCTAGCCTGTCATGCTTTCCCACTATTCTCATATCAATTTGTCTTCATTGTATTTGGCAAGGAAACATAACCTTAGAACTAAAGGGAAGGATTATACCATAGACTAATGGGTTTGGCCTTGATATGGTATCTACTTAATTTTCTATATTATTTACTAAAACTACTGATCTTGTCATCGCATATTTTGGTTTCCATCATGGCCTTTTTAGAAGATTGGTTGGTGAGAGATTCTAGCTACCCTGATCAAAATATAATTCAAACTTCATGTCAACTAGTCTTAGTGATGAGTAGTCCTCTTTAAGGGCAAAGAGAAGAAGGCAATGAAAGGAAATTTTGCAGCAACGTGATATGAGAGAGTCAGCTGTGCTTACTTTCTTATTTCTTTTCCTGCAGATGATGAGGTGCTTATAATCAAAAGTCTTACGCATAGAGACTTTAATGCAATGATAAAGGTAATTATTACATGGATCATAAGCATGATTAATGTTTTCTCTGAATGATCAATTATCAAGATGAGATTCTTGGAGGGAATGAGTCATTGCAGTAGCATTAGTTTCTATGTTCTTCTAAACAATTTATAAGACCGTAAAATGAATGAAGCTTGCCTCTCCCATCCACTTTGATTTTGTACATATAAGTTTCTCCCTTTCTTTGGTTGGGGGTCGCAGTTGGGGTTGGCATTGATCTATTACATGAAGTCTTACGTTGAGACAATACTCAAAGCAAATGAAATTCTTAAGATGTAGATAACACAAGTAATTTTTCTTGGACCTGTATGGAATGGAACTCCATACTTGACAGAATTTAGATGTGATGAGCTCATACTTTTTCATTTGCTTGCTTCGTAACAGATAAAATATTCAATGAAATTGCCAATAATGATTTCAGAATATGATAAACTGTTCTTGTTATTGAGATTTTGATCCAGTTAAAATCCATGTGATGGAGCCTTTTGACATGCTAAAATATTTGTTCAAGTGGATAACGAGGGAGAACAAGAGAAACAACCTGGCATTCTACATGATTTAGAAAATGTGTAAGGCTGATTTTTTGTGCATTAAATAAGAAGCTTGGTTCTTAATAAAGAAAAAAGTATTTTTGGAATCAATAGTAACCGTTTGAGTTTCAATTAGAAGCTGAGATTTTTGGTGCATTAAATATGTCTTGAATTATAGGATTACAATTTATTATGTGCTTGATGCAGAGGATCCCAAATCCAGTGTATCTCTTCCAAGGTATTGTGCTTCGCAGAGGTGCCAAAGGAACTGGAATGAAATCAATAGAACTAGCACTTTCCATGTGTGAAGTTGTTGATATATATGGTTTCACTGTTGATCCAGGATACACAGAGTGGTCAGTCTAACCTTAACTATATGATTTGCATACACGATTTCAAAACTGTAGTTTACTAATTATTGTTCTGGTGTTGATGGAACTCTTATCTATTTTATGGCACTAACTAATGAAGTTTGCACGTGTTTAAATTTTACATATGTAGGACCAGATACTTCTCAACACCAAGGAAAGGACACAATCCACTTCAAGGACGAGCTTACTACCAGCTTTTAGAATGCCTTGGTGTAAGGATATTACTTTGTTCCTGAACATAGTTCTCTTGTGAATAGAAGACCAAAGAGCTTTTTGGAATATTTATACATTTTGTTCAATATCCAAAATTCCAGGTTATTAGGATCCATTCTCCCATGCGAGCTGAAAGGAAGCAGGACTGGTCAGATGTGCCTACTCGAGAAATGATAAGCAGAGCTCATGCAGCTGCTGTGCGCGTGAAGAAGAATCAAACTGGTGAAGACGGTGACTTGGGTCAATTCCATAACTGTAAAGTGTGGGGTAATGCTCATGGAAGCGGGCCTACCTCTGGATCTCCAGATATGAGCGATGTCAGGAGGAATTCAAATTACAGTAAATGGGAAGTCATGCCTTTCGAAAAATTAAGAAAAGCAGCTCGTGAGCATTTTATTCAGATGGAAGGTGTTTCTATGTACAAAATGGATGGCAATAAATTGGATGATCTAGTTTGTGTGAGGCATTCCTCAAAATCCGAGGCGTAAGCAGAATATTGATGGAGGCTTTCTTGTACTGTGACGTAGTGACAATCGAAAGCAGAACCAATTAAATTTTGTTCGTTGTGAAAATTACAATGATAGAGACCCAGCAGGATGTGGATTCTCACAATGTTTTTGCCAGATCGCCTCTCTGTTTCTCCGTTCGATCAGAGGGCCATTCTAATTTGATGCTGTGCCTTTTCAGGATTGGTACTGAAGGACAGACTATATTCAAGAAAATTCATGGATGCTTTTGATCGTAAATTCTTCTGTTTAAAACTGTATGAGTTCACATTAGGGTTTTATTTTATTGATAGTTGCGAGTATGAGAGCCAAGAGATTGAGGAAATGAGTAAGGAATTGATTTCAGGATCACCATATACCCTTTGATTATGTTTATGAATTCACTGTTCTGTAATAAAAAATTGTAAATTACTGATAAGAGCTACAACTGTGTTGAGCCAACTACAAGAAGACTGTGCGAGACGGAAAAGGGAAAATAAAGTTTCGATTTGTATGATGGGTATCATTGTCTAGCTGCTCTTGCACCTGGTGAATCAAAGTGTCCAAGTCTACCAAATCATGTTCTTCAATAAATCAAAGCAACCGAAACGACTATAGCTCCACATTCTCCGTTTATTTGAATTTATCACAATGCCTGCCTACTCTTATATCTTCTTCTTTTAATATATTTAGGAGTCGTCCCTGCGAAACAAATGGCTAATGTATCCTGAAGTGAAGCTCAAACGTGGTAATTGAGAGGACTATCAAAGAAAGTAAGAACCCAAAAGCAGTTGCATCAAGTTCTAGTTGCTAATTCACAAGGCCAGGCAGGCCTGTGTTTAACCTTGTATGTTTGTTACTGCAGTGTTTTTCTACACGAACCGGAAGACAGTTGCAACTCTTAGCAGTCATTTACAATTTTTTACGCAAATACATGTGGCAAGTAATGTGTCAGTGAATTTCAGGAATATTTTACAATGCAAAATGGAAACAAATAAGTGAATAACTTCTCGTGTTGTGTGCAGAAATCCATCCCTAGCACCTCATTCACTACATTCACCCTCATAAAAATGTTACGCCCACAATCAAGAATCACCTCATACTCAATTTCCAGTCATTACATATTGCTTTCTTTGATGAACTGGAAAGACACCAAAATACACGATGATTGATAATTAAACAAGATTTTCTCTTCTTAATCTCAATCTCACCTACCTATAAATAAAGGATGCATTGATTCGATTGTCATGAGATAAAAACCAAAAACCCACCCAACGAGTATCAATAGAAAACAACATATTCTCACAAAAATTTTAAAGCAAAACAATTTAATCGTAATTCAGTGAATAAAATCGACCAAGATTCCACAGATTCTCATTATGACAAAACGAAACAAAACTGTTAATTTCAATCCTTTTTAGTTTTCTTACTGCCACCAAGAACATCATCGGGTACGACCTTGAGGAGCTTGCGTTGCTTGGACTTGGCGATCTTCTTAAGAGTCTTGGGATTTGTAATTTTCTGAAGCTTAGTCCCTGACCTGAGTATGTTCTCCTGTTTTTTCTTCTCACGCTCCTCTTTCTGTTTCCGCTTCTCCTGTTTGTTCCGCCGTATTTCCTCCTTCAGCTCGTTCATTCTCTCCACGTACGCTTTCTTTATCTCCTTCTCCTTCGCTCTCTGCTCAAATGTCGTTCCTTTTTTGCTCACCTGCACCGCAGACGACCGCCGCGTCCTTGCCTGCTTCCACTTGCGGCCGGACAACTTTCCCGCTATCACCCCGTCGTATGTCGGCTTTCCGAAGGACGAAGCGGACGGCTTGTTGGGATCATCAGAAGAAGGAACTGCCTGTCTCTTCGACGGAGGTGGATTCCCGTTGTCGACGTCCATGCCGTCATGCTCAGGAGAGGGATTCAATAATTTTAGCTTATCGGCTTCTTGTTCGGCTCTCTTTCGCTTGAAGGTCTTGCCGCCAAATCCCTCGTCTAGGGACCTAAAATCAATCGTGCACGCCATTGTAAACACGGACAAATTTCTAGGGTTTCCAGTATTTGGGAAGAAGGGGCTGTGTTGGTGGTAATAGAAAGAATGTATATATATATGGAACGCAGAAAATGGGTAAATCACTTGATGGGCTTGGGTTAATTAAATTAGGCTTTACCATCTAACTAGTTGTTGGGCCTAGATCACATTTTTAGGTTTAAATAATTTCAAAATTACAAATGATTCAAAATATAATTTTAAAATAAAAATCTTGTGAAAAAAATTTAAAAAATCAGGTGATCATAATTTTCTGACATCTGATAAAATCTTGTGATCTATAATTTAATTAAATATGTCAAAATTATATACTAATCATAAAGACACAATTTGTGGATCACAATTACATATCTAATTATAAATAACATTTGTTATAGGTTACGAATTATTTATTTATCACAATTTGCCTAATTAATTGTCAAAATTACTCTTCACCTCACCCTTCTCCACTGCTATCGACATCAGCTAAGCCCCCATTTGGCCCCATTTTGTGAAAAATAAAATGGGTGAAATAGTAGTTTTTTTTTAATCAGTGGTTAAGAAAGAAAGAGAAGTTTTCGATTTATGTATAATATTATTTTATGGAAGATTGTGTGGTTGAAATTAGAAAAAAGAAAAATTAAATGTAATGAAATGAAATAAAAATTAATAGGGGCCAAACGAGGGCTAAATCTCACCACCACATCAAATTCACAATCCACCACCATCACCACCACTTCTTTCACTTCAAATCCACCACCACCACCACCACTTTAACCTCAAGTTCACCTAGACGTGCACAACCAAAAGCAAGATGTTGGTTTGTTACAAAATCTAATGTTTATCTCGTCGATTGACGTGAACCGGTGGAGTTCTATTACTAACTACATGGGGGCACCGCACCACTATTTCTTCTTCTACCGCTACCATTTCTATCAGCTACTACCACGCTTATATCGCCATCGAACCCATTACTTGTATGAAATTGTGGCTCCACCCCCTCTTTGAAATTCTATCATTTTACAATTTTTAGGGTGTTACAGATGTGATTCATTCATTTGCATAACACATAGATTGCAGGTGTTGTTGACCTCGGAAATTGGACCCTCCACGTGGCCAACCGATAGTCACTCCACGTATTCCTCTCTGCACACAATAACGAACGGTCAGAAGCACACGATCGGAACCAACGGAGGTGGTGGCGGCCGCATACACTCCAACGATCAAGTTAGCGATCGGAATAGTGCTTGAATCATGCAAGAGAGTGGGGAGGAGGTGCTAAGTAGTAAGAGTGTCATTACATTTACCTCTTGCCAAGCCTTGAGTATTTATAGGTGAGAAGAACTGTTGGATGTGAGATACGTGTATACATTTGATAGTATGAGGCATCTACTCATAGGCATCAATCGACTGCATCTATAGAGTGGGCGGGTAATTACTTCTCCCGAATTGAGTTGACATAAAGTTGATACGTCACATCAACTAATCTCATGGAGATGTCAAATCACTTTAAACCTTAGGGGTAGAAAAGATCTTGAAAAAGATCTCATTCTGAAATTGGCGATGAATCCTCTGACAAAGGTCCCCGGAGTGCATTTCGCCTCGGATTCAAGGGCGAGGGCACTTCGGTTAGTCCCGAAGAATTACCTATGTCTCGTAGTGTGATAGCAGATCGTCACCATTGGTGAAATCATTTCGGAACCACTTCGGATGAGTGTTCCACACCTCGCATGATGTGGTGGTGAACTTTCTGAACCACTTCGGATGAGTGCTTCACACCTCACATGATGTGGTGGTGACTTTTCGAAGTGGTTCAGATAGGAGCGTAACATGTGTGATTATGGTTGGAGTTGTGGTAGGGTTTGAGTAAAATTGATGGTTAGAATCGAGCATTGAGGAAGGGAAGAACGATAAAGATCAAATTATTAGTACCTTTACATTTGATCTAAGATCAAAGTATTAGTACCTTTACATTTGATATAAGAAAGCCTGATATTTGACATTTATTTGAAGATTGGATCTTAGGGTCTCGTCTTGGTTTTTCTTTGAAGTTCGGCTCTTAAGCTCTTGTCTTGAATGTTTGGATGACTTGATGACTTCAATCTTGACCTTCATTGTGAGTTCAATTTGATAGTCTTGATTTTGATCTTTTGACGATGATCGATCAATTAATCATTGAATGCTTCAACGACTATAATCGCTAAAAAAATTAATTGTTATAAATATTAACTTGTTTGTTATGATCAAAACTATAAGGTTATAGTCAAAGATAAATCAACACTAAGGCAGCATCCTCGTATAGAGATATGAAGGATTCAAGTGCTCACAATAGAAATTTCAACACACTCTTTATTGATATCTTGAATACACTTTTATACAAAGCTGTTAAGTCTATTTTAAGAAATATACAGAGGTTACAGATTCCACCTAATTAAAGGTACAGCAATGCATCAGTTACAGATCAGAGAATTCATCCATGATTTTTGCAGATCAGAAAATTCATCCTTGATTTATGGCTTTGTTGTTGCCGCATAATCATTCCAGATTTATTGTGGTTTTGACTTTTATTTTGCATTTGTGTCACCTTCCTTAATACCTTGTATTGGACATTTATATAAGCTTTTCCTACGGAAGTTGGAAATGATATGTAAAACTGGCTAATGGATAACTAATATATTCATTTTGTTTCAAAGCAGATTCTCCTAATATCCGATCGTAAGCTGATCTACTATCAATAATCAGAAAATTCATGCATCCATGGTATACTCGAGGTTTCTCGCCTAGTTTTACTGCTAGAGTAGTCTGTCCGAGGCATAGGATTTGGCCATCTATCAGCATAGTTTTGCATTTGATCAAAATAATCGTCAGATTTTCGCAATCCACAAGCATGCAATTAAAGCTATTCCCAGCTATTATGGCTCGCATGATCTGAACATCACAATGAGGACATGTGATTTCATTCTTATTATCAATAAATTGAATTAAAGGAGATTTAAGTTTTGAGTTACCTTGAAACCAGTGATTTCGCAAGGCTGAATTACTACCAGCTTGCTTACTAATCCTTGGTGATTTTGCTGTCCTCTTTTTAGTGTGAGACGTTGAACTCTTCTCGTTCTCTCTGTGGATTACTACCATCATCTTTATGAAAATCAGCAAAGAGTTCTACCTAAATTTCAATGCCTCTATTTTGATGAGACCTGCTTTTGCATGACTCATTTTTTAACAGTTTTTACAGTGGTTTTAACTCAAGAAGTACTAGATTGTCTACCTTTGTTCTGTTTCCCACATTTGACGCCCATTTATTGACCTTGAAATTGTAATGAGCTAATTCCTCTCATCGAGTCAAGGTTTTCTCCTCATAAAGTGACACATTTAATGCTCAAGTAAGAGCAAGAAGAGAAATAACCATATGAAAGTAGGATATTCAAATTTTCGTGCCTTTCCTTGTTCCTGGCTATACCTACTTATAGATTTCTAATTAGGGCATGTAGGTAATTAGACCCTTTCGTTAATAACATTTAGCAGTCTTTGACTAGTCAAACTTCAACTGAATCCATTGGCTTTTCACGTTTTTATTCACATGTGCTTTTGATAACGATTTCTACTGATATGGAGTGGGTGATGAAATCAATCTAAGTATTTTTACTCGCAGCTTACCGTCAAGGTTGATTATAATGCAAATGCTCGCTTACGTTATGGTTTGGTTAGCTTTGTAAATATTTGCTTGGTAGAGGCAAGGACTCATCGTTAATCCTTTGTGAACATTAATTGATAACCCAAAGTATATATTCAACAAAGTAGTTGCACAGTTTCATCAAATACATTGCTATTGGTACCTACCCACGATTAAATTTTCTGAAAACAAGAACATCTACTACTTGTTTAAATATGAATCAGAGAGCAACAACTATTGTGGATAAAATTTATGTTAATTTCCAATCATCCATCTTCATATCGAATCATTTCCAGATTCAGGTCCTGATACAAGCCCTAATATATCACTCTCAAAGAAAGCAGAGTGAAAGGCCCTAACACATTGTTCAGCTTCGCTGTCATTTACTATCAATGAAATGTTGACTTTTGAAGCACCTTGAGAGATCATCTGAACATTGACTCCATTCGTACGAAGCACATGAAATGCCTGCCACGTAAAAATTGGTAGTTTTGAAAATCAACAGAAGACTAAACATCAGCAACAAAGAACGTAGAGGAGCGCAAAATAATTGCTCGAAATTTATTATAAAAGCAATATTAATGGACTCAGGAGCATTAAACCAAAAAGATAACTATGCTAAAATGTAATGGGCTTTCGCAATAAACATGCTGTGGTTATAGCAGCACCTTTTCTAGTATCAGCGACGACCTCTGAACATTTCCTATGAGAGAGATGATTGATCGGCGCTGTAGAAGTTTCACAACTGCAATTTTTTCGAGTTCTTCCACAACATGATCTAGTTCCTGCTCAACAAGTGAGAACTAGGTAAGGACTTATCTAGTGAAGCAAAGGAAATAATCCTGCCCACGGCTAAAACTCAACATGAAATTGAAACCATAAATTGATGGGATGTTTTTTTAGCTTATAATACATATCTTTGATAATAAAAAGAAGCCCTGCCCGATTTCATATGCTTGCCTGCTGGATCAGTTCTCTGCTCCAAAGCTTGGACGGATCCAATGTCAAGGAAACACTAACTTCACTCGTGGCAACAACATCCACAGATATTTCCAATTCTTCAAAGATTGAAAACACCTGAAGAGAGACATCATATTGGCAATTTCATTTGAGATTCAAAATACTTGACAAACCTGGCAAGATCAAGCAGCAAGTGCTGCCTTCACCTTAGCAAGAAACCCAAATTGACCAAGCATTCGGGTGCTGACAATATCCAACATTGTTACATTTTGTTTCAAGACGATGCTAGTAAGTACTGCCTGTAAATGAAAAAGAATAGATGTAAGCCTTTTGACCATTCTATTGACCATGTTTTGTTTGTTAACATTATGATGCTTCTAACCTGACTCATATCTCTTGCTCGAGTAATCAGGGTTCCGGGAGCTTTCGGATTGTATGAGTTCTTAACTCGAACAGGAATATCACCCTCCCTAGCAGGTCTCATCGACTGTGGATGGAGGACCTTTAAATCCAAAGAAACAGATGTATGGCGTAGGCATGTTAGACCCAGAAGAAATAGGGGCACCATTCGACAAGTAACTCTCTATTATATGTTGAAGCCTGACAATGTAGCTACGTTATACAGTGCATATAGATTGTGTGGTACCTGAGCACCAAAGTAAGCAAGTTCAGCTGCCTCATCAAAGGTTAAATATGGCACTGGCTCTGCGCGTGAATATATATTGGGGTCACATGTCAAAACACCATCAACATCTTTCCACACCTGTAAAGGGCAAAACAGCGATGGGAGAGGTTATATATTTTATGCATGTAATTGTATACTACAGAATAGTTCCATGCAGATTAGATAGTAATGCTATTTTTTCCTCAAAGCAAGACCACATAATTTTTGAAAATCACTTGCCTGAATTTCTCCTAACCCCAATGCTTTACCAATAGTAGTGGCAGTCAAATCACTCCCACCCCTACCCAATGTAGTCACAGCACCAGTTCTCCAACCCTACAATGAAATGTCCATTCTGATTTTTTATCTCCAGATCATAGAAATTTGTGTACAAGTACGGTAATCCAGTAAATGTAAACGGGAATCATAATGGAAGCAACCTTTCCAAGGAAGCCAGTCACAATAGGAATTGCAGGATCCTTAATCCAATCACCATGCAATCTCTTTGCAACAGCTGGATAAGTTGCTTCTAATATTTCGGCATTTGTAAATTCATCGGTTGTTATAAAACCAATATCAAAGGCATCATACTGTAAATAAGATGTGAGTTATTAATTTATCCAAATCATGTGACAGAAACAAGGTAAAAGAATTACTTTATTGAGCAGGCAGCACAAAAGAAAAGGTTTATGTGATTGAAAACTATAAGAAAATCCTTATCCAATAATAGCAAATAAAATTAAAAGAAATCCTTCTCATTAAGTGAGATAGACATGTTTGTAATATAAATATGATGCCACAAGATCTGACAGGCTTGGAGAAGTGCCGGCACATTCTAGTTGCTAACTAATGCAGTGCATGACACACTGGGACTGGGATACAGCCTAGGATGCACAGACACTTCTCCAAGGTGGGGAATGTAAGTTGTCGCATGTGGCAGACACAAACATAACTCCAACAAGTGGTTGAATTGGAAAACACGTAAAATTTAATACAGATCGAACATGGACGTAATCATCCAATACTAAAGGATAATAGTTGTAATTTTTGAAAAATCATCCTGTAAAGAAGATTAAAAGAATTTACAGTAACTAATGTATAGGAGGGGTATGTTTTTACTAATTACCATTTTACAGTAACTATTGAATGGGAGGGGTGTTTTTATTAATGCGGCAAAAGAAAAAATAAATAAATAAATAAATGTCATTATGTACATATTTGTATTATTTTAGTTCTTAATTAATTGTCCACGTGCTACTTTACTTTCTGGTTGCATCAACTTGGATATAATTACGTTATTAATCTATTTGCTCGAAATTCAACTCATAAGTGTCTCACTTGCTAACCTTAAAACACAGGTGCATGCATTCATGTCTATAGCACATGGAATAACAGAGAAAAGATATGAGAATGTGAAGTGAAAATAATGTTTTACAAGTAGCTTATAGGTTTTCACAAAGCATTTGAGTTAAATTGATTAAAAAAAATTTAATTTATCTTCTCTAATCACTTTTCCATTTTTGGCACAATAGTGATTGGAGGCAAGTGAGGTTCTACGAAGTGGCCCTAAGCCAATGCTTGATCGGCTAAAAGCCAAAAAGCAGTCAATCCTTTTTTGTTCCACATAGGAATTTATCTGCACTCAAATGATTAAATAATTTTTAGTTACATTGTAATTTTGAGGCACCAACGGAGATAATCCATAATAATAGCACCACTGTCTCATAACAAGTTCTTGTACCTATATTACTGTAAATTATAAGTGTAGCAAAGACTGCTCAATCTGAAAATACAAGACAAACAAAGACCTCAAGGCCTGTGAATCACTGAGAAAACGAATCACTGGTTTATTAGATCAAAAGCAAGGAACTTACAGAACTTGTTACAAGGGCTAAGTTTTAGATAGTTGACAAAGAAGAAGCATACTTGGCGAGCTTTGACATCAATTTTATTCAAATAGGCAGCAAAAATTCGTGTGGACATGCACTCTCCAAAAGAGGCTAAGTAGTCTTTTGTTCTTGGAGTGAGCTCTTTCATCATAGCAATTCCGTTCAGAAGTTGCTCCAACTGAAATAGGTGTTCTGCAAAATGTCAACCACAAGCAAAAAGGCAATCAAAAGAGTTAAGATAAGATACATTACATTATCACCATTTTAAATGAAAACTATAAACAAATGCTATTGTTACAAATGAATTTGACACAAATGAATTTGACGAACAACAGAAATTACAGTCCTTACTTCAGGAAAGATTACTTGCCCTGCAAAATTAGTGAATATGAAGACTTGCATTGCAATATATCAAATGAACAAAATAACCTACTCATATGCATAAAAAAAA
>NC_036243.1:8168454-8173612 GCF_002742605.1 Olea europaea var. sylvestris | reverse complement strand
AAAATTATATTGTACAATATCAATTTCAAGTCGTTTAAAATCAGTATCCAAAAATTGAACAAGCGTCGATTTTTTCAATCTCTAATAAAAAAAGTGCCACCCGAAATCAATCAAAATTTCGTTGGACAAAAAAAAAATAAAAACAAAATAAAACTCCGAAGATCAAGTTTGGTAATTCTATTTATTTTGTATAGTAACCCAACTTAAATTATATATTTCAAAAATATCTTCATTATTAACAAAATTATTTTTTACTTATAAAATTAATTATTATTGTAGAAGAATTGTTTACATGCATTCATGAATAGTTTGTTAAATTATTGATGAACAATTTTTTAATATTTGTATATGTACTACATGTTTATATTAATTGACGAAAAATAAAGGTTTTTTTTTAATTAACATATTAAAATGACATTTTTCACTCAAACTAGTACTAAGCACATGCGTTATACGCGAATGATTTAGATATGCGTACTAAATGCTGTTTTTTTAAATTAGTTAAGGTGATTGATATTGTTAAATGAAAAAATTAAAATTTTAAAAATAATATATATGAATAAAAGTTTTTATGAAATTATGTATAGAATGTGAAAACGTTGAATAAGGTTAATTGCTCTTATTTTTTCATTTCGAATTTAGGGGGTGTTTGATAGGCATTTTTGTGTAAAAATACATTTTAGAATAGTAAATTGATGTGAAATATGTGGTTGAAAAATAAGAAAATATTTTTGATTTACGTGTAATATTATTTTAATAAAAAATGTGTGATTAAAAAGAAGAAAGAGAAAAATACATTTTGAAGAAAATGACTATCAAACGGGCTCTTAGTATGTTTTTCCTTCATTTCTCAAGCATGGGGAAAACTTTCCCTTAAAAGACATAGGTTAAAAATTACTTCCCAAAAAACATTATAAAAAAAATAACTTATTAGTTTACGAGTGAAACTTCTATAAGAAAAGTATTGGCTAGCCCTAACATTATATAATACCTACTCATCACAGAAAATTAGTTTTAAACCTTTGTTTGGTAATATCAATCCTACAAATATGAAAAAAAATTTAAGATACACAACAAAAATATACCTTAACAATTGACAAAATGGAAAAAGTTAATATTTTTCAAATTAAACTGACGTCTTGTAGCAATTTGTTTGAAGTACACATTAGTAAATATTATTATTACTTTTATCTTGCTTACCTATCAGTAAAAAAATAAAAAATAAAAAATAAAAAAAATAGAATAATGTTATCTAGCACTAATGGTGTTGAACATTAGTTCAAGAGTAAACATGTCATATGTCATAATAAATTAATTATATATTCTTATATTTAATTGAATTTATAATTTAATGATAAAAGTACTATCACTTGGATCAATATTAAATATCAATAATGTTAAATAACATTTTTCTAAAAGATATAATTTAATAAAGAAATGACTGATGAAGAAAATTACAATAGTATTTACGTTGGGAGGAGTTCCATAAATAGGGCCTATTTGAGAGCGATTTTTTGCCCAAAAAATTGATTTTTTGACCGTTATTTCACTATTTCAGCCGTCATATTTGACTTCTTCTCTCGCGGGTGGACTTCACTTTTCTCCTAATAGTCAAAAAATCAATTCTCAAAATCACTCTCAAACGGGCTAATAATAACTGGACAACCGGATTCCGTGGAAAAACTTTAAGCAATAGTTTAAGAATAACTTTAATAAAGCTTAAGGAAAAAAAAATATTAACTTTAAAAACTGGCCAACCGGATTCCATGGAAAAACTTTAAGCAATAATTTAAGAATAACTTTATTTACAATATTTTTATTTTTTATTTTTTGATGAGGGAGGTAGAAAATTCAAAATTTTAAAAATTTACCATGGAAATCAGTGTTTAAGGGAAAGAAAATTTAATTACAGAGTTGTACTCAAGTTTGGGATCTTTTGTAGATTTATTTCAAATTTAGGAGACGAAAGTAATTTTGAAAATATCGGTTTTAGGAAAGGACTAAAAATAAAGTAATTATATTCCCACTATATATTTTACTTATTATACCACATTTTAATATCATTCAAGGTCCTCAATCTTAGATAACAGTAACTCTATTGTCCTTTCTTTTATGTTTTACACATTCTTTTGTTTCCTTTATTTTATGTTTTACACATTCTTTTGTTTAACTTTATTAATTAGCACATATCATTTCTTATAATAGTTTATGTGAAACAAGTTCGTTTAAAAATAGATTATGTATATAGAACCTATAAACCTATTAAAAGTGTACGGCCCAAAGAAACTTAAATTTAAAGACAAATTTATTTTATTTTTACTCCAATATTGGAATGCACAATTTTGACCAAAAAAAATAAAAATAAAAATAAAAATGGGGGGAGAGAGAGAATAATTCGCAAAAATCAACCCATTGACACAACAGGGAAAAAATACATTTTACACAAAATTAAAATAAAGCTTACACATCACAACGAATTTTAAAGTGTACACATTGTACGACAAATTTCGTGGATAAAAAAAAATATAGAAATTGTTGTAAATTGATTGTTATGAGCAATGTAGGTCGATCTTCTTGTGATGATGAAATTGTACAGTCCTTTAATTGACGATCAGAGTGTTCGAAGATGATAGATCACGTAATTTGAATCTTGAACTTCAAGGTTTATTGAAAATTTGATTTGTTGAGAATTTTGCTAGGACTTGGATTTCAAAATTGGATTTGTAATTCAGGGTTTGAAAAAAAAAATAATAATAAATTCCGTACTTCAATCACTCAAAACCTTTGAGAACTTGGCACTTCAACCCTCATGAAACATCCGCTTCACCAACGCGAGGAATTAATGACCCAAATGGTCACGAAACTTTACAAAAAGTTTTCACCAGGTCACTAAACTTTAAAAATCATTCAAATCATCAATGAAATTTGTAAAAAATTTTCCCGGGGTCACTGGATTTTAAAAATTATCTCATTCATTACTGATCTTTGTAAAAAATTTCTCAAGGGTCACCAAGGAAAGTTTTTGCAAAGTTCAGTGACCCCATGGAAATTTTTTTGACAAGTCTAGTGATAAATGGAGTGATTTTAAAAGTTCAGTGATCTCGTGTAAACCTTTTGCAAAGTTCAATTATAATTTGTATGATTTTTAAATTTCAGTGACCCGATAAAAACTTTTTGCAAAGTTTAGTAACCATTTCGATTATTAACCCCCAACGCAAGAGAACAATTTTAATTAAATCAAAAACTTAATTTTAAACTAAGGGCTTGTTTGTGCCACATTATTTTTTGAAAAATATATCTTTCAACAGTGATTTGACATCATTTCAATAACACATTCTTCAATAAAATAATAGTATCTGCAAATCTAATTTTTTTTTATTTTTTAACCATACATTTTCCATTGATTTGACATGAATAATGCATTTTTTTCCTAGAATGTGGCTCAAACATGGGCTAAGAAAATAATTGCCCTATTTTTCTTGAAGCGAGGAAAATGCGTCTGAGATTTTTCTCTAAATGAGTTAGGATACCCTAATTTCTATATATATATAGATAAAAGAGTTCCAATCTCAAAACTAATTAGGCCATACTTGATTCAATTATTCATTTATTCTCTGTACTTTATTTACAATTAAATTCAAAACTTTCAAAGTAATTGTATCGATTCCAAGATTTTATAGTGGTTCCACACGTACATATTTGGACGCAAATTATCCAAAAAAACAATAAACAATTAGATCATGTCTAGTCGACCCTAAACCACCTAATCTTATTATTCTTTGCCTTTTCAATTAAAGGTAAAATATTGCACTCTCAAAATATATAAAATTACAAAAGCTAAAATAAGTGTAATATTTTTCTTTGACTCACTGTATATATATTTCATCTTCATATGAGATCAGATAATTAGGTATGAACATTTTGTCCCTCTAATATTCATACTCAATTAAGTTGCATTTTCTTCAATGATTACGTGAACTAATCACAAATGTCTAAGTCTAAATGTTGCTAAACACTGAGCTCCATAGCATTTTAATAGGAAATACTTAAGTAGTTATTTGATCCATTTCAGGGTGACATCCTGACATGAATTTTGCTCGTCCTCAACTCTCAACTCACTGATATATTTGATCAATCAAATTGAAATCACTCATTGATGAATTAAATACCATCAACTCATGTAAAAATATACAAATATATCAAGAGATTTAAATGAAATACTCGACGACCAAATAAAATTTAATTCTCAGCACAATTATCTTAAAATGAAACTTGACACGTGATCTGTTTATTACACTCCAAGCGTGATAAGAATAAATTGCAAACTTGAATTTTGAAATAATCAACGCCACAATATTTCGATACATTGTACCACGGTTGGATGTAGGGAGGGATTGGATCAGGCTATAACCCGAATCCCTAGCCCATCTAGTTTTTAGGCGGAATTTTTTTTTATGTAAAACCAATTTTTAATGTGTAATTTTATCTTCTTCTTTTTTTTGTTTAATTTAGTTCAGCTTGAAATTTTTTTTAGTTTGGTCTTGGATCCAGTTTTGGATCGGATTCGTCCCTACAATTTGCCAACCCTCATATATTGATTGTGAGTAATTACATTCACGATAAAAATATAAGTTGTGATAAATTGTACTTCTCAACGAAGCATCCAATTTATGTCATCACAAATGATCATTATCACTTTTAGGTTCAGTTCTAACTGTTGGGAATTTACTTAAACATGTACAGCAGAATTTAACAAATTTCAATTCCCATTCAGGATTCAGCTTTGTATTTAGATAAAAACTGTGATTAGAAATATACCTTTACTTGTGATTTGCAAACTCTTTCGCGTTGTTCCTTTCCAGCAGCTTGAATCTGCCTCCCACAGCTGTCCAATTGTCCAGCCTCTAATGAAATCCACACAGAGAGAAGACAGCAACTGCTAGGGTTTCTTTCTTGTGCTAGCAAGAATAATGAATCCCTTATTGGACCTCAAACCCTAGCTGCATATATATATAAACCCAAACGGACCCGGCCCGGTCCTGTCCAATATTTAATTAATCCAATTAATTAAACCTGGTCCGTGAATTAATTAATTCAATTAATTAATTCGGGATTATAAATAACAAATTCAATTAATTAATTTATCCAACGATTGTTA
>NC_036243.1:8166425-8168305 GCF_002742605.1 Olea europaea var. sylvestris | reverse complement strand
TGCATGACCCCAAAATGATTTTGGGATGTTTGCATGGCTCATCATAGATCGCACCATGTCTAACAAAGTGCGATTCCTCCGTTTAAATACACCATTATGTAGCGGTGTATAAGGCGGAGTCCACTGCGAGATAATCTCATTCTCTTTAAGATAATCTAAAAATTCTCCCTTTAAATATTCTCCACCTCGATCTGATCTTAGCGTGAGTATATTTTTACTAGTTTGTTTCTCTACTTCAAGTTTGAATTCCTTGAACTTTTCAAGTGCTTCATGTTTGAATTTCATCAGATACACATAACCATATCTAGAATGATCATCAGTGAATGTGATGAAGTAAGAGAAACCACCTCTGGCAGTTATTGACATGGGTCCACATATATCAGTATGTATTAGTCCCAGCAGTTCTGTGGTTCTTTCCCCTTTTCCAGTAAAAGGGAACTTGGTCATTTTGCCTAACAGGCACGACTCGCATCTGTCAAATGATTCAAAATCAGTTGACCCTAAGTATCCATCTTTATGTAACTTGAAAATGTGTTTGTCGTTAATATGACCTAATCTGCAATGCCAAAGGTATATATTATTTAGATTATCACTTTTATGCCTTTTATTTTCTATATTCATAATAGACGACTCAGTATCAAGAATAAAAATTCCATTCTGCAACACACCACAACCATAAAAGATCTCATCTTTATAAAACGAACAACGATTGTTCTTAACATTAATTGAAAAACCACTCATGTCTAAATACGAAATAGAAATAATGTTTTTAGTAATGGCGGGAACAAAATAGCAATTCTCTAATTCTAATACTAAGCTTGAAGGCAGTGGTAAGAAGTATGTCCCTACAGCTAATGCAACAACTCTTGCTCCATTTCCCACGCGCAGGTCAACTTCTCTTTTCTGCAGTGCTCTGCTTTTCTTTAGTCCCTGCATATTTATACAAATATGAGATCCACATCCGGTATCTAATACCCAAGAAGCTAATGAAGTAGACATATTCACCTCGATAACAAAAGTACCTGAAGTAGAAGTTTCAGAAGACTTCTTTCCCTTCAAGCTTGCGAGGTAAGCCTTGCAATTTCTCTTCCAATGACCTTTTACTCCACAGTGATAACATGGGTCATCAGATTTGGTATTGTCCTTGCCTGCTTTGACTGCTTTGTTATTGCCCTTAGCCCTTTTGGATGTTTTCTTAAAACTTCCTTTAACTTTCCTCTTAGTTCCCTTTGAGGAATGAATAGCTAAGACATGCCCAGTGCTAGCCTTGACATTGGGCTCCACAGTTTTAAGCATATTAAACAACTCAGGGAGTGTGCATTCGATCTTATTCATGTTAAAATTCATAATGAACTGTGAATAACTATCTGGCAGAGACTGCAGAACCAAGTCAATACTTAGTTCATGATCCATGATAAAACCCAGTGAACTGAGTTTTCAATAAAACCAATCATCTTCAGCACGTGAGCACTGACTAATGATCCTTCTGCCATTTTGCACCGGTACAGCTGTTTAGAGGTCTCATACCTCTCCACACGAGATTGTTCATCATACAACTCCTTGAGATGAAAAATCATAGTGTAAGCATCCATACCCTCATGTTGCTTCTGCAACTCAGGAGACATAGCTGCAAGCATCACACATGCTGCAGTGTTATCGTCATCACTGTGTTTATTGTAAGCAGCCACCTCTTCCTGAGTGGAATTTTCAGTAGGCACCACTGGAAAGGACTGCTCAAGGACATATCCAATTTTCTCATGCTTGAGAACGATTCTCAAATTGCGGTGCCAATCGAGAAAATTTGGTCCGGTCAGTTTGTTGGCATCCAGTATGCCTCTCAAACTCATATGATTACTCATGATTCAAAAAACTGTAAATGA
>NC_036243.1:8095293-8162157 GCF_002742605.1 Olea europaea var. sylvestris | reverse complement strand
GTTTGCAGCGCCTGCGCCTGCCGGCGGCACCGCCCCGCCCCTCGACCCAAAATTTTTTTTTTGTTTTTCAAGAACAGATCCAAAAAGACAAAAAAATTTTAAACTATATTTGCTAGATTTTTGGAATGAACGTGATTAAACTAACATTTAATTTAATCAACACGTTAAACAGTTCTTAACAAATACAAAGTCGGCTCTGATACCACTGTTGGGAATTTACTTAAACATGCAGAGCGGAATTTAACAAATTTCAATTCTCATTCAGGATTCAGCTTTGTATTTAGATAAAAACTGTGATTAGAAATATACCTTTACTTGTGATTTGCAAACTCTTTCGCGTTGTTCCTTTCCAGCAGCTTGAATCTGCCTCCCACAGCTGTCCAATTGTCCAGCCTCCAATGAAATCCACACAGACAGAAGACAGCAACTGGTAGGGTTTCTTTCTTGTGCTAGCAAGAATAATGAATCCCTTATTGGACCTCAAACCCTAGCTGCATATATATATAAACTCAAACGGACCCGGCCCGGTCCGGTCCAATATTTAATTAATCCAATTAATTAAACCCGGTCCGTGAATTAATTAATCCAATTAATTAATTCGGGATTATAAATAACAAATTCAATTAATTAATTTATCCAACGATTGTTAAATTAATCAATTGACAATTTGCAGTCTTCCAATTATCTTTTGTGTGCGACCCATTAGGTTCCCGACCACGATGCCTAACGTCGTGAAATATTATTTTGATCTAATCAAAATTGATAAATTAATATACCCTTTTAATTTATCGTCAATTCACATTCGCCGTCCCTGATTGACATCTAGCAATGTGTCAGGGCAATACATGTGACAGAAAATGTCACGTGGTATGACAAAACCAAATTCGTTCGTTTACCATGGAACTATTATCCCTTCGTCAATACGATTCGATCAATTACGAGATATGGAATTGTGTCAATCTCGATCATCGATCATATCTTTCATTCCACTATAAAATCAATATAAATCGAAAACTCCTTTTCGACTTATGAGTACACCTTGGCCAAGGATTTCATCATCGACTTAATTGAATGAAACGCAGATCATCTCCTACTATCTAAGAGTGACGAATCCTTTATTGATCAATCACAACCTTCATACGATTCTTGACGTACCCGAACGATGTCGTATTAGCGGCCCCTTTCAGAGCAACATCCAACACCGCCAAAGTATGACTGTCCTCATATAGGGTATTATGACGACCTCAAGTCAAAGGATCAATTCCACTACCGAACGTTAGAGATTAGCCACTGACACTCAGATAGTTATCCATGTGGAATCTCTTAGCGGGTCTCCAATGTTTTGTTCTACAACAAAACATCCACATGTTCATTTAAGTGTCATCACACTTTAGCTCGTGAGATCAGCTACTTACTTCATAAGTAAGAAATGCCACACGTGATGGTCTAACTGTATTAACGATATCCGTATCTCGTTATTACTTACGACCATGGTTTATTCAAGATCCAATTATATGTAATTTGTATCTCACAATCACAACTCCTTGTGATTAACAGATTACCTAAAAATTTGGGTCTTCGGATTCTATTATTTAATGTTATTTATTTATTACAAAATTAATTTAAATAAATAATAGATCTCGCCAAAATTAAATGCATTAAATATATTAAAAGCGTTTACAACCTAAATCGATTGGATCTAGGGCATAACACTTACACTAACGAGAACTGAACCGGTTTAGTTCAGTTCAATTTGGTTCCATTCGATTCGTAGGTTTCATATTATAATTAAATTTTTTAATATTTACAAAGTTACATTAATTCAACTAATGATATGTTCAATTTTAGCTCTTACAAAATAACGAAATCCAATTTTATGTATCTTTTACGTCTCTCTTTGTCTAGTTCTTCATAGATTTGGTTGTTAAAATCTCAGGAAGAGAAAGATAACGAATTCAAAATAATTTAGAGAGGCGTTGTTGAACTTCAATTCGATTTCTCCAAAATGGTTGACACGACACTGCGGTAAAGTAACAAATTTGGATAAAACTTATGTCAATTTGATTAAGTTGGCTTTGAACTAAAAATTAGAAATAGGAAAATTATATATTTTGAGTTTGAACTAAATTAACTAGTTAGTAAATTTATTTAAAAATAATAATAATTTGGATTATTTAAAATAAATTAATTAAAAAATAGAAAGATTTGATTCTTAATTTAGAACCGAGAACCAAATCAAACTCGTTGATTCTCTATTCAGATACCCATTCGGGTATTTAATTTAAGAAAAATGCTCGATTCGGTACGGGTTCGATTCGGTTCGGTTCAAGAGTTTTGTCCAACCATAATAAATGCAATAAAAGTAAATAAATAAAATATTATTCATTTTATTATAAAATTATCATTTTATTACACCAACGCTGAGCTTTCTTCCAACCTCTCTTTACTCCGCCTTCGCTTCTACGACGTCAATTCACACTTCCTCCTCTATTTAAGAGCTATTATATAATTATTTGTTGTTTGAGATTTGGGCCCTTTTAGGGTCAAAATGTGAATGAACTCCTGTTTATTTTCTATTTTTTAGTAAGAATGCATTTTGAAATAGTTAATTGATTGAGAACGTGTGATTAAAAAAAAGAAGTTTTAGTTTTGCATAAAATATTATTTTATTGAAGAATGTATAGTTGAAAAGAAGACAGAGAAAAATTTATTTTGAGAAAAATGGATATTAAACAGGGGCTGAATTGATGACGAAAATTGGAAGGCAATATTCTATGGTTTCTACTAAACCATGCGTACCCATAGGCTAAACGCATGGCCTTGTCTGTAGAACACTGAGGTACTTTTGCTTCTACCATGTTACACATAGTTCAAAAATTTCCATTCGAATTTTCGCTGCCTTTTGGTGAAAAGTTCCCAACTTTTCACAAGTGTTTAAAGCCTTTTCGTGGTATAATGTTATAAATCAATAAATATGTAATAAATTTTCAATTCCAAACAACATTAGAATCATCATTACACTCGAATTTTCCCTATTTATATACATATTCAAACATTTTTCAAGTTTTTAACAAGGTCGATTAGAAAGAATCATTTTGCCTTCGTACTTCTTTTTTGAAAGCTTGTCAATCCTCTAAACTATTTTTCAAAAATCCTAAGACCATACTAGATGAGACAAATATCGCTTTTAGAAAAGGGTATCATATCATGTTCGAGCCTCATTCTTCATTTCATCTTGTTCAAGTTTGCATATTCTTTTTCTCCTGTCCAATATTTCCAACAATCTAAAAACGATATTTGACTGCGTGGAGATGAAAACCACTTTTGCAACCATCAGGTTGATGAACCAAGACTTGGTTCGCTTGGATAGATTTGACAGAACAAAATTTACCCGAAGGCAAGAGGAACTAAAATTTCTATTGACTGTACTAAAGATCTTTTATGTTCTTGAACTGAATCTTTCACTAATATCTAAACCATCCGATATAGATTCTGAAGAAATACGAGCCAAGAGAAAGACAAGATAAGAATATGAATTAATATGCCACATTCATATTGTAAATGCTCTATCAAACTGTTTATATGAACTCTCTACACCAACACCACTTCAGCTAAATAAATATGGGAAGCACTTGAGAACAAATACAAAGTCAATGAGGAAGGCACCAATAAATTTTTAATTTCAAAATATTTTGACTTTAAAATATTTGATGATATTCCATTATTGCCTCGAGTATATGAACTTTAAGTTATTGTAAATAAGTTGAAGGCTATGAAAATTGAACTTCCCAAGTCCTTTCTTCAAGTAGGATCAATTATTGCGAATTGCCTTTAACTTGGAAGGGTTATAGGAAGAATATTCTTCATAGCTCCGAAGATATCTGCTTGGAACAAATTCAAAAATATTTTCAAATCAAGGAAGAACATAGGGCACGAGATAAGAACGAAAATTCTTATGATGGCAATTCTAAAGCCAACGCCTTAGACAAAACTGATCACTTCAATAAATACCGAAAGAAGAGGAAGCTTCTTCGTCTTAAAAAGGATCAAGAGAAGTTCAAAAAAGAAGTCCAAAGGACCCTGTTATGTTAGTGAAAACTCTGGACACGTTACAAGAAATTGTAGACATTAAAAGCAAAACAAAGAAGAAGGAAAATGTGAATTCCATAGAAGAAATTATCGCTACAGTGAGCGAAATCAATACCATCCAAAGCAAACTTTCTAGTTGGTGGTATAACACATGCACAACAATCTACGTTTCAAAACTTATTATGACATCGTTGTTGGACAAGAGATTCAAATGGGAAATGAAAGCCGCTCTAAAATGATTGGCAAAGGAAACATGGATATCATCTTCACATTGGGAAAGAAGAAAACTTTGACCACTGTTCTTCAAGCACCAGACATAAAATAGAAACTTAGCAAGTGGGTTTTTGTTGGGAAAAATGGGAATAAAATCTGTATTTGAGCCTGAAATGGATATTTTGTTGATAAGTGTTATTCTAGTTATGGTATGGTCAAGTAATGTACTATTGAAGATGATTCTAATAATAATAACATATCCTTTGCTTATATGGTTGACTCATTTACTTTATGGTATGGTAGATTAGCACATATAGGTATTAGCACTATGAAAATAATGGATAAAAGTGGATTAATTTTATGAATACTTGATGACTTAGATTAAAAAGTCATTTCATAGTGTAGAAAGAACATCTCAATTATCTAAATTTGTACATTTCAATATATGTAAATTAAATGGCATGATGTCAAGATAAGGTAATAGATATTTCATTATATTTATTGATAATTGTTTTAGATATACTTATGTTTATCTTTTAAAACATAAATATGAAGCATTTAATGCATTTAAGGTATATAAAGCAGAAGTGATAATAGGAAGAAAAATAATGACTCTTAGAAGTGATAGAGGTGAATATTTTTCCATTGAATTCAACGTATTTTGTGAATAAAATGACATTATATACCAATGTTCTATATTACATACACCTGAACAAAACAATTTAGTTGAAAGGAAGAATAGAACTTTTTTAGAAATAATTAATGCCATGTTATTATATGCTGAACTACCTTTTAATTTATGGGGGTGAAGGCCTACTTGGTGTATGTCATATAGTAAATAGGATTTCTTAATATTAATAATAATAATAATAAGGTTTCTCCATATGAAATATGGAAAGAAAGGAAACCAAATACAAGATATTTTAAAGTATGGGGATATCTTGCTTATTGCAAGAATACAAATTTTAAGATAATCATATAATTCAGAAAACACTAGTTTTTTCAAAGCTTCTTAAACTTGATTTAGCGGCTCTTTCCAAAAGGCGTGAATGCAAATAAAAAACATCCCCCAAGTTAAACTCTAGAGGTATAAAATGTGCTTTCGTGGGGGCATCCCTCAAATAGTAAGGCCTGTCGATTATTAAACATAGAATCCAATGTCATAATAGAATCAAAGAATGTAGAATTTTTTTATGAATATATTGGCAACAAGAAATTCTCAAAATAAAACTCAAGTAGACATTCCCAATTCTAGAGAATCCCAAGTAAAAACATCTACTAAAGATGTGGAATTATCAAGTGAACCTAGATTAAACAAAAGAGTTAGAAAAAAGAGTTTAGGATTTGACGAAATAGTCGATGGAAATGAAAAGGATGTTATAAGAATAATTCCTTGTGTTCTTCAAGTCGAAAGTAATTCTAAAACTTATAAAGAAATAATATTTTCTACAGATTGCATATTTTGGAAAGATGAAATAAATGATGGATTTCATTATATCTAACAACATTTGGAAAATTGTTGATTTACCGAAATGATCTAAACCTATTGATTGCAAATGGGTGTTAAGAAGGAAAAATAATTTCAATGATACACTCAATACCTATAAAGTTAAATTAGTAGCTAATTATCGAAAAAAAAAAAAAAAAAAAAGGAATCGACTATTTTGATTTATATGCGCATGTGGCTTGGATAACCTTGATAAGGATCTTGTTTACATTAGCATTAATATTTCATTTATATGTTCATCAAATGAATGTGAAGATTGCATTTTTAGATGTCAATCTCGATGAAGAGATCTATATGGAACAACCAAAAGGATTTGTTTTATTAGGAAATGAACATAAGGTATGCAAATTAGTTAAGTCTTTATATGAATTAAAACAAACACCTAAAAAATGGCGTGAGAAATGCGACACTACTATTATATCATATGGTTTTACTCATAATTAGATTGATAAATGTTTGTATATCAAAGCATGTAATAATATTATTACATTTGTATGTCTTTATGTGGATGATATGTTAATTATTATTAATGACCTTGGTTAAAGAAACGAAGATGTTTTTATCTTCCATGTTTAAATGAAAGATCTTGGATTAGTAGACACTATCCTTGATATTAAAGTTAAGAAAGATAGTATAGGTTATTCGTTAGACAATCACATTATGTTGAGAATGGAATAAATAAGTTCAAACATCTAAATATTAAAGAGGCAAATACCCCGTTGAATCCAAGTATTGAGTTAGTAAAGAGTAATGGAAGAGCAATAGCTCAAATTGAGTATGCAAGTGCAATTGGAAGTCTTATGCATGCAATACAATATACAAGATTAGATGTTACATTTGTCGTGAGTAAACTAAGTAGGTTTACTAATAACCCAAGTTCGTAACATTGGAAGGCCATAAGGAAGGTCCTTGGTTACTTGAAGGAAACAAAAATTCTTGGACTTCAATATACAAAGTTCCTAACTATTATATTAACACTTGTTGGATATCAAGTGCAGAGAAAACAAGTTGACTTCAGATTGGGTATTTACTATTGGGCGAGGTGCAATTTTTTGGAGGTCTAAGAAACATGCATTACACACTCAAAATGGAGTCTTAGTTTATAGCATTGGCCAAAATAGGGAAAGAGGTGGAATGGCTAAGGGATCTTTTTTTATGAAATACCTTTGAGTGCAAAGGATACTTCTTCGTTACCTATCTTGTGTGATAGTCAAGTTACCTTAGCACGTGCATATAGTGAAGTATATAATGAAAAGTTTAAACATATAAGTCTAAGATATAAGTATGTGAGAAAATTAATCAAGCACGGAGTAATTTCTCTCATATATGTTAAGTCTAGTGGAAACTTAGATAACCCATCGATTAAACCTCTTACAAGAGATTAACTATGATCAACATCGAGAATGATGGGGTTGAAACTTCTTAATTAAAAGTCTATCAATGAACCTAGCTAACTTTACTAAATAAGTATATCTAGATTCAAAATGTAATAACAAGTAATTTGATAAGTGGATAAGTTTCAGTATTATTAACCTATTATAAAATCCTATCCTTGATAAATAGTGTTAATTGTTACGATTAGAGGAATGAGTTTATAAAACTTTTAATGAAGTTTAGTACGAAGTACAATTATCTCTGAAAAAAAAAGATATTAGAAGAATTTCACCTATGTGAATTTCAAGATGTTGTCGCCTCAATAGATAATCATAGTTTCTCTCTTAAAAGTTCAACGAATAGGATAAGTGCAAAGCCTTAATAGCACTAAGCGACTTTGATGAACTTGTAAAACATAACTGGTTCAAAGCAATTATGCTACCTAGAATTTCAATAATACTTTGTGAGATTTACACTTCAATTTGATTTAAATTGAAAGATATCGAATCCTTATGCATTAGTGTTACTTGATATGAATATGTAGAAATTTTGAACAAGTAGGGGATTGTTATGTAAATATTTGTTGTTCGAAATTTAAGCCCTTTTTGGGTTGAAATGTGAATGAATTAATGATGAAAATTGGTGGCAATATTAGGTGATTTCTGCTTAACCATGTGTACGCATAGGCTAAACGGCCATGTGTACGCACAGCCTTATCTACAGAAAATTGAGGCGTTTTTACTTTTACCATGTGTACGCATGGTTCAAAAAATTTAGTTGTTCGGCTGATTTTTCATTGGAATTTTTGCTGTACAAAAAAATTTAGTTGTTCAGCTGATTTTTCATTTGAATTTTTGCTACCTTTTGGTGAAAAGTTACCAATTTTCACAAGTATTTTGAGCATTTTC
Source organism: Olea europaea var. sylvestris (assembly GCF_002742605.1). Taxonomy (NCBI): domain Eukaryota; kingdom Viridiplantae; phylum Streptophyta; class Magnoliopsida; order Lamiales; family Oleaceae; genus Olea; species Olea europaea. The sequence continues at coordinate 8,154,066 of NC_036243.1, read as the reverse complement.
ATGGTATAATGTTAACAATCTACAAATAAGTATAGATTTTCAATTCCAAACATATAAAATAACATTAGAAATCATACTTCATAATGCACTTGAATTTTTCCTATTCTATATACATATTCTAACATTTTTCAAGTTTTCAACATGTTCTACTAGAAAGAATCATTTTGCCTTTGTGTTTCTTTCTTGAAGGTTTGTCAATCCTCTAAACTCTTTGTCAGAAATCCTAATTGCATACTAGAGAAGCTGTTAGGATTTATGCTGAATTTGCAATTCTTTAGACAAAAAGATTAATATGAAAAGATGTAAAAGTCAAGGAGTCAATTAGAATATGATATAGATGAAATAGGAAATTTAGGGTTTGAATTTGGAACAAGAAAGAAAGAGTAGCCAGATTTACGCTAGCCTATTGCCCGCTTGTCGATGAGATATCACTCGAGCTACATACTGATAGCTTACTTGTCGCTAGCCTGGTGCTCGAGCAACGGTGTAATATGCAAAATCCTAATTCTCATTTTTCAAGAGTTTTAACCAGCCGATGCTACCTAATTAATTGCCTTCTACTATAAATGCCCAAGACCTAACACGTTTTTTGTGAGGTTGTTCATTATATTTCTCCTCCATAACATCATTCAAAGATTCAAAAATGCAATCAAACCTTAGATTAATCATTTAATTCTTGAGTTCATACAACAACTTTGGGAAAAACATCAAGTTCACATAATCCATAAGACTCACTTCCTATACACATACAAGAATGTACTTTCTCAATAGCTGTCTGAGGTTGTTAAAAATTGAGAAAGGTTACACCAAAAGCACAGGGAGAGTACAAGAACAAGGTGTTCTTGGTGATCCATAGGATATAGACAATTTCAGAAGATCTGGAACAAGTGTGAGTGAAGCACGTTCCAGCAGGTCTTGGAAATTGCAGGAATTAGATTAGTGAGTCTAGCGATTTTCTAAGCTCGATCATACTGTAAATTCATATTGTCTATAGTGAAGGTTATTGGATTGATCCCAAATTTTTTACCCAGTTGAGTTTCTTCCGTCAATATATTTAGTGTTGTTTATTGCTTTTATATTATTGATTTTGGCATTCAAACCATAGGATAAATTGACTTAATTGACTAAATATCTAGAACAATTAAAAAGCGACTTTTTAATTTTAATTGGTTATTTTAATTTTGCAGTATTCATATATTCACTCCCTCTAAGTGATTTTACGGTCAAACTAGTAAGTTTTAGAGGCAAATATCATTTTTTGGCCAGATACGTGTTCGAGCCTTCATTCTTCATTTAATCTTGTTCAAGTTTCCAATACCTTCTTCCCCTCTTCAATATTTCCAACAAGAGCCAGCCAGATGTGCATGAGATTTGCTCTGGCAGCTGCCGAGCCAGAGATCTGGCGTATGGTTTTGCTTGCGAACCAGACCATGTCTGGCACTGATGAGTGGTTAGAGTGGGAAGATATGTTGGTTGTGTCTCTAGCGCCAGTAGGTTTGCTAGGTGGTGGTTGGAGTGGGACGGAATGATGGCAGTGTCTCTAGTGCCAATGGGGTTTGCTGGGTGAAGATGATAGCCGATGGAGAGGAGAAGATGCAAAACAAAAAATCTCATTTTTAAAAGTTTGATGTTTGTAGGGACATTTGGTACAAAATTATAACAATGGCCATTTTAAAATGTGAAGTGAAATGAAATAGTGGATTCAATTTCCTCTTCAATTTCCTCTGTTGTTCAAATAGAATGGTGCTCTAATTTCTTTTAATCACTGAAACTTGAATAAACTTAAAAAGAATCATCAAAATAACTAAAACTTAATTATGTTTAGCTTTGAATAATAAAAAGCTATTTATTTTAGAACTAACTAACATAATATGGGATCTGTTAAACAAACTTAAAAAAAAAAAAAAAAGATTTAAACATAATACTGTGATTATTTAAACTTACTGAGGATCTAATATACTAAACTAGCATATGAAGCGTGAAGCGTGATTAACCAGTCTTCGTACATTCTGGAGCAGTTTTTGCATTATATCACACCATGAAACCCAGCCAACTCCAGAAGCACTGCTTTTATCTGCTCCGGCAAAATGTCTTGCCCGTTCCTGCATTGCTAATCAACACAAAACACTACTTCAATCTTTATCGAAACTTGTTAATTCTACTACCAACTCGTGTAGTAAATAGCATTTCTACGTGTTGGGGTTCACACCACTTGGTATAAATTTAGTTTTAGGAATACATCTGTCTTCCTCTTTTTAACACCACAGTCGACAGCAGGGATACTAAATTTGCAGCCTTGGATGAAATAAAAAACAGTTGCCTTTGTTCTAAGTTGATCATCTAGCAAGGTTATAATTTTATTGGAAACACATACCTCAGCTCGGAACACATCCAAAGCGAAACCATTGAAACAGCTTATGACGGCTTGCTGAATATCCAGGCCAAGGTCGTCCAAAGTCTTCAAAGTGGATTGCAACAGACCCATTCTACGGGCACAAAACATGTGTATGTTGACACCCCTCCCTTCTCTCAAACTCACCTCAACCTACAAAAAAAAATAATAATAATAATAATAAAAAATGGAAAAAGAAACCTTTTGGGAACTTTTTAAAAAGAAAATTGTGCATGGCAGGGAACGCTAGATAAGCAGACTAAAAAACGCAGAGGCAACTAAAGTATCTACAATACAAGGCAAGCCTTCCTCAGTGTCTATAAATTATACCTCTAGTGGACCTTTTTTGTTGAAAAGCCTAGACTTAATGGGGAATAGTAAATAATTGAAACCTCACTCGGTGAATTGCATCATGGAATTTAAAAGGCTACCAGCATATTTTCAATATACAACTTCAGATGAAAATTAGCACACAAGAAGGTACCAATCCACTGAAACTGGAAGAACACAAAGCTAAAGAAATTAGTTGGTAACATGTTTTCCCTCCTTATGTTCCATACGATGCGACACTCCATCTAGTTTTTAGGGTATAAATAATACTAGAACCAAAATTGTTGCACACAACTAAAAGAAAGAACATTAAATCCACATACATAACTTCAAAGAAAAGCAAAAACTAATTTAATAGGCGAAAGAAGGAACTAAAACTTTCAATTGCAGTAATGAAAAAAGAGAGTAACAACAAGAGTGAAATCTACCTTCACGGGTTGGTTTTTAGGGATTGGCAAAGAACTTGAACAGAGCTCTTCCTTGACACGATAGGGAAGAGTAGCAGGGGTTGGTGATAAAGGATGGAAGTTCGTAGAAGGTGGTATCACAGATCCTGGTACTGTAGCTTCGAGTTCATTGTGGATATCATTTATCCGTTGCAGAAGCTCTTTTAAATAATCAATGGCATCTCCAAGAATAGAAGCTCTGTCCATCTATGAACATAATGATAACAATCAGATTGCATCACCCAAAACTCAATTAACAAACATATAACTGTAATTCAGCAAGAAAGATTCTTGTCTGAAATGATTAGAACTTTTATTTCGATAGAAAACTGGATTTAACAAGAAAAATCAATTTATCAACTATTTTAATGAATAAGCACAAAAGACCATCCAGTACTGAATCCCCCAATTTTCTCAAGCCTGTGTATTTTCCCTTGGGGACGCCATGAACAAGTGTTAGGACTTAGGACTCGGGTTTAGTTTTCTTCATTTGTAAAATCGTGTTTCCTCTTTCGAATTTATGTTTCATTTTCAGCTATTTCTTATAGTATTTTGCTTCAATGGTGTATCAGAACATTCTTTCTTTCTTTATTTCTTTCTTCTGCAGTTTATAATATGAAAGGCTGTTTTCTTTCTCAGTCATAATAACCGTTCGAACAAGATCTTTCTTAAATTGATTCAGCAAAATCCAATTCCCATGACAAAGCATTTAATGGGGAATTACTTCGTCAAACACGATGATACATGCATAGAAATGATTTCACTGAAAATGAGAAAGCCCTTTTCAACTCTGCACAAATCCTTATCCTGAAATTATAGGCTAAAATTTCAACAAACCAAGGCAATCAAGAACTGAGTAAGATAGAAGACGAACTGCAAGCATGAAATGTGTGTATACCTTGCTTATTTTGGGCACAACAGACCTAAGCATATAAAGCCTGTCATTGAGCTTCTTCCTCCGTCGCCTCTCTGCCATTAAATTTTTGGCTGGCAGACCCTTCTTCTTGCCCTTCTGATCCCCAACTGTAGAACTACTATTGGCATTCGAATTATTTTCATTCCCATCCCCAATGTTACAGATATTATCAGTAGGCTCATCCGAATAATAATTTAAAGCACCCACATCATCCTCCTCCATTTCATAGTCAGTGCTCCTTTTCCTCTTCTTCTTCAATTCCAATTCCATTTCCCCAGCATCATCTCCCTTCTCCCAACTCTCCCCCACCCTCATGGAACCCTCTCTGCTTTTGAAGCGGGGAAGCTCCAAATTCGTCAATTCATCCACTCCCTGCCGCAAGGCGGCTCGCTTCTGAAAGAGAGTGGGCTGTACTCCAAGCGGTGGCAACTCTAGAAGTGGTTTCAGTACCTTAGACCTGCTCTCGATACCAAAAGCCTCAGAACGCCCACCAATATCGGTGTTGTAGTCGGAAAACGAATGTAAACGAGCAGTGGTGGGAAACCCAGAGCTTGAATCCAGTATGCCCAACTCAGCTTGCGAGCTAATCCCATTATAACCCATAAAAGCAGAATCAGATGTCGCACTTTGATTAGCTAAGAAATTCGTCTCCCCGGAAAAATCAAAGCCATTGTCAAAAGGATTGTTCCAGACAACGTTAAACAGTGAAGGAAAACAGGATTTTGGCGGAAACAAGGACTGCAAATGTGATTGTGAGGGGTCAAGAGTAAACACCTGTGACGGTGAACATGAAGACTCTTCCTCCAACGGATTGAACAAAAGGCTACTAAATTCTGGTAGTTGGGAAGAAGGATTCATGTGGAGTTCTGGATTTGGTTTGTTCATGGCATTGTTAATGAACCATTCGTTTTCAAGCATGGACTTGAAGCTAGACACAGAAGCATTCTTATCTTCATCTTTACATGTCTCGATTTCACTGTTCCTGGGCCAAGAAATTTCTTCATCTTCTTCTCCTCCCTTCCAAACGATGCCGTTGGACGCCGGTAGCATTGCCTTTTTCTCTACCAGAGGGACGCAGAACAGCAGACAATAAAGGGAAGTAGCTTTTTCTGTTTTATACAGAGTACCACCGATTTTAAGAGAGAGAGATTACAAATTTGAATAAAAAAATAATACTAATAATAAAGCCCTAAATTTATACCGGATAACCCAGAAATAGATATTTTGAATTATTTGAAGTTTGAACATAGATTATTATATTGAAATTAATATTTTTTGAGGGCTTATTGATGAATAGAAAATTTTATATTTTTTTTAAAGCCGCTTATCAACTTGCAGCTATCCTAGTTTCTGATTTATGTAAGTTTATAAATTTAAAGAATAATTAAATTAAATAATAAAGTGCATGTATATACTGATAACGAGTCATTGAGTGCTTGTTTGATAGAAATTTTGATAATTGATGTTTTGACCGTTAAAGATAAAGTGAGTCCTATTTGTGAGAGAAGAGTTCAAAAATGACAGTTGGAATAATGAAATAATTGTCAAAAAATTGATTTTAATTGATTTAAAATCTGTACCAAACAAGCTCTGAAATTGGAAGATAATTGTCTTATTTGTAATAATTTTTCTAAATTTATAAATTGATCAAATATTATTTTTGTCCATATTTTTAGGGAGAATTGCATGTTATATCCATGCTTTTCATTTTTGTAGCATGGGATCCAAACCTTTCCTCTCGAGTGCAGCTATAGGACATCCGGACGAAATCGTTCATTTGACCATTAATTGACCAAAAGTCAATGATCCAACCAAATTATTTAGTATAAAATAATTAAATAAAAATATAAAATAAAATAAATCGTTTAGTCGAACGGTTGACTTTTGGTCAACCGACAATCAAATGGGTGAATTTCATCCAAATGTCCTCCAACTACAATAGAGTTATAGAGATGAAATCTTTGAGTTCCCATCTACATAAAAAAATAATAAAAAAAGATTTGGATATAATCTGCAATAATTTGAAAGGTTTGAACCCCACATTTTTATAAGATTCATACTTTTTATTTATACTTTTCATACTATTAATTTATAATCTACAAAAAAAACTTCACCAAACATTAATTGTGTGGAAAAAAAGGCGCAACTCATTATAGATGTATTGCTTTGTCAAAGACACAAAAGTTAGAAAAATAAAAATAAAAAACCACACAAATTTTCATCTCATGTCCCCGCTTAAAATTCATTTTTTCTCCAACTTATTTTTATTTATACATTATTCCATTAAAAAAAATTTACACGTAAATTCAAAGTATTTCTTTACTTTTAACCATATATTCTGTAAAAAATTATTCTAAATAATCAATTTAAGTAATGATTAAGCAATTTTTTTATTAATTTAAAATATTAACCTATTTAAGTATCCTGCACATTCAAACTATGTAAAGAGCTCGATCGATAAAATTAGATAATTTTATTAATTAAAAGTTGAATAAAAAAGAATTGTGATGTTTAATTTGGAATAAATTCATTAGATAGGATCCCAAGTTCCCCGTGACTATCAATCTATTCACCGCACCTGACTTCCAATCAAACTGTTACCCACTTTCTAGTTTAGAACCTTTGCCACATATTGTTCTACACAATCTGAGCACATTTTACCTCCCACCTAAGATTAATCAATATTGACACAATAATGGAATACACTCAATTAGATATCGTGTGAAATTATTTTTATATAAATTATACTAAAGGCCCGTTCGGTAGTAATTATGAGAATTGATTTTTTGATCGTTAGAAATAAAAGTGAGAGCCACCTGTGAGTGAATAAGTCAAAAATAATCATTGGAATAATGAAATAACGATCAAAAAATTAATTTTTTGATATGCAAAAGCACTACCATACGGGGGCTAAATGTTGAAACATTTAGGTCAAATGTTAAGCCGATCTAAGGAGGTGTACTTAACCGATCTCAATTGAGATTTTAACAAATTATAATTAAATCCTTTAGAATTCATGTATCCTCGATAACTTGTGGATTTAAAAGGATTCTTTAATAAAGGAATTTCAAAGGATTTAGATGAATTTAAAGTTTAAAAATACACATAACATACTCTTTTGAAATTTCACAATTTTTAATGCGATTCTATGGGTTATGTTGAAATTGATTTAAATTCATTATAATTTATAATCTTTTAAAATCTATCAAAATTTCATTTGAGGACACTTCGGTGAATCACAATGGGACCAAGTCAATCGTCGTTCGTCAATCCACAAATGTAGTAAATTGTTACAAGCATAATATAAACTGTTAAGTAGAATATCATGACGATATCTACATTTGATGTTGTCAGTGGTACACAAAATCGACGGAGAGGGTAACACATAATTTGTGACAATCCTACCAAACCACTTCAACTGAGTTAAAATGTGAGTATGTGATATTATGCATGTTAAAAGTAAGTTCCTTATTAATTTGTTTTTATTTTGAGGGATCGAGTAATTTGCATCTCTATTTAAAGAATACAAGATAAATGAATTATTGATAAGCATTACATGCATTTGGATGATGGGTTCCTCAAAAATTAACTTTAGAGGTTAAGGCTCCCATGTAGGAGCCTATCAATCATAATTGCTTATTTCATTGTTTGAGAAAGAGTTCTTAGAAAATGTTATATATTATGTTTGTATAGTTATAGTAATCTATATCCTCTTCAATTATACTCTCTAAAGATATAATTTGTGAACTCAGTAATAATTTTGTCGATATTATAAATTCTCAATGCATTCCCCACTCCAAAAAGAATAAACCCACCATTGGGAATTCTAGATTTATTTTTTTATTTTCAGCAATGGGCATAAATTCTATTCATAATTGTAAAAAAAAAATTTATCCCTTTAATTGATAATTTTCATGGAAAATAAAGCCAAACAAACACAAAAAATCCAAAATTTCAACATTTTTCAGGTGAAAAATTATACAAATCAAACACATTAATTAACAATTCCCAATAAAATAAATTCTAAGTAATTCAATTTCCTGAAATTCGTTTTCTTTCCATCAAAATTTCATTATTGCAAACGGACCCTTAGTGGACAATAAGTCAATGGAATTTTCACATAATAAGGTTATTGGCATGTACCGATACACCATGTTATTTATTTATTTATTTTTTAAAGAAAGAGAACATCTTTGAACATTTTAATATAAAGATAGCGCAATAGATATGTTTTACAATTCACTTATATGCAAGATTATTTAGTTCTCTTTTGGTCCCCATTTTTTTTTGCCTCTTATTTTTAACCACATAATTTTTTATAAAATAATATTACACATAAATCGAAATTTTTTTATTTTTTTTCAACCAAATTATTCCAAATATTAAAATTTGAAAAAATAAAATAAAATAAAATAAAATTGGCACCAAACGGGGGGCAAATTATAACAATTTCTGGCTAATTAGAAAATTCAACGGTGGCTCAGTGGCTGCTTCATGTTTACGTGGTAGACCATAACTTTGAGGTTCAAACTTCAATCTCATTTTGTATATCTCTTTAATCCTTATAGGAGGATGGTGTGGCTGTGGAAGACCGTCCCATTTGCACGTGAATTGACAAAAATGAGGATAATTTAGATAACACGTGTCACCCATGCAACTTATTCTCCATAAAATGCCAAAATTTCCATAGTTGTCCCCCGTCTTCTGTCCGACTCCCATTCCGACATGCCAATTGGATGCCCATGTGGCCATGTCATCGTATTCATACACACATCCAACTTCTCACTCATAAAATTTTAACAATGGATAAAAGCATCTATCATTCAACGATGTGAATCGTTCTACTCACTCGCGGAATTACGGGGACCAGCCCAATCCCCACCCAATTCCATTTTTTGTGTAAATTTTATTATAAGTTACATATTAATCCGACTTAAAATAAATAAAAAAAAAAATTAGTCAACACCTGGATCCACTCCTGGTTGAACTTGTAAACGTAATAGAAAAAGCAAAAATGGAGAGAAAACATTTCTAATGGTACAATCTTACTATATGTACATTCTGATTTACACTTTCACTTATAAAATTTACACTTGGCATGATCTCACAACATCTTTCATATCCCATACAATTTAACCACCTCTAAAAAACCTCCACATATCCGCTTGCCATGTTATTTTCCCTACTTATCCAGCTAATATGAAAGATTCCCCCAACTCCTTTATCTCACATCACTTTTTGGTTTCTTCATTTCAATATTTCATAACTTGTTCTCCTATATTTTTATTACTTATTTTCCTTCCATATTTGGTATATCGAAACAAGGACTCTGCAGAAGCATTTATAGTACTTTTTTTTTTCAGCATTCTTCAATTGGTTGAAACATATTTGAAAGTTAAAGGTCGGATACAACATACAAGTGATTTGTCCCGTTTAATTTTTGTTATTTCATATTGATAAATATTTTGTTAATAATATGATATGATAATATGGTCATCCGGTACAAATGTTATGACATGATATGAGCTCTTACAGATTATAAAGATATGATATGACGGTACAATTTTATTTTGATATATGAATGATAAATATTATTCAGGATGATACTAATATTTGTATCCTACTAAGTATTCCCCCTACTCATCCATTTTCCCCTACCTTACAGATTAGTACAGGTCTTGTTGGAACGTAATGGTTTAATGGTGTGGCTGTGCCTCGTTTCATGGGACAAAAACCTAAAATTTAGCACGTAACTTGTTTCTTTATTTTAGTTGCAATATATATGTACGTTTTATTAAATTATCAAACATGTTCTGTAAACCGTAGTTGTCTACTTTCTAGTAATTTAATTATTTTTCATGTTCCTTTAAATTTTAAGTTGTGCTTTTGAATTTTCGTTGGAAATAATATATGGTAGGATATGAATTATTAAAAGACCATGTATGTATGTTTAACATTTGTAGAATCTATTGTTGTTCCATCAATTATATAAAAAGGATAAATGACCATATATTAAACAATGTATAAATGAATTTAGTGGCGACTTCAATTTTATTAAAAATTTGGTTAGTTACAAAATTAGTAAACCTATCATATGATTTATGAAATGAGATCTTTAAAAGTAGGCTTCTATGACTAACATAGAGAGTTTTGGCCATTTGTAAAGAGAGGAGGTAGGAAGCTTCTCTCGAGAAACATGGCCAATGAACGTGTAGAGTTGGTGCTCTATTCAGCAATACAAGATGCCCCTGCGAACTTGAAATCCATACATAGGAGTGTGTGAGTGCTTCCCACTCAACCCAGTAAGCAAAAGGCAAAGGCATTGATTTATTCGGATCGACATGAGAGTCCAACTACATTCTTATATAATAGATTATATTCATTCTATAATCTATAATATAAGGTCAACTTGGGCATTTCCTCTCATTATATCGCCCGATAAGGCAATGCCCATGAACTATTTCGAAGTAGCGCTAAAAATCTGAGCTCTAACTGATTCATTTTTTTATTCAAAAGATAGGACTTTGGGGTTCTTATAGAATAAGTAGTGAAATACCAAAAAAATTGCACAAAATTTTAGTGAACTATTGAAGCTATCAATGTGATTGATCAGACAAGTACCAAGGGCTTTCGGTAGACTTCTTTCATTTATGAATTTGCTTGCAATTCGATCAGGCACTCACCATCTATTTTCATTGTTGCAAGTCTTCATAAGGCAATTGTCACTGCTTATGGACCCTAACCCGAGTGATCTATTCATGGCAAGAATTCAACAATCCCTTAACTAAAATCAAGGAACTATTCATACATTGGTAATTTCCTTACTGATAACTTTAATCTTAGGATTTGTAAACCCTACTCTACTAGGCCCAAAGTCAAATTAGTCCAATAGTTAAACCCGCCCAAAAATTAGGCTTAACGTATTAATCCAACAATCTTCAACTTGTATTCGACCCAATGCCAATTTCAGATTTTTAATTCTCACCTTTTGTGTATGACTCATTATGTTCACATTCACTATGGAAAACATCACAATATTAGTATCATGATCTAATCAAATTAAGATATATAAAAATCACATTTTAATTTATCATTATTTCACCTAAATTAATTAATTCACACCGTCTTCACAATTGACTTTTAGTAATACATCAAGGCAATTCATGTGACAAAAAAATCATGTGGTGTGACAAAATCATTATGCTATTTTACCGTGGAAGTATAATTCATTACTCATTATAACCTAATTAATTACGATAAATGGATATGACTCAATCAGTTTAATCGATCACATTATTTGTCATGACCTTTTGTTGATCCAATGAGATATCTTGAAACCTTTTCACTTTATAAATTCACGTTTGTCAATGAATTTCTCTATCTACTTAGGCAGACGGAAAGTAGGCCATGATAGTGATGAACCCTGTATTGGACTTTCACAAATCTTCATATGATTCTTGACGCACTTTTATGATGTCATTTTAGTTAATCTAGATTAGAGATCTCTGATTTAAGACTATTTCAATAGACAAGATCATATCATAGAATATAGACACAAAAATCGAATGGCTCTTCGACTCGGCTCTACTCATCAGGGCTCGGCCCATGGGCGACTGAGCTCGCCTTGAGACGAGCTTGAGAAAGAGTTGAGCTAGGGGCTTGAATAACGAGCAGCTTGTGAATGAGCCTACGAGTTAGGCTCAATGAGTCCATGAGCTCGTGGGCTTACGAGTCCACAGTGACCGTTTGGTCGTTTTATAAGAATTTTGTGACCTTCACAAAATTTTCAATGTGATTGTTTCACTGAAATTTATTTCTTACTATAAATACTTCATTATTCAATCTATTTTTCACACAAATTATCTACAAATCTCTTCTACATTCTCTCTACAATGAAATTACTCTTAATCAATTCAAATCTAAAATATATTAATAAATTCTACATCGTTATACATTTCATATTTATATAATTCAAATCTCAATTCAATTCTCTACATTCTACATTATTCAATTTATACATTTCATTTTTATTCAACTTACATTCTTTATACATTTCAATTTATTACACACAAATGGATCTCATTTTTTTTTTGTTGAGAACTTGTTCGGTGACCACTCACTTAGGATGCCACAACATTAATTTTACAAAGAATTTTTGGGTCTCAACGACATTCCCATTCTCAATGGTTTACTGAATTTCGTATTACGATGCTCACGCAAGTAGTAATCAAATTGATATAGATGACATTGACAAAAAAGCTACGAAACCAGAACTAGAAATTTCTAGTTTTGGAAACACTTTAAATTGATTTCTATGGTCGTACAGTTGATGGATTTTAAGAGTGTAAAGTTGGTTAATTATTGCCAAACATGATTGGCATATCAAAACAGTATCGAAACTACCTCCTTCAACCATCACTACCTCAGATATACGGCTGAAAATGCACTTGCTAGTGGAACATGAATACAATTGCAATTTGGTAATCCCTCTTTCGGTACCAATTCTATAATACTGAGCACATAGATGTATTTGGATAAAAATTCTTTGAAGAAATGATGAAGTTCGCTGTCGGTGTTGAGTAACCATTAGGCATAGTAAATAACAAACATTCCACACAGAAAAAATATCTTCAACTAATGTACGTTGAGGTAAGTAGAAACACTCCACGTTCCAATTCCAGGTAGTTAAACACAATAAACAAATAATTCATGATTTACATAAATATGATGGTGTTATATCATTTACTTCGAATTTATGGAAATGTATTAAGAAAAAAAGGTTATATATCTGTAATTGCACACTGCATAGACCCATTTTGGATTATGTATAAAAGAATAATTACTTTTAAGATAATTGAGTATCCTTATAATGTTAACAGCACATTTAAAGCTCTTTTGCAAATTATTAAATAATATCATTGTGAAAATAAGATTTACGTTTTTACATTTGATAATGCTAGTGTTAATAAGCATATTACAGATAAACTATGTAGGGTTTTTTATCTTGATTTTGATGGTTTTATATTTCATGTTCGTTGTGCGTGTCACTTTTTAATTTAATTGTACAAGACAGTATAAAACACATTAAAAATCAAATGGATAGAATTAGGGATGCATTACAATATATCACGACGTCATCAAGTAGAAAACAAGCACTCGAGAAATATAGTGCTTAATTTGGTGTGATTTCAAAAAATTTGTAACTAAAGTAAGCAATGTTTTGAAAATCGACCTGGACATCGATTCGAAAAAGGTGAAGTGTCAATGGTCAAAAGGTTTAATCGGGATCGAACCTAGATCTAACCAGAAGCAATAATAAATAAATTTACGAACAATAAAATACTATGAAAATAATAATTTTTTAAGTTTTCATATTAATAATTCAAACTAAAGTTATCTTTATTAATTAGATCCATTATCCTACTATTAGTCTCGATACTTCAAAAATTTAAAATCAATATGTTAAAACAGTTTGCTTTGTTAAACTGAAATAGTTTAAACTATAGAAAATGATATCTAACATTGTTATTTTAATAATTAAGTGCAATTTAAGTTAAATTTGAAAATTAAATAAATGAAAAGATAGAGATGGATATTACAATTTGGTTAATTAGGATTCAAAATCAAATTAATCAATTTAGACATACATTTGGAAAATGGGTTTGATGGACATTTTAACATTTTTTTGCTATACCACTATCCCACGTTGAAAGTACATGAAACTATTTGAGAGAACTGCATCTATAAAAGTAACTATCCCTCATTGGAAGTTTATGAAACCATTTGAGAAAAGTATATCTATAAAAAGAGTATGTCATCCAACATTCCTTTATGGGCTTTTGATTGTAGTGCATAGGCTTATTAATGAAGTTAAAATGTTTTAAAAAAATTGTCGCGAATTTATCAATGTATGGTTGAATCGGCCAATTTAGTAGGTTTTGAACAGTTTTAATTATAAACGGTTAACTGGATATGATTGGCTCGATTTTGGGTCCGGTCCTTGGTTCTATCGGTTGAACCTGCCAGGTCAGACCGAGTTTTTCAACATTTGAGGTAAGGCATTGATTTCTCTCAACTTACTTAATACTAAAATCATGTGAAGGAGATAAATCACTAATCACAAAATTATATAATTCTAGTCATACAAGAGATGATGATGAGTTTGTTTTGACTAATATCGATTTGGAATTAGCTTTTAAAGATAAAAGATTTTTGACAAGTTTTTATGATTCTACAAATATCTTATCTGGGGTATACTGCCACACTAGCTTTAGAGTTCTTAAACGTTTTTTTGTTATTGCAAGAACTTTTAATAAATACAGAAATGATCTCGATTTTATTGGAATATTGTTTTCTATGGAACTAAAGTTTAGAAAATACTAGGAAGACTTTCCAATATCATTTCCTAGGCATACGTAATGGACTCTAGTTACAATTTGAAATGCACTAAACATGTTATTAGACAAATTACAAGTGCTTTAAATTTTGATGCTCATATTAATTATTCTAATTTAGAAAACACGTTAACTTTCATGTATGAATTGTATAAACAGTAATTGGTGCAAATATTAGTCGGACACCCTCCGTACCTCCCTAACGCTAATCTTCAAGAAGATGATAATGAGATTTTTATTTACAGATATTGTGGATGAAAGATTTGATGTAGGTTCTTCTAGTATGTCTACTGCATATAATCAGACATCGGACACATGTTCAATTTTAGCTAGAATGCCTGCTGAATTACATAGGTATTCCAATCATTAAATGCTTAGGAATGTAGATCTTAATGAAATTAAATTTGATTTACTTGATTTTTGGTGACATCACAAACATAGATATCTCATTGTTTCAGTAATTGCAAAAGATCTTACTAACACTTTTGATTAGCACTATAGCTTGAAGTTTGCTTTAAGTGCATGTAAGAGAACTTTGTACGAGTTCAGGAGTCAACTGAAACAAGACATTTTAGAAAGCTTAATGTGCGTAAAGGATTGACAAATGCTCATTTTCAAATACAAAATAGGTTTGTTGAAATTGCATGTAGTCAGATAAATGATATTTAATTTTGTCTTATAATCAAACTTTGTTATTTTTTAATAATATTTTTAAAAAAAAATTATACAGTTAACAAGTTATTCGTGTAAAATTTTAACCTAGTATACTCGAGAATTATGTAACCGACCCAAAGGAGGAGGATTTTTATATAAAAAATGGTGAGCTCCAGGTTCAAACCATCACTATCTCTTCTTTAGATAAAGCAATGTCCAAGACCACAAGAGTGTGTCGATCTTCATATAAGATTTTATGAGAACATCAAGTGAATGGACTAAATCCGTTGCCTAAAACATAGAGATTTTATTGACACTAAGATAGTTATTGAAGTAAAGCTTTAGTTGCAATGATTTATCTTTTAACAATTCATCCGTGTATCTATTTAAATGTCTTCGAATTTTAACTTGTGAGAATGACTACTGTTTCCATAAAGAAAATTGTGATATATGCTAGTCTATTTGTAATAATGATAATAGCATCTTGTAATTACTAACTGTTGAACTCAAAAACTTGAATTATTTTTAAAGTCAACGGTAGTTTTTTTGTTAAAATTCGACATGGTTTTCCCTCTTCTAGGGAAATATGGGTGGGTTTAGGAAAGCCAAATGTAGGTTTCAAAAGAGAAATGACGAGATTTTGGCATTATTTTAGCCAAAAAGTGCTCTCAGTTGAAGACTGTTTATTTTCAAGAGGTCTAACCCCAAATGTGTCACAATTCGAGGTTTCTTTTTTAAGTAAAAATTTGGTCATATATTTTCGATCCTTTTCTCATTGTGTGCCCTTATTTATAGATGATTTTAAGGGCATTATGGTCCTTTGTAAGTTGACATGCCTTATTATCATGTCGGAAGTTATAAACTAGTCCCATTTTCAAGGATTATTGAGGTTTGTGCTTGGTGAAAGTTGTCCAATAATTCATTTTGTGCAAGCATGTGTTTAGTGAATTGAAATTCAGGTTGATCCTACTAAAATTTACACTGATTCTCATCTACGTCCTAGGCCAAACCAAGGCCCATAGTCATGTTGCTGGCTGAGGCTTCTAATCGTGTCTCTAAACAAGTGTTATGGTTTTGCACCTTTCATTGCTTAGGTAACCCCAAGTTATATTATGCTTACCTAAAGCCTTGCGATCGTAGCACAAATGTTCAATGACTCTTGGGCATGCAATGAAGCATCTTGTGGCTACAATGGAACTCGGGTGGACCATTAGTATTTTAACCTTTTAACATTAGTCTCACACATTCAAGTTTCATATTTTTATGAAATGATGGATGTTGATGTTCATTTGCTCCTGGTGTTGAAATCATTGAACTGCAGTGTTTTAATCATTACACATGTATTATTTCATGAGTATTATACGTAGTGGAGATCGAAGCACAATAAATTGATTTCCTTACATTTTTGGCTCCATATGTATTTCAAGATCACATCTATGCCGAAGGGAACCAAAGCTTGTATAATTGACTTCTTACTACTTATATATTCCAAGGCATTCATGCCGAGTGAAATTCGAAGCTTGTATATTTCTTTGTCATTTTTCGATTTGAGATATTCTTTAAAATCCCTAATATCTTTATCTAGAAATCCAACCTCAAATTTATTTTTTATTATTTATTTATTTATTTTTTTAATTAAGGCCATCATGAGGGATGCTCTTTCAATCCGATGATAGCTTGGACCTCACACACACTTCTAAATCAAGGCTTTTGAATTAAATAGAGTTTACCTGATAGGTTAAAGGAGATAAGTTTACTCTAGGAGATAAGTTTACTCTAGGTTCTTAGCTTAGCTCCCATACCGACTATGTAACAATGTTGGTTTGTGCAGGTTAAAAGAGGTAAGTTGACTTTGGGGTCTTAACTTAGTTCCACCGTCAATATGTGTTGGGAATTTACTTAAACATGCACAGCGGAAATAAAAAAAAAAAATTCAATTCCCACCAGAATTCATCTTTATATTTAGATAAGAACTGTGATGAGAATTATACATTTTCTTGAATTTGCAAACTCCTTTGCGTTATCTCTATTCCAGCAACTTGAATCTGACTCTCATAGCTGTCCAATTGTCCAGCCTGCAATGAAATCCACACAGAGAATAGACTGCAACTGCTAGAATTTCTCCTCTTGTGCTAGCAAGAATTATGAAAAAACTCTCTAGATCTAAAACCCTAGCCATGTATTTATATAAACCCAAACGGGCTCGGCCCGGTTCGGTCAAATATTTAATTAATATATTTAATTAAATTCGGTTCGTGAATTAATTAATCCAACTAATTAATTCGGGGCTATAAATAACCAATCCAATTAATTAATTTATCCAACGATCGTTAAATTAATTAATTGGCAATTTACAATCTTTCAATTCTCTTTTATGTGCGACCCATTAGGTTCCCGACCACGATGCCTAACAACGTAAAATATTATTTTAATCTAATCAAAATTGATAAATTAAACACCCTTTTAATTTATCACAAATTCACACTCGCCGTCTCAGATTGACATCTAGCAATGTATCAGGGAAACACATGTGACGGGAAATATCACGTGGTATGACAAAATCAAAACTGAACGTTTACCATGAAATTATAATCCCTTCGTCAATATGATCCAATCAATTACGAGATATGAAAGTGTGTCATTCTCGATTATCGATCATATCTTTCATTCTACTATTAAGTCAATATGAGTAGAAAACTCTTTTTCGACTTATGTGTATACCTTGGTTAAGGATTTCGTTATTGACTTAATTGAACAAAATGCAGATCACAATCTCTTACATCTAAGAGTGACGAAACCTTTATTGGTCATTCACAACCTTCATATGGTTCTTGACATACCTGAACGATGTCGTATTAGCGGCCCTTGGTAGAGCAACATCTAAGACCGTCAACCTATGACAGTCCTCATACAAGGCACTATGATGACCTCAAGTTATAAGACCAATTCCACTACCGAACGTTAGAGATTAACCACTAACACTCAGATAGTTAACCATGTGGAATCTCTTAGCGGGTCTCCAATGTTTTGTTCTATAACAAAACATCCACGTGTTCGTTTAAGTGTCATCGCACTTTAACTTGTAAAATCAGCTACTTATTTCACAAATAAGAAATGCCACACGTGATGGTCTATCTGTAATAACGATATCCGTATCTTGTTATTACTTACGACCATGGATATTCAAGATTCAATCATACGTAATTTGTATCTCACAATCACAACTCCTTGTGATTAACAAATCACTTAAATTTGGATCTTCAGACTCTATTATTTAATATTATTTATCACAAAATTAATTTAAATAAATAATAGATCTTGCCAAAATTAAATAAATTAAACATATTAAAAGTGTTTACAACCTAAATCGATTGGATTTAGGGCATAACACTTACAAACTCCCACTTGCACTAGATCCAATCACTCATGTATCTAATATCATAAGCGTCCACATGACGATCATGTTTTTGATGTGACAACGGCTTTGTCAATGGATCTGCAATATTGTCATCTGTGGGAACTCACTCTATCTTTACGTCATTTCTTTGTATAATTTTCCCTGATGAGATGATATCGCCTTAACACATGTTTGGATCATTGATGAGACCTCGGTTCCTTCGCTTGTGCGATGACTCCATTGTTATCACAATACAAAGGTATGGGATCAACAATGCTAGGAACGACTCCCAGTTCATTAATGAACGTCTTAATCCAGACAGCCTCCTTCGCTGCTTCAGAAGCAGCAATGTACTCGGCTTCTGTTGTTGAATCAGCTGTTGTCTCTTGTTTGAAACTTTTCCAACTAACCGCTTTATTGTTGAGAGTAAACATATATCCTGATTGAGACTTGCTATCATCTTGGTTAGATTGAAAGCTGGCATCAGTATACTCATGAATCTTTAGTTCATTTCTTCCATAGATCAAAAACACATCTTTAGTTCTTCTCAAGTACTTAAGAATGTTCTTAACCGCTATCCAGTGTTTCTCACCAGGGTTTGCTTGAAACCTGCTCGTAACACTTAGAGCATATGAAACATCTGGTCTCGTACATAGCATCGCATACGTGATAGATCCTATCGCCGAAGCATAAGGAATCTTATCCATGCGATTCCTTTCATCATGTGTTTTAGGACACATATCTTTTGAGAGGTAAATTCCATGTGACATGGGACATAAACTTCTTTTAGACTCTTCCATATTAAATCTTCTCAAGATTTTATCTATGTACGAAGATTAGGATAAGCCTAGTAATCTTTTAGATCTATCTTTATAGATCTTGATTTCCAAGATATACGTTGCTTCTCCCATGTCTTTCATGGAGAAATTCTTTGACAATGTCGTTTCCCATTAATAATATGTCATCGACATATAATATTATGAGTACGACCGTGCTCCCACTTGTCTTCTTGTAAACACATTGTTCATCTTTATTTTTGATAAAATCAAACCTTTTGATTGTCTCGTCAAAACGAAGATTCCAGCTCCTTGAGGCTTGCTTTAATCCATAAATGGATCGATTTAGCTTACATACTTTGTTGGCTCCTTTGGATTCAAAACCTTCAGGTTGTGTCATGTACGCCTCCTCTTGTAAGTTTCCATTAAGGAAAACAGTTTTGACATCCATTTACCATATCTCATAATCATGGTATGCAGCTATTGCAAGCAAAATCTGAATGGACTTTAGCATGGCTACAGACGAAAAAGTTTCATCAAAGTCAACGCCTTGTCTTTGTGTGTAACCCTTTGCTACTAGCCTTGCTTTGTATGTATGGACGTTTCCATCTACATCGACCTTTTTCTTGTAAACCCATTTACAACCTATCGGTTTTATCCCACCTGGAAGATCAACCAAGGTCCAAACCTTGTTCTCATACATTGAGTTCATTTCGAATTCCATGGTTTCTTGCCATCTCTTCGAGTCAACACTTGACTTTGCTTCTGTGTAATTTGTAGGTTCATCATCCTCGACTAATAATACTTGATTAGTAATCGTGAATTTGTACCTTCTGGGAGGTTGAATGATCCTACTTGATTTACGCTAAGCTAGAGTGTCATCAGGGTTCTCTACATCCTGATCAAGAGTCTGTCCTTCAACAGGTGTGAGATCAAACTCAAGTTCATCTAATTTATCAACAGTATCTGTGGATTCTTGAACTTCTTCAAGTTCTATTTTGCTCCCACTACCCTCTCCTAGAATAAATTCTTTCTCTAAGAACATGACATGCCTTGAGATGAACACCTTCTTCTCAACGGGATTATAAAACTGATATCCAATTGTCTCTTTTGGATATCCCACAAATATGCATTTATCAGATTTAGTCTCAAGCTTATCTGATTCGTTTCGCTTTACATAAGCGTCACAGCCCCAAACTTTCATGTGAGATAAGTTTGGTCTTTTTCATCTCTATAGCTCGTATGGAGTTTTGTCGACTGATTTAGATGGGACACGATTAAGTGTGTAACATGCAGCAACTAGTGCGGGACCCCAAAATGATGTTGGAATGTTTGCATGGCTCATCATTGATCGCACCATGTCTAACAAAGTGCGATTCCTCCGTTCAGATACACCATTATGTTGCGGTGAATATGGCAGAGTCCACTGCGAGAGAATCTCATTATCTTTTAGATAATCTAAAAACTCTCCACCTCGATCTGATCTCAGCATGAGAATATTTTTACCAGTCTGTTTCTCTATTTCAAGTTTGAATTCCTTGAACTTTTCAAGTGCTTCATGCTTGAATTTCATCAGATACACATAACCATATCTAGAATGATCATCTGTGAATGTGATGAAGTAAGAGAAACCACCTCTGGCGGTGATTGACATGGGTCCACATACATCAGTATGTATTAGTCCCAGGAGTTCTGTGGTTCTTTCTCATTTTCCAGTAAAAGGGAACTTGGCTATTTTGTCTAACAGGCATGACTCGCATTTGTTAAATGATTCAAAATCAGTTGACCCCAAGTATCCATCTTTATGTAACTTGGAAATGCATTTGTTGTTAACATGACCCAGTCTACAATGCCAAAGGTATGTATTATTTAAATTATTTCTTTTATGCCTTTTACTTTCTATACTCATAATATATGACTCAGTATCAAGAATATAAATTTCATTTTGCAACACACCACAATCATAAAAGATCTCATTTTTATAAAACGAACAACGATTGTTCTTAATATTAATTGAAAAACCATTCATATCCAAACAGGAAATAGAAATAATGTTTGTAGTAATGGCGGGAACAAAATAGCAATTTTATAATTCTAATACTAAGCCTGAAGGCAGTGGTAAGAAGTATGTCCCTACAGCTAATGCAGCAACTCTTGCTCCATTCCCCACGCGCATGTCAACTTCTCTTTTCTGTAGTGGTCTACTTCTCTTTAGTCCCTGCATATTTATACAAATATGAGATCAACATCCGGTATCTAATACCCAAGAAGCTAATGAAGTAGACATATTAACCTAGATAACAAAAATACCTAAAGTAGAAGTTTCAGAAGACTTCTTTCCCTTCAAGCTAGCGAGGTAAGCCTTGCAGTTCATCTTCCAATGATCTTTCACTCCACAGTGATAGCATGGGTCATCAGATTTGGTATTGTCCTTACCTGCTTTGACTGCTTTGTTATTGCCTTTAGCCTTTTTGGATGTTTTCTTAAAACTTCCTTTGATTTTCCTCTTAGTGCCCTTGGAGGAATGAATAGCTAAGAAGACATGCCCAATGCTAGCCTTGACATTGGGCTCCATAGTTTTAAGCATATTAAGCAACTAAGGGAGTGTGCATCGATCTTATTCATATTGAAATTCATAATGAACTGTGAATAACTATCTGGCAGAGAATGCAGAACCAAGTCAATACTTAGTTCCTGATCCATGATAAAACCCAATGAAGTCAATTTCTCAATGAAACCAATCATCTTTAGTACATGAGCACTGACTGAAGATCCCTCTGCCATTTTGCACTGGTATAGTTGTTTAGAGGTCTCATACCTCTCCACATGAGATTGTTCATCATACAACTCTTTGAGATGAAAAATCATAGTGTAAGCATCCATACCCTCATGTTGCTTCTGCAACTCAGGTGACATAACTGCAAGCATCACACATGCTGCAGTGTTATTGTCATCACCGTGTTTGTTATAAGGAGCCACCTCTTCCTGAGTGGAATTTTCAATAGGCACCTCTGGAAAGGGCTGTTCAAGGACATACCCTATTTTCTCATGCTTGAGAACGATTCTCAAATTGTGGTGCCAATCGAGAAAGTTTTGTCTGGTCAGTTTGTTGGCATCCAGTATGCCTCTCAAATTCATATGATTACTCATGATTCAAAAACTGTAAATGACGAAAAATATAGAATTAATATGTATTATAATGCATATGCACAAATTCAATATGGACTTTAATTAAACGTGCTCTCACTGATTAAAATAAATTCATGACCCTCATACATAAATTATTTGAATCCACATTTGATTCCCAGTGGGCTGGGATCCCGTTCGTTGTATCAAGATCTTGAGTGTACTCAACAAATCTTAATAAAATATTTGGGTAAATATTATTATCAATTGTATCTTCATACAACTTCCAGATCATTAAGCTGACAACTCTTTTGTCTTCACACATCTTATGTGTTAGCTTAATATGCCTCTAAAACGTATCTCCTTGCGTGTACTCAACAAAAGATAAATTTTAGTTAAGTCAAACCCATCATTCAGAAATATCAAATATTTCATAGTGTCAAACATATCCCTAATAGACCAGCCTTGAGTGTACTCAACAAGTTAAGGTCGATTTAGGATTCTCATTTTTCACTATAATGATGGAAGACACATAATACCAACTTAATATTTTAACGAGGGATTTAACATGCAATGGTCTCATCAAGAAATTAT
This sequence comes from Olea europaea var. sylvestris, assembly GCF_002742605.1. NCBI lineage: Eukaryota > Viridiplantae > Streptophyta > Magnoliopsida > Lamiales > Oleaceae > Olea > Olea europaea. The sequence continues at coordinate 8,131,041 of NC_036243.1, read as the reverse complement.
ATATATATATAGACACACACACATCAACTATGCGAATAAATATATATAAATAATAGTATGGATGATTATGGACTTGTTCTATCTAGTTTTTCCGAGCCAAAGTGAAGACTGTTGGTCAATTCCTAAGGGGTACAACATTAGATCAACATCAATGCACAATCTCCATGCTTTCCAACTCTTCTTGCGCCTTCAATTAATTAAGCTGCAACATGTATCATATACTAGTTGGCACGTAGGCCTAAAAGAAATCGGACTCGCAGGCCCATAATAATAACAATAACAACGGATTCGCAGGTCCAATATAACAAAGAGCTCAAATGCCCATAACAATAACAATAATAATAACGAACTCGCAGGTTCAAAACAATTAAGGGCTTGCATGCCCATAAAACAACAAGAAGTAAATCAACCATCCAACACATCCATATGACCGAGTCCATAATCATCCATAAATAAACATTCATCACATACATGTTTCCTATGTATAATATATAATATTATATGTAACGTCTCATAAATCTAGCAATTATAGTCATCAAAACTAATTTAAAATTTTGGATCGAAACAATTAATTAATCATATTAATTAATTAACTTAATTGGCGGGCGTATTTAATTAAAATCAAATTTTAACTAAATCCCGAATTAGAGTCCAACTCTAATTCCATAACTATTGGGCGAAGTAATTTAATCAAAATTAAATTTTAATTAATTATTAAATTAGTGTCATACTCTAAATTTTAATTTGCATTGGGGAGTGGTATTAATTGAAATCAAATTTTAATTAATTTAATATTAGAGTCCAACTCTAATAAAATTGAATTAATATTTTAATTTAGAACAAAACTCCCAAATAAAATAAAATTTTAATTTAGGGTCAAAATTAAATATTTAAGTTAAAATCTAATTATAACAAATTATAAAAGTCGTCAAATTTTAAATAAATTTTAATTTTGGGTCAAAATTAGGGTATGGGTCAAACCCAATTAAAACATCATTTTAAAATCAATTTTAAAATATAAATTTAAAACATCTTTTGAAATTGCAAATTTGACCGAATTGAAAATTTAATAATAGGGGCTTCCATATTCGTAAATTGCAGAAATGCCCTCCATTCAAAATTGCATATTGATCCCTTCTGAAATTGCAAACGGGGGCTTGCAATTACACCAATTGCAATGGAAGCCCCCACCTCCAATCTTCCCCCATGAAACCCTAAATGAAAATTTATTATTATTATTATTATTTTAATTTATTGTTAGCGCCGCCCGCCCAATGCCCGACAGGGGATTGCCGCCTAAAAGGTGACATCCCCTGCCCACACAGTAGCGACAGCGAGGCTGCTGCGGGCGCGCGGCCACCGCCGCTGCCGCCCTCGAGATCCAAAATAATATTTTTTTTCAAAATCAGATTTTGAAGAAATAAAATCAAAAACTATAATTGCTAGATTTAGGAATAAACATGATTAAATCAACATTAAATTTAATTAACATGTAAATCAGTTCCTAGCAAATACAAAGTTGGCTCTGATACCATTGTTGGGAATTTACTTAAACATGCACAGCGAAAATAAAAAAATTTCAATTTCCATCAGGATTCATCTTTGTATTTAGATAAGAACTGTGATGAGAATTATACTTTTTCTTGAATTTGCAAACTCCTTTGCGTTATATCTGTTCCAGCAACTTGAATCTGCCTCCCACAGTTATCCAATTGTCCAGCCTCCAATGAAATCCACACAGAGAATAGACTGCAATTTCTAGAGTTTCTCCTCTTGTGCTAGCAAGAATTATAAAAAAATATGTGGATCTAAAACCCTAGCCATGTATTTATATAAGCCCAAACGGGCTCGACCCGGTCCGGTCCAATATTTAATTAATCCATTTAATTAAATTCGGTCCGTGAATTAATTAATCCAATTAATTAATTCGGGACTATAAATAACCAATTTAATTAATTAATTTATTCAACGATTGTTAAATTAATTAATTAATTGGTAATTTGCAATCTTTCAATTCTCTTTTGTGTGCGACCTATCAGGTTCCCGACCACGATACCTAACGACGTGAAATATTATTTTGATCTAATCAAAATTGATGAATTAAACACCCTTTTAATTTATCACAAATTCACACTCGTCGTCCCAAATTGACATCTAGCAATGTATTACGGCAACACATGTGACGGGAAATGTCACGTGGTATAACAAAACCAAAACTGTTCGTTTACCATGAAACTATAATTCCTTCGTCAATATGATCCAATCAATTACGAGATATGGAAGTGTGTCGATCTCGATTATCGATCGTATCTTTCATTCTACTATCAAGTCAATATGAGTCGAAAACTTCTTTTTGACTTATGTGTATACCTTGGCCAAAGATTTCGTTATTGACTTAATTGAATGAAATGCAAATCATAATCTCTTACTATCTAAGAGTGATGAATCCTCTATTGGTCATTCACAACCTTCATATGGTTCTTGACATACCTGAACATTGTTGTATTACCAGCCCTTGGTAGAGCAACATCCAACACCGTCAAAGCATGACTGTCCTCATACAAGACACTATGATGACCTCAAGTCATAGTATCAATTCCACTACCGAACGTTAGAGATTAACCACTGACACTCAGATAGTTATCCATGTGGAATCTCTTAGCGGGTCTCCAATGTTTTGTTCTATAACAAAACATCCACGTGTTCATTTAAGTGTCACCACACTTTAACTTGTGAGATTAACTATTTACTTCACAAGTAAGAAATGCCACACGTTATGGTCTATCTGTAATAACTATATCCGTATCTCGTTATTACTTACAACCACGGATGATTTAAGATCCAATCATACGTAATTTGTATCTTAGTGACTCTTTGTGATTAACAAATTACTTAAATTTGGATCTTCAGACTCTATTATTTAATATTATTTATCACAAAATTAATTTAAATAAATAATAGATTTTGTCAAAATTAAATACATTAAACATATTAAAAGTGTTTATAACCTAAATCGATTGGATTTAGGGCATAACACTTACAATATTTTCTCATTTGGAGATATTTTTTCAATCCCCAAGTTTCCAATCCAAATAATCTTTCAATTAGAAACATTGATATTGTTTGTCGATTGGAGATATTCTTCCTATCTTTGTAAGTTATACTACGCAAGGCAAAGGAAAGACAAGTCCACTTTGGTGTCTTAATTCGCTCTCATGTCAATGTTATATTCAATTCCTCAATAGGATAATGAGATAGGTCTGAATAGGATCTTGATTCCCTTATCTGATCTTCAAATAGAATGAGAAATAATCCATAATGAGTTAACATGTTGAATGATGAGCTAGGGTTTGCAGTTGGCCTCTGACTTCGGCATCGATGATAATATTATGCTAAGGCTTAGGGGTCTTACAGAGGCTTGAATCACTGAGGAGTTATAGCTGGCCCTATCCCTGACATCAGAGAATTTCGAGTCAAGGTTCGATGGAGTTTGTCTACAAAACATCGTAGTACATTCATATATGGCACTAGTCCTCCAAATGTGATCGTCCCATGAAATAAAGAATGAGATCTTGAGCTAGCGTCATGGAGCAAGGACTTATGGGCTCAGATTCACTAGGATAGCCACTTCTATGGTAAGATAACCACACAACAAATGTTGTCCTTGAATCAATAGTAAAATGACTATACAATGAAAGATAGCCTTCAACAAATAGCAATGTAGCCGTATAGAGAAAAAGTAGAAAGTTTGCCTTCAATGGCAGAATTACCACAGCTATAAAACAAGGGCTTATAGCTAGCTAATGCCTTTAGCATAAAAGATAATTGTCCTACATTCGGCCTTTAGCATCACGAGGCAATGTTTAAAAGTTTTACAGCTTAGCCTCAATTGGTCCCACAAGTCGTAATCAAGTAAGCGAGAAAATAGCTGGCCAAGGCCTACAATATCAAAGACAATGGTGAGCTAAGACCTAGAGAGTTTACAGTTTCCTTGAACAATCGAAGACTTATAATTGGCCTACGTTAAGATTTAGCATCAAAGATTATCACTGCAGCTTGGTCCCTGCTCCCTAAGCTATTTCGATTCTACTTGCATAGATGAACAAGTTTACCTAAAAAATGAGGAATGATCAATATAAGAGGCTACTCAAGTACATGTAAGTGTTATGCTTTACGTCCAATCAAATTTGAACATAAACACATATAACTGATGTATTCTATTTATGGCAGATCTATTATTTATTGAATTAATATTTTAGTAAATTTCTTAGATTCAAGTCTTGGTAACTTGTTAATAACAGGGAGTTGTAATTGTGATATACAAATTACATATGAATGAATCTTAAATCATCCATAGTCGTATGTAATAATGAGATATGAATATTGTTATTAATAATAGATCATCACGTGCAACATTTCTTACTTATGAAGTAAGTAGTTGACCTTAAAACCTAAAGTTTGGTGATACTTAAATGAACATGTGGATGTTTTATTAAGAGAACAAAATATTGGAGACCCACTATAGAGATTTCACATGATAATTATTTGAATGTTAGTGGTTAATTTCTAACGTTCGATTGTATAATTGGTCATTTAAATTGAGATCATCCTTTGATGATGTTGGATATTGTTTTGCCAAAAGTTGTTAATACGACATCGTTCGGGTATGTCAAGAATTAAGGAAAATTGCAGCAACAGTCTCTAACCTTTTCATTTTTTAAAACTTTACCTCAACCTTCATTTTGTGCTAGCGAATGTCCTTAACCTTTCACAAATATGTATTTGAGGTCCATTTGGACAGAAACTGTCCAAAACACCGTCAGTTGACGGGGAAATTTCTTGAACTATTTGCTACCACAACGATTTTATTGGATGTTGGTACCTTTTTGGACGGTTTTATTGGATGTTGACTCCTTAATTTTTCTGATTAATTGATAGTGTTTTGGACTGTTTTAGTCCAGATAGACCTCAGGTGCATATCTATGAAAAGTTAGGAATCTCCACGGGCATAAAATGAAGGTTAGGGTAAAGTCTACAAAACATGAAAAGGTTGGGGACCGTTGTTGCAATTTTCTCCAAGAATTATATAACGTTTGTGAATGATCAATAGAGAATTCATCATTCTTCGATAATAAGAGATTATGATCTACATTTTATTCAGTTAAGTTGATAACGAAATTATTGGCCAAGGTGTACTCATAAGTCCAAAAATATTTTTTACTCATATTGACTTAATAGTGGGATGATATATATGATCAATAATCGAGATTGACACACTTTATATCTCGTAATTGATCGAATCATATTGATGAAGAGATTATAGTTTTACGATAAATGAACAAATTTAATTTTGTCATAGCACATGACGTTTTTCATCACATGTATTGCCCTAACACATTGTTAAATGTCAATTTGGGATGATGAATGTGAATTAATTAATCTAAGTGAATTAATGATAATCTTATTTTGAATAGATCAAAATAATAATTCATGTTTTTAGATCGAAAACCTAATGAGTCTCATACAAAATGAGAATTAGAAGAATTAAAAATATTAATTAATTAATTGACAAATGTCGGATCATTAATTCATTGTTTACTTATTAATTGCTAATTAAGATTAGTCTCGGGCCAAGCCCACATGGATTCTATTAATAGGCTATAAGGGTTTGAGAAATAAAAAACACAATTATCATCTTATGAGCACAAGAAAAGAGAAAATCTTAATTATCTCATTCTTGTTCGATGTATGAATTTCCATTGGATAGTTGTGGATTGCAAATCATGATTGTTCGTATTTAAGACAAGCTAATGAGTTTACAAAATTCAACTTAAGTATAATTTTATTATATTTTCTATTTAAACACAAATTAGATCATTGATAGGAATGGAAATTGTTTTTATTTTCCATTGTGGATGATTAAATAGATTCACAACAGTGGTATCAAAGCCTACTTTGTGCTTGTTAGAAATTATTTTTGGTTGAAAAATCTGAATTTAAGGAAGATGGGCAACGACGTTGTAGGCGGCTACATTATAATCGTGTGCTGCCATGCAGGCACAGTAGCGGTGTTGACGTCCCTGCTGCAACAGCGAACGATGTTGCTACGGTAAGCAGTTCTAGCTTGATGTAGGGTCGACAGGAAGAAAACATGTTTAGGTTTAGGTTTGATCGATTTGGGTGAGAATGGGACATGGCCTCTTACGCAATTTGTGAAATTGCAGGTCCTTGTCCACAATTTAATTCAAGATCAATTTGTAATTATTTCAATGAAGAGCTTTCTTGTAATTTATGAAATTGGGAGATCCTGATTAAATTTTAAATTGGGTTAGAGTTCAATTTTTTTAAATGAAATTTTGAAAAGGGTTTTAGAATTGATTTTGAAAATGGTTTGACCTATGTCTTCAATTTTGATCCAAAATTAAAATTTTATATAAAATTGACGACTATTTATATTATTGTCAAAGTTGAATTTTAACTTAAATATTAAACTTTAACCTTAAATTGAATTTCGTTTTATTTAAGAATTTTATCCTAAATTAAAATGTTAGCTCAATTAAATTAGAGTTGGACTCTAATTTAGTTAATTAAAATTTGATTTTAATCAAATAATGTTCGCCTATAATTCTAGAATTGGATTTGGACTCTAATTTGGTATTTGATTTTAAATAAATAAAACTCGCCCTATAATCTTGGAATTAGAGTTGAATTCTAATTTGCTATTTAGTTAAAATTTAATTTTAATTAAATAAGTTCGTCCTAGCATACTTGAATTAGAGTTAGACTCCGATGCGAACCCCATAACAACGGTGACTATGAAACCTACAACTAGATTGATGCGAAACCCAAGAACGCCAATTGATAACCCGATTCTGGATTTGAACCCAACAGAGTGAAACAAGAAACCCAAAGATAACAACGATGCAATGAACCCCTTGTTTACAAATTGAAGAACCCAAGATCTGATGTTGAACGCCACAAGAAATTCTCCTTGATAAGTTTGATTAATTGCTCAATGGAAGAAAATTGGAAGAAAGCGAAAAGACTATCTTTGAATTGAATAATATATCAAAAGTCTGACAATGAAAAATAACCGAAAGTATTTATACTAATCCTAGAAAATCTGTAAAAATGGGACTAAGCAATATCCATTATGGAATGAAGTTCAAATGGAATAAAATTCTAGCCAAAATAAGGAAAAACGCTAAAAAAATAAAATTTCAAAATTAACTATCGCTCGAGCGATGTCGAGCGAAAAGCGAGCGACGTCGATGTTGCTTGAGCGAAGTCCGAGCAAAAAAGAGTGAAAATGGTTTTGCTTTTCTCGCTCAAGTGAGGTCCCAACAAAGAGTGAGCGAAATTTCTCACTTTGTCAACTTCGTTGGACTTGAATCATTTTCATCCACTTGAATTCAGCTCCCAAGCTCAACACCAAACTTGTTCTTTTTTTCTCCAAGACCGATGTTTCTTCAATTGTTGACTGAACCTGCATTTCCATCGATTGATTGACCTCATTTGCCCTTGACAGAGTCATCGGATCAGCTCCGACTATCAAGGGATCTCTATCGGACTTTTGTTCTCGACCTTCGGATCCTGGATTATATCATCCCCTCCTTCTTTAAAAGGATTCTTTCTCAAATCTACACTTGTATTAAAAAGGGAAAGATCAGCAACGTTAAAGGTAGTTGAAACATTAGACTCACTTGACAGATCACTTTGTATGCATTATCGTTGACTTTCTTAATGATTTGGAAAGGACCATCTTTGCTCCAAAAAATGCTCATTTCTGAGATGTACCCAGACCCAATCATCAGGCTCAAATGTCACACGTTTTCTTCCTTTGTTTGCTTTTGATGCAATGAGCTTATTCTTCTCTTCGATTTACATCCTAACCTTCTCATGGAATGACTTTACCAACATAGCTTTTCTCTTACCATTTCATTTACAACTCTATTGTAAGCAAATTCAATAAAAGGTAGACATTCCTCCCAATTTTTCAAGTTTTAATTAATCACAGCACGAAGCAATTGAGTCATAGTCCTATTTACTACCTTAGTCTGTCCATCAGTTTGTGGATGACAAGTTGTAGAGAATAACAATTTATTACCTAACTTATTCACAAAACACGCCAAAAATGACTCAAAAACTTAACATCACAATCAGACACTATGCTCTTAAGGATCCCGTGCAAACATACTATCTCCTTAAAGAACAATTATGCAATATTAGTGGCATTATCGGTTTTGTGACATGGTATAAAGTGTGTCATTTTACTAAACCTATCAACAACCATAAATATTGAATCCCAACCCATTTTTGTCCTAGGTAAACCCAACACAAAATCCATTGATATAGCCACCTAAAGTTCACTAGGTACAGGAAAAGGAGTATACAAGCCATGGGGTAAAACCTTAGACTTAGCCCTTTTACAAGTTATACATTTCTCACAAATTCGTTCTACATCACTTTGCATTTTAGGCCAATAAAAATATTCCCCTAACATTTCTAAAATCTTTTGAACCCCAAAGTGACCCATTAGACCCTCCAATGTGCGCTTTCCTTACCAACAATTCACGCATAGAACAATTAGGAATGCACAATCTATTTTCCCTAAACAAATATCCTTTATGTCTATAAAATTTATCAACGGTTCCCTTATTGCATGATTCATAGATGCTAGAGAAATCAAGGTCATTTTCATACATACTCTTTATATGCTCAAAGCTAAGTAACTTTGCACTTAAAGAATTAAGAAGCACGTACCTTCGAGACAACGTATCCGCAACCACATTTTCATTACCTTGTTTATGCTTGATAACGTAGGGAAATGTCTCTATGAATTCTATCCACTTCGCATGTCGCTTGTTCAACTTACCTTGACCTCGCAAATGTTTTAGAGACTCATGATCCGTGTGTATCACGATTTCCTTAGGCCACAAGTAATGCTGCCAAGTCTCGAATGCTCGAGCAAGTGAGTACAGCTCCTTGTCATATGTTGGATAGTTTAGCGCAGCTCCACTCAACTTCTCACTAAAGTAAGCAATAGGCCTCCGTTCCTGCATTAATACTGCTCCAATACCCATTCCTGATGCATCATACTCAACCGTTATGTTATTGATAGCTCTGCAGTCCACACACATTCTCCAAGTCCCATCCTTCTTTGGCACCAGCAGAATAGGCACAGCACACGGACTCATGCTTTTCCTCACATAGCCTTTGCTCATCAACTCCTCCACTTGCCTCTGAAGCTTCTTTGTCTCCTCGAGATTGCTTCGATAAGACGATCAGTTTGGAATGACAGCTCCATGTATGAAGTCGATCTGGTGCTCGATGCCTCAATTAGTGGCAACCTACTTGGCACATCCTTCAGGAACACATCTTCGAATTCCTGCAACAAAGACTTAACCAAACTAGGGAGGGGTATGTTGGACTCCTCAAAGTTGAGGAGGGACTTTGTGTATGCCAACAACAGTATTGGCCTTTTATCAACCATAGCCTTTTTCAACTCACTTCCCTTTGTAAAGAAATTCACTTTTCGCTTTTTTCTCCTCTCACCTGACTCTTTTTCTCTCCTATCACGTGGCCTCTCTCTCTTTTTTCGCTATCGGCCATCTCACCATTTTCTCTCACACTCATTGGCTCACTATTTTCTCTCATTTTTCCATACTCTCTCGCTTTCCTTTCTTCCTCATTTTTCAATTTAATTTGGTCTTCATACACTTGTGTCGATGTTAATAGTGCAAGAGTAATGGATCTCCCATCTTTGACAAAGCTATATCGGTTCCTATACCCATCATGTGTAACTCTCCTATCATATTGTCATGGTCTCCCCAACAAGATATAACCAGTATGCATAGACACCACATCACATACAACCTTGTCACTATAACTCCCAATCGAGAAATCAATTAACACTCGATTATTCACCCTAACTTCCCCATTTTCATTCAATCACTGTAATTTATAAAGCCTAGGGTGTCTTAATAAAGCTAATCCCAATTTCTCAACTAAGGTCGTGATAGCTACATTTGTGAAACTTCTACGATCAATAATCAAACTACATACCTTATCGTGGACATGATTCGAATCATCCGCCTAGATTTGATTGTTAAGTGCTTGCCTCAAGACCAACAACTCCCCAACGACAAATTCCACATTATCGTCCTCACTAACATTCTCCAACGCCGGCATGTTGTCATATTCTCATTCACTCTCACTTACCACCTCTTCATTATTCCGCAACACAATTGTTCGTTTGTTAGGATACTGAGAAGCGGTGTCCCGTTCCCAAACAGCGAAAGCATTTTATGTCCCTACTCCTTGATTGCTGTGGATCCATTTTGGGTACAGCTTTGCTAACACTTTCTTCTTTCCCCTTCCGCCAATCACTTTTTCCTTTAGCTACTGCATCATTTTCCTTATTATCATCTCACTTCGACTTCCAATTTGGGTTAGAAGATGAAGTATTCACCAGCTGCCTTGCAGTCCACTTCCTCTTCAATTGTCTTTCCACCTTCATGGCTACATACAACATATCTTCCAACTCCACATAATGTTGCAACTCCACCACATTAGCAATCTCCTTATTCAACCCATTCAAGAACCTAGCCATGGTAGCCTCCCGATCTTCCTCCACATTCACCATAATCAACAAGATATCCATTTTCTTATGATAATCTTCTACAATCTTTGACCCCTGATACAAACTTTACAATTTTTGATGGAGCTTTCTATAATAATGATCAAGCACCAACCGCTTCCTCATCCCCGCCTTCAGTTCATCCCAATTATTGATAGGCCTCTCTCGATTCCGACACTATGAAGTAACCACTTGATCCCACTAAGTGAGGGCGTAATCAATGAATTCCAACACCGTAATCTTCACCTTCTTATCCCCCGAATAGTTATGGCAATCAAAGATTAACTCTACCTTTTTCTCCCATTCTAAATATGCCTCAGGATCACTCCTACCTTTAAATTGTGGAATCAGCATCTTTATATTACCCAAATTGCCATCTATCTCATCACCAGGATTATTTTCGTCGTTCAAGCCTACTACATCTATTCCTCATCCGTCGCATCTCCACTTCTTCATATGCATCTTCATCCAATTCACTACCAAGATCATATGTTTCTCGTTCCATCCTAGGCTCCGCCTACCCGACTTCCTATCATAAGGTAAATCCACCCGTTATCCTCTACTAAGATTTACGATAGAAGTATCCAATCTATCTATCCTATCTCCCATATCCATCAACAACCATTTGAACTGCCTCATCATGTCATCCTATGTATTGATTTGATTACCGTTTCGGTTGAAATTTGATCCTTCTCTGCCAGACATTCTCTCAATTTTCTGCCTAACCAAAGTTAACTTGGAATAACAAAATTGGCTTTTACCTCTAAGAAGCTCACCACTCTATCTTTTACCATTCACTACTTTCACCAAGTGCTTCCAAGAACAATAATGAACTCATCAGATTCAAACTTGTGGATTCAAGACCGAATGTAAGTCAAAGAATGTGATTTCAAGGGATTTTACGAAAATTGGAATGGAATTTGAACGGACTCAACGAAAATAGATTAACAACGGAATTGTAACAAAAAACAAAAAAAATGGAGGTGATTTTGGCAACTTTTGAAACTTGTAAATCAAATTGTAGGATGTTGGTAGTAAATATATAAAACTAAATTTTTTTTATGTGAACAGTGACTTTTGTTTTAACGAAACATGATTATACTACCAGCGAAAAGATAGATCCAGGAACGAAGAACGACTCATGAACACGAAAGGAAAATTAAGAAAACAAGAACTAACGACTCAACAAGAAAAAAATATAAAGATATAACCTGATTAAATTGGAGTCCAAGATCTGATACGAACTGATGCGAACCCCATAGCAACGATGACTATGAAACCCATAACTAGATTGATGCGGAACCCAAGAATGCCAATTGATAACCCGATTTTGGATTTGAACCCAACAAAGTGAAACAAGAAACCCAAAGATAACAACGATGCAATGAACCCCTTGTTTAAAAGTTTAAGAACCCACGATCCGATGTTGAACGCCACAAGAATTTCTCCTCGATAAGTTTGATTGTTTGCTCAATGGAAGAACAATTGGAAGAAAACGAAAAGCCTCTCTTTGAATTTAATAATATGTCAAAAGTTTGACAATGGAAAATAACTGAAAGTATTTATATTAATCCTAGAAAATCTGTACAAAATAATAATAATAATAATAATAATACTAAACAATGTCCATTATGGTAAGAAGTTCAAATGGAATAAAATTCTAGCCAAAATAAAGAAAAATGCGAAAAACATAAAATTTCGAAATTAACTGTCGCTCGAGCGAAGCCCCAACGAAAAGTGAGAGAAAATGGTTCTATTTTCTCGCTCGAGCGAGGTACTAGCAAAGAGCGAGCGAAATTCTGGCACGTTGTCAACTTCGTTCTGAACTTGAATCAAGTTCATCCACTTGGAGTCGGCTCCCGAGCTCAACACCAAACTTGTTCCATTTTGCTCCAAGACCGATGTTTCTTCAATTGTTGATTGACCTTATTCGCCCTCGATCGAGTCATCAGACCAGCTCCGACTATCAATGGATCTCTGTTCGGACTTGAATTCTCGACCTTTGGATCCTTGATCATATCAGACTCTAAGTTGATATTGAATTAAAATTTGATTTCAATTAAATAGTCCCGCTTATAATTTGGAATTAGAATTGGAATCTATTCAGTTTTTAATTAAAGCTTGATTTTAATTAAACGACATCCTCCTAAGATTGTGGAATTAGAGTTAGTCTCTAATTTGATATTTAATTAAATTTTAATTTTAATTAAATTAATTGACTAATTAATTATTTAACTCTCTAAATTAGTTTAGACAACCTTAACCGCTAGAAACTTGAAAAATATTTATACATACAATATTAGATGTTATATATGAATACAATTATATGATGAATGTTTTATTGATGAATGATTATGGACTTGACCACGTAGAGTGTTGAATGGTTAGTTTTATTATTGATTTGTTAGCTTGATTATTTTTGTTTTACGAGTCTGTGACCTCTTATTTATTTTGGACCTGGAAGTCCGTTATTATTATTATTATTATGGCATCGCGTGTCAAATTCTTTTAGCCCTAATGTCAACTAGTATAGAATATATGTTGCAACTGTACCAATTGAAGATACAAGAAGAGAAAGAAACCACAGAGATGGAGCATTTTATGGTTCAATATTATTCCCCTAGAAACTGACCAACTAGTCTTCCTTATGACTTGAGAAGACTAGATAGTAAAAGTCTATAATCATCCACACTCTTATATGTTTATTTATTTGCGTGCTAGATGAATGATAAGATACGTATAATTATTATGATGAGATCTATGCATGATAAATCTGCCGTTAAAATATTAAGTCTAATTTATATTTGCCTTCCATCATTATAGTGAAAAATTAGGGGAGTGTATTCAATTAAAACTTTTGAAAACTTTGATGGACTTTTTTTAAGTGATGATTTTTGTAAATTTCGTGAATCTTTTATAGATTTGTGTGTAATTAGTGGAAGTCTTTCGTAGACTTCTATGGATTTCATTTGAAATTTATTTATAGACTTTTGTGGAATTCAAAAGACTTTTGAAAACTTTCATTTGAAGTAGAATTCACATGGATCTGGTGTAAAATAAAAATTTAAGATCTTAATTATATATGATTCAATATTATTAGTATAGTATACTTTTAAAAATCAATATAGTTAAATATAATTATAAATTTTTCATATAAAATTGTGTAATTTAATAAAAAAATAGATATTTTTCACAAAAAAAAATTAATGAACAAAGAAAAAAAGTTACAAGAATCCAATTTAATTTTTTCATAGAAAGTAGAGATAAATAATAAGAAAGATAAATGGAATATAATCAATAGAAACAAATAAATTTTAATCATACATGTCCATGGAATGTTACAGGAAAGAAAGATTGAAATAAAAAATATTTCTTTTTTGTGAAAATCTCCCAAAATCTCATGATTAATGAGAGATAAATTTTAAAATTTTATATTAGTACTTTTTGCTTAGAAGTTAGTACACCAGAGACTTTTATAAAAATCTCTAAAAGTCATTAAAATCTGAATACCCCAAAACTTATAAAGACTTTTAAAATATTTTAATTGAATACACCGTAACTTTTAAAGACTTTTAAAAAATCTCAATTTAATACCCCTAAACTTTTTAAATCCTAAAAAGTTATTAAAAGTCTCAATTGACCTTAGAGTTTTCAATCGATCTCAATTTTTTAAGTATACTCAAAGTTGGTCTATTATGGATATATTTGACACAATGAAATATTAGATATTTTCGAATGATAGGTTAGACATAACTAAAATTTATCTTTTATTGAATACACTCAAGGAGATAAATTTTAGAGGGATGATAAACTAACATATAAGATATGTGAAGATAAAGAGTTGTCAGTTTAATGATTTAGGAGTTATATGAAGATATAATTGATAATAGTATCTATTAAAATATTTTATTAAGACTTGCTGAGTATACATAAGGTCTTAATATAACAAATTGGATCCCATCCCACTAAAAGTTAAGTATGAATTCCATAAATTTATGCGGAAATGTCATAAATTTAAGTTAAATAGTAGGACTATAATTAATTTAATTAAAGACCATTTTAAATTAATTGATGCATTTTATATATTGTTCTTTTACTTTTCTTCATTTATGTTTATTGAATCATGTGATCATATTATTTGAGAAGCATAATGGATGTCAAGCCAAATTTTCTTGATTCGCATCACAATCTAAGAATTGTTCTCAAGCATGAAAAATCTAGTTATATCATTGAGTAGTCCTTTCCATAGACATGTTGATGACTCGACTAAAGAAGAGGTGGTTGTTATAATGAACACAATGATGACGACAATAGTGCAACATATGTGATTCTTTCAACTATGTCACCTAAGTTACAAAAGCAATGTCAGAGCATAGATGTTAACATATGGTTTTTATCTCAAAAATTTGTATGATAAATATTCACACGTGGAAGGATATGAGACTTTCATGCCACTATAACACTGCAAAATGATAAAGGATCTTCAATCAGTGGTTATGTACTGAAAAATGTTTGGCTATGTTGAGAAGTTATCTCGATTGAGTTCAGTCATGGACCATGAACAATGTGTTGACTTGGTTCTAAAATCTTTGCCAAAGAGTTAGTCCTAGCTAATTATGAATTTCGATATGAATAAACTCGAGTATACATTCCTTGAGTTGCTGAACATGCTTAATACTGTTAAGCATAACATTAAAGCTAGTAATTGGTAAGCCTTAGCCATTGATTCCTCTAAGAGCATTAAGAAGAAGTCTAAGGGAGGCTTTGAAAATGCATCTAAGATGGGTAAGACAGTCAAAGCAAATAAAGACATTATCCAGTTTGATGACCCTTGATATCATTATGTAACGAAAGTTTATTGGAAGAGAAATTGCTAGGCTCATGTCTATTTCATTGGCTTTTAGATTATTTGATGCCGGATATGGATATTATATTTATATAAATGTGCAGAAGCTAAATAGAAGTAGATCATTACAAAAGGAAGAAGTTGACCTGAACGTTAAAAATAAGCAAAAGTTGTTGCATTGCCTATAGGAACACACTTTTTGTCATTGCTTTTAGGCTAGTATTAGAATTCGAGAAATGTTATTTTGTTCATACCATTACCAAGAACATTATTTAAATTTCATGTTTTGATATGAATTATTTTAATTTTAAGGACAATTTGTTCCCTTTTTATTTTGATAAGATCTTAATGATTATGGTAAATTAAAAATGATATTTATATTTTAAATGCTTGGTATTCTATAAAGAATATAGAAATTAAAAGACATAAAAGTGTAGCCTAAATATTACCTATATTTGGCATTATAAGTTTGATCTCATAAATGAAAAACTCATTTCTAAATTATATAAAAGTGGATATTTGGGATAAAATGATTTTGAATCATTAGACAAATGCGAATCATGTATGTTAGGCAAGATGACCAAATTCTCTTTTACTTGAAAATGATAAATAGCCGCACAATTACAAGGCCTAATATATAATGATGCATGTAGACCCCATGTCAATTAATGCTAGATGAGATTTCTCTTATTTCATCAATTTACTAATAAAATTTAAGCATAAAACTCTTGATAGATTCAAGAGATTCAGGTTAGAAATAGAGAAACAATTAAGTAAAGGTGTTCTCACACTAAGATCTAATCGAGGTAGACAATATTTTAAAGGTGAATTTTAGATTATTTAAAAGAAAATAAAATTCTCTTGTAGTGGACTCCACCATATACATAGCACCATAATGGTGTATCTGAACGGAGGAATAGCATACTATAAGTTAAGGTGGGGTCAATGATGAGCCATGCAAACCTCTGAAAATTGTTTTTCGTTCATGCACTGATTATCACATGCTACACACTAAATTGTGTCCCATCTAAGTCAGAGAAATAGTTCATTCTAGGAGAGGATAATGGGAACAAAATAGATCTTGAAGGAGTTCAAGAATCCATAGATATAATTGACCAAGTAGATGAACTTGACCCCGACCCACACCAGTTGAGGGACATACTCTTGATTATGAAGTAGAGACTTCTAAGGACATGTCAGCTTTGTATAATCTTGTAGTGTCATTCAGCATCCTCGAAGGTACAAATCAATGATTACTAATAATGCATTACTAGTCAAAAGTAATAGACCTACTAATTATACAAATGTAAAGCTTACTCTTGACTCAAATAGATAGTAGGAGGTCATAGAATTCGAAATGAACTCAATGTATATAAACAATGTTTGGACTTGGTCAACCCAACTGATGAGATAAAACTTTTAGACTGTAAATAAGTTTACAAGAAAGAGGTCAATATAAATTGAAATATCCATACATATAAAGCAAGGTAGTATCAAAATGTTATACACAAAACAAGGAGTTGACTTTGATGACATATTTTCATCTGTGGCCATGCTAAAGTACATAAAAAAATTTGCTTGCAATAGCTGTATACCATGATTATGAGTTATGACGCATTCTTTAATAAGAACTTGCAAGAGAAAGTATACATGACATTACTCGAACGACGTCTCTTTGTTTCAATCATTGAAATTATGGTTGTTAAATAATTTTCTATGAAGATATAGGATAAACCACTTGATTTATAGAGATAGATTCAGAAGATTGCTTAACTCATCCCAATATACATTGATAAAATCTTTAAAAATTTTACATTGAGAAGATAAAGTGAGAGTTCGTAAATACTCTAATCCTAACTTCTAGTCAGACTAGAATGATAGTAAATCTCAATCAAGATATCGGTTTCTTCTTAAACATTGTGTTAGAAAAGGTTCTAAACACGAAACAACATTTGATTCAATTACAAACGCCTCATTAACCATTACTTTAAAAACAACAAAGGTTGTAATCTAGATCAAGAACATCATTAATAAACTTGGAGTAGTTTCTAACATTGTTGATCCCATACCTCTATATAGTGATAACAATGGAGACATTGCACAAGCAAAGAAAGTAAGGTGTCATCAATGATCCAAACATTTGTTGAGGCGATATCATCTCATCAAAGAGTTATACAAATAACTGATATAAAGAGAGAATGAATTCCCACAAATTATTATATTGCGGATCCAATGACAAAGAGTTGACATAGCACAAACATGATTGTCATGTAGACTTCTGTGATAGTAGATATATAAGTGATTGGATCTAGTGTAAATAGGAGTTTTTAGATGTTATGATGTAGGTCCAATCGATTTTAGACATAAACACCTAATATATAATTGATGTATTCTATTTATGACAGACCAATCATTTAATTAAATTTATATTTTGGTAAATTTCGTATATTCAAATATTGGTAACCTATTAATTACAAAGAGTTATGATAGTGAGATATAAATTACAAATGACTGAATCTTAAATCATCCATGATAGTATGTAATAATGAGATCGGATATCATTATTACGGATAGATCATCATATGTGGCATTTCTTACTTGTAAAGTAAATAGCTGATCTCAAAAGCTAAAAGCGTGGTGACACTTAAATGAGGACGTAGATGTTTTGTTAAGAGAACAAAATATTAGAGACCAAGTGAAAATATTCCACTTGGATAACTATCTAAATATTAGTGATTTAGAAGCGCGGTTCCCACTAAGGATTCATGGTCAATAGTTCCTAATCTCTAACACTCGGTAGTAGAATTAGTCTTTCGATTTGAGATCATCAAAATGCCTTATATAGGATAGCATGCTTTGCTAATATTGGATGTTATTCTACCAAGAGTCGATAATATGATATTGTTCGGGTATATCAATAATCATATAAAGGTGTTGAATAATCAACAAAGAATTCGTCACTTTCAAGTACTAAGAGATTATGATCTACATTTCATTCAAATAAGTTGATAACGAAATCTTTGATAAAGGTGTACTCATAAGTCCAAAAAAGTTCTCGACTCATATTGACTTAATAGTGGATGCAAGATATGATCAATAATCGAGATTGACACACTCCATATCTCGTAATTGATAGTTATTGACGAATGAATTTTATGGTAAATGAACAAGTTTAGTTTTGTCATACATGTGACTTTTCCCGTGACTTGTGTTATCCTGACATATTGTAAGATGTGAATTTGGGAGGACTCACAATTAATCTAGTTGAATTAATGATGAATTAAAATGATGTTTTAATTTATCTTAATTTGATTTGATCAAAATAATAATAATTTATGTTACTAGACATCGCGGTCAAGAACCAAATGGCCACCCAAAAAAAAAAAAGAATTAGGAGAATAAAAATACTAATTAATTAATTGACAAATGTTGAACAATTAATTAATTGAGCTACTTATTAATGGTTCAAATTAATTAATTGATCATGTTTAATTAATCTAAATAATTAAACATTGGACCGAATTAAGTTTAAGTGTTGGGCCAACCCTATTCAGACTTCTATTAATATGCTATTTGGGTTTGAGAAATAAAATAACATAATTATTATATTGCTAGCACAAGAATAGAGAAACTCTAATTCTTTCATTCTTGTTTTCCGTGTGGATTTTCATTGGAGAGGTTGGAGAATTGGACAGTTTTGAACTGTAGATTGTGATTATTCGTGTTTAAGACAAGCAGAGGAGTTTGCAACAAAGCTATAATTCCTATAATAGTTTCTATCTAAATATAAAGCAAATCCATGATGAGAATTGAAATTATTTTTATTTTTCATTGTGCATGATTGAATAAATTTCCAATAGTACAATGTAATTGAAGTGTAGGAAAAATCTTTAAATATCGTAAAATATGAATGTAAAACATGCCACGTAATTTAGAATAATTTTCTTGCTAAAAATGCAAATATCCACCTTTTGAAGTTGTGTAGTTTATCATAAAAAAATTATTTGACCTATCAGCTCCTTGAAAGTTCCAAGTTTGGAACAGTAAGTCCTTAACTCATTCATTTGCATCAACTCATTTATTTAGATTTCAAAGCATTTTTCTATCATATGTAAAAATATTCTCTCATAAATTTGTCATCGTCAAGAGAACTCAATTAGATCTCAAACGTAATCAGACTTTTCCAGAAACCTGAATAATATACCTCCTGGCGTAATTTTAAAAAGGAATAGAAAATTGGTAAATTTAGGATGAATATTGTTGGGAAAATAATGCGGATTGAGATAATATATATGACACGAATGAAGTGTATGATCGCAAACAAATAGCAAGATAAAAGGTAAAAAAATTAATTGACAAAAAAATGAAGTATTTTATTCAATTGATGAATATAGAGAACAAATCTCGGTTGGGACACATATGGAATGCACAAGTTGTATCCAAAACTCACCGCTCGTCAGGTTTGGATTCCATGTTAGAAATCATCAAAACATCTCCATCACTTAAATAGTTTTTTGACTATGTTATTCTCGTCTAAAGTATTTTATTGTTTTTCATAATATGTAATCAAATAACCTTTGTTCAGTAATTTGTCAAAATTCCTCTTAATGTGTCATTTCTTCTTGCAATAATAAAAAACCTTATTACTGAAATTTAACATCGACTTATCCCTTCTCCGATCATGATAAACAACAAGGCCTTCTCCACCTCTGACCCCAAATCTAACCAAATGCTTTATGTTCTCTTTTAAAAATAAAGTGTTATACGCATCTTCAGTGGTGAGAGTATTATGACTATATAATATCGTGTCTCTAAATAAAATAAACGAAGTGGGCAGTGAACACAAAAGGATTAAAGCCAGATCTTCTTTATCATACTTTATCTCTAAAGTCTCCAAATCAGCGACGATCTCCTTGAACACAATCAGATTATTTTTCAAATATCCGCTTTCTACCATCCGATTAGAATACAACATCTACTTTAAATGCAATTTGCTTGTCAAAATTTTAGTCATGCACAATTGCTCCAACTTCAACCACAATACAGCAGCCATTTTATCCTCCAAAATGTTTTGAAGAATATTGATAGAGAGATGAAGATAATTCCGTAAGAGTATCTTCCGATCCTTCCATTGTTTTTCATTTGTCGTCTTAGTTATAGGCATTTTCTCAAATCTCAACAATGCATCATCCAAACTATCTATGTGAGTACAATCACATCTTCACTTGCTACAACAAGAATCTTGTATTGTGCAATCCAAGAGTGAATATCATACTTCATGGTTAACTTCAATAACAAAATTTCGAACAAATCATAACCAATAGCTTTGATATCACTTATTGAAAATATAAAACAGATAGAAGTAACATAGATGATATGATATGACGTATATGATCACAAACAAATAACAATGTAAAAGATAAATAATTAATTGGTATATGAGCAAAATATTTTATTCAATTGACGAATATGAAGAAAACAAATACAATAATTGTGCCTATACAATTATTCTATATTTTAGTAATACAAAAATTTTTTAAGCGAATACCACCAGTGTGGCTTATTCTGTATCATAAAAAGCGAGAATACAAATAAAAGAGAGGGGCATATCTGTGACCTCCAGCCAATGTAAAGTGCAACAAATGTCTCAAAATGAATTGCAAGTAACAGTAAATGAAACATGACCAAAAACAAGTGTAGATTGCTCAAGGGTACTTCCAAGGGTAAATCTTCGGGTGGTAGTACATAGACATCGATCGGGTCATGCATTTGGTCTGAAATATTTCTGAGTCATAGTAGTTTGCATAATCAGGCTCACTCATTGGAGAGGTACGAGAAGGGGCCCATCTAGGTGAAAACACTGTCTCGGGATGGTGCACTGAATGTCGAGCAAAAAGCAGGTGTCTCTGATCTCATAGTGCTAGTTGCAAGCTCTTTTGATCTCATGGTACTTTGTGTTGCAACATCTGAAGCATGTGAAAGCGACTCGCTGATTGTAGGACGTCATACTCTGAATTTTGTATGCAGTCTCCAAGCCCCATGCCATTCATGTCTCTCTGTATATGTCCCTTTAGCTTATCCTGTTTAGGAGCCATGATGGAAGGACTAGGTGAAAGTATATGTGTAGAAGCCTTACTCACAGAAGTCCTTCACCAAAGAGCTTGAAAACCAAGTCCTCAATGGCAAATCTCATTGTAGATCTAATCTTCATGTCATGGTTCTTATTAAAATGATCAATCAACATATGTTTGACACCGTGCTTTGAGTTAATCTCGACCAAAAGCCCCTGTACGATATTGGTACGAAGAACTGTCCCTGTATTTAGTCTCCGTGGTGACTAAATAATACAATCTTCAGTAATACAAAATTGTGAAAATAGTCTAGTATTTATAGGGCAACATGCCAAATCCCAGAAATGCCACAAACATGAAAATAAGAGAAAAAATAATGTGGAATAAATGAAACAATATTTTTTTCAATAAAAAACGCGTGGAATAGATCAAATAATAATTTTTCCAATAAAAGCACATGAAATAAAGGGAAAAAAATTCCAACCTAATTTGGGTCAAAAAATTCAAAACAATATTTTTTCTATAAAACAACGTGTGAAATAAAGGAAATAATATTTTTACAATAAAAACGCATGTAATACAGGAAATAATATTTTCCCAAAAAAAAAACCTAATTTGGGTAAAAAAAAAAATCCAACAGTCTTCATATTGATACAAATTCTGATACAGTGAACTAAGCTTCAAAATTTCTCTACCTAAAAAAATATATTTGATTGCAACAAAAAATTCGAACTCTTCAATAAGAATCAAACTTTCTCCAACAAAAAAAAAAATAATTATCCTCTTTCATGGTATCCAATACTAATACACGAACCCAAACACTAGGTTTCTCAAAATTCATACAGAATTAGAAATTATCAACAATGTCGAAGCACACACTGTAACAGAATCAATTCCTAATGCCTCTGTAAAAATCCTTGGCTAGTCTCAACACCTTCAAAATGCTAAAAACATGTGTAACCAAGTCAACATTCACGTACCTATCTCCAATGAGTCTATCTCTAGCAGTTGAATATGATGGAATCGCAGATAATGGTGGCAAAGTGAATTACATATATCTTCTAGAATTGGCTAAGTAGTATTCTTCAATATGAACCCTAAACCAAATCCCAAAAGTATAGTACCAAAACAAATATCCACCACAATATTAAATTTGTGCTAACTTTTCTTTACAATTCTGCCCAAATATGCAAGATGTATAGTTAGGACCTCTTCCGTCCTTCTAATACAACACAAACACTCTTTCGAACCTTCAAGACTCCACCTCCTTCAGAGAACGTGTACCCTTTCGAATCAAGACGACTCCATGAAATGAGATTCTTCAAGTCTGGTATATGTCAAACATTATCAAGTGTTCTGCATGTTCCACCAATCAGCTTCAATCTGACTTTACCAATATCAGCAATCTTATCTGAGTATTTCAGCAGCTTAAACTCACAAACAACATACATCCTAATCCATCGAGTCATGTAATCTCTAATCTTTGCAAATATGCTGGAGTAATAAAAATAAAATTAAAGTCTACTGTTATTAGATAAAATAGTAATTGTACTTCATTTAGTCAATAAATTCGAAAATTCAAATAAATGCATTTGTACTCAAAACTACATATGAGTGAAATCACTAAAACTAATACATCTCTTACCCATCAAGCATACTTTAATATTCAAAATAACATCGTAGTTTACAGTGTTAAAAATTAGAAACTAACATTTACTTCATTTTTTGACCGATTTTAACCTTCAATAGGATATAGAGGAAAAATGGATGAATACTTAATTATCTTGATTAAACCATATATGTTTTGCATATCAAAATAATCATGTTATGTCATCTCATACTGTAGAAATTCCGATTTCATCTTCTACCATATTACAAAACTTCGCTCTAAATTTCTAGTTAAAGAATTAAGAATGTAGAAAGACTATAACTATTTTGCAAAATAAGAATGTTTTTTCTGAGATCAAGAAATACATTTTAGATGGAAGTTGATTCTATATGTATCATGTTCTATTACATTTTTTGAAATGCTATTATTGATGTTATTATTAAAAATCATACCTCGATTGCAATTTTTTTTTGAATGCTATTATAAAGTGCTTTAAAAACTTTAAAATAGCATTCTATTATCGTCATGATTTTAATATTTATAGCATTTTTTTCGTGCAATCTTTTTTATTTCAATATCTTTTTTTCCCATTATATTTTTCATTTTAATAACATTCTTTAATTGCCAAGGTTACATTTTCAATAACATTCTTTTTTCATCATTTTTTATATTTATTTCACTTATTGAATGTAATGCATACATTTTCAATAGCATGTTTTGTTTGTATTAAATAACATTCGTGATATGATTTTATTTTAGGAAATTCATCAATTGTCAAATGTAAATATTTTATATCATTATTTTTTGGACTTCAAATATGAACAACAATAACCAAGTCAATAATAAATTTCAAAATATGCATAAGTAGTCTTGTAGAAATACACCAATGTAATTGTTTAATAGAGAAATCTAGTTACGTTCCATCTTCACATTAACTAATAATAATAATAATATATGTTTGGAAAGGCAATAAACAAAACTAAATTAGAATAATCTTCCTCAAAAGAAAATTTCTTGAACTCTTGCGATATGTTTGGAGAATAATATCGATCAAACCAATGATGCATTTAAATCTGAAAATTAACAAAGCCAAATAATTTATTTGATTGTAAAAATAATGTAAAGTCAAAAAGTCAAAAATCTAATTAATGACTAAAGATTAAGCATTAAAAAAATTACCTTGTTGTCAATGCTATTTACTCCATTACAACTTTGTCAAATGGCCATGCAATTATGATACCAACACATTCTCAATACAAGTTATATTAGTAGGTGGCTTCCATAAAATTAATTCATCAGATTTTATTGTTATATCAATCCAAACTCTCACAATAATAGATCCTAGAGAAATGTGATGTACCAATATTTTTGGATAATTTGAAGATGAACGTCCTTCAAACACCTATTCTCTTGTTGCAATTCAATATAACAGCGTATACTTTTTGAATGTATTAGTGTTTACACTCAATTTTGAAAATTGGGTTATAGTCAACTCTCTTGTATTTATGGAACAATGAGGACCATCATGCCACTTGTCCCATGATTTAAAACCACCTATATCAAATCCTTCCTCCTCAAATAAAGGAGATATTGAATACCATAAGAAATGCAATTTAAATATAAAAAGTCAACTTCTTTCAAGAGGTGGGCAAGTCATAATAAATTTTCATATATGTTTTTGTAGATTTTAGAAACACGGATAGTGGATCTCTTATATGGGATGACCCGACCTGCAAGATATTAAAATAGATTAATGAAATGGTTAACTTCCCTTAACTCCCATCAACTTCAATAACATTGTATAACTCCCGTCACTTTGTCTTACAATTATGATGGGTAACTTACCCACCATCTATTACGGATCAATAGGCAGTTGACTATTTTGTGAGAGTAGTGTAATGTATGATATCTTTCTTTATTGAACCGCTGGTTGTGCTCTCACATCCATCATCTTGGAGAAGGAGAATTTTATGTCTCTACTACATTGAGAACTGCATCATATCATTTTTCTTTTTAGCAACATGTTGCATGATTATATCCAAATCTAGTGCTGTTCAGCATTAACCTTTCCACCATTCTTGATGACCTTTGATTTATTCTTCTTTAGGCGTTTCCTTCTATTGAAATTGTAGGACTTTCATTCCTATTTATTCTTAGATTTTTATTACTATTTGAACCACTTCCACTCATTTTCTTTGGCTTGTGTGTTGATTCATGTATGTGTTACTCTCTTGGTTTTGGTATGGATTTGCATAGGCGCCAAACTACTAACTTAAAAAAATGGATTATATTTCTTAAACTCCACGGTGTAATTTTTTTTTTAACTTCTCTAAAGGTTTTCCTCTAGACTTTATTGTATTCGAATCGCCTCATTTCTCAATATGGAATAATTTATTTATATGAGATTGATAAGAATATTTTTATCATTTTTGTAATTTGACATTATCCATTATTTTATTGGAAATTGTCATTAAGTTATCATTTCCAAATCTCATCAATATTCATATTTTTTTGACATTTTGCTTAAGAACACTATGTTATCACGTAAAGACATGGTACACTAACATAGTTGTAGATTTGTCATAATCCGCACTGAGATAATTCTTATTCATGCCTATTCGGTGCCCCTAATCATGTTTTTGATCAAGTGTTAAGTTTTACACATTTCTTTGTTTCGTAAGCCTTGGAGATCGAGGCATTCCTTGTTTAGATAGGCCTCGACAATTGAGGCATAAATATATTCATTTCATGACAGGCGAACACGTGAAACCTTTCTTTGCTGATGATATGGCATCCAGGTGGACTGTAATAATTTTTGGATGTAACAGTGATCATATATGATACTAAACTGAAGTTCAATGATCTAATTGAGACAAATTAAATGTTGGTGACCTGATTGAAATTACGCTTAAAGTCACTGCTACTGCTAGAGATGAAATCTACCCATTAATGATTGATGTTTGCTCATTAAGTGGAATCCTTACTCGTTAAGATCTATGGTATGACCACTTCTACCCTTGTTTCTTATCCATATATCCCTTATTGCATATTAGGATAGTCTAGTTAGCTACTTTTAGTAGCACTCATCTTAAAGCATCTCCGATGAAACTATGGATTATAATAAAATGTGTCATATCATCCCAAAATACTTAATTGTTAAGGAAAAGTGAGGATGTCTAATACATATTCCATAGACATCAATCATTAGTTTTTTGAATTATCTTCATTGGAAGATGTGTATATACAATTTTTGTAATTTACTTTCACTCTTTCGTAACCCACAATAAGTACAATCTATATCCACATTGGAAATGCTCCTCTCCATTTTCCATTCTACTTTTACATGTACAACAATCCATGTTGTTGCATTAGAGATGCTCTTATGTATTTATGCATGAAACTAGCCAACGCTACCTATGCCTAGGATTTGGCAAGGATGAATTTACAATTGCCAATAATGTATATGTAGCAGGAGTTCGATATGTACACATGAAAACCAAGTTACAAACAAGTCTTGTCATGAAAGTCGGTCTGTATTTGAAAAATAAAAAGAAAAAAGAAAACTTTTGCGTAGAACAAATAAAGTCTTTAGTATCGAGCCATGCCGACGTCAAAGGGAGGGCTCTTGGAACAAAGAGCATCCCAATGCATGCCTCTTGAAATCTTTACCTCATTGTACACTTTTCTCTATTTTCGACTATAACATTCTAATGTATTATTGTAAGTATGTACTATTGGAATATTCAAAAAGGTAGATTGAAGAGTAGTCACTATTAAAGAAAAAGGTTAAATTTTAAGAGTCGATCATTTTTCATATTGCATATCAAACTTTTCATTCTCGGTGACATGTCTATTATCTTTTAAATGGCAATTGTTTGAAGAAGGTTAATGAGCAGAAATTATGATTGTAGCTAGATTTGACCAAGCTGGCACAACACTTTTACATTTGTAAATTATTAGCATATAGTAACATAAACTATTTTCAAACTAAAGTATTAGTTAAGACAGTGTTATACCTCGCCATCGGGGGTCCACATGAAGCCTACGTGGCTTTCGACACAAGACTGGCTAAGGCTCCTCTTCAAAGTGGCAAAGTCAAACACCAAATCTCTCTCACCAAAGCAAGTATGATTCAGGGGTTCAATCTAAGGTTTGTTCATGACTTAGCTCCTTCGAAGATATTCTATTGATAAAATCTTATTCGAATTATTAATATAACCCTATAATGAGTAATATGTCAAAATCTTGTTAGCATAGGTCGCAGGATGGCTGTCCCCATTTTAAGAGCATTAAATGTGCTATAGCTAGTGAAATCAAATTGATGCCGAAGATAGAATGCTTTGGTTAAGGAGATGAAGTCACATACCTCTTCATCCAATAGATACCATTTCATATGTCACAATATAAATGCCTCCTCCTTATATCATTTGAAAGGTATGCAACAATACACATTGAAAACTAGACTTGTTATTTCTTTATACATTATCATCCTATGTCATTCGAGCTAGATATTTAATTTTGGATTTATGTGTTCTCAATCGTTCCTTATTATGCAATCTCATTCATATATGTTGTCGGTGCCCGAGCATTTTTGTCTCGCGTTATAAAGCTTTCACCTTGCCCAAATCGAAAAACCTCGTTGATTAGTAATCCATCCAAGCGTGTTGAAATTAGCTTGTGTGGACGTGAGTACGCTTGATATTTGTTGTCTATGTGTGCATACAAAAATTGAGGTCAACAAATTGGTGCTGTCTATGAAAAACGCCACTGTAACCATGAACATCCTCTTGGAAAAAGCTTGTCGAAAAGTTGTACATCCTCCTTGAAAAAGAATTTGTTCTTGAATAAAGAACAAGTGGAAGCCCTAGACAAGGAGTTAAAATTTGTGACATTTATTCATTGGGGAAATGAGTTTAGGCCACGATGTTCCATCTAGAAAGGTGAGCGAAAATCCTAAATACGGAATTCTCTGGAGAGTAGCCCAATGGTCAAGTAGAGAGCGTAAACAAAACCATCAAGTATACCTTGAAAAAGAAAATCGATGCTTCCAAGGGAGTATGGATCGACGAGCTACCATAAGTACCATGGGCTATTCAGACCACAAGCCAAACCGCTATTGGAAAAACCCCTTTTTTCTATGGCTTATGGTGTTGAGGCTATGAGCCCATTGGAAGTTGGATTGCCTTCTTTTCGCCGGTTGCACTTCAATAAAAAATCCAATGACAAATTGAAAAGGTGTGACCTCGACTTCCTTAATGAAATGAAGAATGAATGTCAAATGAAGTTGGTCACAAATCAAAGGAAGATGATCCATTACTACAATGTGAAAGTAAAGAGAAGGTCTCTTCAAATAAATGATCAAGTGCTTTGAAAAGTCTTTCTCTCATCAAAAGAGTCGGAAGTAGATTTATTGGGTCCCAATTGAGAAGGCACATATCGCATCAATGAAGAACAGTGACGTAGAACTTCAGAACAGAAGCCCTGGGTGGGAAGACACAACCTCATCCATGGAACATAGAGCACCTCTAAATATATTACCAATAAACTAGTTGTATAGCTGGAAGATTTTTCCCGGCACATTTAAATATTTTTGATGATTCAATAAGTACTTTTCATTCAGAAGGCTTTATAGTAACATGCCTACCATGAGAAAGCTGAGTATCATGGTAGAAGCCCCTATATGAATGTTCACCATGTAGGGAAGCGTGGGTACCTCGGAGAAGTGAGTCGAATCCTAAAAGGAAATATCTCATTAATTCTCCAAAACTTACATCACATGCCTCCCATGATGAGTTGAACATCATAGGAGAAGCCCCTACATTGATAAACCATCCACTAGGTAGAGAAGCGTGGGCGTTTCCAAAAAAAGGGTCGGATCCCAAAAGGTACTACCTCTTAATTCTTTGAAGTGTACAACACACATGTCCCATGATGAAACTGAACATCATGGGAAAAGCCCTTACATGATGACCATACACCATGTAGAGAAGTTCCTCAAAATGGTAATTAATGCTAGCCATGAAGTTTTAGATGTCACACCAAGTTCTTAAAGGAGTATTAAAATTATGGCATTTTACCTTAGACAAATTTGAAAGTTCTATTATGTTATCACGTGATCATGATTGCAATGTTTTATGAGATTATAGGAGGCGGTATAACCGAAGCAGCAATACTTTGTAAAAAGGCAAAAAGTTAAAATAATATGGAAAAATTTATTTCATTAATAAAGACCAATATACAAAAGAGGGCCTCAACCATTATGTGAAGAGAAATTTAAAGTCCTATATTATGTCGGAGTGGCTAGGAGTTCGACGACATAATAGTAAGCACCTCAGCAACAGGAGCTTCTTAGTTCGAAGCTTGTCCTCAAGAGCTTCCTCCTGGTCGACTTCTACACTATGTACCTCTTCCATTAAGTCATTAGCTGGGGTCTGAGATATTTCTTCTAAGACCTTTGCCTTCAGTTCGGCAGCATCCTATTCTAGACAGAGTTGACCATTCTCTCTACTACCTTGACATAGGCAAACATCTATCAGTAGGCGTCGATACTCTTCTGTCAGGTGAAAGTTGGCAATGTAGTCCTTTATCCCCTATCACCTACTTTGAGAACATCAACCTTGGTTTTCTCTACCACATTCACATAGTAGGGCAGTGAGTCTTCAAAAACCTAGCATGGTGCTTAAGGCCGATGTTCTACAAATTGGCCTTTTCTAGAACCTCAACAGCAAGCTTTCGATGATTATCAGAAATTTCCACTTCATTTGTCAAAGAAGCCACATCACACTATCACTCATAGAGCTTCTTCTTCAAAAACTCAATTTTGGCTAAAGGAGAATTCAACTTGGCCGCTTCGTCAACATGTCCAGCGCTCTCTTGCTTGGCCTCTTCTTCAACTTTTGCTGATTTTTCAACTAACTTCGTGTTATGCATCCGAATGTCCTTCAACACCTCCTGACATTTATGGGTGACCCCAAAAGCTCTGGTACTTTGGCTTACTACGATTGTCTTGAGATCTACGGCATCATAGGTAATATATAATTTTGACATCAGTCAGTCAAAAATTTGTAAAAATTAGCAGTTGTTGCCTAGACTTCTGATGGCAGCATGTCAACATTGCAGGGACAATCTTCTCATCTTATCTCGCTATAAACCTTCTTGATTTTCTAGGGATCCTCACCACTGATGTATTCTCCATTAACTTGAAGGTCTGCTTCACCTCCATCGTAGCATCTTCATTGGCCTCTCCAACCCTTTGAGCCTTTGTACCAGAAAAATATGATTACATCAACTTGGCAACAGAGTTGGCGGAATGAGAAACTTAATTTTCTTCTTAAGCTCCTCCCTAATTTTCCCTTTGTCTTAGCCGTTCTCCTTGGGTACCTCCTCGCCACTCCTCTTAGCATAGTCCTTGTTGAGGTGCTCTAATTTCTCCCTGACATGCTTGGTTGTACCAGAGAAGGGCTTTAGAGCCCTAGAATTGATAGTGGAAGTGGCCTCAAAACGGAAGTTATGTTAGGGGTTGCGTACTTCTTCTTGGCAAAATTTTCAGCAAAGACAACATAACTATTTTAGTTGAATCAATAAAAGACAAGGCAGAAATTAAGAAGTTCGACATTTACCCTTAGAAGCCATCAATCCAAAGCCCTAGAAAAATGTTTTTATTTGATGAGGAGGTCGAAGTGGCGTGACCTCTGAGGACATCTATATATGTCCCTGATGACATCCCACTCAACCTGGGCCAATTCAAATTGATATCTTGAAATTGCAAAGCAAACAATATTAAATACAATTACAGTTATTACAGGAAAATAACAAGTTTGAAAAAAGCAATTCACGAGCTTTAGAATACTGGGTTGGTACAGTGACAATGGGACTTTTTCCTCAACGATCTGCCATCTACCCTTTGCCCAAAACCAGGACTCATTCCACCCTTGATGAAGGAAGGTAAACCCATTACAAAAAGAGTCTCCAAGGGGTCATTTAATACCACCCATTTGACTCTTCCTTTTCATGTATACAAATTGTTTAGAAGACATGCAAAAGCATGTCCTCGCTAAGCAATATCTCCTTTCAGATAAAGTAAGCCCCTACCAATTGCCTTAAATAGGTATTCATTAACAACCGCACATTTCGGCCTTAGCTAATAGGCACATTCGTGGCTTTGGGTACTAGGAGTTCTATTGAATCTGAGATCCTATATTTTTCTCTAGTTTCGACTAACTTTTTAGAGGCCACAACAGATGCAATTTCTGTGACCCTCCACCCTGCCTTATAATCAATAGGCTCTTCACTTATGGCCTATGAACAACCTATTCGACCCACCAAGTGAAACTTATTCCCTCCAAAGCTTATCCTAGATTTAGGGGTCACTACCTTATAATGCTTCCTCCTACCATTAGCACTCGAACCAAAACCATTGAAATGATAAATATTTGAATGAGAGATTAATAAAAAGTGGTCGAGGAGTATGGGAATTACCTAATTGAAGAGAAAGAGGAAGCTCTAAGAATGTGAGATCGTTGAAGAACAGAAATGGCTGGAGTATTTTCGAATTTGGAGAGATTCAAGGGTTTTTGCCAAAGTAAAAACCATTAAAATGATAAGTTTTGCCTTTTATTGGCAACACCAGTGAATATGAGTCACTGGATCTGGATCCACTTAATCAATGACATCCATTTCATACAAAATTCAAATTGTTAAATTCTAATGGGCCTTAGCATCAATGTTTGAGATTAATGCGTGTGTTGTACGCAAACACGTCCTCACAACGGCCTTAAAACTCGAATGTACTACCGTCATTGTACATTAAATGTAACTGATGGTACGTGTATTGAAAGTTGAACCGTCCAGTTGTCTTTTCTTGGTAATATACAAAATATCAAATCATTGACACAATTATCAACCCCACTTTCAATTCATACAACGAGCTTCAGCAGTCTAGACTTTGCTACTTCAGCTCATTAATCAAATTTCAGCTACTTTCAAATCAAACAAATGAGCTTCAACAGTCGTTTATTTACTCTGACTCCGCTTCCGTATCAACTAAACAAAAAGCTTCTACCACGATATTTCACGCAGCAGAAGCATTTAGACATTCCATCTTCTGAAACCAACACTTTTGATGTTATTTGGCGTACAATAATTTCAGCACTTTGCTTATAGCCTCTCAATCAAATTTCAACAAGTTCCAATTCAAACAACAAGTTTCCGTAGTTTAGCACTTTGCTACTTCAGCTCATCAATCAAATTTCACCTTCTTTCAAATCAAACAATAAGCTTCAGCAGTTCATGAGAACAGGACAGCATATGAGAATTAGGTTACTATTTCAAATTCCAACTATGATATCATTATTTATTCTTGAATTTGGGGGAATATTGTGTTGTGTCAAAACCTAATCATCACACGAAAACATTCCCTCCCACAAAGACACATTGCACAAGAAACAAGTCCATACATAATATGAATAATCATACTTGAACTTGAGAGGCTATTGTTACGCTTCACCATCGAGACTCAACATGAAGCTTATGTAGCATCCCACGTGGAGTGGCATCCCACACAAGGCTAGACGAAGCTCATCTTTGAAGTGGCAAAGCTCGAAAACCAAAGCCCTCTTGTCGAGCATGTATGGTTTGCAGGTTCAATTCGAGGCTTGTTTATGACCCATCTCCTTCAAAGATCTCCTGTTAATAAAACCTTATTCGAATGATTAATGTGACCCCTGTCATGAGCAATATGTCAAAATCTTGTCAGCATTGATCGTAGAAGGGTTGCCCCGTTTTAAGAGCATTAAAAGCGCCATAGACTAGTAAGGTCAGATTGATGCCCAAGATAGGATGCTTTGATTAAGGAGATGAAGTCATGTGCTCCTCATCCAATGGATACCATTTCATATGTAACACTATAAATATCTCATCCTTGTGTCATTTGAAGGATACACATTGAAAACTAGACTACATATTTCTTTATGCTTTATCATCCTACGTCATTCGAGCGAGATACTTAAATTTGTATTTATGTGTTCTCGATTGTTTCTTATTATACAATCCCATTCATATATGCTGTCGATGCCCAAACATTTGTCTCGCGTTATAAAGCTTCTCTTCTTTGCAAACCGAAACACTTCGTTGACTAGTACTCCGTCCAAACATGTTGGAATTAACTTGCGTGGATGGCAGTTCACTCGGTATCTGTTGTCCACATGCGCATACGGAAATCGAGGTCAACATATAGAACTAGACATTTTAATCAAAATTAATCGAAGTTAAATGAACTAGGCGGTTTGATTCAATTCCAATTAAAATTGGTTCGACTTTGTATTTTAGAATTAAGATCTAAATGGTTCAATAGTGTGCTTGGTTCTAGCTTCAAAATTAAGTTTTTATTATTTTTCGATTAATGTTAGTAATCAACATTTTTTCACACCTGAAACAAAAGGCTCGTAGTTGTATATTTAGAATTCTCAATGACAATCTGTAAAATCCAATTCTGAATTTAGAAACAGCGCGGGCAACGAAAGAGTTGCAATGGTGAAATGCGATTTCAATTGGACCATCGAAATTTAGAAGAATAATGTTATTTAACCTATTATTTAGCATTGGTCAATTTGGATTGTACATCCAGTAGTGTGTCTTCTGTGTATCTCTATCTTGTTCATAGAGAACAGCTAATTCTTGTAAACAAATCAGATCTACTTTCCCACCACCATAGATCTTACCCACTCAATTCTCACATTCTTAGCTACTCAAAATCCAGATGCTTGACCATGCATAGCTTCTCTGATTTGGTGAATACGTACAGTTCAATACATTTTTCAGATCCGAATAGGCCCACCTTCTCCTCATCCTAATGGGTTCTTCACAGTCAATACAAATACCCTCAGAAGATGAACAACAAGAAGATGAAGATGAAGCCGAACACAATAGCGAAAACGACAGAAGACAAATGTTGGGTGATGATAATCTAGTCAAGAAAGTTTTAGAACAAGAGCCCGAAATGTTGCCGTGCCACGCTTCGGCTTCTCCACTTTCACCGCAGCTGTCCACTTATGGAACGCCGCGAATGGGCCCATCGATCAAGGTATGGGACCCTTACAATGTCCTGGCTCCTCCTCCGCCTTTGCCGCCACCGCCGCAGTTCTCTAGGAGCTTCTCCTCCTCCTCGGATGCGGTGGAGGACGACCGGACGGTGACTGAGGTGTATTTAATCAGTCATGGGGAATGGCACATGAATTTGAGGCCGGATTTGATCGCGGGTCTCTGCTCTGAGGCGGCATTAACTCCCAATGGAAAGCGTCAGGCCAGGGCTTTAGCAGTGTTCTTGAAATCGCAAGGGATTCAGTTCAATTCTGTTTATACTTCGCCCTTGGATCGGGCGCGCGCCACTGCTCTCTCTGTTTGCCAGGTACTCGTTTTGCCTTTTATAATCTGATTTAGAAAGGTTTACAAATAGTTGATTCATTAATAACTAAAATTTGAAATATAATTCAGCAACTTCGATAAGTAATGCTTAATCTTTTGTCTGGGTGAATGCATTATAAATGGATTGAAGTATCCTGGTGAAAAAGGAAGGATTCGTGTAGCCCATTTCAAATTTATTTGGAATATGATGTAATATAAATAATGAACTAGAAAGCCTTGGACTTTACATTTACATTTTATTGGAATAATTTTTTCTGTTGTATAAAAGTGCCCTTGTTTATGCTTCTCTTTATCTTGATCTACACTCTTTTCTATATCCTGAAGCTAGTGAATCTAGATCATGTTTGTGAAAATATGGAACTTGTTTATACTTTATATAATAATGATGGACAGAAGAATGCCAATGCCCTTCAAAATTATGTATAATTCTGCCTCATTGTTATTTCTACATTTTCTTTGGGAAACCCTGTGGTGAACATCATTTCTGGAAGTTGAACCTTTTACATCATTATTTCTCATGATGTTGATTTTAAAAAAAAAAAGGTGTTAAAAAATAGCGATCTTTGATCTTTCACTGGTTTGAAATTTAAGGAAAAAGTCAAATACGAATAATACGACTCTAATGTAGTATTCATAACACTTCAAACATATTATTTTCAAAATCCTTCACAAATCTGGGATAGATAAATCATTTGGCCTTGTTCTAGATGATTAAGTAAACTTATTTTTAGCTTTATAGGGAAAGATATATGAACTTTTATGTATTGATAGTATAAAATAATAGGATTGGGAGCTCGCTGCTGACCTAGAGTTAGCTTGTTGCTAAATTACCAATTTCGTGAAATCAGTGAACTATGGACCATGAATAGTTTTTTGTTACTTATGAGTGGTATCTTTGGTTACCAATTTATCTAAACAATTTGCTCAGTTTTTCCCAACTAGATTGTTGATTTAGCAATTTCTAGATGTATCACCTGATAAATGAAAAGTTGTCGTTAGCCAGGCTGACTTTCTTTTTAGCTTTTATCCTTAATTAAGTATAGGGTGTGTTAAATTATGATGATGCTCGGACTCTTTGAAATTATGGGACATGTATCGAATCCTTCAAGTTTCAACCGGACACTTCGCCGTTTTTGCTTCCCCAGCACCCCCCCCCCCCCCG
>NC_036243.1:8073683-8095280 GCF_002742605.1 Olea europaea var. sylvestris | reverse complement strand
CCCCAACCCCCCCCCCCCCCCCCCCACGCTCTCTATAAACCTAACGCTGCTTCCGAGAAGATGTAGAAAGGCGATGATGCTAGTTTTCCCCTCCTTCTTTCTTCTTTCTTTCCCTTTTCTTCTTTTTTTCCCCTTTCTTTCCCTCTTTGTATTTTGTCGTTTAGGGTTTTGTTTGTATAAAATAAAAATGGGTTCCATATAGTGCTAATTAATGTTCCACTAAGTTCAAATTGCAATCAAGCCCCTCATTTTCTATTTTATATAACATTTAGTAGTTAACTTCCCATAATTGAAAATTAAACACCAAAATTTTATTTTATTCGTCTTAACCCTCTATTCAATACTTATTTTCTTCTTTGTGAATAATTGTTTGACATCTTATGTTAGTAAAAAAATTGAAGCTTGAAAGACGTACCCGTGTCCAAAATTTGGATTCTTTTTAGCCATGTCTCCATATCTTACATTTTAGAAAATAAAATATTCGACATTTAGATACGTACCAGTACCCGATATCCGTACCCAAGTCTGAACATCATAGTATGAGATCAGTTGCTCTTTGATAATTGTTAATTTTGAATAACATATCTGAACTAGTAAGAAATGAAAATATCATAATTTATATCTTTTTCTTATGAGATTTCTACAAAATCATTTAGCGTCTGCTTTTACGAGATGTCTTGTGCTCTTACACTTTCACGGGATGGTATGGCACGTTCAAGATGTTACACACGTACATGCATGCATAGAAACACTTCCATCTATCAAATGTGACCTAGCACTTTTTCCCAGAGCGAAAAAAAAAAATAAAAAATAAAAAATAAAAAATTTATCATCATCAATCTTTTGGGTTCTGCTAATCACATTCTTCTTACAATCTTTGCCCAAGGGTAAGCTGATGTTGATATTTCCTTCTGCATATATAAGAATGGTGGGGGATAGTTATTTCCTGTTGTGGAAAAACTGTGTCAAAAATTCTTACCGATAAGTAGATAAATTAACAAATGTGTTGCATACTAGAAGACAGCATGCTCAGAAGAAGTATTTGTTCTACAAGGTGTGCTCAAGTAGTTGCTCCTCCCTTCTTTGATTATCTGTGAGGACATTTGTTATCACGTGCTTCGTGATACCAGTTTTAAGCTTGTTATATCGCTCTGAGTTTTTGACAAAGCATAAAATGACATTAGGCATCTATAATTTTTTTTTTTTTCCTTGGGATCTATGGATGTTGCGAACCTTTAAGGAGTGACACTCTTTACCATAATCAAACTTGTATTGAAATAACTATTAAAACATTGTTTGCGCATGGTACTAAGTCTACATATATATTCTATTGGGCATAGTCCCAAAGCAGGATTGCTTAGTCATTAACATTACTTCATCCAATTGTGTTTGGTTTCCCCTTTTTGTTTTCACTATTTCAGTTTTTGTTTGATAAATCCATTTGGAAAATGAGTAAGGTGAATGGTTTGATTCGTGGTAGTTTTAGAACATAAAGTATAGGTTAAAAAATCATTAACTAGAGGTCCTTAGATCAAACTTGGCAGGAGTTAAATTTTTCCGAGGAACGGATACAATCTTCAGATGCATTGGTGGAGATGAGTCAGGGACAATGGGAAGGATGCCACCGAACCGAAATTTTAACCCCTGAAACAATGAGCTTCATGGAGAGATTCCAGCCTGATTTTTCTGCTCCGTCTGGAGAATCACTGAGGCAGGTGGAATTCCGGATGGTTCAGTTCCTAAATGGTACAGTTTTGGCAATGCCTGAAAAATATAGATCCATTTTCTCCCCGCCAGAACAGAGTGAGAACCCGATATCTCAAAACCACAGTTCTCATGCTCCTGCAAATTTAATTCCTGACCAAGATGGGCCATCTCTCCCTCCACACCATTGGGATTTGCTTCACAGAAATCGACAAGGGCTTTTAATGAAGAAATCCGTTAAGAGCAGGCTTCAGATCGTGACTACTACTGGGGACAATGAGGCTGATGACGAGATGACTCCTCGAGTACCCATTAATGAGGGGTTGATTCGTGACATAAATGTCAGGAGCACCCCTTCTTCCACATCTTCGTGTGTTGGTTTTTTCACCCATTCGGTCCCTATCAAGTGCCTCCTGACCGGCATCCTTGGCTGCAGTCCAGCAATGTCACATAAGATTTGCATAGAAGATTCATCAGTCACAGTTCTACAACACACGTGGAAACTCGGTTGGCAAATCAAGAGATCAAATGATACTTCACATCTCAGGCTTCTGTAATGATATTATAAGATTCTTTTCTGTAGAAACTGAGGAGAACGTGCAGTCACTTATCCGGGGTGTAAGATTTAACATCACATGTACATGTGGTTGTGTTTTTGTTACTTGTAACCTTATTTATATTTATTTCCAGTTGAAAGATAGTGATGCTGGAGTCGGGATTGTGGTCCTGAGTGATTCTTTTGATATGTAGCATTCACATTCACATGGTGATTCTTATTATATAATTCCCAATTTGAAAGGATAATAAGGTGATGCCGAGTTTTTTTTCTGAAGCAGCCTTTGGCCTTGCACTTATTTTTGGGTACGAGAAGCACAAAAGTACAATGAGCTCAATTTATTACTCAACTAATTTATACAAACGTAGAATCGCCAGCCAGGGTTGTGTTTAATGCCCTCACACAGTCAGTACTTCCCCAACTTTATTCATAAGGTAGCAAGG
Source organism: Olea europaea var. sylvestris (assembly GCF_002742605.1). Classification (NCBI taxonomy): domain Eukaryota; kingdom Viridiplantae; phylum Streptophyta; class Magnoliopsida; order Lamiales; family Oleaceae; genus Olea; species Olea europaea. The sequence goes on along the minus strand of NC_036243.1, from coordinate 8,092,577 downwards.
CTATTTATGGGTCACAACTTGCTGATTCGGTTAACTACTATATGGAAAATTGACCGTTAAGAGCATTTTGAAGAAGAAGTAAGAACACCTTATGTATTATAGCAAGCATCTTTAAATTTACGGAATCGAAATTTTTATGCACTCCAACAATTTTCTCTATTTTGATTCTTCATTTTGCTTGTCTCAAAATAATATATTGATTTCTCCTCATATTTTATTTAGCATAAATTTAAATCTGTTAATCACAAATCAATTTTTTAAGAAGTATGGTATTGAAATCTATGACTTATTAAGAGCTTGATTGGATATATTTTATGCCAATTAAAATCATTTTTTTGACCGTTATTTCACTATTTCAGACGTCATTTTTGAATTATTCTCTAACATGTAGGATGCACTTTATCTCTAACAATCAAAAAATCAATTCTCAAAATCCCTACCAAACAAGTACTAAATGCAGTTATTCTACATGAAGCCCGTGTTTGATCCCCATTCTTTGGTAAAAATACATTTTTAACAGTGTTTTGACATCATTTCAACCACACATTTTTCAATAAAATAATATTACACACAAATCTAAAACATTTTCTTATTTTTTAACCACACATTTCACATCAATACACTATTCAAAAATTCATTCTATCCCCAAAATGGGGGCTCAAACAAAGGCTAAGAATATAGAGTGAGTTTGACTCTCTAAATTTAAAGAGTCAAGTCCTTTTTCTATTTTAAAAGTTAAAATAGAAAGTTTGTTGAAACTTATTTTTAAGTTTTTTAAAATAAAGAGTATTTTATATTTAAAGATTCTTTCGGAGATACTCTAAAACTAATTGATAAATAATCGTTTTAAACAAATCATACAAAGAAATACGTGTAAAAACAAAACAAGTACAAACCTAATTAAAAAATAACATCATTGGTCTCCAATTCTCAATAATAATTGCCCTTGTTTGAGTACCAATTTTTAAAAAATTTATTTTTCCAAAACTCATATTCAATCACACATTCTTCAATAAAATAATTTTACACGTAAATCGAAAAAAATTCTTACTTTCTAATAACACATTTTCCAAAAAGTCACTATTCAAAAATACATTTTCTCTTCAAAATGAAGCTCAAACAAGGTAACATATGAGTATGACTAATTAAAATAAAGTACACGATTAAGTAAATGGAATACAAAAGAGGGATCGTTTGGACTGCACCACTAAAGCTATTGATGTCTGTTAGTGAAAGATTCGATCATTAAAAGCATCTTCAAGAGATAATTAATTTATAAAGAGCATCTTACATATTAATATTATAAATAGCATCTTTAAATTTGAAGAGTCAAAATTTTTATATACTCCAATAAGCTCTCTCTTTTTTTATATTTCACTTAACATAATTGTTTATATATCAATTTGCCAATCAATTTTATGTGGCTTGAATAATTCAAAAACTAGAGCATTAAAATATGAAATTTATTAAATGCAATTATTATATATTAAGAATAAAGAGCGAGTTTTGCTCTATAAATTTGGAGTAAACACTCTATATTAAAAAAGTTAAAAATAGAAATTAAAGAGTATTTTATATTTAGAGAGTCTCTTGAATATGTTTGAAGTAGGAAGTCATTACATTAAATTGGTTATTTTGACAATTTTTTCATGTCGTCCTATATAATCTTTTTAGTCCATACTCATATAATGACATAATAGTATGTTCAACTAAAAGTTGTAATTTTAACAGAAGATTTGTCGATCTCAAATTCAAAATAATCTCGTTGTCAGCAGATTTATTGCCGCCCATATATACCTGTCCACTTGGACACCGTTAGTGAGATAATAAAAATTCAATAAATTTATTTGTACATCCGGGGTTGATACGCGTGGGAAAGACAAATATACCTGCTTTAACACATGTCACCTAACTATTGGTTTAGTGTAGTCATCATTGTGAGATTGTTTCCTTAATAACGGAATGTTATTTTTCCATATCTCCTATGATTTTGCGATTGATGTTAAGGGATTGATATGGTTTTTATGAAATAAATCCCAGTAGAACTATGCTCGAATTTCCAAAACTGTAATAAACCACAAGGCTTTGCCCAGTAGACCCTTTTCTACTGAACTGAAGGTAGTCACTTGTATTTGGTCCCATGGAAGGTTCACTTAAAGGTGTTCATCCCCATGCAAGGACTTTGGAAGCTACATGGTGACAGTGTGATAAGCGATTTTTTACTTAATTTAGGGTGTATTTAATTGTAAGCATAGATTTTCATGAAAAGAAAATAAATTCTAGACAATTCAATTGATTAGAATTTATTTACATGAAAATTGTTAATTAAACGTGTTTAATTGATTTAGTTTTCAACCTAAAAAATATTATGCTTGTTCATTTTTTATTGATGGGCAGATGAGAGAGTGAATTTCTTGAAAAATAAAATCCTACTCCTACTACAGAAAATATTTTTATTGATTTTGAGGAAAATATGATCACGTGACAAAAAGTAGAAAAATATTTTTCATGAAAAAAATGTCAATCAAACAACACAAAAGTAAGAATTTGGATTGAAAAATATTGACAATCAGACGCACACTTAGTGTAATTATGTTAGTCATAGATAAAACTCGGAGTTGTATATATTTGGCGAGAAAAATATGTTTTTGAACTTAATTGGATTTGTTCCAGAGTGTAAAGACTAACCAAGTTGCAAAGGATCAATAAGAAGAATTAAGAGACAATCGAAAGAAACTCACAAGTTTCGAGATTAAAATTCAATTTTTTGTAAGCTTGAAGATTAAATTACGCTCTTTTAGAACTTATGATAGATGAATTTCAAATTATTATGGAGCTTTGATGACCAATATGGAAGCCTTTGAAAGTTGCGGCATCAGAATTGAAAGTTAAAACAAGGACCAAAATCAGCCAAAAATTTTATTTAGGGAACAATTTGTAACTTTCTGAAAAATTTGGTGTCGACCGCCTTCAACCTGGAACACAATCTGGTGTGGTCCATGTTCACCGTGGTTCAAGGCTGCTTGGCCGATCCCTTTACTTTTTAATGTCGTTTTCTTTCATTTTTCTTTTCTTGATTCGTTTTGACCACTTTCAAATCACAACTCTCAAAATTCTTTTTCCCATATAAGTGCCTGTTTGATCCACTTTAAAATTTTAAATTATTTGTTATAATGTCTTTCTCCACCATACATTCACACAATAAAATATTTTACACACAAACCAATAATTTTTTATTTTTATTTTTTAATCACATATTCTTCAAAAAATACTATTTAAAACTTTTTAATTTTCCAAATAATAAATGACAAATAGGGCCAAATAATCTGTTTAAGTTAGAAAAGGGGAGTTACACTATATATATATATATATATATATATATATATATATATATTGTATTAACTACGTAAATTATTACGAATTGATTGTTTTTTTGTGATATACAATGAATGTTGATCTTATTGCGACCACAAAATTGTACGATCTTTAGGTTATCGATCTAATTGTTTGAAGATGAATGGTTGTGGCTCGAATCTTGGGTTTCAAGGGTATTAAATTTTGATCTGTAGTGAACTTGACTTACTTGACCTAAAAATTGAGTTGGACTTTTGAACTTGGATTTGAATTTCGGGGCTTGAATTTGAATTTGCTTTGGTTTTGATCTCTTGGACTTGACTTGAACTTGATATATAAAAAAAAAAAAAAAAAAAAAAAACACTTTGATCATCTTGAAATTTTTCGAACTTGAACTTCAGATATTTCTTCTCTTCTTACAAACTTTGAATTTTATCCTAGATTTATTTCTTCTATACAATCTCTATAAATCAATATATAGAAACAATATCTTTGTTCAATCTAGTTATAGTGATGGACTCAATTATAGGTTCAGTAAAAGAGGGGACACATGTCAATATATGATCGAACAGAAAAAGTAAAATAAAAACCAACTCCCAATCACTGCCTACCACACCACTCTATCACCTCCATCATTGTTACTAACCCTGGCCAAGTATCATTATTTCATCTTTGTTTTCTAAGTCCTTGCTCATCATGTAGAAACATACAAAATTCTACTTTTAGCCTTGTCCAAGTTGTAGTCAAATCAAACCTTGCTCATCAAATGTGCGTGAAACAACTACCAAGGCATAGCAATGATAAACTAAAATGGAAGCTTGAAGGGCAAAGGAAGGAAATTGTTATGAAAGATAAGAAGAATGGTGTATCCCCCGCTTCATCATCATGAAGGTTAGTTCTTGGAATATAAGGGGCTTGAACCTGCCCCTTAAATAAAATGGGGTTTGAAACTTTATGAAGCAACATGATATTGATGTCATGGGTATTTTGGAATCAAAGTTGGATGTGGTGAAATTAAACTGGATTATGCCAAACAAATTAGGAAATTATTTGCAATGCAATAATTTTCATACTCATCAAAATGGAAGGATTATGATTTGTGGAATCCAATGAAAGTTGAACTTGAAGTATTGGAGACGACGCCTCAAGTCATCCATTGCTTCGCTACTTGTAAGGTAACATTACTTACCTTTCTTGTTAATTTTGTTTATACTTATCATACTATTGTGAGTCGTAAGCCTTGTAAAGAATTTCGATTGATTTGTAAACTAAATTTGTAGTAAAAATGACAACACACAATGAAAACAGAAAAATAACACAAGAACACCGAATTGTTGACCCAGTTCAGCCATGAATAGGTCTAATCTAGGGGGGTTAGGGACAGCCCGTTCCACTTATGGCACAATCTACCTTTCAAGAGAGCAATAGTACATCAAGAACCACTCAAATCTTACAGTTTCAGTCACCGATCTAAAGATCTCGTGAAACACACAACCACGAAATCAACCAATCGTTTAGGAGTTTTACAGTACAAGATCATCCACTCTCTCAGGCCTGATCATTAACCCAAAATATAAACTCCATAACCAGATCGCAAAAACTATACACTAAGAGAAAAAATTTACAGACTCAAAGAAACTCAAGAGTAAGCAGAGAGAGAAACGCCAAAGAGAGAGAAGAAGAAATCTGAAATCTGCCCCAAAAGTCACGAGACTTTTGGGTGTATTTGGACGGTCACATCCCAGGGATGATCTCAGCCGTTGATTTAATCCAATGGTCCAAAACGAGTCTCAACTAGCACAATCCAAGTGAGTATCAAGTATCGAATAGTTGAGTGCCAATTAGGCAGAATTTTCCAAGCAAGCCGAAACCTCAATTGACAAAAGTAGAACTCATTTTAGAGTGTTTTGAGAAACACCATTTTTCACATTCTTCACCTTGATTCTCAATAACACTCGCTCTCTGGTTGTTGAAAGTGCCATGGAACAACTGTCCATCATCATTGCCCTAGTACCTGCAAAAGAAAATTAACCTGTGTCAATATGTAGTAAGTTTAAACATGTTTTAAACTTATAGGTAAAAGTTTGGTTCCCATATCCGAAGGATTTTTATCAGTATGAACTTTAATCAATTTAACTTTACCTTGAGATATTTTTTCTCTTATAAAGTGATACTTCACCTCGATGTGTTTCGATCTTTCATGATAGACAGGATTTTTACTAAGTAGCAAAGCACTCTGACTATCAGTTTATAATATAGGAGTATCGTTTATAAAGTTCAATTCCTTTAAAATCCCCATTAACCAAGTACATTCTTTCACAACTTCAGTTATGGCTACATACTCAGCTTCAGTGCTGGACAATGGTTGCAATTGTGATTTCCAAGTTATGCAATTTTCCCCAAGGGTAAAGAAATAAGTTGTAGTAGATTTTCTACTATCTTTGTCACCAGCAAAATCAGTATCAACATACCCTTTTAAAGTTAAATTTTCAGATCTTTTCTCATACACTAATCCTAGATTTAATGTACCAGCAATATACCTAAGTAACCATTTCATCCCAGCCCAATGAGGCTTGTCAGGATTGGACATAAATCTGCTTAGAAAACTGATTGCATGGTCTAGTTGTTATCATGGAAAACATTACAGAGCCTATGGCATTTGCATAGGGTATATATTCCATTTTCTTCATCTCTTCTTCAGATTTAGGGGAGTGAGTCTTAGATAGGTTCATGTGGGCAGCTAGGGGTACATTAACTGTGTTACTATCTTTCATACTAAATTTGGTCACAACTTTATTTAAGTATACTTCTTGTGTAATGGTTAATTTGTTTTCAGATCTGATTCTTTTTATAACCATCCCTAGAATTTTTCTAGCATATCCTAGGTCGTTCATATCAAATTCAGATTTTAAAAGATTCTTTAATCTAGAAATTTGAGACTTATCAGGACTGGCCAAAAGCATATCATCTACGTAAAGTAGTAAGTAAATTTCCCCCCACTTTTCATATTGTTATAATATAAGCAAGCATCAAATTCACTTCTTTTAAACCCAATCTTTAACACATATGCATCAAACCTTTTATACCATTGTCTAGGGCTCTGTTTCAGCCCATACAGTGATTTTTCTAGTTTACAAACACATTCAGATTTGTTTTAACTTCAAAACCTTGAGGCTGACTTATGAAGATATCCTCTTCCAATTCCCCATGCAAGAATGCAGTTTTCACATCAAGTTGCTCAAGTTCCTAATTATATTGAGCAACCATGGCCAATATCAACCTTATGGTTTTATATTTAATTACAGGTGAGAATATCTCATTGTAATCAACTCCCACTATCTGAATATACCCCTTTGCCACTAGTCTAGCCTTAAACCTAATAGGATCAGATGGGTCATTACCCTTTTTAAGCTTGTAAACCCATTTACACTGCACTATCCTATGATCCTTAGGTTTTTTAACAAGCTTCCAAGTTTTATTTTCATTCAGGGATTGCATTTCCTCTTTCGTGGCCTGTAACCAATTTTCAGAATTTTTCCCATGAATAGCTTCTTCATAAGAGGTAGGTTCAGCTTGTTCTATTTTTTTTCTAGAGACTAAGGCAAAGTCTGTCATATTTAATAGTTCATATCTAGGATTGGGTCTAGGTTGTCTTCTTACCCTATCCCTAGTTAATTGATAGTCTTAAACCTTAGTTTGTTCAACAATATGATCAGGTTCTCCAGATTCAGCCCCATTTTGGGGTTCATTAGGCTCTACAGGTTCAGTAACTTGTTCAACCTGATGATGTACAACTTCATTTTCATCATCCAGGTTGAGATGGGTTAAATTTAGTTAACGTCACCTCACTCTAAACAGTATGGTTGTTTACAGAATCATTTGTTCCTTTAGAACTTTGTTTTAGGCATGGCATTTCTGATTCATTAAAGATTACATCTCTACTATTAATAATCTTAATGCCTGGAACACCCAAAACCCACAACCTGTAGCCTTTAACACCCTTTGGATATCCTAGCATCACACATTTGATGGCTCTAGGTTCCAACTTTCCTTCGGATTGATGTGCATATGCTGCACATCCAAAAACCCTTATATGAGTTAAGTTTGGGGTTTTTCCTGTCCACAATTCTTGTGGGGTGTTAAACCCTATACTACTACAAGGGGACCTATTAATCAAGTAAGCTGCTGTACAAGCAGCTTCAGCCTAAAACCCTTTAGCCAAACCAGAGCTAATAAACATGCATCTTACTTTATTCATTATAGTCCTGTTCATTCTCTCAACTACTCCATTTTACTGAGGTGTGTATTTTACAGTCCTATGCCTTAATATTCCTTTCTGTTTACAAAAATTATCAAATTCTATATTGCAAAACTCCAGCCCATTATCAGTTCTTAGGGTTTTCAATTTCTTCTCTAATTGATTTTCAAAAATGTTCAGCCATGTTCTGAACTTTTGGAAGGTTTCATATTTAGCCTTTAAGGGATAAATCCAAACCTTCATAGAGTAGTCATCTACAAGTGATAAAAAGTATTTACTTCCACCAAAAGTGGAGTGTTTTTCTGGACCTCAAAGGTCAGCATGCATATAATCCAAGGGCCTATTGGTTCTGTATGAGCTAGATTCAAAACTAACCTTGTGAGACTTACCCAACACACAAGTCTCACAAAAGTTTACCGGCTCAATGTCATCTTTTCCAAGTAATTTTTGATTACTTAAAGATTTTAGCCCTTTATCTCCAATGTGTCCCATTCTATTGTGCCAAAGACTAGATTTGTTTTCATTAACAGTTAAAGCATTTGAATCAAGTGATATAACTGTTTCTCCCTCTAGATAATATAACCTATTCCTTTTAGGTCCTTTCATCACAACTAAAGAGCCCTTCATAATTTTCAGGTTTTTATTATCAGATTTGAAGGTATATCCCTCATCTTCAAGTATCCCTAGTGAAATAAGGTTCCTTTTCAGATTTGGGACATATCTCACATTTTTTAAAGTTCTGACAATGCCATCAAACATTTTTTATGGCAATGTCACCTGTGCCAATCACAGTTTTGGAATTAATATCACCTATATACACCTTTCCTGGTTCTATTTCTTAATAGTTATAAAACCATATTTTTTCAGGACACATATGAAAGGTACATCCAGTATCTAGAATCCAGTCACTTATAGAGTTTTCAGTTGACACATTTAATACATGCAGGCTATCCAATTCTGACACTATGGCTGTATTATTCTAATCATTTAATTTCCTTTTCCAATCAAAGCAGTCCCTCTTAAAGTGTCCCAACTTCCCACAGTTATAACACTTCTTATTACTTCTATCTTTAGATTTATATCTGCTTTTAGATCTCCCCTTCATTTTCTTGTTTTGGAAATTAAATTCCTTATCTTCAGTTCTTCCCCTTACAAATAGGCCCTCTTCTCTATGGTTGGTTCTGTTTTCTCTCCTAACTTTTAACTCTCTTAACCTTAAAGCATCTATTACAATTGATTGTGTAAGAGTGTCCCTAACATATTTTATGGCATTCTTAACATCTTTGTAAGATTCAGACAGTGAATTTAAAAGAATAACAGCCAAGTCCTCATCTTAAAGTTTTTTATCATTGTATGCTAAACTCTTAACTATAAAACTGAAGTCACTCAAATTGACTTCCAAATCCTTTCCGGGGTCCATTTTAAAACTAAATAGTTTTTCTAACAGATATATCTTGTTAGGTAGAGTTTTGGTTAGGAACAAACCATCCAAAGCAGTCCACAAAGTTCTTGCAGTTTTAGAATCATCAACTTGTCTAACCACATTATCAGATAAATGCAGGATTATAGAACTATAGGCAATCTCATTCATTTCTTCAATTTCGTCAGGTTTTGCTTTTAGCTCATCAGAAAAAGTTGCAGGATCATCGAGGGCTTTTGCAACCTTCTGTTGTACCAAAATGGCCCTCATTTTCTGCTTCCATATAGAGTAGTCCCCTTTTCCATCGAATTGGGACAATTGGACCTTCGAACCCATTACAGATTTTGTAAAAGGGTGGGCATTACTCATGGATATAGCAGAAAAGGTTTTTTGAAAAATTTTGTATCAATCAGTTTCAAGAAATCCAAAAAATTCAATAACAACTTTTCAAAGATTGAGTTAAGTACAATAGATATTTGACAGTATTAACAAACAGGTATATGAAAACCGCAGTCAGATATCTCAAAGGTGCAAGGCAGGTTCTATGACTAGATCGCAGGTTGGTCGATAGATAACTAGTATATTATTTCAGTTTACTAAATCAAGAACAACATGCATCATGAAATAAACTATATCATGAATAACCCGTGTCAAACCAGATCTAAGAGAGTAATGGTCAGATCGTACCAGATTACTGCAATGTCTGTTTTTATACATATAAAGCATTCAAAAACCAGCCAGTAAAATCGAACCTCCTTTCTATGTCACCTTCCAAAAAAAGGTTCAAACGAATCAGTAACAGTAATTGCCAAAAAAAAATATCCAAGAAAAAAAAATAACCGAACCACCTTTGTGTAGATCTGAAAATTATCTACACTATTCAAAACCAAAGAAAATAACCCAGCATGGATTCATATAGAGTATACCGAACCCAGAAGCCAGAAGGCTCTGATACCAATTTGTAAAGAATTTCGATTGATTTGTAAACTAAATTTACAGTAAAAACAACAACACACAATGAAAACAGAAAAATAACACAAGAACACCAAATTGTTGACCCAGTTCAGCCGTGAATAGGCCTAATCTGGGGGGCTCAGGGATAGCCCGTTCCACTATGGCACAATCTACCTTCCAAGAGAGTAAGAGTACATCAAGAACCACTCAAATCTTAGAGTTTCAGTCACCAACTAAAGATCTCGTGAAACACACAACCACAAAATCAACCAATCGTTTAGGAGTTTTACAGTACAAGATCAGCCACTCTCTCAGGCCTGATCATTAACCCAAAATATAAACTCCATAACCAGATCGCAGAAACTATACACTAAGAGAAAAAATTTACAGACTCAACGAGACTCGAGAGGAAGCAGAGAGAGAGACGCCAAAGAGAGAGAAGAAGAAATCTAAAATCTGCCCCAAAAGTCACAAGACTTTTGGGTGTATTTGGACGGTCACATCCCAGGGATGATCTCAGCTGTTGATTTAATCCAATGGTCCAAAACGAGTCTCAGCTAGCCAATCCAAGTGAGTATCAAGTATCCAATAGTCGAGTGTCAATTAGGCAGAATTTTCCAAGTAAGCCGAAACCTCAATTAACAAAAGTAGCACTCGTTTTAGAGTGTTTTGAGAAACGCCATTTTTCACAAGCCTCTTTCGAATAACCTCATAAAGTATGGTTTGAATTGCCATTCGCCTTGGTTGATTTTTGGGGATTTCAATAATGTGCTCAAATTTGAGGAGAAAAGCAATGGAGCGGATATTACTCCTTATGAGGTGAAGGACTTTGAAGATTGTTATCTAAATGTTGGTAATCCAATATGAGGTCAATTGGATGTTTCTTCACTTGGAGTAAACTTGATAGGGCCATGGTGAATGAAGCTTGGACACATGGAGGATCTAATAGCTTTGCTAATTTCTTACCTTCGGGTTGCCTATCCGACCTTTCGCCTTGTATTGTCTCTCTTTTTGAAAAGTGGATAAGAAGAAGATCCCATTTCGATTTTTCAACATGTGGACCAATCATGAAGATTTCATAAAGACGTACATTTAGGTTGGAATCAAGTGATAAGAGGAACTAAGCAATTTTCACTTTGTAAGAAATTGCAAATGCTTAACGGTGTGCTCAAGAAGCTTAATGCCAAACATTTCTCACATATCTCTTCAAGGGCGGAGGATGCTTCTAACAAGTTGGAATTGATGCAAGTTGGCTTACACAGTGATCCCTCTAATGCTCATTTACAAAATGTTGTGGCATGATTGAGGAAAGAAGCTAGGTGTCTTCGTGAGGTAGAAAGGAGCTTCTATTATTAACAAGCTAAATGTATCTATTTGCACTAAGTTTTTTCATTCTATGGCCAAGAGGAAACTGAAAAAGAACTTTATACTAGCTGTGATTAAAAGGGATGGCACCTATAGTCACTCTCAAAAGAAAGTTGCACAGGAATTCACGCATTTTTACTGTGATTTTCTGGGAAATGGCAGTTTTGGACAGCAATTTGATGCTGAAATTTTAAGTAGAGGGCCCTTACTACCGAAGAATGAGGCTATGACACTTGTTAAAGATATCTCTAGACAGGAAATTAAGGATGCTTTGTTTAGTATTGGGGATGATAAATTTTCGGGACCGGATGGTTATTCCTCATGCTTCTTCAAAAAGGCTTGGGATATTGTTGGCATTGAATTCATGGAAGCTATTGAAGAATTTTTTGCAGTAAAGTCTCTTCTCAAACAAGCGAATCACATGATTATTGCTTTGATACCGAAGGTTAACCATTCAACATCTGTGGGTGACTATAAACCTATTGCTTGTTGCAATGTATTTTATAAAGTCATCACCAAGATTCTCTCCTCTCTGTTGAAGCCCGTTCTTGGATCAATTGTTGATCAAGCACAAGCCGCATTTGTGGAAGATAGAAGTATGATTGAGAATATTCACTTGGCTCAAGAGCTATTGAGGAAATACAATCGAAAAAGGGTAGCTCCAGGATGCTTTCTTAAAATTGATCTTAAAAAAGCTTATGACTCGGTGATTTTGGACTTTCTTAAGAATGTGCTTGTTGGTTTGGGTTTCCCTACTACATTCATTGATTGGGTGATGGAGTGTGTTACAACGCGTTCTTACTCCATTGCTCTTAATGGTGCTCTCTATGGTTTTTTCAAGGGAAGGAAAGGTCCTCGCCAAGGTGATCCTCTCTCTCCATACTTGTTTGTGCTATGTCCTGCATATTTCTCTAGAATGGTGAAAGGGGCTACCGAAGATAGTGAATTTAATTTACATCCTAAATGTGCACCTTTAAAGATCACACATCTAACATTCGCCGATGACTTGGATGCTTTTTGCTAGAGGAGATGTTATGTCGGTAGATATCTTAATGAATTGTCTTTCAAGATTTGGAGATATGTCGCGTCTCAAGATGAATATTAATAAGTCTTGTTTGTACATTGCGGGAGTGCATGGTAAAGATTTGGAGGACATCCTTGCATTAACTATCATCCCTAAGGGTACCATGCCATTTCGCTACTTGCGCATACCACTATTGGCGAAGAAATTGAAAGTTAGTTCATATGATACTTTAATCAACAATATCTCTACTTAAATTGGTGCATGGTCAGCATTCCTCTATCATATGTGGGGAGAACGAAGCTTGTGAAAACCGTTTGACAAGGAGTGGAATGTTTTTGGCTATCTATCTTCCCTATTCCGGCAACGGTTGCTTCTAAAATTATTAGTTTGAGCCGTAAGTTCCTTTGGGGGTTCAAGAAACCATTGGTGTCTTGGTACCACATTTGCTTGCCAAAGCATGAAGGTGGGCTTTGCTGGAGAAACATTAAAAGCTAGAATGTTGCACTACTTTCCAAAACACTATGGAACATCCACAATAAAAAGGATTCTCTTTGGATAAAATGGATGAATCTAGTCCATCTCCATGGCATCGACATTTGGGAATATATGATGAAGAAAGATGACTCCACACTGCTTAAAAAAGTGCTGGAAATTAGAGAAAACGTCATTTAGCAAGAGGGCACGATCCAAGCAGCTGCTAACAGGTTGTACAGCTGGACATAGGCGGGCAGATTTCGCGCCATGGCTGCTTATGAGTTCTTTAGACCAAAGGGTGTTAAGGCTGGTTGGGTACCTACTGCTTGGAATGGTTCTAAATTCTAATACTCTAAAGCAAGCATTTATCCTTTGGCTGGGAGTGTTGGACAAATTACAAACAAAAGACAGGATACGACACTTGGACTTGGACCGAAGCTGTTCTTTTTGTGGGCAAACCGTAGAGACAGCACATCTTTTCTTCTCTTGTTCGGTCTGCAAAACCATCTGGAAGCAGGTTCGTTGTTGGCTTGCTATAATACGCAACATGTCAACTTTGTTGAGTTCGTTGAGGTGGATGAGAAAAGAAGGTCGAGGAACAGGTTGGCAAAGTAAAGCCAAGCGTATGGCACTTGCCACTATCGTCTACTACATTTGGATGGCTAGGGATAGAAATATTTTTGAAAATCTTAGGCCACTAGTAGGTTCCATTGTAAGAAGGATTAAAACACATGTATACAAACCTGTGTTTATTTTGTATCCGAATGTTTTGATTCAATTTGAATCTTTAGCTGTCTATCATTAGATAATTGTTTGTACATCTTTTTGTTTACCCAGTATGCCCGATGTACATGTATTTTTTATTTGGTTTTGGATTGCTCGAGTATGCTCGCTGTACTTGTAAATAAGTTTTGATCTATTAAATTTTACATTTACCGATAAAAAAAATAAAAAAAAGTAATAATAAACCTTGATAAAAGTTCGAAGTTTTTAATTGTTATCCTATGTTTTTTTATTGATCCAAACTTTTTGCTATTCTTAATGTTAGATATTCAGATACAAAATATGGATTGTGAAAGTGACACTCAAACTATTGCTCTAATTTATAGAATAAATTACACATTAATGTCTACAACTCTTAACCCAAGAGCAATAAGATCCTCTTCTAAAAGTGAAACCTTGTTATTAGAGGTTAATCACAAAAATACAAACTATATTGTTCTTAAAATCTTATCTTAGGATAAAATAACTAGATAGACAATTTAAAACATAGGTCAAGCTGGTCCTCCTAGGAAGAGTGAACCTTCAAATGTTTCTCAAATTATAGAACACCATGATGGTAGAGTAACTCCAATTTTCATCTTCGTGCATCAAAGCTAACTCCATCGAAAGTTTTATCCCAGTATTCAACATCTTCAATTGATACAAAAATATCTTCATTAGAAACTAAACTAAAAGGTGTAGATTTTGGCCCGAATGTTCCTCAATCATTTTTATATAGGAGACGACGAAAAAGATGGATAATCTTTCGAAGAATCTCATAAAACTCTCTCCAACTCAATCTGACACGAAGCAATAAAATATTTGTCGAAACCGTTTGAAACCAAGAAAAAAGTTATGTGAAGATTTCTATTATGCTGAAAATACTAAAGCTTGCAATGTCTTTCTTTAAGACTTTGACAAAGACGAACGAGAATTTATCCAAGAAGAATGTTGCTCTGCTATGAAAAGGCATAAATTTAACTTTTTCTTCTTTGATTGGTTTCTCAACCGAGAAAGATATCAAACTACAATCAATTTTGCAAAACTTCTCAGAACCAGCAAATTTCTTCCATAGATCCCCCTTCAGAAGATATAAAATTGACCGTTTGTAAATAAGAAGTCATTGCTTCCTCCATTAAAATGATTACTAGTCCTGAAGCTAACCATCCTCAAACAAGAAATCAGAACAGTAAAGGTGGCTTAGAGACGTCAAAAATATTCAGCTCCAAAATATATACTAGCATTCTATGTCAAACTAGATGACATGAATAAAAGAACGAACTTCGTCCTTAAGAACAACTCAACCTATATTCAAAACTTTTGAAATTTTCCAAAAAGATTTAGTTAAATTTAACAACTCATCTGTTTTACTTGACCTAATAGGTAAGTACTTCAATAGTCTAGAAAAAACACTCCCTCCAATCTCAATTGAAATGGTGGTGGAATAATGTCTTCTGATCTATCTGACGGCGTTTGGCGTTCCTACTACTCCAATGGGCATGTTTAACCTGAAAAGTGAGGCAGGGCTTTCTCCCCCATTTTACCTCCGGCATGAGAATCAATATACGTATTAGGAGAAAGTAAATTGGAATTCAGAGGTTGAAAAAGTATCCAATCATCCATACCTATGCTGCCCCTAGGGGGTATTTATAGACGTTAGAAGCCGAGTGAGGACCGGTTGGTTGTAGTACCTGTGAGTGTTATGCCCTAAATCCAATCGATTTAGGTTGTAAACGCTTTTAATATGTTTAATGCATTTAATTTTGACGAGATCTATTATTTATTTAAATTAATTTTGTGATAAATTATTAAATAATAGAATCCGAAGATCCAAGTTTAAGTGATTTGTTAATCACAAGGAGTTGTGATTGTGAGATAAAAATTACATATAATTGGATCTCGAATAAACCGAGGTCGTAAGTAATAACGAGATACGGATATCGTTAATACAGTTAGACCATTACGTGTGACATTTCTTACTTGTGAAGTAAGTAGCTTATCTCACGAGTTAAAGTGTGGTGACACTTAAATGAACACGTGGATGTTTTGTTATAGAACAAAATATTGGAGACCCGATAAGAGATTCCACATGGATAACTATCTGAGTGTCAGTGGTTAATCTCTAACGTTTGGTAGTAGAATTGGTCCTATAACTTGAGGTCATCATAGTGCCTTGTATGAGGACAATCATATTTTGACGGTGTTGGATGTTGCTCTACCAATGGCCGCTAATTCGACATCGTTCGGGTATGTCAAGAACCATATGAAGGTTGTAATTGATCAATAGAGGATTCGTCACTCTTAGATAGTAAGAAATTGTGATCTGAATTTCGTTCAATTAGGTCAATAACGAAATCCTTGGCCACGGTATACATATAAGTCGAAAAGGAGTTTTCGACTCATATTGACTTAATAGTAGAATGAAAGATATGATCGATAATCGAAATTGACACACTTTCATATCTCGTAGTTGATCGAATCATATTGACGAAGGGATTATAATTCCATGGTAAACGAACAATTTTGATTTTGTCATACCATGTGACATTTCCCGTTACATGTGTTGCCCTGATCATTGCTAGATGTCAATTTGGGACGGCAAATGTGAATTTGTGATAAATTAAAAGGGTATTTAATTTACCAGTTTTGATTAGATCAAAATAATATTTCACGTCATTAAGCATCGTGGTCGGGAACCTAATGGGTCGCACACAAAAGAGAATTTGAAGATTGCAAATTGCCAATTGATTAATTTAACAATCATTGGATAAATAAATTAGTTGAATTTGTTATTTATATTCACGAATTAATTAATTTGATTAATTAATTCACGGACCGAGTTTAATTAAATGGATTAATTAAACATTGGACCGAACCGGGCCGAGCCCGTTTGGATTTATATAAATACATGGTTAGGGTTTGAGATCCATAAGGTTTTCATTATTCTTGTTGGTACAGGAGGAAAAAATCCTAACAGTTGCAGTCTATTCTCTGTGTGGATTTCATTGGAAGCTGGACAATTGGACAGCTGTGGGAGGCAGATTCAAGTTGCTGGAAAGGAATAACGCGAAGGAGTTTGCAAAATTAAGAAAATGTATATTTCTTATAACAGTTCTTATCTAAATATAAAGTTGAATCCTGAATGGGAATTGAAATTTATTTAATTCCACTATGCATATTTAAGTAAATTCCCAACAGTACCACGTGTCCTACGTTGACCTTCTCATTATCCCCATGTTCTAAGTAAGGGATCTTAACTTCCCGTCCAAAGGTTGTGCCCGTAGTAACCATTATGTAACCTCGTCAATTCATTTGAGATTTTGTGGCTAAGTGTTGAGATGGCCCTATAGACAATTCCATGTCGGTTGGTGGTCTTACGTTGAGGTAGAGTGCCCGGGGGGTCGACAGTCATGCGTACAGGTAGAGCGCCCCCGAGGAGGGGACGACAGTCCTTTGTTGAGGTAGAGCACCCCGGGGGTCAATGATCTCGCATAGAGGTATAGCGTTCTCGGGGGACGATGGTTTCTTGTTAAGATAGAGCACCCAGGGGGGTCGACAGTCTCGCATAGAGATAAAGCACCCAGGGGGCAAGTGGTCTCGTGTGGAGGTAGAATGTCCCGGGAGGTTGACGGCCTCACATTGGCGTGTAGTGATCTACCTCGCTTGCCATCGGAGGTGATTTTTCTATGTTAACTAATATCATCAATGTTATAAATAAGTCAAAAGATGATTGAACTATCAAAAGACTTTAAGAGCAATTTGACAATTGATAAAATCCAACATTTCAGAGTACCTCAAAAGACCTATTTGTGAATCCAAGACCTCCTCGTCGCTATCTCCATAATGAAGAGAAGCCTTATCTTACTCAAATTGTATCCTCGAAAAAGGGTATTTTTGATGGAATATCGACGGGTATACTGAGAATCAAATAATCAATACATTACAAGAAATGTATTGCTGGGTTTACTAGACAATCAAGGATGGTGGGACAATTTTCCCACAGAAAGTAAGCAATTGTCTATTCAAAAAGCAGTTAAAACTAACTTTTGCTATAACCTAACATTTTGTTGAAGAAACCATCAAATTTCAAGAAAAGTCCTATGGATTTCTTTTAATTTTATCTTTTTCAAAACTACAAGATTTTCGATGGTACAAGGATTTTTATTTAAGTGAACTTTTTTTGATAAGAATTGATTGTAACCAACTTTTTTGGAAGGACAAGTTTATAACTGGACTTCCTAAAGCTCTTTCCTAAAAATGTTAGAAATTCTATACGAAATCAATTTCAAGGAAAAATCGCATATGATGATTAATTAATTTCTTCAACGCTGAAGGTCTATCCTTCTGCATTGATCTCAAGCTCAAAGCTAAAATGAAAGTGAACTTCATGTAGGTCAAAAAGCTCTGATCGTTCTGTGCTCAATATGGAATATTTGCAATATGGTCTCCAAACTTTTGAAATTGTCATTTTTCTCCCATTTTCATTCCTTTTTTTTTTTTTCCTTCCAATTTTACATTCAATCATTGAGTTTTACCTAACAAATGAAATATTTACGAGATTAAGCTATAATTCATCAAAAGTACTGTAAAATATTTTAATTTAATGTAATTGTACAAATCTATCAAATACTCCCAAAGTTGAACATTTGTTTTACCTCAAACAAAACTACAACTTATCCCAACAAACAAACCATGTAATACTAATTACCTAATTGGTGACGAATCAATCAAGTGATGTGATCAGATAACCAGTCTTTTATCTTTCATGATTGAAATCGTTGTGTTAAATCTACGTACAACTTCAAAATCACAATACAAAAATCAATTTCTATTTATCTACTGTGAAGTTGATATATGTATGTGAAGAATTAAGTAAAACATCATAAATTCATAATTCATTTCAATTCCTGACCCTCAATAATCAAATATATCATTTCTTCACTTATGAGATATGCACATCCAAGCTTATCTTTTTAACACTTTTTTAAAGGAGTGGTCTAAGATTGAATTTTTATACTAATCATTACACTCTCTAGTTTGAATAGATTTTACTAATTGCTAGTCATTATTTAAATGAAAAAGAATTATCCTTTGTTTTTATTTCTTTAACCTCTAAAACACAACTAAGCTAATAATCACGTGTAAAAGGTCCAATTATCTTAAATAAGTATTTAGGGCTTAATCAATAAATGTAGTGCGCCTTCTATTTCATGTACTTGCTTTTTCAAATTTGCTATACGTATTCTGTTTTATGCACTAATTTGATCCATTTTTTAGTTTTCT
>NC_036243.1:8072623-8073583 GCF_002742605.1 Olea europaea var. sylvestris | reverse complement strand
ATGGTTTAACAATATTAATTTAAGTAATCATACCTTCATAGTAATAAAATAAACCTTGGATACAAAATATTTGCAATTATGTACTCTAAATTAGCTAAACATCGTGTCATAATTTGATTAGACCATAAACTAATTTTCAAATACAGTACATCAAATATTTCACAAAAGAAATATTGTTTCAATTAAACACAATCACGTGAAATTCTAGAAATGTAGAATATAGCCCAAATTTATTGTTCACAGCATTCATTTTAATAACTTGAAATTATGAGGGTCATGTAAATTTTAAAATAATTAAATGTCAAATTAATTATTTTAATTATTAAGATATAAAGTTTTAGAAACTGAAATTAAATTGATTATATTATATGGTAGTATTATTATATGTTATTCTAACATCAAAATATGAATTACATATCTAAATTGAAATTATTATTATTCACAGGAATTACATTTATACCTCTTTTAAAATATCAACTAAGTGCATTATTGATGGTTAGATCTTTTAACCGTTTTTCTAAAATAAAATCATAGGATTCTGATGTAATCGAATCCAACCAGTTCACATGCATGACAAAATACTAGTATGGTTCACAAGAATTTGTCTTACTTCTACCATATAACCATTCACATTAAAAATTAGAGCCAATGCAAAAAGAAAGGTTGGAAGAATGTCATATTAAAATCATTAGACCAATTTAGTATATGAGTTAGATAATTGATTGTGGATGCAAAAAAATTTCATCCCTAATTATAAGTCACTTTGACAATTGCATCAAGGAATTTTTCGGAGATGCAATTAAGAAACTGATAGTACACTAACAAAATTCAAGCCATAAAGAAAGTAGGGAAAAAGAAAATTGTGGCTGAAGAAAATAAAAAAGAAGCACCAAGACTAATGTCCCACAATGGATGCTTCTAACTCATCTAATTAGATCACTTCTTCCCTTTAATTTACAA
>NC_036243.1:8071346-8072523 GCF_002742605.1 Olea europaea var. sylvestris | reverse complement strand
AACTTACTATTTACAATACTCTCCATTGAATGACATATTATATATTTGCCTCATTAAAACTTTGTTTAATAAAAACACAATAGAAGAAAAATATCAAATGAGTCAACATTTTCGTAGAACCTATAAACCAAGAATTCAACGTTGCTGAACTTCAAACCTAAAAATTGATTCAAAACTTGATATGATTCCTTACAAAGAATCAATGTCCGACCAGAGACTGATGACGCTAACAAATCATCACCAAAACAAGGACTTTCTCCAAAACAAGGATATCATTTCTCAGCGTTCTTGTCCTTCGACGCCGCAGTAAAACGGTGTTGGTGAAAGAAGAATCGTCACCTTCTAGATATGGTGCGAACTCTTTTACTTGACTCATCTGTACCTTCTCGATTATGATGTGAAGCACTTTCCACTTCTATGCATTTAATTAATCGTTTACCCTCTCCCTCTTTAAATCATGCTTCTCCTTTCTTTAGGTTATATGGACACTTACCATCATACTCTGATCTACGTACATTTGGTTGTGTTTGTTTTGTGCATCTTCCTCCTCATGAGCGACATAAACTTACTGCTCAATCTGTTAAGTGTGCTTTTCTTGGTTATGCTATCTCTTAAAAGGGTTATGTTTGTTATGATCCTCTTACTCGACGCATCCGTGTCTCTAGGAATGTGGTTTTCCTTGAAAACCAATATTTTTTTTCCGCCTCATGTTGACCTACCATCTACGTCTTTATTTAGCCTGCCTACCTTCTCTGATTCCCCTCCTCCTATGGTGCAATTTAAATCGGGACTTGTATATGAACGAAGTAATCGTGAATCTGGTGGCATTCCTTTTGTGCCCCCTTCCGATCTCACTGCGGCACCTGATCCTACTATAGCTCATCCTTGTCTTCGTCGGTCTACGCGTCCTTCTCGACCGCCTAATCAGTATGGTTTTTCATCTCCTGTCTCTCTTGTAGCTACTTTATCTACTATTTCCATTCCCTCTTCTTATAAACAAGCCATGGAACATGAGTGTTGGCAAAATACAATGAAAGCAAAACTTCAAGCACTTGAGAAGAATCACACTTTGGATGTTGTTCCTTGCCCTCCTGCGGTGAAACCTATTGGGAGTAAATGGGTTTTCTCCGTGAAACTTCATTCTGACAGCTCTTTGGATCAGTACAAAGCACGTCTT
>NC_036243.1:8061719-8064743 GCF_002742605.1 Olea europaea var. sylvestris | reverse complement strand
TTTTTTGAAAATTGTTATTTATCATAAATGTGAGATTATTTGGAATTCTTTGAAAATTGTTATTTATCACATATATGAGATTTGTGAGTCTGTGATAATGATCACCTATATGTGTTTTTGTAGAATGTATAATTTTTTCGTAATATTTTAATAAGTTTGATTGTATTTCACTAACTTTAAATGTCTGCATCCGCCACTCTAGCCCCTCGCCCCATATCAGGCAGGCTATCAGGATCATCCACAACACATTCCAGTGCCAACGCTGCCAATTTCTCCACGACCTCCACCGGGAAAGAGTCCTTCAACCTCCTGTCCACCCACTTCCTTATATCTCCACCACCACCCGCCACCGCCTCTCTAGCTGTTTCCACCACCGCTATCCTCACATATGCTCCAGTTTCCTCATCAACCCCATACCTAGATGCCTCCATCCCTAACGATAACTCTAGAACCACAACCCCAAATGCATACACATCAAATTTCTGCGTTACAATCCCACTTCTCTGAAATTCTGGCGCCATGTGACCTCTCGTCCCCTCAAACTTGTTAATCCTACAATCCGATCTCTTAGGCCCTTTCAACATCCCGGTCTTCCTCACAGTTTCACCACAGAGCTCAGCACTACCAAAATGGCAAATTTCCGCATTTAACGTTGTCTCGGTGACAATAATATTACTACTCTTCATATGATTATGCACAAATTCAAATCCCAATCCAGTAGAATTATGAACATAATCAAGGCCATGAGCAATATCAGAAGCAATCTGAATACGCGAAATCCAGCTAGACAACACAGTAAAATGCGGGTTTTCGCATTTCTCAAACAATCAACAAGACTAGCCCCAGAAACATAATCATAAACTAAGTATATATAATTACCAGAAATTGAAGCCCCTTTCAGTTTCACCAAACTGGAGTGATGACTCCTGCCAATCACAGAAAGATGATGAATTATCTGCTAGGCGTCCAATTCCCGCCGGAATTTCCGCTGGAAAACTGTAACATCCTGATTCCGTAAACTACACCGCCAAGAAGTGGACGAGGAGGACGAAGTGTACAGCTTGAGCAAGAAATTGCGTGTTGAGGCGGAAATTTCTGAAATTTTATAGATATGGGGCTGCTCGGGGAGGATGGATTCCCGGAGGCTTGAAAGAGAAGTACGGGTCGATATGGAGCATTTCCATGAGTCTTTATAGAAGCTTGAGGAGGAGGCTTTGCTTGGGATCAGGAAACTGTTGGTTCTGGTTGACGAGTTTTCTATTGATGATTGTTGGGATTTCTTGGATTTTCTTGATGATTTTCTGCAGTAATTTTCTTCTTGGATGTACACATGGAGAACATCAACCAGAAAATAGAAAGAAAAAAATGAAATGAGTGGTTGTTTTGCAAGTGTGGAAGTGGAGAGGAGAGGTGGAATTAGCATATAGGGCGGAAGGCTGTGGTTCTAGGTGGTGGGATGGATTAGTTTGGTCCAATCTATGGTTTTCTGTCCGCGGATTATGGAAGAAGACGAGGTAGAAGGCATTCGGAGGTACTTAGTGAAGTCTTTTTCTTTCGGGTAGTTCGATTTGACAAGCTTCACGGTCTTTTGTTTCCCGCTAAGGAAAATTACTTATTTTAATAATAATGTAAAAATTACTTTTAAATAAGCAATTTTTTTAATGTCAAAATGCTTACCTTAATTAAATTCGGCTCCCATATTGACGATAGGTAATGAGAAATACAACCAATCTATTTAAATTTAGCCCAATCGACAAAAAGAAAATCGTGTTTTTGTGAGCAACAGGAGTCACAATTTACACCAACAAATAATGAAACTATATCGAATAAAATTTATGCATTCAGTACATATAGAAAATCTTACTTAAGACTCAACACGATTCAATCAACGTAATCTTATATATTTTTTATATATTTTTTTACAAATATAAGATCATCTGTCTAAGCAATCGTCTCATTATCCTCCACTCCAAACTGACCCCACTATTTTATTTGATTGAACTCCCAACACATTCCCAAACTCGCAATGTACGACTGTGACCTTACTTATTCACCTGTAAATTTCCTTGTAAGTAAATAAATTAAGCTCACCCAAACATGTTGCAATGAGTCAAATGACCTAGAGGTAGTTGACGACTCATAAGCAGTGGATTGATTAAGGAAAATCATTGGAGCCGTAGCGAAAGCGAATCTTCATAGGGCAATTGACCCCAATAATTAAAGTTTCAACTATTAGAATGGGCAAGTCAAAACATGCCCCTCAAAATTACAACTTTTTCTATAATTTGCAAACTGAAATTAAATTTTAACAAATTACACCCCTGTAATTTAACGAGTTCGATGTTTTACTTGGAAAAAGGAAAAAAGATAATTGAATCAAGGGTGGTTTTTAATTTATAACAATCTATTATTATAGGCAGATAAATATATTAATGGGAGGAAAAATGGACTATACAATTCAAAATATTGTAAAGGCATTCAACAATTTGATTGGAGAGTCCTAATTAAATTAAAATATGAAATATTAGTGCAACAATACAAAAGCATGGCGAAAATTGAGCAAACGTTGACCAAATTGGAGTTTAGAAGATACTTTTGCATCATAGGAATAGGGTTAAGGGTGGAATGCGTTATTCATTCCTAAAATAAATATATTGCCGTTATTAATGTTTAAGGTTTGACCGTTATTGATGTTTAAGGTTTGGTAATCAGACGCAGAATTGCTCTCGAATATTAATTATTAATCCTGAGACCAAAAAATTTTATGTTTTCCGGTGTACATTGGCTCAAATGAAATAATAGGAGAATATAAAGTGCTGCCAGTTTTGAAGCTAAACATTTTTCGGAGATTCTATTTTTGGGTATTTAGGGTTAATTTATTTTGCACAAATTCAGCAAATTACTAGTATAAATTTCATGAATGATTGTTTCCTGTATTTTATTCACTTAAAACTTCAATCTTATCAATTAGAAATTTCAGGGATGAACTTGAGAATTTTTCAATATGAATCGAACTTTCAAAGT
>NC_036243.1:8005381-8061457 GCF_002742605.1 Olea europaea var. sylvestris | reverse complement strand
TTCACTTAAAACTTCAATCTTATCAATTAGAAATTTCAGGGATGAACTTGAGAATTTTTCAATATGAATCGAACTTTCAAAGTTAGATAATGTTATTTACAGTCGCTTACTACTGTAATCATCCTACGTGGCATATATGTAACTATTAGTAATTTGATGCGTACTAACTACCGCATAGATGTCACGTAGGACAATTAAGGTAGATAGCAACTACAAATAGTATTACTCTTAAAAGTTAGACTCAGATTGAAGTATGCATTCAGTTTTTCTCCAAGGATTTTTCAGAACTCAATCTATAAACTCAAAACTCAATAATCAATATAATTTTCAATAATGAGGTAGGTTTTTTTTTTTTTTTTAATTTTAGTGGGATTAATCGAGAGTAAATTAAGGGGTTTTCGAAGAAATTTTCAGTCTATGGTTTGGAAGCTACCCCAATTCGATTAATGTTAATTCATGAGAAACAAAATTGTGAAAATTAGATGATTTGATCCAAAATTTTCAATAATTTGTGTTGTATGCTAATGAGTATGAGTTCTTAGAGAGATATTTTCGTTGACTTGGGATTATTTACAATGAAATAGCTAAAATTAGGATATAATAAAGCCCATAATTTTATCTCTCATGCCAACGTCGATTGAAAATAGAAGTAAATTGACATGAACCCTACAATTTGTAAAAAAGTTGAAATTTCAAAATTTTTAATTCAAAGTTTACCCTTCAAACTATTAATTTATTAAACATATTAAGCTAGTTCTACTTTTATATATAAACCCAAAATATTTCTATTCTTTTTAGCCGCACTATTTTTAGTGCTGAACAAAACCCCCAAAAGTCGCACAAAATCTAGAAGAAAACTACACAATTTCGAACCCAAATCCAACGTGGATCCATCAAAAAATGATTGTGCCCAAAAAAAAAAATAAAAATAAAAAATAAAAAATAAAAAACCCATCGCAAGGGTAAAACTCATTTCAACTATTACATTTTGGTTCTTCCAAGGTGAAAACGCTAGCAAACCACGTATGTGCAAACTAATGTGTATTTCAATTGCTTTGGTTTGCAGTAATGACAACTTTGATAATCGTATGTGATTCTTATGGAAAATGAATTAATCTTCTAAAAAGGGGGAAACACAAAAAACCTATTTTTAATGGAAGTAAGAATCATATCAGCTAAAGAATAAATCTAATTAAATCCTATGAGTAATAGGAATCCATTCAAATCCTAAAACTAGTTGTAATAATTGATTTATATTGGAATTTTCCTTCACCACTTTTAAATTTCATAACAATGAACACAGCATAATCCAAATAATTTTAATTGCACTTTGCAAAGCGTGATATACAAATGTTGAAGAAATTTAATAATTAAGTAATATCATTAGCATATCAATTTATACAGTAATCAAATCTAACCTTGTAATTAAGAAATTTGTCCTTCGTTGAAGCTTATTCCAAATGGATTGGCAAGAATTCAATTATATTACAACGAAGTCATATGTGTAGAAGAATTTTATCTGTGTTTCTGTTGCGATGATATGAAATTTCGTATGTAGCGCGATTTTGGGAATCTATACGTGAGGATGTAGAAATTGCACTGATTTAACGAGTTGAGATGAGGGAAAGTATTTTTTATTTTTCTACCATTTTATTTAATATTTTAGGTAATTAAAAAAGTTTTAGAATAGATGTATATAGTTTTATTTATTGGGAGAGAAGTATAAATGTCCATTAAAAAAACACACATAAAAATGCTTGCTATGTTGGTCCTATCGAGATTTGGAATTTACGCAAAAGAGTATATGTATTAAGATGGGAAAAATATATAACCACGATGGTATCAAAATAAAATTTTAAAAAACAAGAAACTTGTGGAAAATTTTCATAAATGAGGTGGTCACATTTTGTGACATCTGACAAGATTATAAGACCTATAGTTTAATTAAATAGATTGTGGTCACAAAACACAAAATTTATAGTTAAGGTCACATACTAGTCATGTATCATAAAAGATCATGGTTACAAAGACACATATTATCAGTCACAATTACATATTTAGTCACAAATCACATGTTTTTATAAGTCAAATTATTTAACGATCACAAATTATTCAATTAACTGGTTACAATCACTCTTCATCTCATACCACCACGAGTGACACCATACAAAATTGTCGCCACCACCTCAAATTCACAACCTCCACTATCTGCACCTCAAATCCATATCAACACCACCATCTACACTGATTTGAGAACCAACTCAAGTTTCAACCTCCACCGATTTCAGTAAGCCAAGTCAGACGCCATCGTTAACTCTGCAACACGAACTTGCGACATCCAAATTGAAATCCGGAGTTTATTTGAAAGCTTCAACGATCTACTCTGTAAAGGCCAAGGGCTTTAGGGTAGAGGTGTAGACTATAGTCAAGTAGTTGGTTTTCCAATGGCGATGTTCGGAATTGTTGGTAGCGATCAGACTTACGGATCTTTGTTGTAGATAGAAAGTAATTTTATTTGATTTTTGAATAATAATTTTACCTTATTTTTTAATGTGAAACACCTAAATTTTAAAGATGAAAATTAAAATATAGGATTTAAGATAATTTTCTCTACTCCGAGACCACTAATATTCAGAGGCCCCAGATGATATGGGCCGTCCGGTCCCGCCTTGCCTGCCTTAAACATGCATGAGCTCAAAGTGCAAATGTGAGAAACTTTACACACCATGAATCTTGTCTCGTTTCAAAGCCAGGATTTTTTTATTTGGGGTCTACCACGTCAGTGGTCAATAATGAAGTGATAGCTGGTGAAAAGAACAATATATGAATAAATAATAAAGCTGCATATTTTGTGAGAAGCTTCTATAAATAAGAACTTTCAACTTTTGTATACCATAGATAGTATTACAAGTGAAATAGTAAAGAAAACAAAAAAAGGAAAAGATAGAGATTCAACAACCTTCCCGCTCATCAAGAAGTAAAAATACTATTAATCATCAATAAAATTAGCATCGATATAGAATCTCTAGTAATAATGAATCACATTATTCGAAAAAAGAACAATGTCATTTATCTAGAGTATAGATGAACATCGATCTGGAACCTTATTTGGTGGGAGTTAAAATAGTAAATTATGATAAAAGTTGAAGAAATGTGGTTGAAAGGTTGAAAAATGTATAGTTAAAATTAATTATTGACTTTTATTTAGATTGAAGTCTGAATTTTAATTTCTACCAAACATAAATTAGATAACAATATAATTGCTACCACATTATCCAATTTAAAAATAAATAAAAAATTTATTGAATAATGTATAAGTAATGGACAGTGCTACATTTAAAGGGAAAATTATACAGACATTTTACAGAATCCACACGGCAATAGGGCACACTCCCATAAAATATTCACATGGGGTCCACCCCATGTAATTGTCCTATAGAAAATCTGTGAAGAAATTATTTGTACACAGGACATTTTCCATAAATAATTACATTGACATATAAATCTTGGTCGATCATCTAAACTTTAAACAAATAACAAATAAATGCAACACTTTTATGTGAGTATAAACTATCAAGAAAACTAAAACTAGCTCTCAAATCTCAAAGCAATTTTTGCCTCAGTCCTCCTCACCACCTCCAAAGGGGCATCACTCCACACTTTTTCAGTTTCCAAAGCCTAGGCCCTAGACCCCTTACAACCCAACCGCCTGTCTTTTTCTTAATTCCCTAAAATACCCCTACTACCCACGCATGGCGCTATCCTAAACTTACCCACCTTCTTTCATTCCCAAGACAACCCCTTATAGGACTATTTCTGTCTTTTCACATAACTTTTCACCCATGCCGGGACCAACACCAGGCCTCCCTCAGCCGCTTCCTCCATGTTTTCAGCACCAAAAACTCTCAGCATGCATCTCTTTATGTGTATATATCTGCAAGTGTCTGTGTTTCTTGTTTGACTCTTCGTTTATCTTCTTATATGCATAAATTACACGTGTATATATGTATATTCCATTGGCTGATTTCTCGAGTGATTTTATAATTCTTTTCATCTCTATAAAAGGGTTCAAAACTACTAAACCAGCAGCTCTCTTTCTGTCTAACATGGAGAGTGATAATCTCGGCAATTGTCCAGCAGGGTCCAGATGGAATCCTACGAAGGATCAAATGAATATGCTAGAGAGCTTGTATATGCAGGGTCTAAGGACTCCAAGTGCAGAACAAATTCAGCAGATTACAAATAGGCTGAGGGCTTTTGGCCACATTGAGGGCAAGAATGTTTTCTACTGGTTTCAGAATCACAAGGCAAGGCAAAGACAGAAGCAGAAGCAGGATAATAAAGCTTGTTTTAATAGCTTTCCCAATAAAAATCCAGTTTTTCCTCCATGCTATAGTGGTAAATTCTGTAGTTCAACTCCCACCACTTTACGTATGTAATGGATCCTATCTTGATTATCATGATATCTTTTTTTTTTTTTTTTTTCTCTTTTTCTATTTCTTTAATGCGTGAAGAACGCGTCTATTGCGTCGTACTAGATATCACAGTACATGATAACATCTTCAATTTTAATTTTGTGCAGTGTTGTCCATTATAATGCACTGACCATGCCCCAATATGCAGTAATGAATCTAATGATCTGCTGTTGTTCCATTCTTATCGTGACATTTTTTTAGTTTTTCTTCATGCGACGCATTGTGTATATTTGATTCTTATTAAACATCATTTGTCCAGTTGTTTGCAGCCCCTGCTACATACAACCACCACCTCGGGCTGATATAGGGTTGTACTCGAAGTTGCCCCTACTTGGTGGTTTTAAAAGGCGACCAATCCCAGAAAACGACGACAAAAACAAGCACCCTGCATGTCCGAAGGACGACGGAATCATGCACGATTTCATATCTTGTGCAGAGGAAAGGACTCAAGAAACACTGGATTTATTTCCCATTCACCCAACAGGTATTTTACAAGCAAAAACAGGGATTTCTACAAATGAAGAAAATTCATCCCCTAGTACTTCGAGTTCCTTTGAAAATGACCCTATTTTGGGTAATCAGGGAGGAAATTCTGGCCAGAAATTTTTCGACTTTTTCTGTGGAAATGGCCCTTATGGAAGTCACTGAATTCCAAGATTTCAGAAGTACTGACATGAATCTGTGCTTTGGGGTGGAATTGATTCTTACTGAAGATTGAATAGAGTTTAACTTCTGCTGTTTTTGGGCCTAGACTGAAAAAGGGTTCCCTTATTGCCTTTGGTAGAGAATGCTTTTGTAGAGAATATGACAGCCTTTTCTCGTCCACTCTCCCTATTGTAATATGGTTGAAGTTTCCATTTCTCATGTTTTTTCGTATAGTTACTAATATATTTGACAAGTTTGGTGCATCGATTAAAGCAAGATTCAACGGGATGGTGGGATGGAGTATCTATATTAAGATTGTGTAACACAAGGTCTCTTTGTCCTCAAACAAAAAATTCTCAATGCTTTCTCAAATCGGAACAGTTGAGAACCGCTGTCCAAAATTTATCGTCCACCCAATAAGTGACTGACACATCATTTTAAATTAACATATCCAATTTTTCTCTACTGCCACTAGTGCTCAAAATTATGTAACACTTTCATGTAAAATTAGGTGACATTTTAAGTCACTAGGGCTCAAGTGGACTAGTTCTGCACTATGGACATTTATTTTGCCAAAATATGATCTGCACTATAGACATTTATTTTGCCAACATATGATCGCAAAACTATTTCCCATAAGAAAAAATAAGGAAATAGAAGCATCCAACTTTCACATGTAGCAGCATATATACAGATATAGGAAAGAGTAATGTTATTTAGCCCTACTGCGATTGGAATCCCAGTAGGAGAGTTGCTAATTAGAAATTGAAGATTAGCTAATAAACATAGCAAACTCCCGAAAAGTCGAGACAACTACCAGGGAAAAATCTAACAAATTGTAGGGCCTAACGAAATTAAAATCACGTCACCTAATTTACAAACTTAATCATTGTTTAAGAGAACTGACTAAAGATGATTCTAGACTAATCTTTTCAAGAGACTACAAACTCTTTCAATCCAAGCAACATTGAACACAGCATATTACTGAATACTCAAGAAATTTCTAGGCTAATCACCGGTGGGCACTATAGGCAAACAGACCAATGTAACCCAATGTCAAACTACAAGCTTCTCTAACTACAACTAAATATAAGTTATTGATACCAGAATTACATATCAACGCTCGATAAAGAATCTAGATTGTATCATTCCAATTGAGTGAATTAAGAAAACCCTCGAGCCATTTAATCATGTCACAACGTGTTCAATATTACATACATATCAAAGCATTGGATTGCTATAGTTCCAATATGAAAATGAAACAGAAACTCTGGTTAATTACGTTCTACTTCTCATGCCTAAGTAAAGAAAAACTCATCCTTACCATTGCAGGATATTCCAAGCAACACCTGCAATAGTAATCTTATTCAGATTTCAGCAATATATAAGAACTTAACACTGCAATCCAATCAGTTACTCAACACTCAGAATAATTCAAACATAAAATAAGAAAAATAGTCATCAACAAAATGACACTAATTTCACATAAATTTAACAAATTTTATCAGCTAAGTTAAATTGCCAAGAAATAAATTTATTTTAATTAAAATTCGGTTCATAACATTGTGCAAACATAATCAGCAGAGTACAACATACTTCTACATATCTCAACCCCGAAAACTACCAAGAAATGGATAAAATCCTTCAGTGATAGTCATGAAAACAAGGATAAAACTGTAGTCAAATCAAATGTTAATATGAGCATAAGCCTGAAGGGCGTCACCAGTGAGTCTACAGATCCTCCACTCTGGTAAAATATGGGCCCCCATCTGCTCGTAAAACTTAATGGCATTCACATTCCAGTCCAGTACCACCCATTCCACTCTACCGTACCCCATCTTCGCCGCCTGAGATACAACTGCCGACAACAGTATCTTCCCCAGTCCCTTCCTTCTGTAACATTCCCTCACAAAAATATCCTCGATATAAAATCCGGGTTTAGCTAAGAATGTCGAGTAATTCGGGAAAAACAGAACAAATCCACCAACAATCACATCACTACCCAGAACACTGACATCAATCGCCTTACTTCTAAACATTTCTCTACCAGGATCTTCAATGGGCACGTCGAGGTGGATCGACTTCAGAATCGGGGTAAAATGTTCATCCTGTGGCGTGGGAGGAAATGGCATATAAGAAAGCTCGAGAAGAAAAACAGTAAAGGAAGAAAAAGGCGGAGGAGGATTTTCGGGAAAGAGAGTATTTGCGAGGGACTCTGGGGTGGCTTCGAAGAGATGGATGAGGTGCTCGAAAACAGCCATTTCGTGGATTAGCTTGTGGATGTGGGGGACGTCATCAACGGTGGCGAGGCGGATGCGGGTGAAGAGAGTGTTGCCAGAAGGATCAGATTCCGGGAGGGTGACGGGAGCGGAGGTCGGTGGAGGAGGTGGAGCTGCGGCGGCCATTTTTGGTATTCGTGCAGCAATTTCTGGAAGTGGGAGTAGAATTCTTGTCGGCTACTATTCAGGAAAGTGTAAAATGTTCGTGATTTTTAGGGTTCTTGTAGAATTCAGAACAGGGACTGTTTGGATATAAGGAAAATAAAAAGGAAATGTAATGTGACCGAGGGAGATGGAAAGGAAAATGAGGGCAAATTATTGAAATTTTGCTAAGGTCACACAAAATCTTTTCTTTTTCTTTTTCATTTTTTTTTTAACTTTTGAAAAACTGCGTTCAAAAATAACGGGCACAGTAATTTTCAACTTGTTTACAAATACGAACATCAAATAAGACTAATCATGTCATTCAGCTCGGTAGAATTTATATAAAAAAGATTGTACGAGTAGTTTTTGTTGATGGGAGTCCATCAATGAAGAGAAACATTTTTGTTTAAGTTTAGAGCAAAAAGATAAATTCTAGATTAGACAAAACTAGACAACCGAAAAAGAATATTGTACTATGAATGTTAACTGTTTCGTCTAATCTAACATTTCAAACGCATTAGTTATATGATATTTTCAGTTAGAAATTTTAGTTGCTCCGAGTACTTAGAAAGATGTAGGTTTTAAAGCTCAACTTTGCTTTGCAAAGAAAGAAAAGTTTTCTCAATTATTAGGTAGCATTTTTTTACTACATTTTCCATATTCATCTTCTTCATTTCTGGTTTAAAGATTAAACATGTAAGATTAATTATTATTGTAAAGTCAATCACCGAGTCAGATGTTTAATCACTAACCAACCAACCTACCTCTATGTTTGGGTCAACACTTAAGCAAGTCTAAAAACTATTCGTCTAACTTGGGGTATAAATGATCCGACTCCAATGTTGCTTCTGAACTTGACAATGCGATGCTTTTTGGGTGCGGAGAGGGTTTACTGTATAAAATATGAACTATGAACGGACAATCTCATGATGGATTGATTTATTTATTGCACTTAAATTCCTAACTTTTCTTTGCGATATTCTTCTCGTCAACCTTTCGTTATTTCTGTCAAAAAAACTTATTAGGAAATATTTGGATAAATGCCGTAATCAAATACTAGATGTGCATAGAAGGTTGGAAATAAAAATGAAAAGAGAAGATGCATAACAATGAATAAAAGTTGAGGACCTTAATGCAATTAAAATATCACAAACGATAGTGTCTAATCATTTTTACGTTTATTTTTAATTTTTTAAATAGTTTAATTTGATTTCAAACAATCGTCAAAATATCAAATCCAGAACCAAATCATTTCAAACTTGTTTTGTTCAAGTGTCCACATGGTTTCTAATACACTGACGATTTTCGTCCCCATACTTGTAAGTACATTAGCCAGTTTTAAATCAAATATTTTCTGTTTATTTGTAAAGTAAAAAATAGTAACTATCAGTGAAAGTAATAATTTCTTTCATTTAAAAGTAATGAAATGAATTGAAACATGTTTGAGAAGTTCAGTTTTACATCCAAACATCTTCACATGCTCGACAATGTTTGGCTAACATTTTAAGCAACTACTAGCCTTTTTTACGTTCTTTTTCACAATAAGCACCAAAATAAGACGTCAAAAAAGCCACTTAAAAGCTAGAACATCCTAGACACACTGATGTCCCATATTTTTGCACTCTATAATTTCGGCCTTTCTTGTTTCTAGTGCATTCTACTTGACATGAAATATCACCAAGATCGTGGACCATGCTAAGCAATCAGGTGTCAAGATCCAATTCCTCCATGCTAATGAAAAAGTAGCAACTTCAACTTCACTTATCCCAACTACCAACTAAACAACTAAACAATCATTTTCTAACTGTAAAATGCCTACCCACAACAGAGATCAGTCAATTTCCTAGCCTACACTGAAAGGATCAGGGCATGCTAGTTTTACATGATTCTTGAGTTGCTTCGCTTTTCTCAAGAATTCCACATTTTGGTACTGATAATCACAAACCTAACTTACCTTCACATGATGTCCAGTTTTCCGTCTATGCCTGCTAAAATCAGACACGAATCTAAAAGTAAGGCCACAATCCTTGACCTTGCACACATACGGACGCTCCCCAGTGTGCACTCGTATATGTTCAGTCCTCGCCCAAGCCCACTTAAATGACATAGTGCAACCCTTCCATGGACACTTGAGGGGCCGATCATCATCATGAACACGCTGGTGCATTACTGCGTATTTGTGGGAGCTGAGTTTCTTCCTGCACCCATTGACTGGGCACTGATTACGTTTGTGAAGGAGAAGCTCTGCCTTCGTCTTGAAACTCATTCGACAGCCTTCTAAGTCACACTTGTGGGGTCTTGTTTCATTTTCTTTCTTATCCTTGTGAGGTATAGAATCGGCTGAAGCGTTCCTCACCCTCTTCACCGGCAGCTTCTCCTCGACAGGGTTCTTACAGTCAGTTCCACTGACAGATGCATCTTTTCTGCCCCTTGGCCTCAAACTTTCACAAGGACTTACAATGAAGCCGCCAACATGCAATTGATCTTGTGTTAGCAGGTCTACTTCTCGTTTTCTCTTTCTTCCGCATTCCAAAATTGGTTCAGATTGCACGGCAGTAGAGTTGGAATAATTTGGCTGTCTCTGCTTAGGGAAAGAGACATCACTGCTGTTATCGCCACAAGATTCCATGGAAGCAGGTATATTACTTGCTACATGGAGTTCTTCAACCAAGGTGGAAGTATATTCTTCTACTAGTCCAGTACCTATAGAAAAATCTGTGCTTTGATCATCTCTGTCTCTCTGAATTTCTTGCTGACCCCCGGAAACAGCTTTCTCTTGATTATCTCCGCCTGTCAGAATTTCATGCTGTCCAACGGGAACAGCTTTGTCTTGATTATCTGTGTCTGTCTGAACTTTGTTGTGCCCCTTGCAACTCAAGGTATCCGATGCCTCACTGTCAGTTTCCTTCATCACATGTTTCTTCCTCGCATTTTCCATTTTGCTGTTGCTTTGAGAAGAAACTGCAGAAGAACCAGAAAATTTTCCAGAATGGCATCCCCCAGCTTCAGCTGGAGGTGCACTATCAGAATTATCTAAATAACATCTCCTGTTTTCCTCAAAGTTTCCTTCTACCTTGATTTCATGCTGCACCTTGGGATCACACCATGTTGAACCACGAACATTTTCCTTCACCATCAATCCATCTGACGAGCAAATCATAGCTTGTGCTGCAACATTTTCGACAACTGGTGTGGCAGAAGTAAATGAATTTGCACATTGCAATGGAAGAAAGTTCTCATCACAGCCTCCTGTTTGTGAAAACTTTATGCGTTCACATTCAGATTGTCCCCCAGAAGCTAAAGCAACTCCGACAATAATACTTTCAGTAGTGCTTTTAGCTTCTTTCTCTTGATCTACATCATCAACAGCCTGAACATTTTGTAGAACATGGTCATTTGAGTCTTTAGGGGCCTCATTTACTCCTGCAGAACTACGAGATTTGAATTTTCTTCTTGAATATTGGATGACTTTAACCTCTTTCCTAGCAGTTTGATGCTCTAACTTTGATCTCGAATCCTCCTCGTCTTTCGTGATCTTAAGGCCATCAGTAGATATACTTTGCAATGGGTGTTTTAAATGACGCTTTGTGCGTAATTTTCTGGATTTCCAATAGGAACTGGAAGAATTCAGATTGGTAGTTGCATCGGAGAACAACCCACCCAAAGTCAATAGATGCTTAACATTCTTGGATGGGAAATTCTTTTTCACCTTCACACAGTGCTGTAAATTGATACTCATTTGTGAAGTCCAGTCTTCTAGGCATCCAGTTTGTTCTTCTCTGTCAATTGCAATATCAACCAAGTATAGATCTTCCTGTGATGCCCTATCCAGGGGAATTTCATTATAATTAAAAGGTACAAAAATCTCTTCTGCTGTGGCTGCAGCATGTCCCTTTATTTTTTGGAAGTCTACCCATATGAGGAAAAAAAAAAAAAAATCAGAAAAAGTGGATCATAGTACAATTAAGTTGCAAAAAATATTAAAAAGGAATGGAACAACGCAACATATAACTTCTTTATTTTAATTAAATTTGATCGCATGAAGTTCAAGTATCATTGTTGTGAGACTTCACGACAATTAAACACAATTTCTGATGGTTCCATGCATTCTTCTGGTTTCCAACCAAGTTCAGCAGAAGTCAAAGAAAATAATCGGGGCAGAAGTGCTGAAAATTTAAGGTAAGATAATTTTTTTTTTTTAACTTTTCATTTATCATTCTGATGGACAAGACAGTAAGCTGACTGTTACCTGAATGACAAATCACGAGAACCTTGGCTCCACCTTTTGTACTCAACAGCCCTTCAATTTCAATTGCATGCTCCAGGCAGAACAGTCGTGGTTTTTCAAATGCACCAGAAATGTTCCATCCCATCGCAGTCTTAACTTTTGAGGAAGCTGAATCAGACTTGGGAGACGATGGATGGTCAGAGATAGGAGATTGCTCAATTGGTGAATGTGTAGGTTGGCTTGATTCAACCACTGAAGATGATCCACTCGGATAGGTTAGATCCCTCAGATTTGATCTAGGGTTCTCAACATGTAATGAGTTTTCAATAATGTCTGATAATCTAGATACATACAAGAGAATTTACACAAAAACCTTCTGCACGAACAGTAAAAAGGGAACCAATAATAGATGAGTCATCACAGATGAAGTATGAATTTACAGACACTTCACGTTGTATGACGATGAACAACAATACCACAAGCAGGCCTCTTTCTATTTGCAGTTGATACAATAAAGAAAACATGAAGTATATTTTATCAACAGAAGTAAACACCTAGCACGAGAAATAGCAGGCAGCAGCCACATATCAAAACATCATTTTCCTAGAGCTTATTACAGATCAAGCAAAAGTTAGTAAATTCGTACAAACCAATATTCTGGGTGAATCAAATCAGACACTTGGGTGTTTTAACATTGCTGTTATAGAAGCATGTGAAAATTATTTAATTTGATGTACCATTTCTAATTTTTAAGTGTTACTTGGCAGAAATTACTAAATTACCACTGATAATTTAAGAAACAAGAAAAACAAAGTGAACGTCATGAAAGCATAGCACAGCAAATATCATGTCTTTGGACCTTGTACCTGGAATAGAGGCCTCAACCATGTGATCGAGGTCAGAAAGGGAATGAGATTCAACTGGTCTGAAAACTTCTAGATCTTGAATGGTATGACGATCCTCAAGCAGAAGAGTCTTTGATGCTTCCTCAGATGGTTGTACAACAGCCATAAAGGGAAAACCAAGAATACCACAAGCAACACAGGGTAAAGTTCCAGAATCAATATGAAAATCATATGCCAAGTCATCATCATCTAGGTCAAAACCAACTGCATTTATACATCTACTCAACTGGCTGAAATGATCCTGATTATCATTGTCCTCAGGACAAGCTTTTTCACTTGATGTTAATAATGCAGCATCTGCACCATTGCAGAATTCAGATTCTTTACTTGAAGATGGCAACAATTCCAGGTCCCATAATACTACATGGTACAAGGGATTTCTCCGAAGAAGAATAGTCAAGAGATTGTTTTCATTCAAGATATCTTGGATAAAGGCTTTCTTTACTAACAATTCTCTTTCTTCCTTCTGACGATCTCTACAACGTGAGCTTCGCACCCCTGGTAGTAAGGATCTTGGTATTCTGAAATTCAATAGATTTCACTCTAAAAATTTTGGATGATTGGTACAACAGAAGCATCTTAGACCTTCTATTGTAATCATAAAAGGAAAAAACAGCAAGCTGACGGCATAAAAATAATGTTAAGTGAGAAGTTTTAAAAATTTTATTGATCATAGATCAAACATGAGATTTCAGCCTATTATGAAACTAATAAACTGACACATCTGAACAAAAAATATTAAATGTCTAATTACCTATTATGTGAAATTTTGATGGTTATAAGATTATGTCATATCAACAAAAGGCTTTTAGGTAAGTCTACCATTTCTTGTCTAGGACTGGTAGAAAAAAATAAATCAATTTTTACAAGTCTAATACTATGTCAAATAAAGAAAGCATCTTTTCCCCAACTACAATTCAGTAGAAAGCTGGTCTCACGACATACAGCTACACATATCATAAAATGCACATTGCACATTACATATTTCCAAAATTTTACTAAAGTATTTGACTCATCTTCCCCTTATATATGATGCTTATTAATCAAACATCTCTCTCTTCAAAATTGATTCAAGAAAAGAATTCTAAGCTTCCTTTGTGACCACAGGTTTGAATAATCAACTTTTATGCCCTGATACTGCGACTAACAGGTTTCCTTCCAATCATGGAACACTACCACAAAAGAATGAAAAAGTAGTCTTGAATCACTGTCCAAGCCAATTTTTACCTACAGTTTCCATCTCAGCTTTTTAATCATGGAACTTCAATTGATAGGAAACTGAAATCTCCGGACAAGAATAAGATAAAATAAATAAATAAACCAAGAATTTGCCCATGAAGAGATTAGGAAAGACACCCAAGGGCATACTTCTATTGATATCTTCATACAGAATGACTGTCCATGCTACATTACAGTGGACCACCAATAAATAGCCTCTGTTGTTAATTGGCTGTGCAACAATATGTTTGCGGGTAAAAAGACATTGTTACTCATCTGACTTAAAGAATCATTCACTGTGCTAACTGAACTGTTTTTTCTTGCCAAGTTAGTTGCTGAGATTTTATTTTGTTACAGTTTAAAGCACTCTGTTTAACATCATACAATAAATTAACGCAAATGCTGGCGTGGCTAATAGAAAAGACAATGTGACATGGGAAAAAAAAAAAGCATTAATTTTATTTATCAAATTAGGCAAAAATGAGTTTTGCAGACCAGTCATGCTTTCTTTTTTTCTTTTTAAGTTTTTTGTTTCTTTATAAAAGTGCATTTCGGAAGCCCAACTTATCCAACAGTGTGCATTTTTTATCTAGCTATATGATAGAAATAATGGATTAATGAATTTTCCATGTCACATCATCATTTCTATTAGCCATGACAGCAAATTTATTGATGAAGCAGGACGGAGTGCCTTAAATGAAACAAATAGAAGATCAATGACCAACTTGGAAAAAAAAAAGTTCAGTACCTAAGTGACCAGTCCTATAGGTGGTTGACTATCAGTGCTTATATCCCACAAGTTTATTATTCAAGAGACTTGAATCGACCAATAAACAACAGAAGCCAAATAACCATGACTCAGCTTACGAGGAACCAGAAGAAATTTAAAGACCATTAACATCTTTTGTTCAAGATTGAATCAGTCCCAGCAGTAAATCTGGTGCCAATAGTTACCACTACAGCTTAGCAAGTAGTTGAGGATCCCTAAGGTATACTTCAAGGAATCTTACACCAACATATTGGTCTAAAGTAACAGTAAAAGCTAGAAACCTGACCTTGAAATGAAAGACATTGTCAACAAGTATAAGAGTTGCTGATGAGAAAGCATGGGTAGATAATTCATGGCAGCTCTACGCACAGCAGCTTCCTTAGCTATCGCAAGCCATTCTGGCGTGCCAAAATTAGCAGCTTCTCCACAATTGAAACCTAATTTTCACAAGAGAGTCGTTAGTAAAACCTCGATCAAACATGCATATATGAAAGGAAAACAAAACTATTCGGTTTTGATAAGATCAAACATGGCATTGGCCTAAGCTAGCAATTCCAGACCAAGAATATGTTAAGCTATTTGCCAGAAGCTCAAGGAATTACTCCACCTTGGAGCTAAAGATATAGGGCTCAACACGCATCACATTTGTTTACAAAAACATGAGTGTCTAACAAAAAAAGAACAATCTGTCTGAGAGGGGTGGATGTAGACAATTGAAACAAGGACAAGGCAATTTAGAAAAAGGGTGGATGGAATCAGTATGGGGATTAAAAGAACAAGATAAAAACCTGTTGTCATTTGAAAAGTTAAATTCTTGAACTGTAACACACAAAGATATTGAAAGATTGTGAATTTGTAAAAAAGATAAGCTCAGACCTTATTCCAGGTCTTCAAGGTACCCAACAACAGGTAAAAGATTTAGGGTTCAAGATTATGTAAAAGGAAACAGATGTCACAATTTAGATGATCAGAAAATGACTCCAACAAGTATACGAAATATAAAGCAATTACCATGGCTGAATCCTATGTGGTAAGCCCTCGGAAAAGTCACAACAAATTCTCCAGGGTACTGCACCAACCTAACAATAATAACCATGTCCACTTTAGCAGAACACTTAACAAATATGTAAGCCTTGTCTCATATCAACAAGAATGCCACATAACCAACAAAATTGATGGAAATAAATACTCCTATTCAACAAATAGAAAACAGAAAGAAAATGCAGATAAGAATCGATTAAAAAAATCACACCTGCAACATGGGATGTTTGATGCAACAATGACTTCAGGAGACAAAACAGTTGTCTTCTCACCCAAGAGAGAGAGAGCAGCTGGAAATCACAAAAGAATTGAATCTAAGTGAAGAAAATAATGCACAAGTCTCGGAGTATTCAAAGTTACAACTAGATTCTACTGTGCACAGCAAATAAAGTTGAAGGTCCGTAATGACAAATAGCATTCACCAAATTCCATGAAAAATAATTGTTTTTTCAAGAGGAAAATGTTGAAAAGTCTAGAAACTCTAAAGCATGAGCGACATATCCATTTTCCAAGACTTCATACCTTATAAAGATTTAAAAGGAAATCCACCACCACGTACAACCATCTGGAGCTTTAAATAAT
Source organism: Olea europaea var. sylvestris (assembly GCF_002742605.1). Taxonomy (NCBI): domain Eukaryota; kingdom Viridiplantae; phylum Streptophyta; class Magnoliopsida; order Lamiales; family Oleaceae; genus Olea; species Olea europaea. The sequence goes on along the minus strand of NC_036243.1, from coordinate 8,045,171 downwards.
ATTAGAAAATATCGATGCCATACAGCGGTACTTTTGTATTCTCCCTCACCCGCCCACCCCTAACCAAGTACGAAGAAGGTTGTTTTGTCTGCTACAAGCAATCAAGGATTGACAACTCAAAAGTGGATGTAGTCACATTCTATTTGCTTCAAATTTGATCATAACCCCAGCATACCCAACTAGACATGTAAAAGAAGCTAATGGTAGATCACATTCTATAAAAAATGCTACTGCAACAGTATTTACCAAAAATCAAAAGAATAAAAGTAATAGGTGAACATCGCAGGTTAGGAGTCACAAACAGAGAGGATTAGTTTTGTCCGGGACCCTCTGCAGCAAAGAGATACTTCCTATCCAGTTACTATCCATTTTGATAATAGCTCATGAAAAGAATGTCCAATAACAGCAAATACTGAATTCTATAACCGCAAAAGCTTGCAACTTCTAGCTCAAGATCATGCTTTTGTAGCAATAACAGTGTAAGCCAACTACAGCAGTGGGAATTATATTCTTCTTAGTGTGGTACAGAATAATCAACAACTACATAGAGTTTCAAGCAGGCATGAAAAGGGACGTTTTAAGAGGAAAAAACTAGAAGAATTAGCTGTGACATTGCAATCATAGGAAAATTTGACAGTGTCATCCATATCATCACGTTTTTAAAATGTATATCAAATATTCACTTAAAAGCACGCACATACCTAAACGGTCAGTTTTTCCTCCATAACCATAAAGACGAATGACTTCTTCAAAGTTGAATGCATAATCTCCTGGCACTGCATACCAAGTCTTTGGAGCGCCCATGTGAAGGAAGTTCAAGCTGTGAAGCTCATGATCTTCAACATGCCAAGCAAACCAGCTGAACAGCATTCCCACATAAACCATGGGAGAAGTAACGCCAGGGATATCATCTGGCATAAAACGTGTCAATGATCCAGCTGATCGTGCTATTACTTGTAAATTCCAAGGACTATTTGAAAGCTTCCAACCAGCAGTACCTTCCAACTCACTCGTACAGTCTAAATCCCTATCCCCAGAAAAAGATGCAGCTTGATGCAACTGCATAGATGGTAATGAATTTGACGCTGTCTCTTTACATAAACCAAAATCTTTCTGCCTGCCTGAAACTTTATCTAAACTACCACTGTTCACTGCATCTACTTGATCATCCTTGCTATCAGAGCTTCCTAAATTATTCCGATTGAAGGACTTTCTCTTCCTCCTCCTCCTCTTATGTCTATAAAAATGCCGCAGTGACCCTACTGGCTCACCAAACCCTGAACCAGGCACATCATTTGCATACTCAACATAAACTGGCTTCTCACCAGAAGCCACTCTCCAGAACATTGCCTCTACAATTAATGGATTCACCTCTTTCACCATGCCAAACTGACCCTTAGCAAAATTCTTCGACTTTGCTTCAAACTGCTCCAATGTATAAACCTCCCCACTTTGCCAAACTTGCTTTTGAGCTCCGGATACCTGACATCCCACCCCCTTCTCCTTTCTCCCTTTCTCACTACCCAATTCTTGGTGCCTAGTAGTGAAAACCGCCCTACTCACCCCACCATTATACTTTATCCTATCAGCATTATCCGTTTTTGACATGAGATTTAGATCCGAACCCAATTCAGAGCACTTGGAAAGGGATTTATTCAAATTAAAAAGAACATACTTTTTAGAAGGTTTGGGCAATGGCGGAATTATTTTACATATACCAAAAGCACTAGCTTGTTTCTCTATTTTGGATATATACGCAATTGGGTCTGCAAATTCCGTGTCCGTTGGGCGGAATTCAGGTGCCATTGCCAATCCGTTAAGCCACTTCGGTATTTCCACATCCTTCATTATACCACCAAAAATTCACCCAGACTCGATCCCTTGTAATTGAAGTACACATAAACAAATCCAAGGCTACTGCATTGCACTATTAAAATTGAAAACGACCATGAATAAAAACTATAGCTCAAATTTTCACGAGTCTCCTGCGAAATGGAACCACAATGATTATTATAATTGCCTAACAAAACCAAAGAAAACTAAGAACAATTCAAAAGGCAGAAATGAAAGTTGAGTATAAAGGCAGAAAAAACTGTAGCTTCAATTTTATCGAGAAAGATTGGAGTGAAAAGCACCAGATATCGGGTATGACTTATGAGAAACTGGGACCTCTGGATTGAAGATCTTGAAGGGGTACTGACTAGGTTTTGATTTGGAGCAAATTCAACGACGCGCAAGATAGATCATTTGAAGTTAGTTTCCTTAACATACGCCGGTCCAGCTAGCGCAACGTGAAGGATAGCGTTGTTGACTGGAGCGCATTTTAACGCTAAACCAGCTTCGATGGACGGACCGCTGCAAACTAGTGCACCGCCCACCGTTTATGGGAAGGCACGCATTTTCTAATTGTCGATTAAGCCCTGTTTAGAATTAATTGCTCCAATGGTCATTAAACTTAGGTTCATGTTTTTAATTGATCACTGAAATTTAAAATGTCGAATTTTGATTACTAAACTTAGATCCATATTTTCGATGGACGGACCGCTGCAAACTAGTGCACCACCCACCGTTTATGGGAAGGCACGCATTTTCTAATTGTCAATTAAGCCCTGTTTAGAATTAATTGCTCCAATGGTCATTAAACTTAGGTTCATGTTTTTAATTGGTCACTGAAATTTAAAATGTCGAATTTTGATTACTAAACTTAGATCCATATTTTCGATTGTTCACCAAAGATTAAAATGTCGAGTTTTGGCCATTGAACTTTGAAAAATGTCGTATATTACTCACTAATATAAATATTGAATTTTGAAAAATATCGAATTTTCAGTAAGTAATGTACAATATTTTTCAAAATTTGATGGTCAAAACTCAACATTTTAAATTTCAGTGACCAATATAAGACATAGACCTAAGTTCACTAACCATTCGAACAATTAACTCTCCTGTTTATCTACCATCAGTCAACATTAAAAGAATGAAGCGTTGTAAAATAGTATTTAAATACGTGTGAATGTTAATTAATTAAAATTAATATGAAAAAATATATACGTGACAATAAATGTTAAACTATTGTAAATAATGAAATGTATTCTTGAATGTGGAATTCAAATTAACTAATAATTAGAATTAATAATAATGAAATGTATAAATGAATGTAAATATTAATTAAATGAAGGGAAAATTGCAGCCGATGTACCAAATCTTTCGTTTATTAGCAGACTTTGCCCAAACCTTTAGTTTGTGCCACCGGAGATACCAAACCTTTAAAAAATATGTGGGGCCAGTCCAAAATGACGGTTTCCGTCTGTTTGACCGCCAAAACCGTTAGTTGACCCCTTTAATGATAATTTCAAGAATTTTCCCCAAATAAGTGAAGGGCGACATGGTCATTACGCACATTTCCCTCCTCAACATCAAACTTCACTGTTTATTTCCCTCCATTTCTTTATCACTATATATTACCTACCTTCTCTCTCACAGGTAGTCAAAAGAGTCGACAAGAAGATGGAGGGGAATGTATGCAGATGTGGCTCCCCAGTGCAGATGAAGTCCTCGTGGACGAACTTGAACCCGGGAAGAAGATTTCTCACTTGTCCTCGAAGCCAAGATGTGGGTGGATGCACCTTCTTTATGTGGTGTGACCCTCCGATATGTGAGAGATCGAAGGAACTGATTCCTGGTCTATTACGAGCTAGGAGGGAAATGGAAGCTGAAATCGACACCCTTCAAGCAACAAGACCAAATGTGTGGAAGATCTGGCTCTTCGGCTTTGTGTGTGGAGCGTTTGCAAAATGGGTTTGTTCCTAGGTATGTAGGGTCAGATTGTAGGATTTTAGTTTTTGTTCCAAAAATTTGAGCTTAGGGTTTCGAAATGGAGCCATGTGCTAGATGTTGTAAAATGCATATGTAAAAAAAGGAAAATTTGTGTTGTACCTTTTTACTTGAAATTTAACGATATTTTCCTGGCCTCTATGTCAAATGTGAAATTAAGCGTGTGTTTGTTCCACATTTTTGCCCGACTAAAATGAGAAAATCGAACGTTATTCTAACACCATGGGTCCTCCAGTGCAGTCCCATTTACTGTAGTTTTTACCCCCATTTTCCCACATATGCCCTTTGAATATTGAAAGGCTATTGGAATCTTTCCTACATTTTGTCCAATTCAATGAGACTAAAACGGGAAAGGTGTGGTAATTATATACATTTGAAATGATAGCCATGCAGACGGGCCCACCATGATTTGACATGCAAAATGCATTAGTAGGAAGAAAATGGGAATCAAACAGGGCTTAAACGAGCAGACTACACTTGAAACTTATCTGAAGAAGGTGCACCATAGGTACCAAACTTTATAACGATTCGCAAAATCAGTACCAAACCTTTTCTAATGATTTCAGACAGAGTACCAAATCTTTAAAAACATTGCAGTAAAGGTACCAAACGTTTGATAATACGTTCATAGGAAGTATTAAACATTCTCATATATTTCATAGTCGCCTGCACATCAGATCTTACGAATACAATTTCAGAAACCAACGGCGAAAAGCAGAAATATAATGCAAGATATTCGACATCAACATTATCATCACATTGAATAATTTCATCAAAAATTACAGTTACATCTACAAAATAAACAGCATTGGAAGCATATATTTCCAGTTCAGTTTACAAAAAACCACAGCATTTCCCCAAAAAGGTAACTATACAAGAGAAACCACGTGATGTTCAAGATTGCGATCGTCTATGCTTGGACTTCTTTGTCTGTGACTTGGAGGTTTGTGTTGAATGTGCTTTTCTCTTCCCCTTTGTTGATCTGGTATGTGTATCTTCTTGTGTGGTTGGTTGAAACTGCTGCTGTGAACTATCTTCATCAGGCAGTGCCTCCTTATAGCTTCTTTTGTTATGTCCAGACCCTCCACAGCGTTTACACGTCATCTTCATGCCAGTTCTTTCCATCTTCACGCTTGTAGGTGGCTCTGCCTGTGACCTCTTCCTCAATTTTTTGGGTCTGCCAGCCTGTTTTCTCTTCTGAGGTTGAGTGAGAGGATGCTTTCCCAATTCTGGCCACAGTTCAGGCCCTAACATCGGGTGGATCACTGGGGAGTAACATTTCAGGTATGTCTCCTTGCTATACCATGGGTCGATGTACTCATATATGTCAATATCCCTTGAAAGCATGCCTGATATTGCATGGGGACATGATATTCCAGTGAGCTGCCATTTTCTGCAAGCACATGCATGTTCTGTCAAGACAACGCTCCACCTCAAACCGTCTCTGCTGCTTATCTCAAATTTCTGGTTGCCTGCATAGTCTGCCTTCAAGTACCTTGCCTCAGACTTAGCCTTCTCAATGATTTTCACAATTCTTGGCCCGAATGCATGATCCCACCTCTCTGCCGCTTCCCTTTTTACATTCATCCTTATTATTTGCTGATGCCGAATTTTCTCTAGCATGAAGATGATGGGCCTGTCTCTGGCAACAACAATGGAAGAGTTGAATGCCTCACACAAATTATTAAGAAGAATATCACATCTTGAATGCTCTTCAAAATGGGATCTGGTCCACTGGGAAGGAGGTTTTTCAAGGAACCAGTTGTAAGCCTCTTCACTTATGTCTTTTAACTCATTCATTGCACTCTTCCACTCCGGCACTGTTGTTGCCCATGCTGCAATCCAAAATAGGTTCTTAAGTGCCAGACCTTTGTGTGCCAAGGTGAAATTGCTATAAAGATGTCTAGCACAACACCCATGCTCCGCTCCTTCACAGTATTGACTTATGGAATCCACCAAACCCTTTTGTTTGTCGGAAATGAATGTCCAAGCTCGAGGGTTGTGCATCCCTATGTCACCAACCAACAATTCTATAAACCATTGCCAGTTTGTTTTGTTCTCTGCATCCACAACTGCCCATGCTAACGGGAACATACAATTCTCACTATCAATGCCAACAACTGTCCACCATCTGCAGATTTTAGGAAGCATCCATCCAACCCAACAACTGGCCTGCACCCAGCCTTAAACCCTTCCTTACAAGCCCCTATGCAGATGTACAATCTCTTAAAAGTATGTCCCGAACCTTCGATGTGGACTGTACTGCCTGGATTTGTTCTCTTCAATTCCTCACCGTAATCCCATAAAATTTTGTACTACTCAGCTACAATCCCATTAATAACTTCTGCACATTTCGATCTTGTCCTGTAGAACTGATGCTTTGAAATCTCATACATGTAGTCCTCTTTCACAGTCTCCATAAAACTACTCATTGGAATGTTTGGATCAAACCTAAATTTTCTCACGTACTTCTTTGCCAGAAAACCTGAATTAACCCTTCTATTTTGCCACACCATGGTACATGTGTGCTCATCTACAAATGTGTTAATTCTAAGACTCTTGTCAGGTTGTTGGTACGCATACAAAACCCAAGGACAATTATCTTGACACCGAACTCTCAACTGTGTCCTCATATTTTTCACGTATCTCAGTTGCCTGGAATTTTTGACTGAGTATTGAACTACTGCATTCCTTAGAATCTTGACGTTGTCGAATTTCATCCCTGGCAGAAATGAATTAAACCAGAATTCATTATCATCCAAATGAATTAAACCAGAACTGAATTACACAGAACAGTGGACATTACCTAGCTTGAACTGTAGATCTTCCATATCAGTTGCAGGGTTAAACCAGCACACATTCTTCCTTCTGGCAGATAATCCCTCAGCCTCGGTATCACCGGGTAAGCTTCTATACTCACTGGAGTCTTCGTATTCTGTTCCAAATTCTTCCCCAGCAGCTGCCTCCCCTTCCTGCACATCTCTTACACCTTCCTGCTCACCACTTGCACCAATGTCAAAACCTTCACTCAACCTGAAATATGTGTTTTCATCATTATCCTCCACAGCAACATTTTCTTCCTGCTCGTACTCCGAATCAGTGAATTCCTCTCCCAAAATACCCTCCTCATATTCATCATCCAGCTTAGGACCTTCACCAAACTCCATATCAGTTTCAGCAGCCTGCACCTCTGGTTCGACATCATGCAACTCATGTTCAGCAGCTTGCGCCTCTTGTTCAGCAGCATGCAGCTCCTGCTGAGCCTGCTGCTGTGGTCCAGAAGCATGCACATCAATTTCAGCAGGCTGCAACTCTGCTTCGACATCATGTTCAGCAGCCTGCACCTCTTGTTCAGCAGCATGCAGCTCCTGCTGTGGTTCAGCGTCATGCAGCTCATGTTCAAACCTCAATTGTGGTTCAACATCATGTGGTTTCTCTGGTTCAGCAGCATGCACTTCTGATTCATGTGAGTCAACTTCAGCCCCTATAAAATCAACCTCTGTATACTCATGCTCTGTTCCATGCACTGTATAAACATCCTCTTCATCTGCTTCCATGTCATCCACTTCATCAACTACATACACGTCATCACCTTCTACTGATTCATCAAAAATCTCAATTGCATAACATGGTTGCTGCTCATTCAATGCTTCACCAGACTTTTGAACCTTCACCAACTCCTCACCAGTCTCACAATCAAACACTCGAACATCCTTCTGTTCTATTTCATACCAAGGCAACTCCAAAATCTCAACTACAGGCAAGCAATACAGTTCAGATGTCCTATTATCACCAAGCCACTTCACTAAATTCATGAAATCTGAATCTTTAACCAACCAAAATGAACCTTCACTCATTCTTTTCTTTTCCATCTTGTACAGATATCTAATTCTATCAGAATATCCTAACATCTTCACGGCATTGTCCAAAAGAAATCTATTGAAGAAATCATGGTCGATATAGTCTATATAACTTATTTTCCTATGCTCATACACAAAATTTCTCATCTTCTGCAATAAAATTCCACCATGATGAAGCCGTATGCTGAAGTACTTTGAATTTTCCCCTGAAAAAACACCGAAAAAAAGGAAGTTAAGCCCTAGCCCTTTTCAATTCAAGCAACGATCATGTGCAGAAAAGATACTACACAAGCATTACGCTCTAATACACCAAATCACTTGAAATTTTTGAATTTCCCAGTATGTGAACACAATCGAACAGGGGAACTTCATAATCATATAACTTCACACCGTAAACCAAAAACAAGGGAAGACACTTACCATACACGGGTTGGGGAAGAGAGCCTCGAATGTGGGCTGCAATTTCCACTGGATGTTCGTCTTCTTCGAAGTCCGTTTCGTCTTCTTCGTGGATTTTTGCAGGTTCCATAGTGGATGGTGAGTGGAAGGAAGTTGCAACGGACGTGTTTGATGTTGAGGAGAGAAATGTGTATAATGACCATGTTGCCCTTCACTTATTTGGGTAAAATTCTTGAAATTATCATTAAAGGGGTCAACTGACGGTTTTGGCGGTCAAACAGACGGAAACCGTCATTTTGGACTGGCCCCACACATTTTTTAAAGGTTTGGTATCTCCGGTGGCACAAATTAAAGGTTTGGACAAAGTCTGCTAATAAACGAAATGTTTAGTACCTCGGCTACAATTTTCCCTTAAATGAATGGAAATGTTAATTAATTGAGAATTAATAATAGAAAATTCATACATTAATGAAATGAATCCGTCAAATATATATGTATATTGATGGTAATTAAATTGTTAAATAAATTAAAAACATATTGAAAAATGAAAAATAAGTTATTGTTAAAATAATTCAATCATAGTAGGGCTAGAATCGTCCAAAAAATGATTTTCACTTAATGTAATTTTTAATATATTATAGATTGTCAATAGTTGCATGTTATTATGAAGTGATTTAATACAAAAAATAATATTTGAATATGCGTGAACATTAATTAGAACTTGTTTGGTATGAATTTTGATAATTGATTTTTTTACTGTTAGAGATAAAATGGGTCCTACCTGTGAGAGAATAATTTAAAAATGACGGTGAGATAGTAAAGTAACGGTCAAAAAATTGATTTTAATTAGCTTAAAAATTATACCAAACAAGCACTTAATTTAAAATGGAGTATATCCGTGAAAATAAATGCTAAATTATTGTAAATAATGAAATGCATCATTGAGTATGGAATTCAAATTAACTTATAATTGGAATTAATAACGCTAAATAACATCAAGTCCACCCACATTCTAATCCATCCTTCATCTGCAGCCAGATATCAGCCTGATATAATAATATAAAATGGATTAACTTCCTCTTAAAAAAAAAAAAGAAAAAGAAAAAAAAAAGGGGATAAATGCATGGCTTTTCAAATTTTATAATATCATTAATTTAAATTTAATTAAATTAAATTAATCGTGACAACGTACGCAAGAAAATGAGACTTTATGTAATTATCAGAACTCTATCAAGTTATATTGACAAATGTAAGCACAGTATGTCAATCATTAGCTGTATGAAAACCTATTTTTAAGCAAAAAATTCTTTATCCATTTTACTTGTAAAGATACTTGCGCTTCAATGTTCATCTTTCACCTGTGTTATCTCCCACTCCAGTCTTCCACCTCGTTGCTCCCTCCCCTCCCCTTGCCTTTTCTGTTGAAAAAACGAATGTCTTAATTTTGAAATGAAGGAAGTTCAAACATGAAGACAAATAAATTTATGTGGCTATTGGTTGTCTCTTATTTCTTAGGTTATGGCTTTAAAATTGGAAGGCTTCTGGCAAATTAATTACAAATAAACTTTTGATCCAAGTGTTATGTCTTTCTATAGGTGCGATTGCACGCAGTACAGATAACAAAATATTGAACTCGCATCATTTAAACCTGCACAAAATCTTCTCCTACAATGGTCCACTCCCAGATGAATAACGCTCATCAATCGAGAAAGTTAACAAGATGAGGTGGCAGGATGGGATTGGATGTTGGTTTTTTTTCTCTTTCTGAAATTGTTCAATCATGTATTGACACATATCACATCCGTAGTTGACTCTATCATTAAACGTGTCACTGTAGCCAAATTGCTCCCATATTCATTATGTAATCATAATTTCCGCGCAGACATTATTTTTTAACACTGCATATGTGGTGTAGTGTGTGTAAAATGACTACGTAGTATTGGACACGACTTTGATTCACTCTATAGTGGAAAACAAGATTTTAAATCTTGATTGTCTCATCCACAATACCTAACATACAGCAAGAGTTTAAAATTTGAAGCAGTCTTCACTAGAGAGGAATCACTCATCCACATTACCTAACATACAGCAAGAGTTGTATATTTTGAAGCAGTCTTCACTTAGAGAGCAGATTCCTCGCAATCCTAGTAATATTTTCTTCTGTAAAACCAAATTTCTTAAATGTATCCAAATATGCTCCACTAGCCCCGAAATCTTCGACGCCGAGAACAAACCCTTCCGGTCCAACGTATTCCCTCCAGCCAATCGGCGAGCCAGCTTCAACACTAACTCGCTTCATCACTCTAGATGGCAACACTTCCTCTTTGTACTCATTTGGCTGCCTGTCAAAAAGCCTCCAACAAACCAGTGATACCACCCTCACTCTTCTCCCTTCTTTCCTCATAACTCCTGCACTAGCTTCACATAGACACAGCTCTGATCCAGTGCCAATCAGTATAATATCAGGTAAATCTTCACCCGAATTATCACTGATGACATAACCACCTCTTTCGACTGCATCTTCCGATGTTCCCTCCACATGTGCCGCGACTTTCTGTCTTGATAGAGCAACAAGGCTGGGCCCATTCCGGTGTGCAACAGCCACTTTGTAGGCTCCTGCAGTCTCATTGCCGTCAGCAGGTCGGAAAACAATCAGGTGAGGCACAGCTCGAAGACCAGCAAGTTGCTCGACCGGTTGGTGAGTCGGCCCATCTTCTCCTAAACCGATCGAGTCGTGAGTCATAACGTAGAGGACCCCAGCATTGCTTAAAGCAGATAGCCGGATGGAGTTCTTCATGTAATCAGAGAAAATGAGAAAAGTTGCTGCAAAGGGTATTAAACCACCACCGTGCAAAGCGATGCCATTTGATATCCCAGCCATAGCATGCTCACGAACACCATACCGAATGTTCCGTCCCCAAGGAGAATCAGGTTGCTGAAAATCTTCATAGTCGTGTAAATAAACTTTGTTAGAGGAAGCGAGATCTGCACTTCCTCCAATTAGGCCTGGAAGCACCTTGGCAAGCTGGTTTAAACATTTCTCCGAGTATCCTCGAGTGGCATCCACCGGATCAGATGTAGACCACTTCTGTTAAAATTACAGTCTTTACAAGGATCAGTTTCAACATGTTTAAGCATATGGAATAATAATAACTTAGCAGTTTAAAAGAGTGAAGAAATTATAAACAAAGAATCTCTCTGCAGGCATGAAGACATTACTGGTAATGCATTTTCCCACCCCGGAAGCATTCCACCAGAGAGGAGAACTTTGAACTCTGCAGCTTCTTGAGGGTATTTGCTTTGATAATAATTAAGTTTTGAGTGCCAATCCATCTCTAATTCTTCTCCACGCTCTGCTTGAACTTGCATTTCTCTAGAACAAAATACACACACACAGACACAAAAAGCCTTATTTCACTTCAGCATTTTATGATAAAAAACACAAAAGTTTGATCTTTGATGCAGTAAGTTACCGGTAAATCATAGGAATCACATGAAATGAATCTCGGTCATCCCATTTAACCTTCTGCTTCATTTGTTTCTCATCGTCTTCATCAAAAGTACCATGGTGAGCCTTTGATGTTCCTTCCTTCTTCGATAATTTTCCTATAAGCGTCTTCACCTGAAGTATATGAATTCAGAAAGAGATATCCGAGAGTGAACATTGGTTTGAGATCAGTTCCAAATAGGGGCAGATTCAAAATCAACTTTTAGTTGTGTGTGTCAGTGTTTGCATTTTCATTACAATTGAAATAGGTATTAGGATTTAATCCACAGAAGACAAACCCTGATAAAAGTTGGCCTCTGTGTCTCACTATAAGCAGCCAAAAGTGCATTCTTGAATGATCTCATATTGCTCTGCGTGTCATCCACTGTTACTGTATTCCAGCCCAACGCCTTAAATCGCAGTGATATATCCTCAGAAAATGCAAGGTCTGCAGAGCCATCTATTGTATTATGATTATCGTCATAAATTAACGTGAGTTTGTTCAGCTTCCAATGCGCTGCTAATGATGCAGCTTCAAATGATATGCCTTCCATAGCACAGCCGTCGCCCATGATACAATATCTGAATTGATAATAGAACAGTTACATTATAGTAGACAGAATCTCTTGCATATATACACAAGGGCATGTTTGGTACATAGTACCAAGACTCGGTAGTGTAATAAACAAGATTTTGTATTTTTTTTCTTCATTATTATTTATTACTATCGAGTCCACCTTATTAGACATGCCATTAGAGTACTAACAATTCTGCTTACGTCCTATGGTCCACAATGGCGATATCAGATTTATTGAATCTAGCAGCTAAATGAGCTTCAGCAAGAGCCAAACCGACTGCATTTGCTACACCTTGTCCAAGGGGCCCTGGTGTTTTAAGGCAAAAAAAAAAAAAAGGATAAATTGTTTAGTGTGCACATTATTAGATCACACTTCAGATCATAATCAGTACACTTCAGATTTGTACCAGTTGTGACTTCAATGCCATCTGTCAATGTATTCTCTGGATGTCCTGGTGTCCGACTGCCTAGTTTGCATAGACTTTTGAGGTCGTCAATCTGAATGGAAGAACAAAATTAATTGTATGGAATCCCTACAGAATTTAGCTATGAAATTTAACTACTGGCATGACATTCATCTACTTCGATTTTCTTTCAGCATTGAAAGAAATCATAAGTTAGCTCAAGAAAGAAAATATCAATGCCAAGATCTTACTAAATTTATGCCCGTGTATTCCTTCCATAACCAAATCCACCTTGCTCAAAGAAACTCCGAAATTATAATGAAACAGAGAGAGTTGGAGAGACAGATAATATTGTGCAGTTGGAGACATAGTATTCATGTCATGACACATCATTACTTCCTATAATCAGTAAGTACACACAAGAAAGTGTTGAAGACAAAATCTAACAGCTGAAGCAGCATAGACGAAGTTCTTGAAATTAAGTATTGCCACCACCTATATGTGAAAACTGTGCACGTGAGAGAATAAATTTGGCTAGTTATTGGTACGAGTTAGTGGTACCTGTAACAGATAATCTAAATAATAAAACGTTCCATCTTTAACAGCTGCTCAAGGTAGCATCAGGACATACAATTTCCTTGTACTATTAAAGACTAAATTTAAATAAACTTGGCCGCTTAAGAGTGTGAAATTAGTAATTGCCATCACATGTATGCGAAAATTGTGCAAATGTCGAACAATAAATCTAAATAATTAAAATGTGTCCCCGCCGTTCAACAGAAGGTTCCAATTTGTCAATAAATACACAAAATACAAGTTTTTGGCTTGGTTATGCTTAAAAGTGCTAAGTAGGAGCCAATTATTGGGTAGACTTACAAATTGTTTCTTTAGAGCTAGAAACGCACTTATAAGTACACCCAAACATGCACTAAAACAGAAAATTGATAACAAAACAGAATTTCAAACATGGAGTACTATTGACCTGAACTGATTGGAACCCAGCAAGATGAAGGCAAACATACTGAAGCAGACACCCATGTCCTGCGCTGAGAACAAACCTATCCCTATTAAACCACTTTGGATTCTTTGGATTATATCTCATGACATGTCTGTACAAGAAATACCCAACTTCTGCCATCCCAAGAGCCATTCCGGGGTGCCCGGCTTTCGAGTTTTGCACAGCATCAACTATGAGCATTCTGATGTTGTCCACAGCCCTCTTGTCCACCAATTCTTGAAACTTTTCATCATTTTCACCACAATTTTCCCATTCAAGAGATGGGAAAGCCCTTTTGAACTCTTCTTGCCATGAGAGCTTGTAGTTGGAGTCCTTGGAGAGAGTGAAACTATTTACATAACTGTCTGTTTTGAGACTGTTTCTGAATGTGAATGATTTGATGGAGTTTGCAGGTCTATTCTTGTTTGGGTTTGTTGGAAGGTGAAGAGGGCATGTTTTGAGAAGAAGGGAGGACATGGCCATGGTTGGCGTGGGGGTGAGGTGTGGGGGTGACAGGGAGAAATATATATATATAGTGATTAGAGGGAACGTGTTCGGTTTGTTAAGAGCACAGATGACAGATGTCGCCCTCTTTGGAAGGAAATGGTGCCTCGTGTAGATTGGCGTGTTTGACTTTAAAAGGGGACTATATTTTAGATTTTCTGAAAGTGACACGTGAAACGTGGATTTCTAAAAGTGCGACATGTAAAACGGATCTAGCACGTTGGCTAATCTTAAAAAGGAAAAGTAATATCACTTGACCGAGAAAAACTGTTGTACCACGAATGGAAAGATGCCACCCGTCCATTCTCACCCAGTTAAGGCCACTTTAGAACTTTCTTTTATTTTTCTCTCATTTTAATTCAAATTTTGAGGTGGCCTTATCTTATTGGGTAATGATGGGCCACTCGATGAAGAAGTAGCTCCTTATTCGACGATCATACTATATAGGACGATACGACCTTAGAATTTAATTTTAATTTAAATTAATAATTAATTTTAAACGCACATTTTATAAGACTCACAACTTTTTGATCTTACATTTCATTAACTTTCATAAATAAAATTTAAAATTTAATTTTAACGCCTTCCAAATAAGGGCTGAATCTTGAAATGTGCATGTAATGTTTCTCAACACAATGTGTGGCAACATCGTGGATGTTGAAATTGCGACGATGGTTGCATGACAATATATTTGCACTAATTGTCAATATTGTAAGTGTCATGCCATAGATCCAATCGATTTAGGTTGTAAACAATTTTAATATGTTTAATGCATTTAATTTGGCAAGATCTATTATTTATTTAAATTAATTTTGTGATAAATAATATTAAATATTAGAGTCCAAAAATCCAAGTTTAAATGATTTATTAATCACAAGGAGTTGTGATTGTAAGATATAAATTACGTATGATTGAATTTTGAATAAACCGTGGTCGTAAATAATAACGAGATACGGATATCGTTAATATAGTTAGACCATCACGTGTGACATTTCTTACTTGTGAAGTAAGTAGCTAATCTCACGAGTTAAAGTGTGGTGACACTTAAATGAACACGTGGATGTTTTGTTATAGAACAAAATATTGGAGACCCACTAAAAGATTTCACATGGATAACTATCTGAGTGTCAATGGTTAATCTCTAACGTTCGGTAGTGAAATTGGTCCTATGACTTTAGGTCATCATAGTGCCTTGTATGAGGACGGTCATGCTTTGACGGTGTTGGATGTTGCTCTGCCAAGGGCCGCTAATACGACATCGTTCGGGTATGTCAAGAACCATATGAAGGTTGTGAATGACCAATAGAGGATTCGTCACTCTTAGATAGTAAGAGATTGTGATCTGCATTTCGTTCAATTAAGTCAATAACGAAATCTTTGGCCAAGGTATACATATAAGTGGAAAAGGAATTTTTGACTCATATTGATTTAATAGTAGAATGAAAGGTATGATCAATAATCGAGATTGACACACTTTCATATCTCGTTGTTGATCGGATCATATTGACGAAGGGATTATAGTTTCATGGTAAACGAACAGTTTTGGCTTTGTCATACCATGTGACATTTTTCGTCATATGTATTACCCTGATACATTGTTAGATGTCAATATGGGACGGCGAGTGTGAATTTGTGATGAATTAAAAGAGTGTTTAATTTATCAGTTTTGATTAGATCAAAATAATATTTAACGTTGTTAGGCATCGTGGTCGGGAACCTGATGAGTCGCACACAAAAGAGAATGGGAAGATTGCAAATTGTCAATTAATTAATTTAACAATCGTTAGATGAATTAATTAATTGGATTAGTTATTTATATCCCCGAATTAATTAATTGGATTAATTAATTTACGGACCGAATTTAATTAAATGGATTAATTAAATATTGGACCTGATCGGGCCGGGCCCATTTGGGTTTATATAAATACATAGCTAGGGTTTAAGATCCATATTGTTTTCATAATTCTTGCTGGCACAACAGAAAAAATTCTAGCAGTTGCAATCTATTCTCTGTGTGGATTTCATTTGAAGTTGGACAATTAGACAGCCGTGAGAGGCAGATTCAAGTTGTTGGAACAAAGTTAACGCAAAGGAATTTGCAAAATTCATTAAAAGGTATATTTCTCATCACAGTTCTTATCTAAATACAAAGATGTATTCTGGTGGGAATTAAAATTGTTTATTTTCGCTGTGTCTATTTAAGTAAATTCCTAACAGTGGTATCAGAGCCAACTTTTTATTTGTTAGGAATTGTTTTATATATTGATTATAAGGTAGTCCTCAAATTGATCATAATTTTTCTTTATTAATAGTACTCATTATAATAGGACATACAATAGGTCGACAATTTTTTTTATTTTTTTTTTTAAAAAAATTATTTTAAAAAAAAAAAAAAAAAAAAAAATATATATATATATATATATATATATATATAACAGGCGGCAGCGACAAGCGCTGCTACGGGCTGCAACGCTGCTGGCAGGTCCCCTGCCGGGTATTGGGCGGGACAGCGCCGGTTGGCTACGCCAACAGTAAAAAAATAAAAAAAAATCCTTCAAACCCTAGATGTAGATGGGGGCTTCTCTTGAAATTTATGAAATTATGGGGACCCGTCTGCAATTAAAGGAAAAGGGGTCAATCTGCAATTTACGAATATGATAGCCCCTATTGTTAATTTTTCCAATTGGGTCAATTTTGCAATTTTCAAAAATGTTTTGAATTTGATTTTAAAATTATTTTTAAAATTATATTTCAAATGGGTTTGACCCATAATTTTAATTTTGACCCAAATATAATTTTTTTTTTAAAATTGACGACTTTTATATTTTTGTTAAAATAAGATTTTAACTTTAATATTTAATTTTGACCCTTAATTGAATTTTTATTTTATTTGGGAGTTTTGTCCTAAATTAAAATATTAATTCAATTTTATTAGAGTTTGACTATAATATTATATTAATTAAAATTTGATTTCAATTAATACCACTTCCCAATGCAAATTAAAATTTAGAGTATGACTCTAATTTAATAATTAATTAAAATTCGATTTTAATTAAATTACTTCGCCCAATAGTTATGGAATTAGAGTTGGACTCTAATTCGGAATTTAGTTAAATTTTGATTTTAATTAAATAGGCCCACCAATTAAGTTAGTTAATTAATATGATTAATTAATTATTTAATTATTTCGATCCAAAATTTTAAATTAGTTTTGACAACTATAATTGCTAGATTTATGAGACATTGTATATAATATTAGATATTATATATAGGAAACATTTTTGTGATGAATGTTTATTTATGGATAATTATGGACTCGACCACATGGATGTGTTGAATGGTTGATTTACTTCTTATTGTTTTATGGGCCTATGAGCCCTTAATTATTTTGGACCTGCGAGTCCGTTATTATTATTGTTGTTATGGGCCTGCGAGCTCTTTATTATATTGGACCTGCGAGTTCATTGTTATTGTTATTGTTATGGGTCTGCGAGTTCGATTTCTTTTAGGCTTGTGTGCCAACTAGTATAGGATACATGTTGCGACTTGACTAATTGAAGGCGCAAAAAGAGGTGGAAACCATGGAGATGGTGCATTGGTGTTGATCCAATATTGTACCCCTTAGGAATTAACCAACTAGTCTTTCCTTTGGTTTGGGAAAACTATATAGAACAAGTCCATAATCATCCATACTATTATTTATATATATTTATTCGCATAGTTGATGTATATATATATAATTACTTGATGAGACCATTGCATGTTAAATCCCTCATTAAAATATTAAGTTAGTATTATTTGACTTCCATCATTATAGTGAAAAACGAGAATCCTAAATCGACCTTAGCTTGTTGAGTACACTCAAGGCTGGTCTATTAGGGATATGTTTGACACTATGAAATATTTGATATTTCTGAATGATGAGTTTGAATTAACTAAAATTTATCTTTTGTTGAGTACACTCAAGGAGATAAGTTTTAGAGGCATGTTAAGCTAACACATAAGATTTGTGAAGACAAAAGAGTTGTCAGCTTAATAATTTGGGAGTTATTTGAAGATACAATTGATAATAATATCTACCCAAATGTTTTATTAAGATTTGTTGAGTACAATCAAGATCTTGATACAACGAATGGGATCTTAGCCCACTGGAAATCAAATGTAAATTCAAATAATTTATGTATGAGGATCATGCATTTATTTTAAACAGTGGAAGCACGTTTCATTAAAATTCATATTGAATTTGTGCATATGCATTATAATACATATTAATTCTATATTTTTTGTTATTTACAGTTTTTGAATTATGAGTAATCATATGAATTTGAGAGGCATACTGGATGCTAACAAATTGACCGGACCAAATTTTCTCGATTGACACCGCAATTTGAGAATCGTTTTCAAGCATGAGAAAATTGGATATATCATTGAGTAGCCCTTTCCAGTGGTGCCTACTGAAAATTCCACTCAGGAAGAGGTGGCTGCTTACAACAAACACAGTGATGATGATAACACTGCAGCATGTGTAATGCTTGTAGCTATGTCACCTGAGTTGTAAAAGTAACATGAGGGTATGGATACTTACACTATGATTTTTCATCTCAATGAGTTGTATGATGAACAATTTCGTGTGGAGAGGTATGAGACCTCTAAACAACTATATCGGTGCAAAATGGCAGAAGGATCTTCAGTCGGTGCTCATGTGCTGAAGATGATTGGTTTCATTGAGAAACTTGCTTCATTGGGTTTTATCATGGATCATGAACTAAGTATTGACTTGGTTCTGCAATCTCTGCCAGATAGTTATTCACAGTTCATTATGAACTTTAATATGAATAAGATCGAATGCACACTCCTTGAGTTACTTAATATGCTTAAAACTGTGGAGCCTAATGTCAAGGTTAGTACTGGGCATGTCTTAGCTATTCATTCCTCCAAGGGCACTAAGAGGAAAATCAAAGGAAGTTTTAAGAACACATCCAAAAAGGCTAAAGGCAATAACAAAGCAATCAAAACAGGCAAGGACAATACCAAATCTGATGACCCATGCTCTCACTGTGGAGTGAAAGGTCATTGGAAGAGGAACTGCAAGGCTTACCTCGCTAGTTTGAAGGGAAAGAAGTCTTTTGAAACTTCTACTTCGGGTAATTTTGTTATCGAGGCTAATATGTCTACTTCATTAGCTTTTTAGGTATTAGATACCGGATTTGGATATCATATTTGTATAAATATGCAGGGACTAAAGAGAAGTAGACCACTGCAGAAAATAGAAGTTGACCTGCATTAGCTGTAGGGACATACTTCTTACCACTGCCTTCGGGCTTAGTATTAGAATTAGAAAATTGTTATTTTGTTACTGCCATTACTAAAAACATTATTTCTATTTCGTGTTTGGACATGAATGGTTTTTCAATTAATGTTAAGAACAATCGTTGTTCGTTTTATAAAGATGAGATCTTTAATGGTTGTGGTGTGTTGCAAAATGAAATTTATATTCTTGATAATGAGTCGTCTATTATGAATATAGAAAATAAAAGGTATAAAAGTGATAATCTAAATAATACATACCTCTGGCATTGCAGACTGGGTCGTATTAACGACAAACGCATTTCCAAGTTACATAAAGATGGATACTTGGGGCCAACTGATTTTGAATCATTTGACAAATGCGAGTCATGCATGTTAGGCAAAATGACCAAGTTCCCTTTACTGGAAAAGGAGAAAGAACCACAAAACTGTTGGGACTAATACATACTGATGTATGTGGACCCATGTCAATCACTGCCAGATGTGGTTTCTCTTACTTCATCATATTCACTGATGATCATTCTAGATATGGTTATGTGTATCTGATGAAATTCAAGCATGAAGCACTTGAAAAGTTCAAGGAATTCAAACTGAAGTAGAGAAACAGACTGGTAAAAATATTCTCACACTGAGATCAAATCGAGGTGAAGAATATTTAAAGGAAGAATTTTTAGATTATCTAAAAGAGAATGAGATTCTCTTACAGTGGACTCTGCCATATACACCGCAACATAATAGTGTATCTAAACGGAGGAATTGTACTTTGTTAGACATGGTGCGATCTATGATGAGCCATGCAAATGTCCCAAAATTATTTTGGGATCATGCACTAATTACTGCGTGCTACACACTTAATCGTGTCCTATCTAAGTCGGTCGACAAAACTCCATACGAGCTATGGAGAGGAAAAAGACCAAACTTATCTCACATGAAAGTTTGGGGTTGTGACGCTTATATAAAACGAAATGAATCAGATAAGTTTGAGGCTAAATTTGATAAGTGCGTATTTGTGGGATATCCAAAAGAGACAATTGGATATCAGTTTTATAATCCCGTTGAAAAGAAGGTGTTCATCTCAAGACATGTCATATTCCTAGAGAAAGAGTTTATTCTAGGAGAGGGTAGTGGAAGTAAACTGGAATTTGAAGAAGTTCAAGAATTCACAGATACTGTTGACCAATTAGATGAACCTGAGTCTGATTCTATACCTGTTGACGGACAGACTCTTGATCAGGATGTAGAGAACCCTAAGGACACTTCAGCTCAGCGTAAATTAAGTAGGATCATTCAACCTCCCAGAAGGTACGAATTCACAATTACTAATCAAGTATTATTAGTCGAGGATGATGAACCTACAAATTACGTAGAAACGAAGTCAAGTGTTCACCCGAAGAGATGGCAAGAAGCCATGAAATTCGAAATGAACTCAATGTATGAGAACAAGGTTTGAACATTGGCCGACCTTCCAGGTGGGATAAAATCGATATGTTGTAAATGGGTTTACAAGAAAAAGGTCGATGTGGATGGAAACGTCCATATATACAAAGCAAGGCTAGTAGCGAAGGGTTACACACAAAGATAAGGTGTTGACTTTGATAAAACTTTTTCGCCTGTAGCCATGCTAAAATCCATTCGGATTTTGCTTGCAATAGCTGCATACCATGATTATGAGATATGACAAATAGATGTCAAAACTGCTTTCCTTAATGGAAACTTACAAAAGGTGGTGTACATGACACAACCTGAAGATTTTGAATCCAAAGGAGCCAACAAAGTATGTAAGCTAAATCGATCCATTTATGGATTAAAGCAAGCCTCTAGGAGCTGGAATCTTCGTTTTGATGAGACAATCAAAATATTTGATTTTATCAAAAATGAAGATGAACCATGTGTTTACAAGAAGACAAGTGGGAGCGCGGTCGTATTCCTAATATTATATGTCGATGACATATTATTAATGGGAAACGACATCCCAATACTTCAATCGGTAAAATTATGGTTGTCAAAGAATTTCTCCATGAAAGATATGGGAGAGACAGCGTATATCTTGGGAATCAAGATCTATAGAGATAGATCTAAAAGATTACTAGGCTTATCCCAATCTTCGTACATAGATAAAATATTGAGAAGATTTAATATGAAAAAGTCTAAAAGAGGTTTATGTCCCATGTCAAATGGGATTTACCTCTCAAAAGATATGTGTCCTAAAACACATGATGAAAGGAATCACATGGATAAGATTTCTTATGCTTCGACAATAGGATCTATCATGTATGCGATGCTATGTACGAGACCAGATGTTTCATATGCTCTAAGTGTTACGAGCAGGTTTCAAGCAAACCCTGATGAGAAACACTGGATAGCGGTTAAGAACATTCTTAAGTACTTGAGAAGGACTAAAGATTTGTTCTTGATCTATGGAGGAAATGAACTGAAAATTCATGGGTATCCTGAAAATTCAGGATATATGTTTACTCTCAACAATGGAGCGGTTAGTTGAAAAAGTTCCAAACAGGAGACAACCGTTGATTCAACAACAGAAGTCGAGTACATTGCTGTTTCAGAAGCAGCGAAGGAAGTTGTCTGGATCAAGAAGTTCGTTAATGAACTTGAAGTCGTTCCTAGTATTGTTGATCTCATACCTTTGTATTGTGATAACAATGGAGCCATCGCACAAGCGAAGAAACCGAGGTCTCATCAACGATCCAAACATGTGCTAAGGCGATATCATCTCATCAGGGAGATTATACAAAGAAATGACGTAACAATAGAGCAAGTTCCCACAGATGACAATATTGCAGATCCACTGATAAAGCCGTTGTCACAACAGAAATATGATCGTCATGTAGACGCTTATGGTATTAGACACATGAGTGATTGGATCTAGTACAAGTGGGAGTTTGTAAGTGTTATGTCCTAGATCCAATCGATTTAGGTTGTAAACACTTTTAATATGTTTAATGCATTTAATTTGGCAAGATCTAATATTTATTTAAGTTAATTTTGTGATAAATAATATTAAATAATAGAGTCCGAAGATCCAAGTTTAAGTGATTTATTAATCACAAGGAGTTGTGATTGTGAGATACAAATTACGTATGATTGGATCTTGAATAAACCGTGGTCATAAGTAATAACGAGATACGAATATCGTTAATACAGTTAGACCATCATCTGTGGCATTTCTTACTTGTGAAGTAAGTAGCTGATCTCACGAGCTAAAGTATGGTGACACTTAAATGAACACGTGAATGTTTTGTTATAGAATAAAATATTGGAGACCCGCTAAGAGATTCCACATGGATAACTGTCTGAGTGTCAGTGGTTAATCTCTAACGTTTGGTAGTGGAATTGGTCCTATGATTTGAGGTCATCATAGTGCCTTGTATGAGGACAATCATGCTTTGACGATATTGGATGTTACTCTGCCAAGGGTCGCTAATACGACATCGTTCGGATATGTCAAGAATCATATGAAAGTTGTGAATGACCAATAGAGGATTCGTCACTCTTAGATAGTAAGAGATTGTGATTTGCATTTCGTTCAATTAAGTCAATAACGAAATCCTTGGCCAATGTATACATATAAGTGGAAAAGGAGTTTTCGACTCATATTGACTTAATAGCAGAATGAAAGATATGATCGATAATCGAGATTGACACACTTCCATATCTCGTAGTTGATCGGATCATATTGACGAAGGGATTATAGTTTCATGGTAAACGAACAGTTTTGGTTTTGTCATACCACGTAACATTTTCCGTCACATGTATTGTCCTGATACATTGTTAGATGTCAATTTGGGACGGCAAGTGTGAATTTGTGATTAATTAAAATGGTGTTTAATTTATCAATTTTGATTAGATCAAATAACATTTCACGTCGTTAGGCATCGTAGTCGGGAATCTGATGGGTCGCACACAAAAGAGAATTGGAAGATTGTAAATTGCCAATTAATTAATTTAACAATCGTTGGATGAATTAATTAATTGGATTGGTTATTTATATCCCCGAATTTACGGACCAGATTTAATTAAATGGATTAATTAAATATTGGACCGGACCGGGTTGAGCCCGTTTGGGTTTATATAAATACATGGTTAGGGTTTAAGATCCATATTGTTTTCATAATTCTTGCTGGCACAAGAGAAAAAACAGTTGCAGTCTATTCTCTGTATGGATTTCATTGGAAGCTGGATAATTAGACAGCTGTGAGAGGCAGATTCAAGTTGCTAGAACAAAGATAACGCAAAGGAGTTTGCAAAATTCATCAAAAGGTATATTTCTCATCACAGTTCTTATCTAAATACAAAGATGAATCCTGATGGGAATTGAAACTGTTTATTTTCGTTGTACATGTTTAAGTAAATTCCCAACAAATATGGCATCAAATCACTCTTTGATTAAATTCAAACAAAAACTTAATATTATAAGTAACTTTCTTAACAAAAAAATGTTTTGAGTTTTGTCTAAAAGTTGCCTTTTTGCCTATAATTTAGTATTAAAAAAATTAGTATTTAAAGTAGGCGTTACTTTGGAGCTTAGGAAAAAAAATATTTTTATGTGTTGAGACAAGTGTCGGCCACATCTTATTTCTTATTCTATGCTTATTTGAATAAAGACTCTTCTAATTTTTGAATAAATTTATTTCTACAGACGTAAGCAATATTTTCCAGTGTTGTGTTAAAATAAAATCGCAACAATCGTTCGATTGGAAAATTGAGAACTAGAGACTAAACTGTACAATGTTTCTTTTAATGGATTTGAAATGCAGTTAAACTTTGATCTGTTGATCTTTAACCAGAATCAAATTTGAAAAAATTGGTGTTCTTTAGTAATGCTGCCAAACATGAAAAGACTTCGATCTAGATTGTATTGTGTTCCATTACAACAACAGCCATGCTTCAACTTATGAATCAAATGGTCTGTAATTCGAGCTTTCCATGCATAACTTGGGTACATAGACTAAGATATTGACCTCAAAGAGAACACAGAAGCATGGTCATAAGTGTCGTTCACCAGTGCAAGCATTTTCTTGGGACGGAATGCTTGGGCTGGATCGAGTGATTCTCCATTAGGCCCAATGGCCTTAAAAGCCCAGGCCGCAATGTGGAAATTTCATGGGAAAAATATATAATTACAAGGACCGTGCTATCTGCACAGGCCCCTTTGCACAAGGCATGTACAGTGGCTCTCACATGGAGGTGGACCCCACGTGTGTGAGAGCGGACCCCACACGTGGGGTCCACTCCCATGTGAGAGCCTCTGTACATGCCTTGTGTAAAGGGGCCTGTGCAGGGGACTTTTCCCTAATTACAATACCTTAAGTATACTATTTCACATTTAACAAACTTATGAAAATATTTCAAAAATCAAGTGATGAATAATATAGAAACCCAATCCATCATAACCTCTCTACAGTTGAAAATAATGCTTTATTTTTAGCTATTGATTTCAATAGTCTCAGCCTTAGATTTCTTCATCTTCAGATTAAGAACGGTTACAGTAAGAACTCAATTCTCCATTGTTGCCTTTACTTTACCAGTTTTTGCATTTTTTTTGAGAATAGAATCTCCTGAGTGATTTGCCTCTTGCCTTCTCAATCCAATGCCATTAATCATTTTTGTCTTCCTTTTTCATTTCCCTCTCATTATTGATTTGTAGAACCCTATCCTCTTCCACCTCTACTTTCACTTTTTCTTTCTTCAGCCCTCAAAGTTCAACTTTGAAAGCATGAAACTCCGGCGTCTCCTTCCAGCCTATTTGAACATTGGCGGTGGCGAAAATATAGTTGGTTGATTGAAATCTCCTAAACAACCTAAATCTCATCCGCCCATCATCTCCATCGCTACAGTCGCACATGGAAGATGATTGTTATCGGATAATCTAATCGAACCGATAAGGGTATTTTGTAGATAGGAAATTGTGGTTGATGGGAGGACTATTGATCATTGGAGATGAAAATCAAGCGAAAAATGATTGAACCATATTTGGCAATGTTTTATCATATCTGATTTGGGAAATAAGGGCTATATATGTTCTATCAATCACATGTATATGCATTTGGGTAGCATATTGGTTTTTTTAACTGTTTAATAAATTTTAAATTGTTCTTTCGGGGTGTAGATTTTTTTTATTAGGTAATTTGACATAAGCTTTAACTGATGAAATTTCAAGCAGAATTGTTGAAATTTGTGTCAAGGAAAATGGTGTGAATTGTGACTAATGGAAATTATGATGTGTTGGTGAGATGGGGGTTGAAATTCAAGTGAAATGACATGATTTGTAATTAATAAATATATTAGTGACTGTGACCGATTAATTGTATAATTTGTAACTATAAATTACATGTGACCTATTAATTATTTGAATGTCACAATCACAACATTTATCCAGGGTCACATATTATGTGATCACTTGATTTTGAATTGTCACATTTACTCTTATAAACCTCTCAGGTTCTAAAATCATTATATATTTTTTTTAGAAATCAGGTGATCAGATTTTGTGACATCTTATAAAATTGTAAAATTTTGTGACCTCTAATTTAATTAAACAAATCACGATTACAATAAACATAATTTATAACTATGATCACAGGATAAATTTAGTCACAAATTATATATTTTTATAAGTCGCAAATTATTTATTGGTCATAATTCATTGTACGAACATAAATTATCAAATTAATTTATCACAACTTATTTATCAATTACAAAGATACAAATCATAGGTCACAATTACAAATCTAGTAACCATCAAATATTACAAAAAACTTGTTTTTATTGATCAGAATTACCTAATAATGACTTAAAATTACCTAATAATTGGTCATATTTATTTCTTGATCACAAATCATAAAAATGTATAGGTCACAAATTATCAAATTAAATGTCACAAGTAATTTCTTGATCACAAATTATCAAGTTATTGGATTATAACCTATTTATCGATAATGAAATCACAAATTGTAAGTCATAATTACAGATTTTGTCACAAAATCACATATTTTTAGGTCACGTATTGTTTGATCAAATTATCAGATTAATTGATTACAACTTATTTAACAGTTACAAAGACACAAATCATGTCACAATTACAAATTTAGTGACAATCACATAATTTAAGTCAAGTATTATTTACTGATGACAAATTACTCGTTTTATTATCACAATTATTCAATAATTGGTCAAAATTACCCAATAATTGGCCACTACTTATTTTTGAATAAAAATTCACAAAACATATAGGTCACAAATTATTAAATTAATTGGTCACAAGTTAGTTTTTGATTATAAATCACAAAATATATAGGTCTCAACTTATTTTACGATCATGAATCTACTTAATGGCTCATTTTGTAACTCTTGATAGAAGTTATTTATCGATCATAAGTGTATTCATGACTCTTACATGACCTAGAAAAATCAATTTGGTCACATTTTGTAACCCTTGATAAAAGTTCGGTCATATTTTGTGACCACTTTATGATCTAAAATTTAATGACTCGGGTCACGATCATAATCACACAAAACTTATGGTAACAGTCACATATCAGTCATAAATTACACAAAATCATGGTCACAAAAATAAAAATAAAAAATTTAAGGATAACAAGTACAAATTTAATCGTGAAGTATACGTTTTATTATATCACATATTATTTATTGATTACAAATATCCAAATAATTAGTCACAAACCTTATTCACACCCAACTCAATCTCATCCCACCCCACTCTACTTTTATTCATTCCAACCCAAAAAACTTATTTTATATTATACAAACTACAAACATTCTGGTAAAGAAATGATACCAAGTTCCACATATAAAAACATCATTAAATAAACAAAAGAAGAACAATAATCGAAACTTCCAATAGTTGAAAATAGTCTTAGCTTCAGGTTTCTTCACCTTCAATTTAGGAACAATTATAGTAGAATATCATTCTCCATTGTTGCCTTCACTTCATCAGTGTTGTGACTCGAACTCGGTTCTTTGAGCTCCCATAATTTTCAGCTAAAGACGTTTTATGGAAATGCGATTTATAAAATGAACTTTACAGTGGATGCTGACACTTGGCACATCATAAACCGTTGGATAAGTCAATTGGTCTTGGTGATATATATACACGCTTGGACGTTTTGTTTGGCCTTAGATATTTTTCTGGCTTTTCATTTTCAAAAGGGTTCAT
This sequence comes from Olea europaea var. sylvestris, assembly GCF_002742605.1. NCBI lineage: Eukaryota > Viridiplantae > Streptophyta > Magnoliopsida > Lamiales > Oleaceae > Olea > Olea europaea. Next base: position 8,017,608 of record NC_036243.1, on the reverse strand, counting down.
CTTCTGTGAGTGGCTAGGGTTTTCTGATTTGCCATTATTTTAAACATCTCATTCGAAATGATACTTTGAGAGTTTAGTCTTGAATACATGTGATTTCTTGCGTGAAAACTGTAATAGTTGTGAGAACTAAGGTTCTGATTTCGTGAAGTTAGATCTGCAGTTTCTTGTGTGATTCGAGCCAGATCTGTTGGTTCTCTGTGAAGAGATAAGTCTCTTATACTATATTCTGGTATTAGCTAAACGTCTGTAACCTTCGTTGCCAGTTTAAGGCATTATAGTGCAACCGAACAATATCCATTTTTGCATGGATGCTCAACAGGGGACTATGTGTTAAAAGGGTCACCGAACCTCTGGGGTTTCGGTCGAAAAATTTCTCTGTGTTCAGTTTTATTTTTCTGTTATTAATCGATTCTTAGTATCTTGTGTTTAATATCGTGTTTGAGTTTTTTAGTGGTATCAGAGCATTAAACTGGGGACAAGATACATGGATCTTGGAAGGAAGGTACTAATCTGTTCCAGATCTAAAAATTTTTGGAACTGCTTTTAAGTAGATAAAGGATATCGAGTTTTTTATAACTCGCTGGGTGAAATCTTTCTGAATCTTTTGGAATTTTTTTTTTCTAAATTCGATTTCTAGATTTTCCCTTTGACTTACCATACACTAAAACCCCCTAGAAAATATTCTTTGTCCAAAGGCTACTACGAGCCTTGGGACTCTGAGATAAATTCAGTACGGGTGTGTATCTGGAGGGTCTTTGAAGGAGAAGTCACTGAAACATAATTCTGTGATTTCTGCTATTGTATTCCTTATATTGTTTTTTGACTGCCTGTCCTTCTGTGTTAAAACTTGGGACATTGCTGTAATTCTTAGTATACAAAACTTGAAATAAATTGTTCCTTGTATTCTTGATTCATATCTAAGCACTTTGTGTTATACTGATATGACTACTGCTAAGTTTGAAGTTGCTCAATTTGATGAAAAATGTGATTTTAATATAGGGAGTCAAAAGATAAAAGCCATACTTATGCAAATGAGATGTGCTAAGGCATTAGATGATAGTTGGCCTTAAGATATGAATCCTGTTAGGAAAACTGAACTTGAAGAAGTTGCCTAGTGTACCACTTTCTTGTATCTTTCTGATAATGTGATACAAACCATTGGTGAAACCAAAACTGCTTCTGAACTTTGGACCAAACTTGAAACCCAGTATATTACTAAGACTATCCCAAATAAATGCTATTTGTTAAAGTAGCTATTTTCTTTTAAAATGAACCCTTCAATTGATTTAGATGATAACTTGAATAAGTTTACAAAGTTGACCCAAGACTTAGCCAACTGTGATAAAAACTTTCAAAAGATCAGTTGATTGTAGTTCTGCTAAACTCCATTAGTGATAGATATAGAGACATTAAGGTTGCTATTGAATATGGAAGGGATGAACTTACTACTGATGTGATTATAAATGCCTTAAGAAATAAAGCATTGGAAATCAAATATGAAACTAAGGATAATCACAGTGGTAACACCCTTATGGCAAAAGGAAAGGGGTTCAGTAAACCAAGTTATTACTCTAAGAACCTTAATGAGAATAAAAACAAATGGAATGAAAAACCCAAATCCAAGAACAAGGCTAAAGGGAAAAAATGTTTCTACTGTGGAAAATTGGGTCACTTCATTAAAGACTGTCATAAAAAGAAAAATGAGCTGAAAGAAAAGAAAGTTGAGGGTGGGAATATTGCCTTAGTATTCAATAAAGATAAAACTGAAGATGGATTGGTCCTTGTTAATGTTGCAAAGAAGCTAAATAATGAATGAATCCTTGACTCTGGGTGTTCCTTCCACATGTGCCCAAACAAGAATAGTTTTCTTGACTTTGAAAAAACAACTTGTGGGCAGGTTATAATGGGAAATAATATGACCTGTAAAATAAGTGGAGGAATAGGAACCATCTATTGTTAGAAAATGGAAAAGTCCTAAATTTGAAAGGAACAAGGTATGTTCCAGACTTAAAAAGAAATATGGTGTCTTTAGGAATGCTTGATGATATGGAGTTTGACATTAAAATGGGTCAAGGACATATGAAAATTCTTAGGGGAAATGACTTGGTCATTAGTGCCCCTAAGAGACATGGTCTCTATTTTCTTGAAGCAACCTTTACTTGGTTTGACTGCTGTTGCTTTAACTGATAACTTTACCTTTGCAAAGTTTTGGCATGAAAGGATAGGAGGGAGTCAAAAGATAAAAGCCATACTTATGCAAATGAGATGTGCTAAAGCATTAGATGATAGTTGGCCTTAAGATATGAATCCTATTAGGAAAACTGAACTTGAAGAAGTTGCCTAGTGTACCACTTTCTTGTATCTTTCTGATAATGTGATACAAACCATTGGTGAAACCAAAACTGCTTCTGAACTTTGGACCAAACTTGAAACCCAGTATATTACTAAGACTATCCCAAATAAATGCTATTTGTTAAAGTAGCTATTTTCTTTTAAAATGGACCCTTCAATTGATTTAGATGATAACTTGAATAAGTTTACAAAGTTGACCCAAGACTTAGCCAACTGTGATAAAAACTTTCAAAAGATCAGTTGATTGTAGTTCTGCTAAACTCCATTAGTGATAGATATAGAGACATTAAGGTTGCTATTGAATATGGAAGGGATGAACTTACTATTGATGTGATTATAAATGCCTTAAGAAATAAAGCATTGGAAATCAAATATGAAACTAAGGATAATCACAGTGGTAACACCCTTATGGCAAAAGGAAAGGGGTTAGGTAAACCAAGTTATCACTCTAAGAACCTTAATGAGAATAAAAACAAATGGAATGAAAAACCCAAATCCAAGAACAAGGCTAAAGGGAAAAAATGTTTCTACTGTGGAAAATTGGGTCACTTCATTAAAGACTGTCATAAAAAGAAAAATGAGCTGAAAGAAAAGAAAGTTGAGGGTGGGAATGCTGCCTTAGTATTCAATAAAGATAAAACTGAAGATGGATTGGTCCTTGTTAATGTTGCAAAGAAGCTAAATAATGAATGAATCCTTGACTCTGGGTGTTCCTTCCACATGTGCCCAAACAAGAATAGTTTTCTTGACTTTGAAAAAACAACTTGTGGGCAGGTTATAATGGGAAATAATATGACCTGTAAAATAAGTGGAATAGGAACCATCTATTGTTAGAAAATGGAAAAGTCCTAAATTTGAAAGGAACAAGGTATGTTCCAGACTTAAAAAGAAATATGGTGTCTTTAGGAATGCTTGATGATATGGAGTTTGACATTAAAATGGGTCAAGGACATATGAAAATTCTTAGGGGAAATGGCTTGGTCATTAGTGCCCCTAAGAGACATGGTCTCTATTTTCTTGAAACAAAACCTTTACTTGGTTTGACTGCTGCTGCTTTAACTGATAACTTTACCTTTGCAAAGTTTTGGCATGAAAGGATAGGCTATATTGGTAAGAAAAGTTTAAAAGCTTTACAAAACAAAGGAGTTTTTGGAAATCATAATTTTGGTGAAATTGGCATTTGTGAAATATGTATGATAGGAAAGCAAGTTAAACTTCCTTTATTACCTGGAATTCATAAGTCTAAACAAATACTTGAGTATTTGCATGCTGATTTGTGGGGCCCAACCTCAATTACTACCTTGTCTGATTTTAAATATTACCTTTTAATCATTGATAATTATTCAAGGAAAATCTGGATTTTCTTGTTAAAATCAAAAGAAGAAACTTTTTTTATTTTCAAGGAATGGAAAATTCAGGTTGTAAATCAAACTGATAACAAAATAAAGATCCTGAAAACAGACAATGGTTTGAAATTTTGCAATTATGAATTCAATAATTTGTGCAAAGAATGTGGCATAGTAAGACATAGAACAGTTACTTATTCCCCTCAACAAAATGGAATAGCTGAAAGGATGAATAGAACCTTGTTGAATAAAGTGAGATGTATGCTTTTTAGTTCTGGTCTGCCTAAACTATTTTGGGTTGAAGCAGTAAAAACTGCTGCATATTTAAATAGAACTCCAACAAGTGCTCTGAATTATGATATTCCTGAATTTGTATGGTCTAGAAATCCTGTTGATTATTCACACTTAAATTTTTTTGGATGTCCTACCTATGCCCATTAGAATATTGGAAAGTTAGAACCTAGATTACTTAAATGTGTTTTTCTTGGGTGAAAATGTAAAAGGGTACAGATTATGGCTTTACAATGAAAAGGGCTATAAAGTAATTGTTAGAAGAGATGTAGTTTTCAATGAATCTATTATGCCATGTTTAGAAGGAAAGGAGACTAATTTGACTGAAAAAGATGTTCAGATTGAGGTAGAGAAACTTCAAAGTGAAGCTGATTCTCATGTTATTACCTTAACTGAACTTGATCAATATGAAAATAGCATTATTGCTGAAACTGAAAACAATCAATCATCTGAGACTGATGAACAAATTGATTTTGCAAATCCTCCCTTAAATGAATTTCAGTTAACTAGAGATAGGAAGAGAAAGCAAATTAGAACACCTGCTAGATTTGATTGTGATGATTTTGTTTCACTGTTTACCTATCAAGAACAATTTGAAAATGAACCAAACTCCTATGATGATGCCATTAATTGTAAAGGTGCTAAAAATTTGATAGCAGCAATGAATGATGAAATGTCATCTCTTCTTAAGAATAATTCTTGGGAATTGATAAAGAGACCTAAGAATAAAAAGTTGGTCGATTGTAAATGGATTTACAAGATAAAAGAAGGAGAGGGAGGAAACAAAAGTGTAAGTTATAAAGCAAGATTAGTTGCAAAGGGTTTTACACAAAAAGAAGGAGTATATTACAATGAAATCTTTTCCCCTATTGTTAAGTATACCAAAATCAGATGTATTCTTGCCCTTGTTGTTTAGTTTAAATGGGAACTGGATCAGTTAGATGTTAAAACTACCTTCTTGCATGGTGACTTAAACGAAAAAATTTATATGAAACAATCTATTGGCTTTATAAAATGTGATTCTGAAAAAGTTGTATGCCTTTTAAAGAAATCTTTGTATGGTTTAAAACAAGCCCCACGTCAATGGTACAAAAGATTTGACGCCTTTGTACTAAAACTTGGTTTTCAAAGAAGCAATTATGACATATGCCTATACTGCAGAGGTAATGGAGGTAAAAATTCTTTATACTTAGTACTTTATGTAGATGATATGTTACTTGTCAGCTGTGATAAATCTGAGATTGAGTTTATTAAACAGAAACTTAAATTTGAATTTGATATGAAGGATTTAGGAGCTGCCAAAAAGATTCTTGGTATGCAGGTTTTTAGAGATAAAGAAAAATATATATTGTTCTTAAATTAACATGATTATGTGAATAAAATTTTAAGAAGGTTTAATATGCTTGATTGTAAATATGTTACTTTACCTTTAGCAAATCATTTCAAGCTTTCTTCTGATTTCTGACCTAAAAATGCTGAAAATATGATAGAATGTCAAATGTACCTTATGTTAATGTGATTGGATCTGTAATATATTTGATGGTATGCACAAGACCTGATCTTGCATTCAGTATTAGTATACTTAGCAGATTTATGAGTAATCCTGAGAAAGAACATTAGAATGCTTTGAAATGGCTTTTAAGATGCTTGAAAGGGACATCCAACTATGGTTTCATGTTTAAGTTGAATAAAGAAGGGATAACTTTAAAGGGATTTACTAATTGAGATTTTTGCTGGTAATAGGGATAATAGGAAATCAATTTCATCATATTTCTTTACGTTATGTGGTACTGTGATTAGTTGGAAATCTCAACTTCAAAAGACTGTAGATTTATCACCTACTGAAGCAGAATATATTGTTGCTTCTGATGCCTTTAAAGAAGGAATTTGGTTAAGTAGATTACTAAAGGAATTTGGTTTTGTTGATGAAAATGCAACGTTATATTCAGATAACCAAAATTTCCATACATCTAAGTAAAAACCCCATGTATCATGATAGAACTAAACATATAGATGTTAAATATCATTTTATAAGGGAGATAATTGCAAAAGGAATTTTGAAAATTGGGAAGGTTGCTACTCAGGTTATTCCTTCTGATATGGGGACTAAGATAATACCTTTAAACAAGTTTAAAAACAGTCTGAAGATATTATCTATTGATACATTGAAATTTTTTTTTTACAGGTACTTTTGGAGCATATGAAATAAGAGAATGCGATATGCTCCTGGCTGCACTATGAGCTAAAAACTATGGTAGCAAGGTGGAGATTATTGTGACTCGAACCCGATTCTTTGTGCTCCCATAATTTTTAGCTAAAGACGTTTTATGGAAATGCGATTTATAAAGTGAACTTTACACTGGATACTGACACTTGGCACATCATAAACCGTTGCATAAGTCAATTGGTCTTGGTGATATATATACATGCTCGAACGTTTTGTTTGGCCTTAGATATTTTTCTGGCTTTTCATTTTCGAGAGGGTTCATCTTCTGTGAGTGGCTAGGGTTTTCTGATTCGCCATTATTTTGAACATCTCATTCGAAATGATAATTTGAGAGTTTAGTCTTGAATATATGTGATTTCTTGTGTGAAATTCGTAATAGTTGTGAGAACTAGGGTTCTAGTTTCGTGAAGTCAGATCTGCAGTTTCTTGTGTGATTCGAGCCAGATCTGTTGGATATTTATGAAGAGATAAGTCTCTCATACTGTATTCTGGTATTAGCTAAACGATTGTAACCTTCGTTGCCAGTTTAAGGCATTATAGTGCAACCGAGCAACATCCGTTCTTGAATGGATGCTCAACAGGGGACTAGGTGTTAAAAGGGTCACTGAACCTCTGGGGCTTCGGCCGAAAAATTCCTCCGTGTTCAGTTTTATTTTTCTGCAAGTTTTAGTTTCTGTTATTAATCGATCCTTAGTATCTTGTGTTTAATATCGTGTTTGGGCTTTTCAATTAGTTTTTGCATTTTCTAACAAATAGAACTTGCTAAGAAATTTGCCTCTTGCCCTCTCAATCCAACACTATTTATCATTCTTATCTTCATTTTTTGTTGCCCGTTCATCGCTAATTTGCGGAACCATACATTCTTCCATCTGTACTTTCGCCTCTTCTTCAACCCCTAAAGATCAAATTTGAAAAAAAACACGGGCCTTTAGCGTCTCTTTCCAGTCTATTCAAAAATTGGCGGTGACGAAAATTTCATTGGTTGATTGAAAATCTCCTAAAAAATCTAAATCTCCTTTGTCCATTTTCTCGTCGCTACAGGAGTCACCACCACGTCAAACAATCCACCACCCCACAGAATCAAGACAACTCTCTTTCAACATAGTCCCTGAGACTCCAAGCTATGTGATGGCGCTGCTTGCTGATTCTCCATTCCATACCACCTCATTCACTGGACCCACATGGAAATCTCACCATTGATTTTTGGTAAACCTTGAAGTCCCATGAATTCATCTCTACGCTCGGACTAGAAGTATAGGATATTTCCTCTCATTTGCTTCGAGAGCTGGGATGCCACCAGGTATTTATTGGTTAGTGGAGAGTGAATGGGGTGGGTCGGTGTCGGGTATGTGATTTTGTGTGATACCTGATTTTTCAAATAATTAACTTAATTTTTTTTTTGAAAAGTAAAATCAAATACCCCGCTATAAGGTAATTTTCCCAAATTTCATCCCTACCTACTTTTCAAGATCAAAATTCTAAAATCATAGAGAAGCTTTCATTGTTCAAAAATTAGATATTTTAATTATTAAATATTATAATACAAATTTTATACAACTTTAATTTATTTTCATTTTCCCCCCTCTCTCTCTCTCTCTCTCTCTCTCTCTCTCTCTCTCTCTCATTTCATCATTTCAGATTCGACAGCCAATGATGGAGCTGCTCCGGTTGGTCGTCACCGTTAGCACCCGTTGTCGTTGGACAAGCGATCGGTGGCTCAACTGTTGTGCTGCTCGCCCCTCTCTCCTTTCATCAATTCAGATTCGACAACTGGCGATGGAGCTGCTCTGGTCATCACCACAAGAGCTCATCATTGTCAGTGGCTCAATCGGTTGCAATAGATCTACCGGTTCAGCTGAGGCCCACTGCAACTGTACGAAGAGGTGAGGTGGCGACATTACCGTTGAAGTGGTGATTTGGGCATTTTTTGTTGAATGTGGTGATTGTGGTGTAATTTGAGATAGTGGCTGTGATTTTTGGTATAGCAGGTAGTGATGCTGACTGTAATGTTGATGGTGGTGGGGTTGGGGTTGGTGGTGATAGTAATTATTACTGTTGTAAATCGACGACGATTTTGTATTGTTTGGTAATGGTTTTTGCAGTGGTTTGTGATTGTGGTGGTGGATTGCAATGGTTGTGGTGGTCGTGGCGGTTTGGTTGATTTTGTAACAAATAATTGGACCCGTGACCTGAAAATTGTGATTGTGACTCCCAATTGTAACTTACAATTTGGGAGTCACAGTTGATCGTGACAGTGGTCGTGGTGGTGGTTGTGGCGGTTTGGTTGATTTGTAACACACAATTGGATACATGACCTGAAAATTGTGACTGTGAATCGTAAGTGTTGATGGTGGTCACAAATTATTTTGTTGACTGTAACTATTAAATTGGTTAATCTGTGGCCAATAAATAATATGTGATCAATGAAAAAGATAAATTGTGACTGAAAAATAATGGTGACCTAAAAAATTGTTAATCTGTGATGGATAATTTGATAATTTTTTACTATATAATAAGCTGTGACTTGTAATATTTGTGATTTTTTACCAATAAATAAATCGTGACTTATAAATTTTTCGATTTGTGACCGATGAACAAACATATAAAATTTTTGAATTGTAACCGTAAAATAATTTTTGACATAAAATTTCTAATTTGTGACCAAAAAATAATATGTGGCGAATTAAATCGTTAATTTGTGACCAAATTATATAAATCTATGACTTAAATATATTTAATTACTAAAATAATTAATTAAATTATAAATAATTTTTAATAAAAATCTGATTTTTGAAATTTAAAACTTATTTTCTTGTTTTTGAAATGTGTCATAATTAATCTCTTACTTATTAAATTTTCCCTTAAAAAATTTATACAAACAAGGCCACGAGGGCCCTACTCATGACATGGGCCAAGCCTTGCTGACGAAGCAAGGTTCAAAGATATTAGACCTTGTTTGATTTGTGTTTCAATTTTCAATTTTGAGTTATAAAATCATTTTTAAATTTTAAATTTTTATTTTTAGGGACTGGTTTAAAATTTTTAAAAATGCATTCAGTTGTCATTTTGAAAAAATTATTTTTTTTTAAACAAAAAACTAGAAAACATGTTTAATTTGAAACTTTTCAAAATTATTTGATTACATTTTATTCCATGAAATTTGTTTATTCATAAAAATATAACAATTTAATGCTATTATATTATCAAATAATATATACATTTTAAATTTGGTGAATCTTACAATATTTTTTCTTCCTACAAAGTGAAATAAAAATAAATAAATAAATAAATTAAATTCAAAATATAGGAAATAAAAATTAATGACGTTGACTAAAAATATTTTATTTGTATTCATTTAAATACTTTTTTAGAATTTTTGTGTAATAATACTCATTAAGATATTGAAATATTTTTATTTTTCTAGAAATTTTTATAATATTTATTTCTCGAGATTTTATTTTTTTTAGCATTTTTTTTAGAATTTTAGAATTTATTTTTTTCAAAATTTTTGCTTTTCATTTTTCGGAATTTATCCAATTGTTTTTTGAATTAAATTTTTAAAAATTTAAAATTTTATTTGTTAGAGTTTTATATTTTTATTTTTTAAAATTTTATTTAAATGTTTGTTTTCCATGTTTTGAACATTTTATATTATAAGTCAATTCTTATTTTTAAAAATACATTTTCAAAAATATCAAATAAACACGTTTTTGTAAAATCAAAATATTTTGAAAACGACAAACAAAACGCAGTCTTAATATTTTTAAGTTACTCTTCATGATTTCAAAGTTTGTTGAATGCTATGAGCATACAGAATTGTAGAATGCTAGCTAATATTTATTTTGTTTGATAGAAATAAAAATTCATATTTTAATTTAAATTAAAATCAACAATTAATTTGAACAGTATATTTCATGGAATGCACAACTTTTCAACCACACGTTCCATCAATTTTTCTCAAGATTACTAAAATCAAATGAGGATTTAAAATGTTTGGTGAAGCTATTAACTACTTGAAGACAATTTAAGACCATAAAAACCTTAATAATGACGACACTAATGTTGTAATAGCCAATCCAAATTTTTAATATTTGCAACTAAAACATGTGAGAGAAGTTGATCTATAACTTAAGGATGAAAATTATTTTCCATATTAGTTTAGACTTTAGACTCGAAATTATACACTACTCATTTAAAAAATAACAACATGGCTATTTTACATTTTGACTATAATGTCTCTCGAAGTGACAATTTATCTTCATTTGTAATACTAAAATACAAAATCATTAAAAAATATGACGTTATATAGAAAAACCAACCTAATTGTACAACTACTCAATATACCTTGGATTTCCAGAAATTGGCAATTATTGGAAAATGTAGTGTTAAAATTAATGTACAAAAATCTGTCAACGCACCAAGGTGCAAACAAATGTATCAATCTTTATGCATAGGTTGTATGATCCTATATAGAACGGACCCTATATTTGGACCAATTTTGTTACAAGTACAGAAAAAATTTGACAAGTCTTATAGAAAAAAACTTGGGCAATTTTTCATTGGTTTTTAACATAACGAACCCAAAATTTGCACCATACAAATGCTGCCAACACAGCACATGTATCATTTTTGTTAATAATTTCTTGTACCTATGGATTATTCTATTTGGACAAGTCACGGAAGGCTTTGGAGCCATAAAAATTTCATCAAGCAAAACTAGTCTCTCTCTTTGGTTTGGACTAAAATTTGATTTTAATTTAAATCAAGTCAAAGAGTCAATATTAACCACATTTTTCATGAACCCCATAACTTTTCAACTACACATTTCAAAAACATCTATCATAATCTACTAAAAAATCTAATTTTAATCACCACTAAATACTCTCTTGATATTTTTTAGTCTTGTCATGTCCTCGTGGCTCGTGCAATGTAGTTTGGACATATTTTTAGTTCATAATAGTACAAAATAACGTATAATAGATTTTGTTTTATTTTATTTTCTTATATAATAGTCCTCGTTTGGCCTCCATTCTTTTATATTTTTTCCTCTCTTATTTTCAATCATACAATTTTTCATAAAATAATATTACATGTAAATCGAAAATTTTTCATTTTTTTTACCACACATTTTTCAAAAAAACACTATTCCAAACATTAATATTTGAAAAAAAAAATAAATAAATAAATAAATAAATATATATATATATATTGGGGGGCCAAACGGGGGCTATATTTTCTTAGAGACATGTATTATGTATATGGTTTCCGCTTGAACGAAACACGAGAAAATTGAATAAAGCAAAAGGAAAAACACACGGCTAAGAAATGTTTTTGTTTCTTGGGTGATGTTATTCGTATATCTGGGGTAACCATAATGGTATCCACCTCTCACATGGAGAAGATCTACTTCCAATAATTTATCCAAGGTGGATTCCCCTTCATGTGAGAGAGGTGGATACCATTATGGACACTGCATTCTGCCCTTATTTGAGCTACATTATTTTTCTTAGAATACATTTTTGAATAGTGTATTGATGGAAAATGTGTGATTAAAAAATTTAAAAAAAGGTTTTAGATTTGTGTGTAAAATTATTTTATTGAAAATGTGTGGTTGAAATAATATTAAATCACTATTTAAAAATGCATTTTCTTAAAAAAAAATATATAGCTCAAACATGACCTATATACAAATAGTATATTCCTTGTTTCTTTTGCCAAGGCCAAGCATTTAAAAACATCTAAAGATTTTTTCTTTCTAGCTAATTCAAAGAAGTAAAATTTAGGGAGAGGAGAGAGAGAGAGGGGTTCAAAATCTATAAATAGTGAACAAAAAAATTGTCAACTTATCAAATTGAATCGAAATTACAGTTTTAAAAATCATTATCTTAAAAATTATTATTTTGAATTCACATGGCTTAGATTTCAATAATTTCAAAATCGAACCAAATTGATTTGAAATTGCCCGATTTAAGTTTCCTTAATTAAAAATTGATAAAAAACAAAATTTAAAA
>NC_036243.1:8000747-8003060 GCF_002742605.1 Olea europaea var. sylvestris | reverse complement strand
TGAAATCTGAAGTTTGACAAAAGAAAATGAGCTCCAATGAAGATACTCCCCCCAGGAGGGTAAGAGAAAACACGAACGTGCCTCCTCAGCCCGCTGTCCCAGAAGATCGACAGAGACTCCACCACCACTAAAGAAGAGGTGGGATGCGTGCGATGGCACGATTATCAAGAGAAATGGCCGCCATGGCTGCCAACATGAGGGATATTACTAGCCAAAACTTGGTTATGAGGGAGCTTATGGTCCAAATGCAGGGCCAGGGAGGCTTCCCCATTCCTCCATATGCCCCCCAAGGGCACTACCAGCAAGAGGATGAAGTCCAAAGTCATAGAACTGCTACACCAGACTATGGCCGAGGTAAGAGCCCCTTTGAAAGGGAAGTGGAAGTTGATGTTTCCTCCAAGTATGCTTCTGGCCGACCCTCCGAGGTCCAAATGAGCCCTGATAACTTTCCACCTCCATATGAGCAAGATCCAAGACAGAGAAGAGCATGAAGTGTTTTTGACAGAATTAGCCCTGCCGAATCGAGGCCCAGTCAACAGCAGGTTCAGCAGCCTCGGACGAGGCCACAGCCTCCACCTCCATGCCCCCAACAGCTGGAGAGAGGGCATGAAAATGCCCCTGCACTATCCCGCCTAGAAGTAGGCCGCAAAGGAGGGAGGAAGAGGCTAGGAACCGGCCAGGACCCTCTCACCAACAACCGGGGAACGAGGCCGAAGATTACGATTCTGATGAGTAGCAGAGGTCCTGTGACTTGGACGATGATGATGAGAACCTGCCATTCTCAAGAGAACTAAGAGATACCCAGGTCCCGAGCCACTATGTCATGCCGAAAATACCAAAGTATGATGGGAGAGGTGACCCAGAAAAGCACCTCAACGCTTACAAAACTCACATGAGCTTGAGGGACGCCACCCCAGCTATGAAGTGCAGAGCCTGAGGGACGCCACCCCAGCTGTGAAGTGCAGAGCATTCCATTTAACCCTCAGTGGAGCGGCTGAAATCTGGTATAGTAGGCTACCATCTGGGAGCATCCGAAGCTGGCCCGAGTTCAAAACTACCTTCTTGAAGAGGTTCACAGTGAGCAAGGAAGGAGAGGCCCCCATTCAGCGTTTTCAAGACATGAGACAGGCGCATGGCGAGTCCTTGAAAAGCTTCCTATCCCGCTTCACCGACGAGATGACCTACTGTGTACAAGTCACCGACAGAGAGGCACTATCTGCATTGAGAGGAGGATTGAACATGAACACCCTATTCTGGAGGGATGTGCAGACTCAAGACCCAACCACTTATGACGCCCTATTAGAGATGATGAGAAGGGAGATAATCAATGAAGAATTGATTGAACATAGGAACAGGGCGAGCAGAGGCCTCCCACCTCCTCAAAGACAGCGAGGTAGGGGACCGACCTCCCACCTCATGGACTACCAGATGAATCGATCTGGAAATGAGAACTTCGGCCAAGCCCTGGCCACCACAACTTTGAACGCGGTCCCAACCTTGGCATATGAGGATGTCAACCCAACTGCTGATGCACACCAGACCGAGGCCCAGCAGGGACTCCGTAGAGGGAGAGGTCGAGGCCGGGGTTTTGCACCTAGAAACAGGTCCAATCCGAACCTCCCTGGATACTGTTTGCACCACAGGTCCTACGGGCACGACACCGCGGATTGCAGAGACTATGCACACCGTTCCCAGCAGGAACCCGCCAGGGAAAGACACAACTCACCCCAGGCGAACAGGCCCCCGCTCAGGTAAGACAACTGACATGGGCGTGAGGCGGCCGCTCCTCGTCAAAGGGATGTCTCCCTAAGGCGAAGAGAGCAAGACACAGAGAGGCCCAGGGAAGGGCGTAGACACCGAAGAAGTAGGCAAGCTCAAGATGAGGCCCCTATCCACGAGATAGACACCATATTCGGAGGCCCTTATGTTGGCGGTGAAACACGGAACGCCAAAAGAAACTATGCTATGGGAGGCTAAGCACCCCCCTCCGACAAGTTACATTGTGGATAATAGCTCTCGAAGAAACCAAGCACCACCCATTGTCTTCACCCAGGAAGACGCCGAAGGAGTTCATTACCCCCACTGCGATGCGCTGGTGGTGAGGGCTGTCATAGCCCGAAATGGGCTCAAACGAATGCTAGTCGACAATGGCAGCTCCGTCAACATCTTATTCGGGTCCGCCTTTAACAAGATGATATTGGACCATCAGTTGACGCCCACCACCACTCCATTGTATGGATTTACCGGAGATAGCATTACTCCGAGAGGAAAGATAACACTGGCAGTAGAGATGGGAGAATCTCCTCAAACTAC
>NC_036243.1:7994259-8000523 GCF_002742605.1 Olea europaea var. sylvestris | reverse complement strand
TTGCCCCGCATAGACAAAAAAGGAGAGCTCTCAATCTAGAGAGGTATGAGGCCCTAAAGAAAGAGGTTCAGAAGCTCATCAAAAATGGCTTCATCAGGGAGGCCACTTATCTGAAGTGGGTCTCCAACCCGGTCTTGGTTAAGAAACACAATGGCAAATGGAGAGTATGCATCGACTTTACCAACCTTAATAGAGCCTGCCCGAAAGACAGCTTTCCGCTTCCAAGGATTGACCAATTGGTGGACTCCACGGCAGGGCACGAGTTGTTGAGCTTCATGGATGCATACTCCAGCTATAACCAGATCCCCATGCACCCGGCCAATGAAGATCACACCTCTTTTATCACGGACCGAGGCCTCTATTGGATGAGGAGCACACCTCTTTCATCACGGATCGAGGCCTCTATTGCTATAGAATGATGCCTTTCGGGTTGAAGAACGCCGTAGCAACTTACCAAAGACTCGTGAACAAAATGTTTACCGACCTCATTGGCAAGACAATGGAGGTCTACGTGGATGATATGCTAGTGAAAAGCTTAGAGGCAGAAAGCCACGTATCGCACCTCAACAACACCTTCCAAATCCTGAGAAGGTACAGGATGAGGCTCAACCCCTTGAAATGTGCCTTTGGGGTGGCTTCCGGTAAGTTCTTGGGGTACATGGTCAACCAGCGAGGAATTGAAGCAAATCCCAAGAAGATTGAGGCTCTGTGCCAGATGAGGTCCCCTCAGAAGCCAAAGGAGGTACAAAGCTTAACTGGACGAGTGGCAGCACTAAGTCGCTTCGTCTCCAAAGCGACTGACAAGTGCCTCCCATTTTTCAAAGTGCTCAAGGCTGGGAAGAAATTCCAATAGACTGAGGAATGTGAAGAGGCCTTACAAGGACTAAAAAGGCATTTGGGGCAGGCCCCCCTCCTCTCCAAGCCGAAGCCCGGAGAGATCTTGCAACTATATCTCGCCGTCTCCAATGACGCCATTAGTTCGGTTTTGATTCGGGAAGAAGAGTCCACCCAACTTCCCGTCTACTATACGAGTAAGGCGCTCCTATCGTCGGAGACCCGATACCCCGATATGGAGAAGCTTGCTTTGGCCTTAATCACGGCTTCTAGGAAATTGAGACCCTACTTCCAAGCTCATACCATCCATGTACTTACAAATTTTCCCCTGAGGCAAGTACTCCAGAAGCCCGATGCCTCGGGAAGATTGTTGAAATGGGCAGTGGAGCTAAGTGAATTTGACCTTGTGTTCAAAGCAAGGGTAGCCATCAAAGGGCAAGCCTTAGCAGACTTCGTTGTTGAATTCGCCAACTTACCCGAGGTGGATGAAATCGTGGAGTTCGTCGAACCCCCCCACGTGGAGCCTCTTCGTAGACGGCTCAGCTGGGGAGGTCGGCTCAGGTGCCGAGGCTGTCCTCATCAGCCCCGAGGGTCACAAACTCACCTCAGTCGTGAGGTTCGGATTCAAAGCCACCAACAATGTTGCAGAGTATGAAGCACTCCTTGCAAGCCTCAGATTGGCCAAGAAAATGCAAGTAAAGAAGCTACTCGTTAGTAGTGACTCCCAGCTGGTTGTCAGCCAAGTCAATGGTAATTTCTCAGCCAAGGACAAAACAATGGCCTCCTATCTGAAAATGGTGATGAGCCTCATCCCATTCTTTGAAAAGTTCGAGTTAACCCAGATTCCCCGTATTGAAAATGCTCATGCGGATGCACTCTCGAAACTGGCTAGTAGCAAAGACTCAGAGCTACTCACTGTAGTGCCTATCGAGCACCTCCTACTGCCTTCTACCGAGGCCCCTAATGTCATGTGGGTCGGTGGAACTCCCACCTGGATGCAACCAATTACAGTGTATCTGAAAGACCAGGTGCTGTCCACCAACAAGAATGAGGCTTATAAGCTGAGAAGGAGGTCAGCCCACTTCCTCTTCATTGATGACATTCTCTACAAGAGAAGTTTCTCCTCTCCGCTCTTACGATGCGTCGGAGGAGAGGAGGCTACCTACATACTAAGAGAAGTCCACGAGGGAGTGTGCGGCAACCACTCTGGAGGCCTATCCCTGGCACAAAAGATACTGAGGCAAGGGTACTACTGGCCTACCCTGAAACGGGATGCCCTCGAATTTGTGTGAAAATGTGACAAGTGCCAACGATTCTCTCCCATTCAAAGACGACCATCACAGGATTTGACTGCAGTCTCCAGCCCCTAGCCTTTCTCAAAATGGGATGTGGACCTCATAGGCCCTCTACCAAAGGGTAGAGGAGGCGCAAGTTTTGCAATAGTGGCCATTGATTACTTCACAAAGTGGGTAGAAGCTGAACCACTGGCAAAAATCACAGAAGCAAACACCTCCAAGTTCCTATGGAAGAATATCATTTGCTGGTTCGGAATTCCCTACTCGATCGTCTCTGACAATGGCAGGCAATTCAATAACAAGAAGGTTAGAGAACTGTGTGAAGATCTTGGCATAAAGAAGCACTTCTCTACATCTCACCACCCACAAGCTAATGGCCAGGTCGAAGCCGTAAACAAGACAATCAAGCACGTCCTGAAAAGGAAACTTGATGTATCTAAGGGAGCTTGGGTTGATGAGCTGCCCCAAGTACTTTGGGTGATCTGAACCACCACCAGGACCCCCACCGGCGAGACCTCTTTTCTCATGGCTTTTGGGACTGAGGCAATGAGCCCCATCGAGGTCGGACTCCCATCTCCACGACGTCTGCACTTTAGCGAGGTGACCAACGACGAGCTCCTGAGGCTCGACCTCGATTTCATTGAGGAGAGAAGGGATGACTCCCAGTTGAGACTAGGCACCTATCAAAGAAAGATGACAAGGTACTTCAATTCCAAAGTCAAGAAGAAGTCGTTCCAAATCAACGATCTTGTGCTCAGGAGGGTCTTCCCATCTTCAAAAGAGCCTGGTTCCGGTTCCTTGGGGCCGAACTGGGAAGGTCCATACAAAATCAGAGAAAAAGTCCAACCTGGGACCTACTGGATTGAAGGCATGGACGACAAGGCACAACCCCGTCCATGGAACATTGAACACCTCAGAATCTTTTATCAATGAATTGTATTAGGCTGGATGATTTTCCCAGCCTTTGTAATATTTCTATGGCTCAATAAAATACGTTGATTAAATCGTCATACTACGTCGTCACTTCGGAGGAGAGGCTCGGGACCCACCTCTGGGCTACCTCGCTTGGACTCCGAGGCGCTAGCACATGCCTCCCTTTGGCCTTGCTGAACGTCAAGGGGAGAAGCCTCAACATGGCCGCACCATCCACCATGTCTGGGATGCGTCGTCACCTCGGAGGAGAGATTCGGGACCCACCTCTGGGCTACCTCGCTTGGACTCCGAGGCGCTAGCACATGCCTCCCTTTGGCCTTGCTGAACGCCAAGGGGAGAAGCCTCAACATGGCTGCACCATCCACCATGTCTGGGATGCGTCGTCACCTCAGAGGAGAGATTCGGGACCCACCTCTAGGCCACCTCGCTTGAACTCCGAGGCGCTAGCACATGCCTCCCTTTGGCCTTGCTGAACGTCAAGGGGAGAAGCCTCAACATGGCTGCACCATCCACCATGTCTGGGATGCGTCGTCACCTCGGAGGAGAGGCTCGGGACCCACCTCTGGGCCACCTCGCTTGAACTCCGAGGCGCTAGCACATGCCTCCCTTTGGCCTTGCTGAACGCCAAGGGGAGAAGCCACAACCTTAAGTTATATTCATTTGCTTAAGTCCGAGGCTCCAACAGTTGCAACCTTAAGTTATATCCATTTGCTTAAGTCCGAAGCTCCAACAGTTCATCTCCTTAAGTTATATTCATTTGCTTAAGTCCGAGGCTCCAACAGTTGCAACCTTAAGTTATATTCATTTGCTTAAGTCCGAGGCTCCAACAGTTGCAACCTTAAGTTATATCCATTTGCTTAAGTCCGAGGCTCCAACAGTTCATCTCCTTAAGTTATATTCATTTGCTTAAGTTGTGTTCGCTTACTTAAGTCCGAGGCTTATACAGTTATTTAGTTATTTGAAGTTATTTAGTTCGTGCTCTAATCAACTCCCAGTTCGCTTGTTTAACGAGGCACAAAAACTTTACACAATTAGTGAAGAAAAACATTATATTAATATTCAAAAGGGATTACAAAGGAAGGCCTCTGGCCATTACACAAAGTACTGAAAAGGAAAACCTAATCTAAGCCTGGCTAGAGGGCGGAGGCTCCTCAGCACTTGGGGGTTCGGCAACTTGGGCATCAGTAGTTGCTTCCTCTGCCTCAGCACTTGGGGCTTCAGCATCAGCTGCCTCGTCACCTTGCACCTCCTCAGCTGGGGTCTGAGGAACCTCATCCACAAATTCGGACCTAAGTTGTGCCAGGTCCAAATTGGGATAAAGCTCCTCTGCCCTCTCCAGCACTTCGGCATAGGCGAAGTTCCTCCAGTACGCGCTGAAACTTTTATACTCCTCAGTAGTGTGGAAATTGGCAATGTATGCCTTCACCGCCTCTTCCGCTGCAGTCCGGGCCTCCTCTCTGGCAACCGAGGCGTCGTTCATGTACCACTTCGCCTGGCCCTCAAGAAACTGATAAGCATCTCAAGCACCGGCCAGGGAGAGGTTCGCCTTCTCGAGGGCCTCAGCAGTCACCTTTTGGTGCTCATTGGAGACCTCCACCTTCTTTGTCAAGAAGGCCACCTCGCACTGTGACTCATACACTTCCTTCTTCAGGGCCTCAATTTGGGCCAAAGCAGACTCGAGCTTTGCCGCTTCTTCAGCCCTTTGAGCTTTGGCTTCTTTGGCCTCGGCCTTAGCAGCTTTGACCTCCTCTGCAAGGGAGGTAGCCTTCCCCTCCGAGGCGTGAGTCCTTGTCTGGAATTCACTTAATGCCTCCCTGCATTCTAGCGCGAGGCCGAAGGTCCGGGCGCTTTGACTCACTAGTGCCCTTGTGAGGTCGGTGGCATCACAAGACGAGGCATGAAGCTGCCACCTCTCCGTCCAGAACTTGTAAAAGCTCTCGGTGGCACTTCTAATTTCCTCAGGGAGAGCCTCCACCAAGGCCGGGGCCAGCTCATCCTCCCTCCCAGCTAGGAAGTTTGGAGACTTCCCCTTCTCCCGAACCGGCTTCCCCTTCGCCGCCTCCTCTTCGGCGGCTTCTGCAGCTCGCCTTGCAGCCTCTTCTCTGGCCTTTTCGGCCTCCACCTCTCTCACCATCTCCATTTTGATGGCCTTAGAGGCTGCAGCAAGGAGCTTCGGCTCACCGGTCTGTTCTGCCCTATGGGACGCTGAAGTACCAAACTTGCCAGCTGAGTTGGAGATGTGCACCAGCTTCCTCTTCTTAGTCTCCTCAGAGACTTTCTCCTTGCCTCGAGGCTCCTTAGGCTTCTCTGCCCTCTGAGTAGATGCCTCCTCCAAGGCCCTAGGAGTGCAGTCCTTCGACAGGCGCTCAACCCTGCCTCAAACTTCCTTTGCTCCACTGGACCCAGGCTTCAGGGGCCTCGCCTTCGCAGTAGAAGTGGCCTTCAAGATGGAGGCCATGTCTGGAGCTGGGTACTCCCTCTTCTTGAATTTGTCTGCACAACATAGATTAGCATCAGCATGAGAAACATTCAGGTTAAAAACATCAAGTGTTGGAGCCCCATACCTCTGGATGCCATCAGCTCGAAGTCCAAGAAGTATCTGCTTCTATCAATCAGGTGATCGAAGTGCCGAAGCTTCAGAGGCCTCTTGTAAATATCCTCTATCACCTCGAATTCCTCCCTGCTGAGCTCGAACCTCGTACTACTATCTGCAAAGAAAGTCCCAACAGTTAGACAAATTCAAACCATGGCTTCAAAAAACAAGTAGAGTCTGGGAGACTCACGAGCTTCGTAGTACTGGGTCGGTACGGTGCAAGTAAGGGCTTTGACCCCCTCCACTGCCTGCCATTTACCTCGCACCCAGAACCAGGACTCCTTCCACCCCTTGATGGAGGAAGGAAGTCCCACCACAAAGGGTGCGTGAGCCCCCCAAGGCGTGAGGTAGTACCACCCCCTTGACTCCTTCCCAATTACCCGGGGCTGGAACAGGGTCAAGAAGACATGAAGAGGCATGTCCTCCCCAAGTGACACTTCCTTCCACAGGAAGTACGAGCCGACCAGCTGGCTCCACCCATTCGGCAGAACCTGGGTCGGCGACAGCATGAATTTCCTAAGCACCGCTCTAAAGAAGGGGTGCAGAGGAAGACGCATACCTGCCTTGAACAGGTATTCACTCACGGCCACGCAGCCGGGCCTCGGATAG
>NC_036243.1:7991414-7993924 GCF_002742605.1 Olea europaea var. sylvestris | reverse complement strand
AAAAAAAAATATCCAAGATTTAGCTCTGATACCAAATTTGATGCAGCACTAATGGGATGATTAATAGAAATAGAAGAAAGATTCAGAAAGAATTGTGAATTAAGGGAGGGGATAGAAGAAGAAGAATTCAATAGAAAAAGGGGAGGGATGCGCCATAAGCCACCAAAATAATTATTCATTCATCATCGTTTCAAAATTACAATGCAAAATAGGTTTAAATAGTAAAGCAACCCTAATGAGCTTGGGCCCGAGCTCATACAAGTCCAAATTTAAATAATAGTCCTAGAAAATAAATAAAATTTAAATAAAATAAGTAAACGTTGTCCGATGTCCTCATCAAATGGGCATAGGTACCTCTCCAACGCACCTCTCCAACGCGTCTGCTTCTAGAAACACCAGCTATCCTAATAATTGCATTTTTAATTCGACGGCGCCAGCGCTTTGGAAGTCGTAACGGTTCAGCTACCTTTCCTCGAAAACAAGCACAAAACATCAAATCATTGGCTCAGCTATCAAGGCACAATCATTACCATTGGACCCCGACTTCCTCTCTACGTTCAGCCATCAAGCCTCGCAGGTTCGGTTTCTCAACCACCTCGGCTTCCTCTCTACATTCAGCCATCAAGCCTCGCAGGTTCGGTTTCTCAACCACCTCGGCTTCCTCTCTACATTCAGCCATCAAGCCTCGCAGGTTCGGTTTCTCAACCAGCTCGGCTTCCTCTCTACATTCAGCCATCAAGCCTCGCAGGTTCGGTTTCTCAACCAGCTCGGCTTCCTCTCTACATTCAGCCATCAAGCCTCGCAGGTTCGGTTCCTCAACCACTTCGGCTTCATCTTCAAAATTGGTCACTTCTCCCAAGAGATCGCCTGCACAGATCTTATTCGAATGATTGATGGAACGTTTGTCATAAGCATAAAGGTCAAGTCTTGTCACTAGCATGAAGGCCCTGCATAAGCAATAAATGCGCCGTAAGCTAGCAAGTCAAGTCCCATGCCTGAGAACAGACATTTGAACTAAGGAGATGAGGTCACGTGCCACTTCATCCAAGGGCTCCCATTCCATATGTATCACTATAAATACCCCCATTGTATAATGTAAACGGCTAATGCAAGAATCAATACTAAAGACTACATTTTACTCAACTCTCTCTCACTTGCTTGCAATACACAAATCGAATTTATACACTTTTACATATACATTTATGAGCACCGGTTGGTAATTATTGTACAATCGGATTACGAACAACCCACCGGATTCCGAACGTCACCGTCCCGCGTCGTTGGGCTACTCCCACGCCCCTTTGAACCGCTCGTTTTAGACCGTCCACGTGTCTTAGCGTGTTGGACATTCATCCACGCAAGCGCGGGTGGGATCGGCATCTGTTGGCGCACTTTTTGGGGTCAACAAGTTTAATTCACACATTTAATACCATTTAAACTTAATAAATTGTTCGTTCTTGAGAGTTTTTAGAACGTTTTGATGTGTATATTAGCGTTGTGTTATATGTTAGGTAATATGGTGAAAGGGGGCTAATCATGAAACTTGACAAGGCCAAAGAGCGGTGTTGATATGAGCCAATAAAAAGTGGATTTGAAATCATACAAAGAAAGAAGTGAAGTTGAAGAAAAAGAGAGATAATATTACAATCGATGTTCCAAGGCACTATGTTGACTAGAATAATGCACTGATTGGGCGCCTAAGCGCCACGTCGAGCAAGAAATCAGGACAAAAATATAGAGATGAGGTGTCTAGGTGCCACAACTGGCACACAGGCGCCCACGGCTAATAGAAATCAATAGGGAGCTAGTGCCCTCGAACAGTTTTTAACTTTTTCTTCTCTATGTTATCAATCATGAATTCTAGACATTCTTAATCTGCAGTCATGAACTAACTTTCTCATCTAGAGTTTGATGTAATCTAAGCTTGAGATTATGTTTTGAGTTTCAATAATTATTTTTTTTTATGATTTTCTTTTAAAGTTTATTTGTGTTGTTTATTCTTAATGATTTCAATTAAACTGGCCATTAGCTAATTGATTTGATTGTTTAAGTTTTGACGCCCCACAACCTAGGTTTTATAGGTTTTGAGAGAAAATATAATTTATTTGAAACGTTTTCACAAAGAACCATAGAAATTATGAATTCTTAGATTTTTAATTTGGAATAGAGATATTGGAAGTGAAATTTAGAAATGATTTTTATTCGACATTTGAGCGAGGGAGTTGAAATATATTAGGATTCTTGCTTATAAAATTGAAAAACTAATTGGAGATAATTACAGAACTGAGAAACATAATTGATAATTAGATGGAATCAAAACCCTAAGCTCTTCTTGTATTGCTTAATCCTTAAAACTTTGCTTAAAATTGTTGATTTAGTCAAACTTTCACTGTAGATTTAGTTATAAACATTGATAATAAAATCCCATTGTCTAGATAAAACAAATGCTATATGATTATAGTATTTAGTAAGAATTTGATTATCATTTCCTGTGGATTCGATATTCTAAC
>NC_036243.1:7982700-7990996 GCF_002742605.1 Olea europaea var. sylvestris | reverse complement strand
TATTCAAGCCGTAATTTTTGACTTCTTCTCTCACATGTGGACCCCACTTTTCTTCTAACAGTCAAAAAATCAATTCTCAAAATTCCTACCAAACGGGCCCTAAAGTGACGTTCCAAAGAGAAGTAGTTCGATTATTATGTCACATTTAACACTTTTGTCACACTAGTGCCAAAGTCTATTGAAGACATATTGGCGTATTCCGTGGCGAGGTTAATCGATGCAAAATTATTTTTAAACAATTTGCAATTAATTTATTTTAAATTTTGAAGAAACATAATATGACGAATAGGACGTCTCAAAATCTAGTTAAGTTTACACTTAATATTTAGCCCCTATTTGACATCCTTAAAATTAAAAAAAAAACATATTTTTGAATAGTATTTTTAGAAAAATGTTTACCTCTGCTTGTTTCTTATTTTTGGAAGAATGAGAATGAAAAATATAGTCGTTGCGGACCCTAAATAAGATATAGAAATTCAAATTTGACGGCTCGATGTGATGAAGAACAATCATATTTTTCATTTTAATGAGAAAATGATGAGAACCAAATAGGGATTTAGTTAAAAAAATATGAAAATTTTTAAATTTATAAGTAAAATATTTTATTGTGTGAATGTGTGGATTAAAGTGAATATGAGAAATAAATTGAATTAAAGTAAAGGATGTCAAGATGCTTAGTCAAAATATTGAAAATAATTCAAATTTTATTTTTAATTGCTGTTGTTATCGGCCGCGAGTTTGGTCCAACCGAGGTAGCATAGGCCAACCAAATCTACAGAGACTTTTGCTTCGAATGTCCAATGTGATTATCTGGATAATAATTGCCTTAATGACTTCTTATGAGAACTACGAAGAAAATATATTATTTTTTTTGGAGCACACGGCGTTAATATTTGAAAATGCATCTTCCATTTGGCGGTTGTATTCGAGTCTCCTCGTTAACATAACATCAGCGAGTATATAAATTTCCGTAGATTCTATCGATCACAGCATCTTCTTTAAATTCTTTTTCTTTTCCATCTTTCAATGCCCATCTGTAGTTAGAGTTTTTTAAACTTCATATATTGACATTTTTCCATTTGTCCTTGTTCAAGTCCATTTTTCTGAATTGTTTTGACAAGAAATTCATTTTTTAGGGCGTCTGGTTAGAAATTAGAAAAAAAGTTTTAGATTTAAAAAGGTAGAATATGTGTGGTTGAAAATTATTTTCAAACACACACACACACACTAGTTATTGGAGTTAACTGTTGAGCGCAAGAAACAGATGGGATTTTTGAGCAGTTTCTTGGGAATTTTTGGTTTTGGAATAGGGTTTCTTATTGGCGTTTTAATTGGATTCTATTTCTTCATTTATTCTGAAAATAAAGATGTCGAGGTAATATTTGTTCTGTCAAGTTCTTTATAGTTCTTGTTTTTCTCATTCAGTATTACATTTGAAAGTTTAAATGACCTGTTTATATGTTCCTTCTTCTTTTTTTCTTTTTCTGTATTTTTTTGTTTAATTGTTTACATTTGAATTTTTATGGGTTCTTTTAATTGCATTCATGATGAAGACTGTTTATGGTTCTTGATTTCATCTTGATTCTATTTCTGTTGGGGAAGAATGCTGGTTTGTTCTGTAATCTGACATAATTAATTACAAGATGAAGTGACTAGGAATTTATATGCATTTAATCGAGAACTGTTATTTGATTCTTTCAAAACTATTTTCTGTATTATTTTTATTAATAGTTTGATCATCATCATCGTTCCGATCACGGTATCTAATCAACCGAAACCTAGTCCATAAGAAATAGATTTGCTAATGGAATTACATGTTGGTTCAATTTATGATATCAAAAATTGCTTGCGAAGTGTAATCCTTTTTCCTTTTTCCCCTTTTTTTCTCTTCTTTTATCAGTTAATATCACAATTTTGAATTCAGAGAGTAATCGAGGGCTCAAAACTAGCTTCTTGTGTTCCACTTTTCTGAATGGTAGATTCAAAGTGGGAATATCATTTTTTTTTTCTTCAAAAAGAAATTAAAATTGTGTGGTCTCAGAATTGTTGTTTTATATTTAATGTTTGACTCACGTTTTTACCTTTTGTGTGGACATTGCTCTCACATTGAGGATGAATCACTAGAAATATGTGTGTTCTTGTTCTTGTTCTTGTTCTTTTATAATTTCTTTATTTGTTTGTTGTCATCTATGAGCTAGGGACTGCAATTTAATCCATAACCAAATCATGGATGAACTTTTTGGTAGCACCTGGATAGTTCTTATACTCAATTTATGCCACATTTAGTTGCATTTTTTTTCACCCTTGTTCATTTTTAAAATTTTTATATTCTTGATTGTCTGACCATACATTGTTTAGTGGAGTAATTGAATTACTCATTGAAAGTGCGCATGTACTGAGTTTTGTACTTGTAAAATTAATTTCAGGATCCGGTTACTAGGCCACTTTCGGAGCTTGAAACAATTTCATTAGAAGATCTAATGCCCGAGATTCCTTTGTGGGTAAAGAGACCTGATTATGATCGAGTGAGTATTCCATTATGCAATTAGTTACTGAAAGCCTTCCATGTAGTCTCTTTTTCCCCCTTGAAATCTTTCTATGTAGTAATTATTATTTACTTTGTTTAACCTGTTTTCTTTTTGTCACTTTAACTTATGATACACCATTTTCTGATATGCAGGTTGACTGGTTAAATAAATTTATCTTACATATGTGGCCTTTCATTGATAAGGTATTTGCATAACCACGAGATTTCAGTTACTTGGCCGAGCTGGTGTATTTCATCTAATGCATGATGTACAGGCCAGTCATAGCATAATTCGAAGCACGGCAGAACCTATATTTGCAGAGTACATAGGGAAATTTAAGATAGAATCAATTGAGTTTGAGAATCTAAGCCTTGGAAATCTTCCACCAATAATTCATGGTGAGTTTCTCCTCATTATCTTTGGTTAATGCTATTGAATGTGTTATATTTTCTGCTTAAGTATTCACTACCAGCTGCTTTCCAAGTGTCCGCCTTTTCACTTTATCGCTTTGCTTCCCGTTTTGAGACTCAACAATTATAGGATAGCACCTGAGAGAATTACGAAGAACATGGACGTTTCTTGTACTAGGAAATTTAGAATGATAACCGGTGCTTGAATTTTTATTTATTTGGTTACTTTTTGGAGGAAACAAGTATTATCTTATGACTTTTGCAATGTTGTACATATGGGTAAACGTTCAGTTTCAGTCCTGATATTGTATATGACTTTAATTTTAAGTTTTTGAAGTAGAATTACATTTTGGAAGACAGTTTGTTGCTAATTTTTCTTCATTTCTTGACAGGTCTCAAAGTTTTTGAGACAAATGAGAGAGAGTTGGTAATGGAACCAGCTTTCAAATGGGCTGGAAATCCAAATATCATTGTGACACTAACAATTTCATCCGTACAAGTAACAGTTCAGGTCAGTGAAGCGCGGAGAAATTTTCTTTGAGAGGGAAATATTTTATTGAATATCTGTGAAGAGAATATATGTTTCTTCGATGAACTGACATTGCATCTTTTTAGCTAGTGGATTTACAAGTATTCGCCACACCACTGATAACTTTGAAACCACTTGTGCATACTATTCCATGTTTTGCAAACATAGTCGTGTCTTTGCTGGAGAAGGTAAGCAAACTGTTTTCGAGATTGAATCTACCTTTTTTTTCCCTATTCTTCTGTTAATTGGAGGAATTTATTATTTTCTCTAAATCATCTTTTATTTGTTCAGCCACATATTGACTTTGGAATAAAAGTTTTGGGTGGGGACATTATGTCCATTCCCGGCCTCTATCAATATATTCAGGTAGCGTATCGGTTTTCCTAAGGTTGGAGCAAAAGATAGTTTTTTGTCATTTTCTCGTCAAGCTGTGTTATCTGATGGCAGGATATTATTCAAAAAGAAGTAGCAAATCTTTACCTTTGGCCAAAGTCTCTTGAAATATCAGTCCTTGATGCTTCAACGTGAGTGGCTTTCCTTAAATCGCAGAACTTCTAGTTAATAATTATTCTGAAAATTTATAGTTTTGCTATTCTCAATTTTAAGTGTGTTCAACTTCTAAAACTGAGATTTATTGTTCTGTTACCTTGTGAGTTCTCTAGAGTGTCCATAAAGAAGCCTGTTGGAATATTGCGTGTAAAAGTTGTGCGTGCAACAAAGCTTCTGAAGATGGATTTACTTGGATTATCCGATCCATATGTTAAGCTAAGGCTTGGTGGAGAGAAACTGCCATCTAAAAAGACCACAATTAAGAAAAAGACATTGAATCCGGAGTGGAACGAGGAGTTTAAGCTTTCTGTGAAGGACCCTCTGTCTCAGGTTCTTCATATAGATGTCTTTGATTGGGACAAGGTTTCTCCCTTAATCTTATCTGTTTCCATTTTTTTATGACATAATTTAAGGTGAATTAGATAGATCTAGATGGTATAAAAGAAAAAAAGATACTAAAATCTTGTTCATTATGCTGTCCAATATATCTATTACTGCGTACCAAATGTTCAAGTAATGTTTATGTATCCTGAAGTAATGAAGTAAAACAGAGGATGATGATGATGAAGCTGTTAGCTACCGAATCAAAACAATATTTCTAAATCTCATTTTCTTAGTGCTAGTGCTTTTTTTACCTTACCGAAAGGTTTGGTGTCTTGAGCTGCCATAATCTCTTAACTTTTGTATGGTCAATCATGGAACTTGTATTTTTGCCTTCTATTTTCTTGTTGCTCATAATCACAAATGAATTTCTGCTGCAAAGCTTATCACCAGTCCGATGAAAATCTTTAATTAGTAAGTGAAGTCTTGAAAAGCATCTCCGACGTTGTGAAAAATCTCTAGATTTTGGACATGATAGTTATTGTCTTCTTATCAAGTGTATCATATTTATTTGGAGGTGCAAGATAAGTTCATCTTGTCTATATCCATTTTTCTTTAAAGGTATCATTATTTACAGGTGGGGGCACATGACCTGCTTGGGTCTCAGTTAGTTCCTTTGAAACTGCTGACTCCCAACGAGACTAAAGAATTAGTACTTGACTTGCTTAAGAATACAAGTATTAATGATCCTCAAAACAAAAAGCAAAGAGGGCAGATAACGTTAGAGCTCACATATGCTCCTTTCAGAAACGACCTTGAAAGTTTCAGCGGTTGTCTGGATGGAATGGCTCGGAATGATAGTATACTCAACAGGGCATCCAGCAGTGTAAGCCCAAAGGGAGCAGGTTTACTTCTACTTACAGTTCAGGGAGCACAAGATGTCGAGGGATCACGTCACAACAATCCATACGTGTTGGTGATCTTTCGAGGCGAAAGAAAAAAATCAAAGGTAATGTTAGACAAAATCCTCCGTTCTCTGGGTTATAACTTTTAGTTATTGTTTCTCATGCAAATAAAGATTTGAACGTGCTTTCTCTTGGAATACTTGAAATTTTAGGTTGACTGACATTATTTTTCCATTCTATTGTGTAGGGAATAAATAAGATGACGGAGTATATAAATCATAAAAAACCATTAAATATGTCTATCACAAAACTTTCTAGGCTTGTTTGGTAGGATGAATTATCCAGGAATAGACAATATAAGGAAGAAAAAGAAGTTTGCATCTTGTTTATTCTAGTGTCTAGTCTTGTGTAGCACTGTGCACCTAAAGTTATGTTACATTTTTTAGTCTCTGCATTGATAAAACAATATATTTGCGTCCAGAGGCAGTACAAAGCTAATAGTTTGCATGTAGCGAATAACTTTTGCAGGTGATAAAACAGCATGAGTTTCCTTGAATTACATATTTATTCTAGATTTACTAAACGGTACTACTTGAAATTCCATCCAAAGATGTTAATTCGACTAATGAAATATTACATAGTTAGCTAACAAATTATGAATATCCACTCTTCTTGTTTCTCTTTTTAGTCTTTCCTTCCTTTATTTTCATTTTCGATTATGCAATAACATTTTTGAATGGATATACCGCAATACTTTTGCGACATGGTTTCTTAGTGAGTTAAAGTAAATTTGGCATATTCAGATGATAAGAAGAACTCGTAATCCGATGTGGAATGAAGAGTTCCACTTTATTCTTGAAGAACCTCCTTCACAGGATAAAATTCAGATAAAGGTTATGAGCAAGCGCACGGTCGTTGGTTTCAAGTCGAAGGTACCTCAGGAATATTCTATGCTTATTTATTGCTTTTAATTTTCGCTCCTCTAAATTATGATAGCTCAAGCTCTCATAATCTCAAACTCTTACATTATGCAGGAATCTTTAGGACATGTGGACATTGATCTCGGTGATGTTGTGCACAATGGACGTATTAATCACAAATACCATCTAATAGATTCGAAGAATGGAGTGATACATGTTGATGCACGGTGGAAAATCATATAAAGAGAAGGCATGACAACATAATATATGCCATCCATTAGGTAAATTTGTTTATGACTGAAGAAGTTTCAGCATGATCATATAAGATATAAAACAAGACAAGAAACCACAGAACTGTACATAACTTTTGTGCTTGACCCCTTTGAAGCATAATTATAATTATTTTTACTATGCATAATACATGTTTTATTTCTTTTTTTAAACGTTTGTCGTATTAGATGAAACAATAGCTTCTCTTCTACTTTCTTTGGGGTGTGTAGCACAATGTTATTTTTCACTAATACATTCGAAGCGGTTTTTTTTTTTTAGGTTCCACAATTTTTTCCGGAGTTTCTCTTCCATGTAGTTTATGTGTAACTCTCTTGATATATTAGTTAACTGCGAAAAATGGAAGTCAACAAATTCCTCGTCACCTCCTTGTCTAGTCACGTCTCCAAGCTCTTTTCCAATTACCAAAATTCAGGTAGAGCAGCTTCACGTCGACAACTGCTTCCGAGAAAAGACTTAGATTGAAGATTAAAATTTGGCTTGAGTTTCTAATATTGCTTGCTTATGAAATTCTAGGTATATATAGGTTTCTTTAGCCTATGGACTTTCAGTCTTTTTGCTTTTCTTGAACAAGTGTCGCCTCGCTATTTGAGGATATCCTTAATAGATTGCAATTCTAGATGGTTTTATGACACATGGCATTTGTATTCTGTTTGATTGTTGCTTTTACAAGATTGCTTTTGCCATGTGGAGCCTCGTTGATGCTGCTACGTGTCTATAAGGATATTTGAGTGTTCTTGTAGCTTTAGTTGTATACTTGCTTGATTGTGAATAATCGAATAAAAAAGTTCGTAGGTAAAGATTCACTTTGTAGACTTCATAAACCCCATTCTCGTTGCAAGATTAGGGGTTCAACTTTGATTTAAACTGGAATTTGGGAGGTTGTGACCATAGCGAAGCTTATTCAAGCCTTATTTTGTACTGACATTGTTTTGATTGGTTAAGCGACTTTCCACTTTACAAAAGGTCGAACTGGCGTCCTTGTTGAACTATTTCATGCCATGTGGATTAATGATGTAATGATATTTATTTCTTATAAAAGAAGAAATAAATGGAATTAAAATTCATAATAGAAAATTAGACAATTTATTGTTTGATATGGGATATTTTTCATGGAAAATTTTTCGTTTAGATTCGGCTCTACCCAAACTTTTCTAGTTTGCCCCAACATTCCCCACTTGTCCGTACTCGAGGACCAATCTCTGTCTTGCCCGAAAAAACCTTTACACGCCTATTGTTTGATAGCCCAAATTTTTCAAGGAATTCATTTTTCATCTACCCCTTCCACGTGACCTATTTTTGTTGAATTGGTTTTGGTGAGAATGTTTTTCAGCCTCTTTATTATTTTTTATTTTTTTGGGGAATGAAAATAAATTCTATCCACAATTGTAAAAAAATTTATCCATTTAATTGACAATTTTCATGAAAAACAAAGTTAAATAAATACTAAAAGATCCAAAATTTAAACATTTTTTAAGTGAAAAATTACAATAATCAAATAAGTAACTAACAATTTTCAATAAAACAAGTTTTAGGTAATTCAATTTCTTGAAATTCGTTTTCTTTCTATCCAAATTTTATTTTTACAATCAAACGGACCCTTAGATTTTTCTAGACCTTTAAAAATTCTCATACTTATTTCAGGAGTTGTGGGCTTTATAGATCAGATTAATGGACTTGCAGCCCATGAACCGCTTTTAAAATTGTAACTGAAGGGCCAACCAAATAGTGCAGATATTATTGTAGTGCACTTTAGGCTTAACTTACAACAATGTGGGCCTAAAATACAAATGAAATCTATTATCTAATATATATATATATATATATATATATATGTATATATATA
>NC_036243.1:7974558-7982688 GCF_002742605.1 Olea europaea var. sylvestris | reverse complement strand
TATATATATATGTATATATATATATATATATATATATATATATTAGATGACATTTTCTGTTTTTCCAAATTTTTAACTGTAGTAGAAATTTTTCCCAAATTTATATTTTTCATGAAATTTTAAAAACAAAAACTGATGGTAATATGCCATTTATATTTTAAGATGGTAATATGCCATTTATATTTTAACTGTAGTAGAAAATTTTCCTAAATTTATATTTTTCATGAAATTTTAAAAACAAAAACTGATGGTAATACGCCATTTATATTTTAACTATATGAGGTGTCTGTTTGGTCGGAGTAGTTAAGGTGTGAAGCGTGTGTAATGTTGCTCCTGGGGCTGGATGCTGAATAAGTGGTTAACGACAGCTTTGACTGCTTAAGGCGTGCCTAGTTACGCATTATATATATATATATGGAGGACGAATTTGATGAAAAAAAGAATATTGAATTGGAGTCCAATAAATAGTTAGATGAAATTTAAGCTCTTATGTTATTTATGTTATATAATTATGATTTTGAAACAAATATTTTTGTTGAAAACTTGAAAAAATGAATATAATTCCTATAAATTTATTTTAGATGTTTGGTATGTATTATTTTAATTATTAAATGATTTTTAAATTGATTAAAAATTTAAAATAATATTAAAATAACGTAACGTTTTATTATTATTATTAAATTTTACGCTAAGGCGTTGCCTAAGCTCATCCTACCCGAAACTTAACCTTCACGTATCGTCAAGTATTACGCTTTTTAAAACACTGATTTTTACCATATTCTACTCTCAATTCTTATGAATGTAAGAGTTTCACAAGATATTTATTACACAACGTGATTTCCTTTCATAAAATTTTCATTTTCTCTAAACTCTAATCGGTAATTGTTTGTATCATTTTACTTGTTTTATGCCCACTTCATATTTTGAGGCTCATTATTTCCCCAACCAAATATATCTTTCATTATAAATAAACATCCGTATTTCAAAATTTATCAACGGATGTCTAATCAATCGAAAATGTGCATCAATTTTGCATCTTATTTTAAACAATAGCCCTAACTCTAAAACCTAATTGATTAGTAAGTTAAACAATTTTTCTTTTAGATCTCCTCGTGCTTAACTATTTTGTAAGTTCACATCCATAATATACTCGATACACAAGATTAAGCCTCTGTTTGATGAAAATTAAAATTTTGATTTAATTTAAGTAAAAGTCAACAATTAATTCTAACTACAAATTTCATGGGATTCATAATTTTTCAACATCACATTTCATCAATTTTTATTAAAAAAAATTTATTAAAATTTTGATTTTAATCTCCACCAAAAAAAAAAAAAGTGCTAAATATGAAGATTGAAGAAATGTATACCATAAAATTTCTTAATCTTTAATGAACATCTAGTTATTAACGAAGCCCTTCAATTAAGCACCAGTTTGACAATCATTATTTTTGAAATATTTTTTCTCTATATATACTCATTTTCAATCACCATTCATACAATAAAATATTATGCACATAAGCTCACAATTTTTTTTCCCAACTTTTTAATTATATATTTTCCTATAAATTACTATTCAAAACTCTAATTTTTCAAATAATGGTCGTCAAATAGGGGCTAAATTTATTGTATCCAATGAGGCCTTTTTTATTATTTGATAGTAAGAAAAGGTTGAAGAGATCTGTCATTATCCCATACTGGATCTACAAAATCCGGTTGAGTTCTTCCTCTACAAGCAAGGTTCGACCAGTTGTACATAGCATCTCATGCTCACTCCAATCGAGCACGCTGGACACGGGACCCTCCATACATGGATTAGGTTTGACTTGATGATAAAACCACATGTGACATCATGATCAAGGAAAGTTGTACTCAAAACCTTTGATCTACTGTTAAGGATATGCATGGCTACAGAGGTCCATAAAATAATAATTATGAGAGAAAAAGTAATATAGAAAGCTGACTTAAAATGACTCACACTTTTGCATTATCTTTTCAGCATCATCATTGATATCTCTCCACTAGTTTAGATTAAAAAATATAAGTTTTTGATTAGTTTATATGAGCATTAAGCTCATAGGATTCCATTCTGCGTTCCTAAATCATGTTTAAGGTCGTGGATTAGTTAAAGTTCATTATAGGAAAATGCAGTTATATCAATTTATATGCACATAAAGAAGACGTTTCCGTTGGTGTAAATTTGATCCGCAGTATTGGACGAGATTAGACATATTAAAAAAAGAAGATAAATTTTTTTGCAATATATTTTTCATTTTTCGATTGTGACTAATACCCATTGTCTTTTAGAGAAACGGGTTCTGTGTGTAAGAATTTTTCAAAAATTAGGTTGAAAAAAGTTGACTTTGTAGTTAGTTGACTTGCCCTAAAAAGTTTGCCAACTTTAGGGGTGGTAAAAGGGTATCCCTTTAGCAAAAGGAGTTTATTAATTAGGATTTTCTCTTTTAATGGACCTTTACTCATTGCAATGAAAACTCCCTCCCTCCCTATATTTTATATTTGTATGCATGTATATAACACAAAAAATGTTTGTTTGAAGGCATGCGTGCTCTAAAAAGAAGTCGATTAAATTTTGTGGGATTGTACCATTTAATCTTATCTAATAATTACTGCTCATTGAATATCTACAATGTATGTTAGGGAGGATTGACAAAAAAAATCTTTTGAATACCTAATTTACCATTACATATTTAGCTGTATATCTAATATACCTTTATTTAATTTTAATTTTGAGGATTGAGGAGAAACTTTTGAATATCCAATTTACTCTTTCATATTTAGCTATATACTTAATATACCCGTATTTAATTTTAGTTATGTTAATATTTAATTAATAATAATAAATTCATTGCATATTTAGTTATATACCCAATATACCCTTCTTTAATTTTAGTTTTGTTAATAATTAATTAATAATATTAATTTAATTTATTCAACATGAAATTTAAAAAAAAATCATTTTCTTTCCCATTTGTCAATGATTCCCTAAATTAATCTTTTTAATATTATATTAATTTTTATTAACTGCTTTTATTATAAAATATAACTTAAATTTCTTCCTTCAGTTGAGTTAGTTAATTTAAAAAAATAACATCCATGTTCCTTTATTTAAATGGTTGTTTATACATGTCCCAACAATTAAATAATATATTTAATGTAATAAATTAATGCATATGGAATGTTACTATACAATTTGATAAAATTTTATTTTAAGTTATATTTACCCTTATTAAAAGTTATTTTAATTGGTTACTACATATGAATCCCTATAATACCTAAGTTAAGATAAAAATAGAATATCAAATGATAGGGTAATTATATACTCCTTAAAATTTTTATTAACTATACAATATTATAACTACACTAAATATTTATAATCTTTGCCCATTTTCACACTTAAGTCCTCAATTATGTTTTGCTATATTTTTATCATAATATGAAACCAAATAAATTATTATGACATTATAATATATGTTGAAATTCTAAACCATCCACACACAACATTAATAGATTAGAAATTTCAATATACAGACATATGAATCCCTATAATACCTAAGTTAAGATAAAAATAGAATATCAAATGATAGGGTAATTATATACTCCTTAAAATTTTTATTAACTATACAATATTATAACTACACTAAATATTTATAATCTTTGCCTATTTTCACACTTAAGTCCTCAATTATGTTTTGCTATATTTTTATCATAATATGAAACTAAATAAATTATTATGACATTATAATATATGTTGAAATTCTAAACCATCCACACACAACATTAATAGATTAGAAATTTCAATATACAAGGAGAACGTACGATTAAGGAAGATGGAGAGAATGTTGACGTTATGTTTTTTATTATTATTTTATTTTCTGTCAATGGAGAGCATGTAAAAGGGGATTAAGAGACGACTATTTTTATAATTAATAATTGATGTAAATAAATGAGAGGGGGAGATGCAGGACTATTTTGTGTTGGTACATACACTGTGTAATAAACAAATTAAGATCATTATGACTATAAAAACCAACATTTCTGATTCTAGAATTGTTGTCAATGAAAGCAATTTGTTGTATACTAGGAGTAAGAATGATTGTCAATGAAAATTGTCAATGAAAACAATTTGTTGTGGGCTAGAACTTCTCAAACCTCGAAAATAGTTTAGATAATGCTTATGTATGTAAATGTATTTGTGTAGGGTATTGGAGTTTTGGAGAAGTCAATTTGCGTGAGATAAATTCTAAAAATAATAATAATAATAAATAAAAACACATGTTCATTTTGATTTTTGAAAAAAAAAAAATTTATGCTAGAAAGATAATGTAATTCATTTTCTCTCTCTATTTTTATTTTTAAATTCTTTTAGTAATGTCCATCTAAATGATGAACATAAGTTACTTACAAGTTGATGAATGTTATGATTTTTTATTTTTTTCCCCTTAATTAAGCTTGGTTCACATTTCAATTTAATTTCTAATATCATGAATTTAATTGTATGATATTTCTATTTTAGATTTATCTTTTACAACAAATCATTTTAATTGTATATATACACCCGTTTGGGGGCTTCATACGCATGTGGCAGCTCAACAATATTATGGACTCATCATATTCATACAAATATGCATTTATTATTATTATTATTTTGTTTATATTTATGAGTTTGTGGAGTCATCTTCAGCTGGGCATTTATATGCCGGATCTCTTTCCACCATTATGACTTATTTTTGAGTTGATAATTTATATTTTAATATTTCTAATTTTATGGTTTTTATTTAGTTTTTTATTATTATTAAACTATAATTTAATGATTACTTTTAGGAAAGATGATGAGACATTAGCATAGGTGCAATTATATTGAACTTTGGCAATTAGAATTTTGTTAAAATGTGAACAACTACTTTCTATTTGTCTTTGACTGATTTTTATATTAAATAAAATTATTTGATCAATTTTTTCTTATTTACCCAATTTTTGATATTAAATAAATTTTAAAGTGTTAACCATAATTAGTATATGTTCCTGCATCATATTGGTAATTGATTACAATCACATTCTTGTAAAAAACATGCATTATATGATATTATATTTGCATGATATGTCCTATTTTTGCTATTTTTTTCCAATATTGATAAATAAATTGTTAAACTAACATATCAATGACCTTGTTATTTTGTATGCAAGAAACATCACTAGAATACATCATCGTCGAAAACGCTAAGAATGTGTTTGATGGCTTTATTTTCCATCAAAATTCCCACTTTTGAAATGTTTTATTGACACTTTTTTTCATGAAAAATATCTTATAGCTTTTGGTCGCGTGACCATATATTTCTCAAAAAACAAGGAACATATTTTTTTGGGGAGGTGTTGTTTTTATTTTCTAGATAATTCACTCTCTTTTTCTCTCTTATTTATTCCTTCTCCCTCATCTATCCACCAATAAAAAATAAACAAGTATAATTTTTCTAGGTTAAAAAATAAATCAATCATAATAAATTTCATACAAATAAATTCTAAGCAATTGAATTGCCTTAAAAATTTATTTCTTTTTTATACAAATTATATAGTCATAATCAAATGCACTTTAACAAAAATGAGACATGATTCATCAATGGATCAACAAAATGAGTCAGGTTGTTAGTTTTAATTTGAAAAATATTAAAATTTTCCGTTTTGTTAATTATTTACGTATATTTTTGTTATTTATCTTAAATTCATTTTCATACTTGTAGGATTGATATCACCAAACAAAAACTGCGATTACATCATTATAAGACAAATGAATGCATTTGAAGAAGAATGGATTATAAAAGCATCCATACTTCGAAAAGATTACATTGAGATCTACAACAATAAGAACGACTTTGTTGAAGTTTTAAACCTAAATTTGTGTGATGGGGATGATTAGATAATGTCAAAATTAGACAATAAGAACGACCTGGTCATAGTTGAAAGTGCGCTGCACGTTGTTCTAAATTATTTTATAGGTGCTATAAAAAAATATTTGAAGATGTGAGAATATAAAAAATAATTAATGCAAATTATTTATGTGGAAAGATTTATGATTCAAATGAAATAAAAACCAGTTTGTTAAAAAAAAAATTAAATAGTTGAGGAAGTCAATTAGAATAGTCCCTCATTCACCATTTTGATCCGAATTGAACATTCAATAAATACTGCCATTTCTTTATATTCGCTAGCTTAGTATGCATTGAATATATCAATTGAAATTATTTATTATAAATACATATTATGTCCATCCCTTTACTTTCTCTGCATGTTAACATTCATTGAATAAATTAATTGAAAGAAAACTCTAAAAATATTTATCTTTTATTCCATAAATTTTTTAATGAATTTAATTTACTATCCAATTAAGTGGAATGAATATGTGAAATTTACATTGACTATAACTAAATAATTGACAAAATAATGCATGATAATATTGTTCAAGGGATTAAATAAATCAAATACATATTGAAAAATGAAAAATAATGAATCTGTCAAAAATGGTTAAATAAATTAAAAACATATTGAAAAACGAAAAGTAAGATAATGATTGTGTCAAATGTACATTCATCATAACTAAATATTTGACAAAATAATTAATGATAACATTGTTTAAATGGTTCAAATGATTAATAAATTAAATGCATATTGAAAAATGAAAGGTAGGGTATTATTAAAAATTAAATACATATTGAAAAACGAAAAGTAAGATATTAAAATAATTGAATTATATTAAGGATAGAATCTTCAAAAAAGTGATTCTCACTTGAAATGATATTTAATATATTATACATCTAGTCATATATTTTTTACAAATTTGATTTTTTCTTTAACAATAACAATTACCTTTACTACTTTAAAAAACAGTATTACTACGTCAAAAATATTACTCATATCATTCATTTCATACATAAGGTGTGCAACGCACGTGCTTACTTCTAGTAATCCTAAATGACCCTAACGAGAGAGGGCATGCCCCATTAGAGAATGGCGTTCGAAGTTCTAAAAACTAAGAGAAAAAAAGGTAGCTCTGTAGTTGACTTGGCCCCAGAAAGCTTGCCAAATTTTGAGGCACTAAAAGGAAACCCCTTTAGCAAAGGGAGTTTATAGAATTCTCTCTCTCAACGGATCTCTACTCATTGCTAAGAGCTTTCTCTCTCTATATACACAAAAAAATAATAATAATAAAAATAAAATATAAAGTTGGGCTGGGAGGCATGTGTTGTGTGCTCTGAAAAGAAGGGTGAAATGGAAAGGAGCCACTGTCTTGGTTCCTAGTTGATGTTCTTTTATGAGGGAGAGGAATAAACTTTTTTGCTGCTTAAAAAGACAGCATTTTTCCTTTTAAAAGGTTGTCTTTTTGAAGTGGGAATACAGAATCATGTGTTTTCATCAAGATTCCCCATTGACAAATCTTGCAACTAAACATTTTAATGAAAATTAGAATCCCCCATTGATAAGTTTTCGATATTCCATCAACATGTTGATTGTTATTTTCGAACAAAATGTGGGTAAAAAATTTTGGTTTCCATCTGTCCTCTGCGTATATTGAGAATAAAGTTAGTGGGGTTCTCTTTGATTTTGTTGTGCTTCAATTTTCTACTTGAAAAATATATGCGTTTAGGTATATTCTTCAAGCATTCACTTCTTGTTGTGACATGGAGAGAATCATTTCAAGAGTCCAATTAGGCATATATTCTACAAAATCTGCTGAATTTTTTAACTATCCACATAAATATTGATGGATTTCTTTACCAAAAATTCTTTGTTTAATTTTAATTCATGCATGAGTAATTTATTGGACTTTTGATATTAATTAAAGTGTGTAACAATAATCTTTGCTCAAAACACAACTATTTAGAAAATATTCACATGAAAATAGAGTGATATTGTATAGTTCCAACTACACTATAATAAAAAACAATAACGTCCTTGACGTGATTGTTGAAATTAAAATTTCAGTGTTTGTGTCCTTCTCGATTTGTAGTTTTGCCATAAGTTTATAATTCATCTCTGAATAAACTTAAATTTTCTCTTCTTCTCTGCACGAATTTGGAAATAGATTTTTTCTCTTTATTTACTATGTAAAATTTGACA
>NC_036243.1:7951382-7971401 GCF_002742605.1 Olea europaea var. sylvestris | reverse complement strand
AAGTGCTAAATATGAAGATTGAAGAAATGTATACAATCTTTAATGAACATCTGGTTATTAACGAAGCCCTTCAATTAAGCACCAGTTTGACAATCATTATTTTTGAAATATTTTTTCTCTATATATACTCATTTTCAATCACCATTTATACAATAAAATATTATGCACATAAGCTCAAAATTTTTTTTCCCAACTTTTTAATTATATATTTTCCTATAAATCACTATTCAAAACTCTAATTTTTCAAATAATGGTCGTCAAATAGGGGCTAAATTTATTGTATCCAATGAGGCCTTTTTTATTATTTGATAGTAAGAAAAGGTTGAAGAGATCTGTCATTATCCCATACTGGATCTACAAAATCCGGTTGAGTTCTTCCTCTACAAGCAAGGTTCGACCAGTTGTACATAGCATCTCATGCTCACTCCAAT
Organism: Olea europaea var. sylvestris; assembly: GCF_002742605.1. Lineage (NCBI taxonomy): Eukaryota > Viridiplantae > Streptophyta > Magnoliopsida > Lamiales > Oleaceae > Olea > Olea europaea. The sequence goes on along the minus strand of NC_036243.1, from coordinate 7,970,970 downwards.
CGAGCACGCTGGACACGGGACCCTCCATACATGGATTAGGTTTGACTTGATGATAAAACCACATGTGACATCATGATCAAGGAAAGTTGTACTCAAAACCTTTGATCTACTGTTAAGGATATGCATGGCTACAGAGGTCCATAAAATAATAATTATGAGAGAAAAAGTAATATAGAAAGCTGACTTAAAATGACTCACACTTTTGCATTATCTTTTCAGCATCATCATTGATATCTCTCCACTAGTTTAGATTAAAAAATATAAGTTTTTGATTAGTTTATATGAGCACTAAGCTCATAGGATTCCATTCTGCGTTCCTAAATCATGTTTAAGGTCGTGGATTAGTTAAAGTTCATTATAGGAAAATGCAGTTATATCAATTTATATGCACATAAAGAAGACGTTTCCGTTGGTGTAAATTTGATCCGCAGTATTGGACGAGATTAGACATATTAAAAAAAGAAGATAAATTTTTTTGCAATATATTTTTCATTTTTCGATTGTGACTAATACCCATTGTCTTTTAGAGAAACGGGTTCTGTGTGTAAGAATTTTTCAAAAATTAGGTTGAAAAAAGTTGACTTTGTAGTTAGTTGACTTGCCCTAAAAAGTTTGCCAACTTTAGGGGTGGTAAAAGGGTATCCCTTTAGCAAAAGGAGTTTATTAATTAGGATTTTCTCTTTTAATGGACCTTTACTCATTGCAATGAAAACTCCCTCCCTCCCTATATTTTATATTTGTATGCATGTATATAACACAAAAAATGTTTGTTTGAAGGCATGCGTGCTCTAAAAAGAAGTCGATTAAATTTTGTGGGATTGTACCATTTAATCTTATCTAATAATTACTGCTCATTGAATATCTACAATGTATGTTAGGGAGGATTGACAAAAAAAATCTTTTGAATACCTAATTTACCATTACATATTTAGCTGTATATCTAATATACCTTTATTTAATTTTAATTTTGAGGATTGAGGAGAAACTTTTGAATATCCAATTTACTCTTTCATATTTAGCTATATACTTAATATACCCGTATTTAATTTTAGTTATGTTAATATTTAATTAATAATAATAAATTCATTGCATATTTAGTTATATACCCAATATACCCTTCTTTAATTTTAGTTTTGTTAATAATTAATTAATAATATTAATTTAATTTATTCAACATGAAATTTAAAAAAAAATCATTTTCTTTCCCATTTGTCAATGATTCCCTAAATTAATCTTTTTAATATTATATTAATTTTTATTAACTGCTTTTATTATAAAATATAACTTAAATTTCTTCCTTCAGTTGAGTTAGTTAATTTAAAAAAATAACATCCATGTTCCTTTATTTAAATGGTTGTTTATACATGTCCCAACAATTAAATAATATATTTAATGTAATAAATTAATGCATATGGAATGTTACTATACAATTTGATAAAATTTTATTTTAAGTTATATTTACCCTTATTAAAAGTTATTTTAATTGGTTACTACATATGAATCCCTATAATACCTAAGTTAAGATAAAAATAGAATATCAAATGATAGGGTAATTATATACTCCTTAAAATTTTTATTAACTATACAATATTATAACTACACTAAATATTTATAATCTTTGCCTATTTTCACACTTAAGTCCTCAATTATGTTTTGCTATATTTTTATCATAATATGAAACTAAATAAATTATTATGACATTATAATATATGTTGAAATTCTAAACCATCCACACACAACATTAATAGATTAGAAATTTCAATATACAAGGAGAACGTACGATTAAGGAAGATGGAGAGAATGTTGACGTTATGTTTTTTATTATTATTTTATTTTCTGTCAATGGAGAGCATGTAAAAGGGGATTAAGAGACGACTATTTTTATAATTAATAATTGATGTAAATAAATGAGAGGGGGAGATGCAGGACTATTTTGTGTTGGTACATACACTGTGTAATAAACAAATTAAGATCATTATGACTATAAAAACCAACATTTCTGATTCTAGAATTGTTGTCAATGAAAGCAATTTGTTGTATACTAGGAGTAAGAATGATTGTCAATGAAAATTGTCAATGAAAACAATTTGTTGTGGGCTAGAACTTCTCAAACCTCGAAAATAGTTTAGATAATGCTTATGTATGTAAATGTATTTGTGTAGGGTATTGGAGTTTTGGAGAAGTCAATTTGCGTGAGATAAATTCTAAAAAAAATAATAATAATAAATAAAAACACATGTTCATTTTGATTTTTGAAAAAAAAAAAATTTATGCTAGAAAGATAATGTAATTCATTTTCTCTCTCTATTTTTATTTTTAAATTCTTTTAGTAATGTCCATCTAAATGATGAACATAAGTTACTTACAAGTTGATGAATGTTATGATTTTTTATTTTTTTCCCCTTAATTAAGCTTGGTTCACATTTCAATTTAATTTCTAATATCATGAATTTAATTGTATGATATTTCTATTTTAGATTTATCTTTTACAACAAATCATTTTAATTGTATATATACACCCGTTTGGGGGCTTCATACGCATGTGGCAGCTCAACAATATTATGGACTCATCATATTCATACAAATATGCATTTATTATTATTATTATTTTGTTTATATTTATGAGTTTGTGGAGTCATCTTCAGCTGGGCATTTATATGCCGGATCTCTTTCCACCATTATGACTTATTTTTGAGTTGATAATTTATATTTTAATATTTCTAATTTTATGGTTTTTATTTAGTTTTTTATTATTATTAAACTATAATTTAATGATTACTTTTAGGAAAGATGATGAGACATTAGCATAGGTGCAATTATATTGAACTTTGGCAATTAGAATTTTGTTAAAATGTGAACAACTACTTTCTATTTGTCTTTGACTGATTTTTATATTAAATAAAATTATTTGATCAATTTTTTCTTATTTACCCAATTTTTGATATTAAATAAATTTTAAAGTGTTAACCATAATTAGTATATGTTCCTGCATCATATTGGTAATTGATTACAATCACATTCTTGTAAAAAACATGCATTATATGATATTATATTTGCATGATATGTCCTATTTTTGCTATTTTTTTCCAATATTGATAAATAAATTGTTAAACTAACATATCAATGACCTTGTTATTTTGTATGCAAGAAACATCACTAGAATACATCATCGTCGAAAACGCTAAGAATGTGTTTGATGGCTTTATTTTCCATCAAAATTCCCACTTTTGAAATGTTTTATTGACACTTTTTTTCATGAAAAATATCTTATAGCTTTTGGTCGCGTGACCATATATTTCTCAAAAAACAAGGAACATATTTTTTTGGGGAGGTGTTGTTTTTATTTTCTAGATAATTCACTCTCTTTTTCTCTCTTATTTATTCCTTCTCCCTCATCTATCCACCAATAAAAAATAAACAAGTATAATTTTTCTAGGTTAAAAAATAAATCAATCATAATAAATTTCATACAAATAAATTCTAAGCAATTGAATTGCCTTAAAAATTTATTTCTTTTTTATACAAATTATATAGTCATAATCAAATGCACTTTAACAAAAATGAGACATGATTCATCAATGGATCAACAAAATGAGTCAGGTTGTTAGTTTTAATTTGAAAAATATTAAAATTTTCCGTTTTGTTAATTATTTACGTATATTTTTGTTATTTATCTTAAATTCATTTTCATACTTGTAGGATTGATATCACCAAACAAAAACTGCGATTACATCATTATAAGACAAATGAATGCATTTGAAGAAGAATGGATTATAAAAGCATCCATACTTCGAAAAGATTACATTGAGATCTACAACAATAAGAATGACTTTGTTGAAGTTTTAAACCTAAATTTGTGTGATGGGGATGATTAGATAATGTCAAAATTAGACAATAAGAATGACCTGGTCATAGTTGAAAGTGCGCTGCACGTTGTTCTAAATTATTTTATAGGTGCTATAAAAAAAATATTTGAAGATGTGAGAATATAAAAAATAATTAATGCAAATTATTTATGTGGAAAGATTTATGATTCAAATGAAATAAAAACCAGTTTGTTAAAAAAAAAATTAAATAGTTGAGGAAGTCAATTAGAATAGTCCCTCATTCACCATTTTGATCCGAATTGAACATTCAATAAATACTGCCATTTCTTTATATTCGCTAGCTTAGTATGCATTGAATATATCAATTGAAATTATTTATTATAAATACATATTATGTCCATCCCTTTACTTTCTCTGCATGTTAACATTCATTGAATAAATTAATTGAAAGAAAACTCTAAAAATATTTATCTTTTATTCCATAAATTTTTTAATGAATTTAATTTACTATCCAATTAAGTGGAATGAATATGTGAAATTTACATTGACTATAACTAAATAATTGACAAAATAATGCATGATAATATTGTTCAAGGGATTAAATAAATCAAATACATATTGAAAAATGAAAAATAATGAATCTATCAAAAATGGTTAAATAAATTAAAAACATATTGAAAAACGAAAAGTAAGATAATGATTGTGTCAAATGTACATTCATCATAACTAAATATTTGACAAAATAATTAATGATAACATTGTTTAAATGGTTCAAATGATTAATAAATTAAATGCATATTGAAAAATGAAAGGTAGGGTATTATTAAAAATTAAATACATATTGAAAAACGAAAAGTAAGATATTAAAATAATTGAATTATATTAAGGATAGAATCTTCAAAAAAGTGATTCTCACTTGAAATGATATTTAATATATTATACATCTAGTCATATATTTTTTACAAATTTGATTTTTTCTTTAACAATAACAATTACCTTTACTACTTTAAAAAACAGTATTACTACGTCAAAAATATTACTCATATCATTCATTTCATACATAAGGTGTGCAACGCACGTGCTTACTTCTAGTAATCCTAAATGACCCTAACGAGAGAGGGCATGCCCCATTAGAGAATGGCGTTCGAAGTTCTAAAAACTAAGAGAAAAAAAGGTAGCTCTGTAGTTGACTTGGCCCCAGAAAGCTTGCCAAATTTTGAGGCACTAAAAGGAAACCCCTTTAGCAAAGGGAGTTTATAGAATTCTCTCTCTCAACGGATCTCTACTCATTGCTAAGAGCTTTCTCTCTCTATATACACAAAAAAATAATAATAATAAAAATAAAATATAAAGTTGGGCTGGGAGGCATGTGTTGTGTGCTCTGAAAAGAAGGGTGAAATGGAAAGGAGCCACTGTCTTGGTTCCTAGTTGATGTTCTTTTATGAGGGAGAGGAATAAACTTTTTTTGCTGCTTAAAAAGACAGCATTTTTCCTTTTAAAAGGTTGTCTTTTTGAAGTGGGAATACAGAATCATGTGTTTTCATCAAGATTCCCCATTGACAAATCTTGCAACTAAACATTTTAATGAAAATTAGTATCCCATATTGATACGTTTTCAATATTCCATCAACATGTTGATTGTTATTTTCGAACAAAATGTGGGTAAAAAATTTTGGTTTCCATCTGTCCTCTGCGTATATTGAGAATAAAGTTAGTGGGGTTCTCTTTGATTTTGTTGTGCTTCAATTTTCTACTTGAAAAATATATGCGTTTAGGTATATTCTTCAAGCATTCACTTCTTGTTGTGACATGGAGAGAATCATTTCAAGAGTCCAATTAGGCATATATTCTACAAAATCTGCTGAATTTTTTAACTATCCACATAAATATTGATGGATTTCTTTACCAAAAATTCTTTGTTTAATTTTAATTCATGCATGAGTAATTTATTGGACTTTTGATATTAATTAAAGTGTGTAACAATAATCTTTGCTCAAAACACAACTATTTAGAAAATATTCACATGAAAATAGAGTGATATTGTATAGTTCCAACTACACTATAATAAAAAACAATAACGTCCTTGACGTGATTGTTGAAATTAAAATTTCAGTGTTTGTGTCCTTCTCGATTTGTAGTTTTGCCATAAGTTTATAATTCATCTCTGAATAAACTTAAATTTTCTCTTCTTCTCTGCACGAATTTGGAAATAGATTTTTTCTCTTTATTTACTATGTAAAATTTGACAATATTTTTTATTTTTTTATGACATTTCCATGTAAAATGTAATAACAAGAAATGTGGAATTCTTTACAACTTTCAGAATAAACTTTCTACAAAGACATCGAAAACAAAGTCGAAACAAACGTTTTGGTTGTTGCAAAAATGTTTTAATTTTTTAATCCTAATTCTGTGGACCAAATGAACAAAGACCTCGAGTGCCCAAATGTTGACCAAAGTTGCCGAATTCGATGACCCTAAAAAAATAGACAATAATACGACAAATTTTAAGTTTATCACTTTAATTAAAATTATTTGTTCCGTATGCCGATTGATTAAGAGGATGTTTGACTAAACGTAATAAAAAATTGATTTTTAAGTAATTCTTTATTTTTCTTGACTTTCACCTTTACCTTTAAGTAAAAAGATTAGTTTTCAAAATTAATTATACATTAATGTCAAAATAAATAACTCACTTCTTATTTCAAAAGTTTAAAGCCAAGTAAACTTTTTAAGATTAAATCCATGAACCAACTGGGCTTCAAAGCATTATTTGATTTTGTATTTTTGCATTGTCATGTCGATAGTAAGTTTATATTTATTTTATTTTGTATCATTTAAAATTTTACAATGAATTAAAATAAGCGGTATGAATCCATTGCTAATTATGTGAGCATAATCTTTAGTTGCATTTCACATTGGATATATACATACAAGAAAGGACAGGAGTGAGGGGCTTTCACGCCTTGCTGGCAGTCGCAGTGTGAGGGTTCGATTCCTGAGACATGAAATTTGACTCCTTGTAGGCGTAGTGTACAGACAGTTCTTGTTTCCTGATCTGTTGGGGTACATCTCGCGATTTACCTTCCTCACAAAACTCTAGAGGCGGAGCGGTGGGGACTCACAAGGTTGGGATTCAACCTTTTTCTTTTATACAAGAAAGGAAAAAAATCAAAGAATTTGACAATTATACGTGGGCAATGTCAACAGGATGACACGAGAGCAGGGTTGGGGAGTATTGATGGAATCATGTGGTGAATACAATATTAGAAAAATCCTAGTGTTCCTTTGAATATTTCTCCCAAGTCATCACGGGCTACCCCTATGGAATTATTTGTATTCAAGAAAATGTCCAAAAAGGAAAAAGAATAATGCCATAATCCACTTTCTCCTAGCAATTTGCCATTATTATAATAGCCAAAACACATCCACAAAATATAAATTGGATAACGAAAGCAACTTCTATATCTGTCCCACGCAATAATATTTAGGGGTTGTTTAACAAAATTTCGTGGTTTCATGAAATATGTGATTAAAATTAATTGTTGATTTTGATATCAATTTTTTTTAGCTATTTTCTAAGTTGTACCAAACAAGAACTTAGACTTAAAAACAGAAATGGAATTAAAATCTTTTTTATGAGAAGAAATACAAATTTTGTTTTAAGAGGAGGGGGGAAAAAGACTCACTTAGAGGTTTAATTTTCTTCCTCTCTTTTGAGAGTCGGAGACACTAAATTAATTTGTACAATCTAATTTTTCTATAGAAGTGGGTTAAACAAATCAAGAAACATATTAGTAATGATATCGTATATAATTTTCGTAGTGTCTTATGACAAAGTTGGATCTCAAATAGTAGATTTTTAATGTTTATTCCATGGAAACTCGTCTTTAAAGATTGAAATGGTGATTTTGAAGTCACGAATATTACAATCTCATTGTTATTATGTTGAAACAAATAAGATAAATGCATTATTATAATTATAATATATTAAATATCACATCAAGTAAGAAATATTTTTTGGACGATTATAAACCCACTACAACTCAATTATTTCAATTATACCTAACTTTTCGTTTTTCAATATATAATTAATTTACAAAGTGTAATAAATACTATAAAATTATTGTTCATGCATATATTACCTAAATTCAATTCTCAGTTAATTAACATTCATATTTATTTAATTAGTATTTAACATTTAAATTTATGTCAATGTCCCTATTATTAATTCTCAATTAATTAATATTCACATTCATATAATTAATATTAATTAGAATTTTACATTTAAGAGTGTGGTTCATTATTCACGTCCATGTGTGTTAATTAACATCCATTTTCACTTAATTGAAAATTAAATTAAATTAAATTCATTTAGTATAAATGATTTGACATTCATTGTCAAGTATATATTCCGTGGTATTAATTCTAAATTTATTGACATTCAAGTTAATAATTAGCCTTTTTTATTTTCAAATGCTTGCATTTTTATCATATTTAGTTCAAAATGGTGAATGGAGGGTCAAATGTTACTTTCATCATACTTATGGACGTTCAATATTAACTAGTTAAGTACAAATGTGTTAAAGAAATTCGTTGAAAAAACCCTATACTACATTTTTGTCAACAACTATCCCTTGCATAGTTTTGTTGATTATCCACGAATGGCATGAACATCAACGCTATTCATTTCCACCATTAATAATTAACAAGAGATAGAATTCATGCTTCGTTTTTTCATGATGGCCTAAATTTATTTGTACAAATACGTCATTTGAACTAGCTAAAGTAATATAAGTAGTGGCGGAGCCAAATGAGATCCTAAATCTATTTATTTTTTAATATATTATATTTATATTTTAAAAAATTTCGTAATTAAATTAGACATCTTGAGTCGGTCACTGAATACAAGGAGTTGAAAAGGATTAAAAAAAGGCAATTTCATTGAGATGAAAAACACATAGGACAACAACCAAAACAAAAAGTATAGTTAAAAAATCAGTGTTTTAGTAAAATTTATTAAAAAGAAAATAAAACGTATAGTTAAAAAATGTGAGTTATATAAAATTTAGTTTTTAAAGTTAATTGTTGACTTTTAACTTAAAATTAAAATCAAAGTTTAATCTATATAAAAAATAATTATATAAAAACAAATTTGAGCATTGAATATATTTTACGAATTATTTTTGAGAATGAAGGTCAAAAACCCACAGCCCATCAAACAGCAAACAAAACAAACCAGCAGCAAAAGGTCACTCACGTCTCTCCATTCACTACCGTAATTCAACGTCTCTCTCTATCTCATGGCCGCCAAGTAGAAGAGTAAAGCAACTTCACTCCTCTCCTCACCCTATTTCTGACCTTTTACTTCTTCTCTTTTATTTCAAGAACAAGGATAATACTTGCTTTGTCTATCTTGATTTTCGTGCTTGCAGAAATTTGATTTTTTTTTCTACTTCTTTTGCTCTTTTAAGACAGTCCCATTTCGAAGAACAGCCCTTGTTTTGATCTTACTCATTTTCTTGAAAAGTATTGTTTGTTCTCTTTGAAGGAAGACCCATTACAAGAGAATAGCATTATTTTCTTGGGTTTTCTTGTAAAGCTTCGTTTTGGTGTTTATGTGTGAAATAATTATAAATGGGGAGTAAATGGAGGAAAGTGAAGCTTGCACTCGGTATGAATCTGTGTGTGTATACTCCAAGAAATAATATTGCTGATAATGATGATGAGGATGGATCTTTGTCGCCGTCTTCTTATAGACACTCAGACGCTGCTCTGCTGTCGCCAGTGGCGAACTGGACCTCAGCTCCGCCGACGCCCGGGTCGAATATGCTGAAGTTTTCCAAGAGCTTGAGTAGATCTTCTTCTAAGGTCTTGTGTCTTTGAGCTTTTATTTATTTAGTTATTTGATTTTCATTTTTTAGGTTTCAATATCTGTTTATGAGCTTTTTTCTTCATGTTGATTGCTGTTGGTTGTGGTTGATCACTAATAGATGGAGGTGGGCGATGAAATATTTGAGGAAATTCTGGGTTTTTTATGAATGCATTGAATGGAAGGGTTTATGCATTTGATGTGTTGGAAACTGAGAAATAAAGGAATCTGGTTAGATAAATATTATGAGCCCTTAGAAAGCCAAATCCGATACCTTTCTTTGGCATAAATGCCAAGAAATATAAATTATTTATGGTTAATCTGACTCTGTTATGTTTGTTCGCTAAATTTTGAAAGCTGGAAAAGATGAATGTTAAAAGTTTCTTTTGGTGTCTGATATGTTTGTTAAGAGGATATAGAAACAGGAAGATGATCGAACCTTTTACAGATCAAATTATATGCGTTTTTGGCTCATATGGTTTTTTGAGAAAGGCTATTGAATCTTTGAAACAACCATGACTAGTTGGTATCTTTTTTGTTCTACATTTTTGGGCTATTTCAATTTTTAATCTAAATGAACATCGTTGCTCATTTCTGTCATTGTTTTGCTTCTTGTGCTGATATTATCCTCAAGTTTCCTTGTTTTCTCATTTTCCTTAATTTTTCTCTTCTGCTTTTTTGGATGCGCGGAAGGATGTGGCTAAAGAAATGGAAACCTTGAAAGCACCTTTCCCCTTTCAAGAGTTCGATGGTCATTGCCGTGTTTATATAATTTTATTAATTCTGGATTTTCAATTTTTAATTTTAAGGCAGTGTCTGATTAACGATTTATATGGTAAACACTGAGGGGGAAAGGAGCCGTGGATCGAAGTATAGTATCTGATTCATGGTCTCGTCCTCCTTTTTTCTTTTTTTGGTCAAGTTTTGTATAGCGTTCTGCTGTACATTGAGTTTTGAAAGTTTGATGCTTTAGAGATTATGTTTGGCCAAGCTGAACAAAAAGTAAAGTTATATAGTGACTTTTTGTTCCAAACATGCCTGAATATGCTACCTTTTTCTTGACTTTGAGTAAAAAAGAGTTAATTATTTTAAGATCTCTTACCTTAGTATGTCAAGAACTTATTTTCAATTTGTACCAGTAAAAAAAGTATTTATTTTCAAAGTTAATTATTTTCAACTAAGTTAACTCTTTAAGCTTACCCAAACCTAAATGTGTTTACAAAGTTTCATCAATTTTTTGATTGGTCTTTCATCACAAATGCTGTATGGAATATTTTATGTTTTGTTTGGCATGTCTTATTACTGGTTTTTGTTTCTTCTTTAATGGCTATGGGGGATTGCGAATTAGGTATCTTGCTGTATACAAAGTTTTATTTCCTTGTTTTCTTTTTGTATTTCTAAGATTATAGTGAAAATTTTCTCGCGTTTTTTCTCCACGAGAAAAGGGTTACAGGCTCGCCTTTGCCTCTCATCTCTTGGAAAAAGTAATATTTTGTTGCTACCACTTTTGTTGACCATTTAATTTCAAACTATTTCTTTTGGGTAACAAACAAAAAGTTTGCTATTTAAGGAATTAAATTTTCTTTTCATGGAGAATGAGATGTCCTCCTCCTACTAAACTATAAATCTTATTTTGTTGTTGAAAACAACTATCGAAGAAGGAAACCCTCGAGTCCCTTAAATGCAGAGGCCTGTAATGGAGCCAGGGATTTTGCCTTTTTCAATAATGCAAAAATATATACTTTTTCCTCAATAAAGTCTGCAATTTCTTTTTGGCTATTACTACTGTATTCCAAGTCACATGGTCTTCCTCATTATGTTAAGGTCACAATATATCAATCAATCGGTGGATGTAGGCACCTGCATTAAATGTGCTATGTGTGAGCATTCCTGAGCTATGTTGGCATGGTTTAATTTATTTATAGTTCAATTGGAAAAAATGTCTATTATTATTATTATTTTATTTTTATTTTTTTTAAATATGAGAAAGTTAACAGAATAGTAACTAATGTTTGTCTGTTTACGTTTTTAGTGATCATCCTTTACAATGTTAAGAGATTTTATTCAAACTGATTTTATAGTCCATATTTTTCTCATTGGCATTTGTTTTTCACTTGCAGAAAACCTGCTCTATTTGTTTGACATCAATGAGACGAGATGGCCAAGCTATATTCACTGCCGAGTGTTCACATTCCTTTCATTTCCATTGTATTGCTTCAAATGTGAAACATGGCAACCGAATTTGCCCAATTTGTAGAGCAAAGTGGAAAGAGATTCCCTTACAAGGTCCGAGCCTGGATCCTTCCCAGGGTAGGGCGAGAGTCAACCCTGTTGATTGGCCCCAAAACAATACATTGATGACAGTAATCCGTCAATTGCCACCTCCTCGTTCAAATACTAGTAGAAATGTTGCACCACTATTCCAGGCACCTGAGCCAGCAATCTTCAATGATGACGAAATGTTGGATCATGAACTTGACTCCACTGAGAACAGCTCTTCAAACAAGAGTCTAGGGGATTGTAGTGAACAAAGAAAAGTTAAGATGAAGACGTTTACGGAAGTTCCAGCAGTTCCACAGTCAAACACTTCGGAAAAATTCTGTGTCTTGATTAATGTAAAAGCTCCTGCATCGAACTCTTGGCAGAATCCTGACAGAAACCAGGCCAATATGCCCCAAATCTCTCAAACACATCGAGCTCCTGTTGATCTTGTTACAGTTCTTGACATTAGTGGAAGCATGGCAGGCACTAAACTTGCATTACTAAAACGAGCTATGGGGTTTGTGATACAGAATCTTGGTCCCAATGATAGGTTGGCAGTCATTGCCTTCTCTTCTACAGCCAGACGCCTCTTTCCCCTTCGTAGGATGTCTGAAACAGGACGGCAGCAAGCATTACAGGCTGTTCATTCTTTAGTTGCCAGTGGAGGGACAAATATCGCTGAAGGTTTGAGAAAAAGTTCCAAAATAATGGAAGACCGGAGGGAAAAAAATCCAGTTGCCAGTATAATATTATTATCTGATGGGCAAGACACGTATACTGTCAGTAATACTGGTGGCAACCAGAATCAACTAAATTACCAATTGCTCCTGCCCGTTTCTATGCAACGTGAAGATGGTTCAGGTTTTAAGATTCCAGTTCATGCATTTGGGTTTGGTGCAGATCATGACGCATCATCCATGCACTCAATTTCAGAGATTTCTGGAGGGACCTTTTCTTTCATTGAGACTGAAGCGGTTATCCAGGATGCATTTGCCCAGTGCATTGGAGGCCTTTTGAGTGTAGTGGTGAAGGATCTGCAGATAAGTATTGAGTGTCTTCACCCGAGTGTCCATCTTGGTTCTTTAAAGGCAGGGAGTTATGCCAACCACATCTTGTCAGATAGACGTACGGGATCTATTGATGTTGGAGATCTCTATGCGGATGAGGAGAGAGACTTTTTGGTTACAATAAACATCCCTGCTTCATTTTCATGCAATGAAACGATGTTGCTGAAGGTAAAATGTGTTTACAATGATCCCTTGACAAAAGAAACTGTCACCTTAGAAGGTGAAGAAGTTAGAATCAAGAGACCTGTAGTGGCTAGACAAGACAGCGTGTCAATTGAAGTGGAGAGGCAGCAAAACAGGCTTCAAGCAGCAGAGGCAATGTCACAAGCTCGCATTGCAGCTGAAAATGGAGATTTGGTTGGTGCTGTTTCTATCCTCGAAAACTGCCGCATGATGTTGTCAGAAACCGTGTCGGCTAAATCTCGTGACAGGCTCTGTGTTGCACTTGATGCTGAGCTGAAGGAAATGCAAGAGAGGATGGCGAGCAAACACGTGTACGAGGCATCTGGAAGGGCATATATACTGTCAGGGCTGAGCTCACACTCGTGGCAGAGAGCAACAGCAAGAGGCGATTCCACTGATGGTTCAAGCCTAGTTCAGGCCTATCAAACCCCTTCAATGCTCGAGATGGTTACTCGTTCTCAGGCCACATTGTTAGGCAGTCCTTCAGCTCAAAGGCTTCTTCGACCAGTGTGGTCATTTTCATCTCGACCTAGGCCGAGGTGATGCTGCATTATGATGCATCTCCCGTTTTGGTTTCTTTCTTCCTTTATCATGATTGAGTTTCGTTTGGGGGTGGGGCCATTCGAGTAACGAATGAATATTTGTCTCTCGATATCGTTCCTCTCTAGTTATGTAAAGAAATAAACTCAGTAAGGTGTCGACCAGTGTGGTCATTTTCATCTCGACCAAGGCCTAGGTGATGCTGCATCCTGATTCATCTCCTCTTTTGGTTTCTTTCTTCCTTTATCATCGTCGAGTTTCGTTTGGGGGTGGGGTCGATTCGAGAAACGCATGAATATGTGTCTTGCAATATTGTTCCTCTTTAGTTATGTAAAGAAATAAACTCAAGTGTGCAAATATAATTTGCGGAAGGGGAACGCTAGCTAGGTTCAGAACTAAGTTTTGTCTCTTCTTGTCATTGTTGGGGGTGATGTAGATAGGAAATTGGGTATAAGTTTGTAAGTTTGGAGATACTCCTTGTTTAACTTCAAGCTCTTAATATAAGATAATTGTATTGTATTTTCTACATATTTATGTGAATTTTGCAACTCTTCCCCTGCCTAAATCCCACCCCAAGATACACACCAAAAAATAAAAAATACTAGTGCTTGTCTATTTTGCATCGATTGCTCATATTCAAAATAGCATCTTCAAGAAATGTTCTAAAGCATGAAGGTGAATACCAATTTGAATTTTGAGTTGACTTGAAATTTTTTAGGATACCAAAAAAATAAATAAATAAATAAAAAGGCAGCTTCTCCTTTTGACGCAAAAAAGCATGCACAAAAATCATTCGTCGCTTTTGAATGTCTTTTCCATCTTTTCTTTTTCTCCTGCACTTATCCTTAAACTTTTGGTTTGCATCCACCAGTCAATTTTGTAATCTGTTGGAAATAATCTTACGAAAGTTGTTGGAATTAATTGAATTTAATTTGGGTGAATTGGAAAAGTCTCCAATATAGGTCCATATGTTGATAAGCCCATTTTAAGTGTTTTTTATATGGAAAGGAGTCTTACATCGAAAGTTTACAAAAAAAATAGTCTTGTTTATATAGTGGGTTGTGTGAATAATATATAATTTAATAAATTACCTACCACTTGGCTGACTTTAGCTAGCCAAAGGCTAGTCACCACTAGAGTGGTGCTTTGCACCACTCGCGCCTCTCCTCGAACCCGGTCCCAGCACGCGCACGTCGCAAAGTACGCATTGGGCGCTTTAGAGGCGCACTTCGCATGTACGCATCGTCGCGAGGAGTTGGGGAGCCTTATAGTTTTCGAAAATGGACTCGTGGTTCGATGACGTGGCAGGGCAAGGCTCGATGATTTGGCATTCTAGGTGGCGCATGTGTGGTATGTCGCGTCCCTTCGTCCTGCGTGGCGGTTAGATGTACGCATGACATCCGCATGGCTGTGACTGTTCAGAAATTGGTGAATAGGCATGATGAATGGACACTTCACTTCATGGTTCAATCTGAGCCGTCAGATCATGAAAATAGTGCGATCCAATGACTAAGACGAATCAGACCAAGTGGTGCACCAGTTTTTGAAATGTCACACACTTGTTCCATGAAACACTTCAATCTCTATAAATAGAGAACCCCAGATTCGTTTTTGGACACACCAAATCAATTACGAATTCAATTGATTTCTAAATTCTTCTCTCTCCATATTCTACTTTAAAAATTCTCTTACATTTCTGTGGTTATTCCGTTCGAGTACGATCTTTCATTGGTTCAACCGACAAAGCTGATATTGTGCAGTATCGACTTTGGAAGGAGCGTTGTATCTTGGGAGACAGACGTCCATAATCTCGTTTGCACTTCATTGGGGGGCGAAATCTGTTTTAAGGAGATTTGCTTATTTTATTGGCATACCTCGCTTCATTTACTGTTTTCTATTTTTCTGTTTATTTTATTTGTTCTTTTGATTGCGTTAGTCGAATTTTCGACAACAAAAGTTACATGCTGCATTCTTCGCTTCATCCTTGTATGTTTCTTGGAGGAAAAAAAAAAAAAATAAATAATAAGAATAGTGGAGTGGATAGCTTGTGGGTTGTAATATTTTGTTATTTTTTCTTATTATGCAGCTCCAGGAGCTTGTGATTTTCGACCTTGGCTAGTCTCTTTTAGCAATGGTGGATACCTTGTTGAAGCCAAAAGGGTCGCATTTGACCAACGGGCGTTATAGGTAGAAATATAAAGGGGTTTGGAGTCTTGGACTTACAACATTCTTTTTTGTTGTTTGTGTCGACTATTTCTGGGAGTATCTTTAAATTTTAAAGTAAAATTTTTGACACACTTTATGGCCGTAGGAAGGGCGGGGTAAGGGAGTGAACGAGGGTAGGGATTATGGCTGGGAAAAAAGAATAATTAACAGTTTTCATTCAAGTAAGAATTTGAGGACTTGTGCACCTAAAAAAATTGAATGGGGACCCTTATGTTTTATTTCTCAAAAAATGGAGAGTGTATTTGTAAATTTTCCTATAGCGATATGTCTTTCGCATATTTGATTCAATCGTAACTAGAAGCGAATTAGATTATAAAAGTTAATTATAATTTTCTTTAAAAGTTTCGTCATGCTTTAGCACCGCAAACCTGTAAATGCAATTATGCAACAATAGAGTGATCAGAGCAAAAACAAATACACGTTATGAACTCTATTAAAATAAATAATTAAATTTATGTTTATAATATAAACAATATTTTCTAGCACAAAATTTATAACCTTTTGCATTTTAAGATACAAATTATTTGGAAAAAATATATAACTACAATACTTTAACTATACTATTTCACATTTAACAAACTTATAAAAATATTTCAAAAATCATGTGATGAATTACAATCATGTAGAAATCAAATTCCACCATAACCTCTCTCTAATCAAATTCTCTGTATACACAAATATTCAAATCCACCATAACCCACACCCACCCATTACCAGGATACAGCCACGGCGAGGATAATCTCTACACAAATTCTTTTTACACAAATATTAACACAAATGCATACATAGATATAGTCATGGCTAGGATAATCCCTATGGCTTTATCAGTTAGACCATCGCTCTCCTCTTTTGGTCCCGCTTTGCTGTTTCTCTTTGTTCACCCACTGCTCATCGCATGTTCAGTTTATTACATATTTGGAGTGGTATTTTAATTGATGTAGATCGAATCTACAAACACTCGATGGTAATAACTCAAACGGATTGAACTCAATAAAATCAACGGTTTTCTAATTTCATGAACAATCAAAAATCTAGGAGGCATTTTCGAAGCCTTAAATATGAAAAGAACAAATAACCTACTAGGTCAGCAGTTCTTTAATGGTTTGGACTATAAAGCAAAAATAACAAATACTGAAAATAATAGATTAAGAAACTTGAAATGCTGTTTTAACCCAGTAAACAAATTCAAACAGTCAAAATCCATCATATGTCACGGCAAGGTGGTGAGTTCATCCAAAATCATCGCAAGCTTTTCGAAAGGGGTTATGGGCCCGAAATGGACACTGTATGTGAAAGTTATGTTAATTTCTATGAACGATGACCATCCAAGCGTTCCATATACTCAAGTGGTTGTTTCTCCACACGAACCTTATCAATGGAGATGGCGATGTTGGGGATAAGAAAGCAACAATCGGAATTGCCAGAATAAAGAGCAAGAGCGGCTCTGTGTAGATAAAGAGTGTTGGTTAAAATTTTAAAAGTTTGTATGAAACAGATTTTCCATGAATGATTTGCAGAAACAGTAAAGCAGAAAATGATTTGTAGAAACAGTAAAGTAGACTATTATTTTCGAAAAATTATGAAAGAAAGAAGTCCAGAATTCGGAAGGAGGATGATCGAGGCGAGAACAAGGCTCTCTGTCCTTAAGACGTTTTTACCCCGTCACACGGTGCTTACGGTATATGGTAAAGCGTCTCCCAAGATACAACGATCACACTTGCAGAAGCAGCACTTCGACTGCAAGACAACGAACCAGAACGAATGAAAATACTCCCCGCAGACTGATGCAAGGAAGAAGAGATGTATGATATATGTATGCAGGAAATTTTTCGTGTGTTTCTTTGTGTTGTATGAGGACTATTCAAATAGAGGAAGAAAGTTGACGATTTTGGGCAGTGAAGACTATTCGAATAGAGGAAGAAAGTTGACGGTTTTGGGCAGTTTCCCTCACGCCACTTAATGCACAGTTTCTTCGAACTGATGGGTCGGTTAGTAAACTGTCAAAGGGAGGAAAAAATTAAATCAATTTTTTTTTAAATCGAAAATAAATTGAATTAATTTTAACCCACACCCACACCCACACCCGGACCCGACCCGGCCGGTCGGACGGACGGCGGCGGCGGCGCGCGTGTGGCCTTTGGACTAGTCTAGACATTGTCTAAGACTCCTCCCTTTCAAAGACTATTGGTACCCCTTGGGGCCCAAATCCATTTCCAAACTTAAAGCTTATTAAGTGGTTAAAGGTTGTGTTTGCAACCTATGTGGGATTGGAACATTTTTCCAATTCTTTCCCATTTATCCTCTTATTTATTATCCAACTTTCAACCATAATTTCTCATTCATATTGAAATGGTTTTTCACAATTAAATATTCTACACTCATCTACTCGGAACGTAGAATTTAATTGAACATTAATCTTGATACATCGAACATCGGGTCCTACTTAAAATTGTGGTCAAAGTTGACCCAATAGACCCACCATTTCCAACAATCCCCCACATGAATGGAAATTATCATGACTATGCAATGCAGACACGAACAGAGAGTACGGGCGAAAGAATTATTGCATCAGGAGAGGTAGCTTTTGGCCTTGAACCTGCCTTAGTGGAATACTATCGAGTTTACTTGGCTAATCAGTGAACTGATGTCTTGAACTGTTCAGCCGTTGGTGTAAACCAAGGCAGCAGTATCCACACAATAACCTTTCTATACAATTCTTAGGTTCTCATAGTTGTGTTCATTTTGGCCCTGAACGATTCTTGGGATTCATAAGTGCTTTAGAGAATTTCAAGCCCCAAATTCTCATAGGAGCGGCCCCACTTCACACTTATATAGGTGATCTCCTATTAATAGTATTCTGTTATACCCCACTTGGTTTATCCAAGCTATAGGAATCATTAAAAGTTACAACTTATCCTTTTACTTTCTGCAGACAGCACTTTTTATAAAGGGATGGTTAAGTGCTTAACTGAGTCTTAATAACTTAGTTGTCCCATTGAACCAAGATCTTGGGATCTCCAGTCAATAAGGTTGGGTTACCATCATTAAGATTCATGCGTGTTTGGCTTTAATCCCATTCCCTTTGATAGATAATATACTTGATCTCTTGGTAGACCTTTTGTGAGCGGATCCGCGAGATTCTCCTTTGATTTTACATAATCAATGAAGATAATACCATTTGAGATCAACTGTTTTATGGTATTGTGTCTACGACGTATATGTCTAGACTTACCATTATACATGCAATTTTGTGCTCTTGCAATAGCAGACTGATTGTCACAGTGAATACTAATTGCAGGCACCGGCTTAGGCCAACACGGGATATCCTCTAAGAAGTTACGTAGCCATTCTGCTTCTTCTCCAGCTTTATCTAATGCAATAAACTCCGTTTCCATTGTTGATTGAGCTATGCAGGTTTGCTTTGAGGATTTCCAAGACACTGCCGCACCACCAAGTGTAAATATATAACCACTTGTGGATTTGGAATCTTTCATATCAGATATCCAATTTGCATCACAATATCCTTCTAATACTGCTGGATATCTCATATAATGTAATCCAAATTTTAAGGTATGTTTTAAGTATCGAAGTACCCTATTCAATGCCTTCCA
>NC_036243.1:7950178-7951269 GCF_002742605.1 Olea europaea var. sylvestris | reverse complement strand
ACTTCCGATAACCTGAGAATATCTTAATTGATGTATAGGTTCACTTCTATTTTTTGCTAAGTGTAGACTTGTGTCTACTGGAGTTTTGACTGGACTTTCATCAAAGACTCCAAATCTCTTTAGCACAGACTCAACATAATGAGATTGTGAAAGAACGAGGCCATCTGGTGTTTTAGAAATTTTAATTCCAAGAATTACATCTGCTACACCCATGTCCTTCATGTCAAAATATTTTGTTAGCATTTTCTTAGTGGAGACAACGATATCATGATTGCTACCCAGAATTAGCATATCATCCACATATAGACATACTAAGACATATGCTGTCGGTGTACTCTTATTATACACACATTTATCACACTCGTTAATTTTAAAACCATTTGACAGCATTGTTTTGTCAAACTTTTGGTGCCACTGCTTTGGCGCCTGTTTTAGTCCATATAAAAATTTAACGAGTCTGCAAACCTTTTTCTCTTGTCCATGAGCGACAAATCCTTCAGGTTGCTCCATGTATATTTCTTCTTCTAACTCACCATTTAGAAAAGCTGTTTTAACATCCATTTGATGAATTTCGAGATTATGTAGCGCAGCAATTGCAATAAGGATTCTTATCGAAGTAATCCTCGTTACTGGTGAGTAAGTATCAAAGAAATCAAGACCTTCCTTTTGTCTATATCCTTTTGCTACCAAACGAGCTTTGTATTTATCAATAGATCCATCCGATTTTAACTTTTTCTTGAAAATCCACTTGCAACCTAGAGGTTTATTTCCAGGTGGGAGATCAACCAACTCCCAAGTATGATTTTGCATTATCGATTCAATTTCACTATTGATAGCTTCTTTCCAAAAGGGAGCCTCTGGTGTTGACATTGCTTCACTGAATGTCTTTGGTTCATTTTCGATCATGTACGTTATAAATTCTGAACCGAAGGACGTAGACTTCCTATCCCTTTTACTGCGTCTGAGTTCTTCTTCATTTTCATCATCATTTGCAGTATCGTAAGTTCTTTTCATTGAACTTACATCAATTTTGTCTTTACGAGGAAAGACATCTTCAAAGAAACTTGCATTCCTTGATTCAATTATTGTAT
>NC_036243.1:7934484-7948762 GCF_002742605.1 Olea europaea var. sylvestris | reverse complement strand
TTCTTCAGGTTTTCTTTTTTCTTCGGAGCAAAGTTTGAGTGCTTCCCTTTCATGTTCTTCTTTGAACTTGATTCAACAATGTTTGCCTTAGCTTCCATGCTTGGTCCCCCGTTCCTCCTTTCAGATTTCTTAGTATCTTCTTCGATCTTCAAACGCACAATCAACTCCTCCATGTTCATTTTCTTACGTTTATGTTTGAGGTAATTTTTGAAATCTCTCCATGAAGGCGGGAGTTTTTCAATTACTGCTGCTACTTGGAATGACTCACTTACAATCATTTTTTCAGCATGTAAATCATGAAGGAGTACCTGCAATTCTTGAACTTGGGAAATAACAGATTTAGAGTCAATCATTTTATATTCCAAAAATTTTCCAACAAGAAATTTTTTAGAGCCAGCATTTTCAGTTTTATATTTTTTCTCTAAAGATTCCCATAGTTCTTTTGCAGTTTTCATTATACTATATACACCATATAGCGAATCATCCAATCCATTTAGTACATAATTTTTGCATAAGAAATCAGAATGTTTCCATGCGTCCAAGGCAATAATCGAAGCTCGATTATTTTCTCGTTGAAAAGTAGGAGGATCCTCCGTGAGAAATTTTGCCAGGTTCAAAGTGGTGAGATAGAACAACATTTTCTGCTGCCATCTCTTAAAATCTACCCCATTAAATTTTTCAGGTTTTTCTCCGTGAGGAACATGAGTTGAGCCAGAAGGACCAGATATCGTCGGCATTACAGTAGCCACAGTTGGCGTTACAGTCACAGCAGGGGGAATTGCATTGGTCTCAACAGTGTTAGCCATTTCTGTTTTCATAACAGAAGATCAACCAGTCAGAATTTATAAATTAAAATTCTGCAGAATATTAACTTTACATACACAAGTACAGTTTATGGAAATAGTTTATACAAAACTAAAAACGTCTTAAGATTGTTGGTTAAAATTTTAAAAGTTTGTATGAAATAGATTTTCCATGAATGATTTGCAGAAACAATAAAGCAGAAAATGATTTGTAGAAACAGTAAAGTAGACTATTATGTTCGAAAAACTATGAAAGAAAGAAGTCCAGAATTCGGAAGGAGGATGATCGAGGCGAGAACAAGGCTCTCTGTCCTTAAGACGTTTTTACCCCGTCACACGGTGCTTACGGTATATGGTAAAGCGTCTCCCAAGATACAACGATCACACTTGCAGAAGCAGCACTTCGACTACAAGACAACGAACCAGAACGAATGAAAATACTCTCCGCAGACTGATGCAAGGAAGAAGAGATGTATGATATATGTATGCAGGAAATTTTTCGTGTGTTTCTTTGTGTTGTATGAGGACTATTCAAATAGAGGAAGAAAGTTGACGGTTTTGGGCAGTTTCCCTCACGCCACTTAATGCACAGTTTCTTCGAACTGATGGGTCGGTTAGTAAACTGTCAAAGGGAGGAAAAAATTAAATTCAATTTTTTTTTTTAAATCGAAAATAAATTGAATTAATTTTAACCCGGACCCGGCCGGTCGGACGGACGGCGGCGGCGGCGCGCGTGTGGCCTTTGGACTAGTCTAGACATTGTCTAAGACTCCTCCCTTTAAAAGACTATTGGTACCCCTTGGGGCCCAAACCCATTTCCAAACTTGAAGCTTATTAAGTGGTTCAAAGTTGTGTTTGCAACCTATGTGGGATTGGAACATTTTTTCAATTCTTTCCCATTTATCCTCTTATTTATTATCCAACTTTCAACCATAATTTCTCATTCATATTGAAATGGTTTTTCACAATTAAATATTCTACACTCATCTACTCGGAACGTAGAATTTAATTGAACATTAATCTTGATACATCGAACATCGGGTCCCACTTAAAATTGTGGTCAAAGTTGACCCAATAGACCCACCATTTCCAACAAAGAGTTCGGCAACATACTCACTCACTTCAAGAATGGAAAAGCATGTTGTAAAACACATACATATTTGCACATGTATATGCAAGTATATGGGTTTGCTATTTTAACTGTTTGATAAACTTTAAATTGTTCTTTTGCAATGTAGATTTTTTTCATTTAATAATTTGACATGAGCTGTAGTTGACGACTAGTGAAATGAACTGGGGAATATATCTGGATCTGGTGAATTGTCCATGAAAGTTTGAGTTGTGGAACATAGAAATCTAAAATTTCACTTGACTCTGGAAAATATTATTATCAAAATCAGTGGAACGGAATCGCTCTTGTCGGCATTGGGAATCAGAATTGGCAGAATTTGTAGAGCAGTAAATTAGTATCAAACTAATTGTTTTATATGCGGGGGCTGCTACAGTGGATGTGCTTTCATTTGTCTTTCCACTTTAGTTATTTTTCCCATGTAAAAATGGAAGCTTGTTTCCATTAGACACGACGGTAAATACAAATTCTATTTTAGATAGGAAATATAAATCTTGTGATATGGACGATAGAATTAATGAAATTTGTGCCAAGGAAAATGGTGTGGTTTGACACTAATGAAAATTATGTGATTTGTTGGTGAGATGGGCCTTGAAATTCAAGGGAAATGGTGTGATTTGTGATTAATAGAAATATTAGTGATTGTCATCGATTAATTGATTTGTGCCAAGAAAAATTAGTGATATGACCAATTAATCGTATAATTTATAATTAATAAATTACTTGTAACCTATTCATTATTTGATTTGTGACATCATATGTGATTGTGATCCATACATTTTGTCGTATGTGACCATAATTATGACCTTGTGTAAGTGTGACTTGATCCATAAATTGTATGGGATATGATTGTGACCTTTTTAATTTTAATTATATGTCACAACACAAATGCGACCACTTGATTTTTGAATGGTCACAATCTCTCTTACAGATCTCACAGGTTCCAAAATCATTTTGTGACATCTTATAAAATTTTGTGACTTAAAAATTAAAAAAAGGGATCATGATTACAATAACACATAATTTATAATCATGGTCACATACTAATCACAAACCATTAAGGTCACAGCCACAAAGACACAATTTATATGTCACGATTATAATTTTACTCGTAAATTACACATTTTATAGGTCATTAAGTATTATTGGACACAACTTATTAAATTAACTGATTACAACTCATTGTATGGTTATAAATTATCATATTAATTGATCACAACTTATTTATTATCCATAAAGACACAAACTGTATGTCACAATTACAAATTTATTGATAATCACGTATTTTTAGGTCAAGTATTATTTGTTGATCACAAATTACTTCTTTTTATCAATCACAATTACCTAATAATTGATTTCAACTTATTTCTCGATCACAAATCATAAAATGTACAGCTCACAACTTATTGCTATATCACGTGTTATCAAAATTAATTACTCACAAGTTATTTCTCTATCACGAATTATTAACTAATTGTCATAACTTATTTATTAGTCACAAAGTCATAAATTGTAAATCAGAATTACAAATTTAATCACGAAATAACATAGTTTTTAGGTCACATATTATTCGATCAAATTATCAAATTGATTGATTATAATTTATTTATCGATCACAAAGACACATTTTAGGTCACAACACATTTAGTCACAATCACATACTTCGGTCATGTATTATTTATTAGTTACAAATTACAAGTTTTATGGTCGCAATTACCAATAACTCGTCAAAATTATCCAATAATTGTTCACAAATAAAAAAATGTATAGACCACAAATTATCGAATTAATTGATCACAATTTATTTATCGATCACGGAAGGTCACAAATTTTCAAATTAATTTATCACTATTTATTTATCAATCATGAAATCACAAATTGTAGGTCACAATTATAAATCATACATTTTATTAGCTCACATATAATTTATTGATCACAAATATTCGGATAATTAGCCACAAGAGCTATTCAGTCCACTCCCGCATGGTAATCATTGTAGAATTTATTATCACTATGCGAATACTGAGTTTACAAGGACGACTGAACTACTGCCTTAGGTGAACAGATTGTTAAGGTGTATCGCGTCCAGCGACTCCAGACACAAGCTATTCAGCAGTATGCGTTGGACTCTTCAATGCTTTCCACACCTACGAGAAAATGTAGTTTTTGAGAAGTCACTCTAGCATCTACATCACCACCGCTTGAAACAACCTAATTTTCCTCCACCGTTGCAGCCATCGCCACCACCTCAACTCACTAACCACAACCACCACCACCACCTTCACCTAAAACCTTTCTGTTGGTTAAAGAAATCCTTGTTTCAGACTCACGATTACAGTCGCTGCCAACACCTCAAATCATCTACAACCACCATCTCAAAGCTCTAAACTTAACCACCATATTCGCCTACAACCTTCCTACTGGTTAAAGAAATACATAATCCAGACAAAAATGGCAACCCAAACCTTAATCCTACTCCACCCCCTCCACCACAGAGGTATTGGCTATCGATAGAATCGAGGCATTTCTCTTTTAGCGTAGTCCCCGAAGCCACCAAGCCCTTTGGCGACGCTGCTTAATGAATTCTCCATCCCACTTTACCTCATTCATTAGAGAGTCACCCACGTGAAAATCACCTCTCTCAAATCTCACAGTTTTTGGCTGCCACACGAAATCGAGACATTTCTCTTTTAGCATAGTCCCCGAGGTGCTAAGGCCCACCGCTTGCTGATTCTTCATTCCACATCGCCTCATTCATCGCAGAGTCACCCACATAAAAATCATTTTTCCCTCAAATCTCATTGTCAATTTTGGCAAACCCCGATGTCCCACGAGTTTATCTCCATGCTTCGCCTTGAAATACTAGATATTTTCTCTCCTTCGCGTCGAGAGCTCGGATGCCAACTGGGGTGATTTAGGACTTTGTTGATAGGCTTAGTAAAGAGATTTTTGGTTTACTAGGGTTCAATTTGTGGATGGGGGTGAATGGGATGCAGGCCCAGTCCTGGGGCGAGGCCAATGAGGCCTGCTCCTCAGGCCTAAGACTAAGTTTTGGCCCAACAAGTTCAGCCGGCCTATTCCAACAACTAAATTACAGCCCAATCCATTTACCCTTAAATCCCAACCCAACTTATATCCAAATCCAATATCCACGACCATTTACCAAAAATTCCCAAATCTGAAATACACTGCTCGTCATCGGAGTTTGTGTCGTCTCCACCATTAGGTCACTCCACTATCTCCACAATCCACCACCGGTCTGCCACCAGTTCGCCTCAGCCCTTCTGGCTTCTGCCATCGGTTCCCAAAATCTTTGAGAAGTCAATTGAATTTCAAGACTTCAAGTAATCAAGTCTACAGTTTAATTTCTACACTCTACAGGCTACAGGACAGCGCCTGCTCCGCACTCCATAGACTACAGCCCGTAGGTCGTAGCATAGTCCCCGAGGTGCTAAGGCCCACCGCTTGCTGATTCTTCATTCCACATCGCCTCATTCATCGCAGAGTCACCCACATAAAAATCATTTTTCCCTCAAATCTCATTGTCAATTTTGGCAAACCCCGATGTCCCACGAGTTTATCTCCATGCTTCGCCTTGAAGTACTAGATATTTTCTCTCCTTCGCGTCGAGAGCTCGGATGCCAATTGGGGTGATTTAGGACTTTGTTGATAGGCTTAGTAAAGAGATTTTTGGTTTACTAGGGTTCAATTTGTGGATGGGGGTGAATGGGATGCAGGCCCAGTCCTGGGGCGAGGCCAATGAGGCCTGCTCCTCAGGCCTAAGACTAAGTTTTGGCCCAACAAGTTCAGCCGGCCTATTCCAACAACTAAATTACAGCCCAATCCATTTACCCTTAAATCCCAACCCAACTTATATCCAAATCCAATATCCACGACCATTTACCAAAAATTCCCAAATCTGAAATACACTGCTCGTCATCGGAGTTTGTGTCGTCTCCACCATTAGGTCACTCCACAATCCACCACCGGTCTGCCACCAGTTCGCCTCAGCCCTTTTGGCTTCTGCCATCGGTTCCCAAAATCTTTGAGAAGTCAATTGAATTTCAAGACTTCAAGTAATCAAGTCTACAGTTTAATTTCTACACTCTACAGGCTACAGGACAGCGCCTGCTCCGCACTCCATAGACTACAGCCCGTAGGTCCGCAACCTCCCATCCGCTCCGCTGCTCGTTGGTGACGGTCGGTCGTAGACTCGAAGGCCTGCAGGCTGCAGCTTTTGGGCCTCTTCTCTTGGACTTGTTGACTTGGTACTCTCTTTTTTTTTTCTTTCTTTCTTTCTTTCTTTTTTTTTTTTTGAAATAGCAAGCAAAATATAATATGATGAATTAATTCATCGATGTATCAATTGTATGTCTCTTCTGCTCTTTCTTTCGGTTGCCAAAGATTTTTAGATGTGTATGTTTTGTATGATTTGTGGGTTTTTTTAATTATTTTGTTTCATTTGCAGCTGGAATTGGGATTAGGGTTGTTATAAAACCGGAGTATAAAATTACACCATCGGTATAATTCATTAACTTGTTTATTCTTAGAATTTTATGAATCCATAGCTTTGTAGCCTAGAGAACATGATCTATCTTACTGTCTAATACCAACTTTCAATTGCTTATGCACATGATAAAATTTGTTATTTTGTCATTAATTGAAATTATATGCAAATTTATGTTACTTACTAATTTTGAATGTTTACATTGATTTGGAATTTATTTAGCCTCCGTTTTCTCCACACGGACAACATGTTGGAGAGATTTCTCAAAGTCATTTCCACTTTGATTTAAAATTCGAGAGGATTGTTTTAGCTGAAGCAGTCAAGGAAAACCCGAATCGGAGCCGACTTGGCTTGGAAACTGTTCCTCCTAAGCCAACTGACTCAACATCTTATGTAAGTTTACTCTTACTAACAATGTATTGTTTGTAAATTGTGATTATGTTGATTATATGTGCTTAAAATCTTTATGAATTCATAATATTTGAGTTGAAATTTCTTGGTCAGTTTAGAATAATTTTTCTAAGGTGAAATTTAAATAATGGGAGTAATTTCTTCTCTCATTTAATTATTTTTTATCTTCCCATTTATTAGCTTCCACTATAGTTCACCCTTTTTTCCTGTACTTGTCATGTGATCATGTTGTTAACTTGGGAGTATCATGGGTGGCGTGTAAAAATTGGATTGTATATAAGAAAGACATACCTGGCTATATTAGTTCAAAAAATCATGAAGAGTATTCTCTCCCCAGATCACAGGCTCACATCCATGTTCTTGTTTGTTGGCAGCAGAGTAAGAATAACCAGCCACCAGGGGTAGTGCCTGATTGTCTTCCGAAGAGGCCACTGGCCACTCAAGTTGGGACCTTGTTTGTTGTGGCCGACGCCTTTCTCAATGGTGTGGCATTGAGCGACAGAGCGCACTTGGTCTTGAAGATCTTCTCTCAGGTAAGCAAGAAAGATTCAATATACGTATCTTGGCAAAAAAATTTAGAATAAGTTGATACAGTTGTTGGCTAATGAGATGAGAAGTTCAATTGTCAAGAAAGTTAAACATGCAAAATATTTCACAGTTATACTAGTTATCACTCCAGATGCAAGTCACGAGGAGCAAATATCTTTAATTGTACGATTTGTAAATGATTTGACAAACTTACCTACAGTTGAAGAACATTGGCTTGAATTTTTGAAGGTAGATGATACAACAGGACTTGGACTTGTAACCGAGCTTCAAAAGGCTTTGATAAAATTCGATCTGGATATTGATGACATTAGAGGGCAAATGTATGACAATGGATCTAATATGAGCGAGAAGCACAAAGATGTACAAAAAAGAGTACATGAAATGATTCCTCGAGCTTTCTATACTCCATGTGGTGCTCATAGCCCAAATCTAGCATTATGTGATATGGTGAATTGTTGTTCCAAAGTTGTATCCTTCTTCGGAGTGATACAACGCATCTACACATTGTTTTTCTCTTCTACCGAGCGATAGAAAATCTTCAAAGATAATGTATAGGGGTTGACAATAATGTCATTCTCACAAACACATTAGGAAAGTTATGTTGAGAGTGTGAA
The DNA here is from genome assembly GCF_002742605.1 of Olea europaea var. sylvestris. NCBI lineage: Eukaryota > Viridiplantae > Streptophyta > Magnoliopsida > Lamiales > Oleaceae > Olea > Olea europaea. The sequence continues at coordinate 7,940,749 of NC_036243.1, read as the reverse complement.
GCATATAATGGAGCAAATTGCACAGATAAGAGATGCATTACTTGATTTGGCAAAAAGTAATGAAGATCCTAAAATGAAGAGTGAAGTCGAGTCATTAGCAACACATGAACTTGAGGATTTTGAGTTCTTGCTGTTCATCAAAATTCTGCAAGCGTACGGGTTCGTTGTACAGGTAATAATCGTGATGAGAGAGAGTTATCGTCTCACATGGAATAAGGATCAATTTTAGTATATTTGATATATTTAAATTCATGTTTGTAACTAAAAGACGATCGAAAAAAATAGCTAAATAATGTTTATAACTAAAACTTGTGAAAATAATTAAAATTGGTTTAAAAATTCAAATGTGTAAACTTATTGGATTTCCGATGCCATTGATCAATTCTTAGTTCTATATCTCAACAAATAATAATTATCTCAATTTATGCAGTTGCGACGATCGATAATTCTACTATTATTTATTATTTTTTTTCAAGATATAATAAATTTATGATTACCACGAGACGATCATATTCCTAGTCCGACTTCAGATGGTAAACATGCATTGACATTTAGAATTATCACATAAGATCGCACACGCTACAAATATTATTCCTAATATTTATTGTCCGTGTGTTCCAATAATAGTGTTCTACCTACCGTGAGTTTTTCAACACTACGAATAAGCAATTTATTGTCCTAATGGTGCGCAAACACTAAAACAATATAAATAAGCATATTAATGGAATCACAATGCAAAATTAACATAAAAACATAGGTCTCAAATTAAAACTAGAAATTAAACAATTTTGTCATCATCTAATACATGAAATTATTTAGCCTAACATAATGTAGGGATTAAACAAATAAAAGTGGAAAGTCATCACCGAAATTGACAACAAGTGATTAATTTTCCACTTAAAGCTGCCCTTTTTTTTCCAATTTTTCAGCCTTCTGCGTGTGTCTTCAATTTCCACGTCCTGTCGCTGTCTTTTATCTCTCTCTATATTTTCGTGTCTTTTCCTCTTTTTCTGTGTGCGTATGTCTCTGTGAATTCCCAGCAGTAGGCAGCCTTATTTTCTCTCCAAAACAGCTGTCTTTTGTGTATATAAATTCCTCTTTTTGGCTCCTAGCTCCTCATTGGTGTGTTCCTGTGGGAATGAGTATATCTTCTTTTGAAATTAGCAGCCCAAAATTTTTATTCCCCCCAGGTACCACCAATTGCCCCCGCCTTTTCTCTTTTCTTTTAATCCCTCCAGTTAACTCCCCACACAAAGGGCTTTTTATTCTCTGCTTTGTATATATAATTCTCTAATTCACCAATAGCGGCCTCCCTTTTCTATTCCAATCCTAGGCGGCCAGCAGTTCTCTTTTTTTCTCCTCTCCAGCTGTCGTTGTCATTATTGTGAGTAAATTTCTACAAATCGAAACTATGGATATTGATCATGCTATCGACCACTTGCAAGGACTTGTTTCATTTTTTGAAGATTATAAAGAAATTGGATTTGCTATTGCCAAGGATGAAGCGAAAAAAAAAAAAAGCAAGCGAAATGAGAATTGAAACTGTATTAACAGAAGAACTCATAATTCTGAGAAAAATGCAATTTGATGAAAGCGGTAGTGATGAAGTAAAGTAATCAGCAGAAGAATCTTTTAGAGTTGAGAACTTTCTTTTTATAATTGATCAAGCTCTCTCTTTTCTGAGAATTTGATTTGAACAATTCAACAATATGATGACACATTTGGATTTTTGTTTAATTTGAAGAGGTTAAGAAGTGCAACTTGTTCAAGTTTGTTGAAATCTTGTATGAATTTTGAGAAATATCTTCAACATGATGGGCGTTCTGACATCAGCGGAGATGATTTATGTTCGGAGTTACAAGTCTTGAAGTGTTATATATCAAGTGAAGCAACAAGAACAATTGAAGTGCTACAATATTTGAACACATTGAATGTTTGTTTTCCAAATGCTTATATTACTTACAAAATTTTGTTAACCATACTGGTTACAGTTATATTTGCGGAAAGAAGTTTCTCAAAATTGAAGTAGATCAAGACTTATCTCCGATCAATTATGTCACAATTGGCTATGTTATCAATAGAGAAAAAAATGATTGAGTAGCTAAGGGGCTGTTCTCTTTGGCGTTTTCTGGCCATTTTTTGTTTTCGATTTTTCAAAACGATGAAAACGTGTTCTCTTTTAAATTTTTGAAAACGCGTTTTCAAAAACAAAACAAAAAATTGTGAAGAAAACACAAAACGACCAAAAGGTCGTTTTGAGTGTTTTCTGTTGAAAATATTAAAAACACGTCCAAAACCCAAAACACGCCAAAATAGAAGAAAGAGAAAATTTGGATGGCCTTGAGACTTCCATCTTCATTCTCTCCATTGGGCCGTCTCCTCCTTCTCCCTTCTTGACTCCGATGACGAAGGAGTGGTTGATGGAGGTGGCGTCGGTGTTGGTGTCGGTGTGGGGAGGCGATGCTACTCCAAACCACAGCAGCTTCATGACCGATTCGTCACTTGCGATGCTGTTGTGGTTGGGCCCGACGTTGGCAATGGCGATTCTCGTGGTGGCGGTTTTGCGGTGGAGTTGTGGTGGCGTTGTGATGGTTTTTTTGAAGAAAATGTTATAAAAAATTATTCTCAAAATTTACAAGTAAATGCATTCTTCAATTTCGTGTTTTGAGAAATGGTTTTCTAAAATGACAAAAAGAACGTGTTTTCAACAATCTCAAAACGAACACTCAAAACACAAAATCCAAAATGAATTCGAAACTCAAAATTACAAAACTCAAACACGAAGAGAACAGCTCCTAAATTATTCAGATTTGATTGATGTTTTTGCCTCTAAAACGGCAAGACGAATAGTATTTAACTAACTGTTTGAAATATTGTTGGTTTTGATAGTTTATAATATAAATCTTTTCTATAATATATTTGGTTGTTGTTTTAATCTTAGTTTTTTAAATTAGCAATATTTCGCATAATACACCATTGAATTTTACATTTACGTTGATTTCGTTGGGGGGCCTAATTTACGGACTTCACCTCAAGCCCCTGACAATTACAGGACCGACTTTGATGGGATGGAGGCTGAGTCAGTTAGGTTATTTTGGTGTGTGATATCTGACTTTTGAAAAAAATAACTTAAATCTAGATTTTTGAAATGTAAAGTTAAATAGCAAGCTACAAGATAATTTTCCCGAATTATTTCCTCATTTTAATCTATGCAATAATTAGTTTGGATACAATAATTATATATTTGATATCTATCTTATATGATAGTCAAAGTAACTTTAATATAAGCAAATAGCAATGTAGAACGTGAAGTCTAGACATACGAATTTAAAACATGATTGTGTGAGAAAATTAATCAAGGACAAAATAATTTTTCTCACCTAAGTAATGGCAAGTGAGAAGTTGATGTTTTTACTAAGCCTTTTTCTAGAGAATTAATAAAATCAACATTGAAAAGGATGTGGTTGAAACTCCTTGATTAATAAATTCATCCATGATGACATCCCTTAGTAATTACACAAAATAAGTATAATTTTGTTCAAAGAGGTACTCTGATAACTAGATAGTTTTAACACTAGTGTTGTTTGCCACAATCAAAGGGTTAAGAGTTTTATAAAGTTTTAACGAAATTCAGTACAAGGTACATCTATGTTAAAATGTATCAAAGATGCTAAAAGAACTTTGAACTTCAAGGTGATACTCTCTTCACTGGGAGTTGAAGTTTCTTTTAGAAGTTCGCAAGTTAAGAGCATAAAACCATAAAAAGTGCTAAGCAAGAATTGAGTGAAATAAAATAACACTAGAGCATTGTGTATAATGTTTGTGGAAATGTATAACGAATAACTGGTTTGAAGCTTTTTAGCTACTTGGAATTTTGACAAATACTTGCAACTAATTTGCCGCGGCAAAGGTTGAAATCAAAATATACCGCTACCATAAGCATAAATTCAGTAAATTTGTATATTGCAAGTCTTCTTATTCATGCTTAAACTGTTAAACAAAAGAGGGATTGTTAGAAACTATTCAAGTTTAATGAAAAGAAGTGATTGTTTTTTTTACAACTTAACTCCGTTAAATTTTTTTTTTTTTTTTTTTTGACAACTTGAACAAGTATTTTTTTTGTTCCGTTGTTCATTATGAAATTTCCATATTTGGTTGGTGTAAATTCGTAAGACCTTTTTTAATTCTTGAAGCCATTTGTCGTTGATTTCAAAAGTAATATCAAAATCAAGAGAGGAAAAATATTGCTTTAGGATATCATTTTATCACTTGTTCAAGCTATTGGTGTAGTTTTCCTTAAAAAAGCCAAAAGAAAATGTCCTCAACAACAAATAGGAACATATCAGCTAAAGGTGATCAGAGTTTCCATTTTGCATACAGTGAGACCGAATTTGACTTGTAGAATTCCAAAAGATGCCATAAAATTGTTTAATTTTGGAGAGACAAATAGGAAAATTCCTGGTGTGCTAGCGAGATTTGAGGAAATTCTAGGGCAAAATTCCAGCAAAATTTCCTTTTAAACTGATGTGGTTTTTGTTATTGACCATATGTAACGCTTCAAATGGGGCCACGTGGAAGAACCGTGTGCACACACGTGGCATTTAATCAAGAATAAAGGAAGGGATATTGGCCGAGGCCCCACTGTTGAAGTGCTCTCATCGTTTAGCCGAAGTGCTTTTCTTCCTTCTGTTAAACTCCTTTACACCCGATGTTCATGGTTCTCAAAAGTGGGTCTGATAAGGGTATCTTTAGGAATGATTGATATAACATTCTCATTAAGTAGATGCCAAGAATATAAGCTATGAGTGTAGGGCGGCCAACCCCTTTTCAAATGTCTGTCAATGTAATTAATGTGAAATAAAATGACGTGACACCCAGGTCTAGCAGATGAGGCAATGTGGATCTGATCCAATGGTGATTGCGTCGACATGATCACTATAAATAGCAGTCTTTGTAATATTTTAAAGGGATGGATCTTAATGCATAGAAATGGATTATTATGGTTTTCTTTATATAAATCCTTGTTCCATGCACATTCCCTTCTTCACATACATTTTCATTTTCAATAATACACGTTCCGTTTTTGTGCTTGGTTATATTTAGTTAATAACCGAATATTTGATTGAGCTTACATTCAACGTGGTGTGGAATCTGTCCACGTGTACGTTATTTAGGAGTGACACTTGTTGGTACTATTTTTTGGGATCAACATTTTTCTCTTTTGTACTTCATGACTTGAGAGTTCTTGCGAGGAAAAATTGTAAGTCTAGCATCTTGATTTTTTATTTTTATTTTTTTGTCTCTTTTTAAGTAGTTCAAAGAATAGAAATTCTTGAATTTGGCAAAAAAATTTATTTATTTTTCTTGCGATGCTTGGCGGGTTTAGTGAGTGAAAATTTATATGACTGCATAAATCATATAGTCCAAATTAATATTTAACAATCCGTAATGTTGTCCATATTTTTTTATGATTTTTCATCTCATTATTCTCTCTGAACAAGAATTACATTGACATATTGAAGAGAACACAAACTAATTTTGATTTTTATCGTATTTTTTCTTTTCCTAGTTCGAGTTTGAGTCTTCTTTCATGAAGAAGAGATCTTATTTTAAATAAAGGGAGGGGGCGGATTGGCCTAACTAGTTGGCAGGGGTGGGGAGGAACATAAGAGTATCGAAGTTCTTATTTAAAGTTACATACACATTTGATGCTTGGAAAACGTCTTTTGAATGAGAAATTCCAATGTGTGCCCTTATAAATATGACCATAAAAAGAGTCTTGTTAAAACAAAACCCTGATTTTTCAAACTCGTCTCATAAAATATCATCAAATAAGAAAAATAATGATTTAAAATATGTAAGTTGGCCAGTCGCTAAAATGGTAAGTTATCATAGCTTATACAATCTACGTCAACTTTAAAAGTCATGACGATTCAAGTACTTCTATCCACAAAAATCCTATATGACTCCTCAAATATATATCCCATCCCTTTTTATTAACTGTTCCATAAACATTCAGCCTATACATATTTGGGCAATATTTTGATATAAAATACACAATCATTTTAAGCACCAGTTTTTGGTAAAACATTTCTCATATTTATATACACTAAAACATAACATTAGCCTTTCTCTTCCAATGCTCCGTATATTTCTAATGCACAATCAAATGCCATAAGCAGGGGCGGACGCAAAGAAATTAAGTTGGGGGGGGGGGGAAAAATAAAATTTTGTACAAATCGAATACTTTTTTTCATTTTTGCCC
>NC_036243.1:7880216-7933942 GCF_002742605.1 Olea europaea var. sylvestris | reverse complement strand
CGGGAAAAAAAAAAAAAGGGGGGGGGGGGGGGGGTACAATCAAATTTTGTACAAATCGAATACTTTATTTCATTTTTGACCGATTCATATTTGACCCAAAAAAAAAAGTAAATTTACATTTCAAAAATATTTTGCTAATCATTTTCATCTATTTGATTTTGAACAATAATTTTATTAATATTTTGCTCATCACATGAAAATGCATATTTATGTTTTAAAAAATTATGTATTTGATACAAACAATCAATTCAAGTAATCGAAAGAAAAAATAAATAACCAATATTCAATATTAATAATCAATTGAATAAACACAATTCGTTAGATATAAGTTAAATTTTATATAATCAGTTTAGACACGTGCTATATACACAAATAGGATATAAGAAATACAAATTTAGGTTTTCGTTAGTTGAAAATTTGATTTACAAGTGAAAATTTGTAATAGATGTTATAATTGTAGAGAAATTATAAACAAATTTTAAAAAATTAGAAGAGTTAAGATTTTGGTAAAAGGTTTGAGGGAGAAAATACGATAGAGTAATAAAAAAAGAGAAAATTCAAATTTATTGTGATTTTATCTCTGTTTGGTGGGGATTAAAGTTTTATTTTTAGTAAATTTTGATAAAATTTTAGAAGTTAAGAAATCCGGGAAATATGTTATTAAAATTAATTATTAACTTTGATTTTATCAAAAAAAAAAAGGCGGGGGGCTGGGGGATCTCAAAAGTTTCGGGGTCAGGTGACCCCATGACCCCCTTGGGTCCGCCCATGGCCATGAGTCAATTTGAGATTGACTTACCATTCAAAATTGAAGAGCTAAAGTGTTGCTTTGGCTCCTTGTTTGACCTTGAGGCTTTCGAATTCGTGGTGGTACGAAGACTATTTCTTCTAGTTAACTGATCAAGCTTACTAAGTCTTCATCATGGAATCTAAAACCATCCCATTGGTAATAATTTCGTTTTGCGATGGAACTTATCAAGAAATTTTTTACCTCATACATTTTGTTAAATGATTTAATGATTATAATTAGAAATAAATTTTTTCCACTGAATTTTTTATGGAAAGAGTTCCGCGAAAGACATTTTCATCACAAATTTTCTAATTGAGCAACTGAACATTGTTAATGAATTTCAGGGACGAAATTAATTGTTCGCATAATTTATCTCTAAACTTTTATTTTTGAAACATTTTTTTATTATTTCGTCACTACTACTCTGATGTTTTAGATTTAAGTAATTTTCAATCAGTTTTTAAAGATTTTTGCTGTAATATAAGTAATCTTTGGAGATACTATTCTCATTCAAAATCCCACAAAAAGAATTATATATAACTGTAGACTTTTTAGAACCCACCAAGAATTTTGGAACGAGAAATGGAGCGGGCAGAATCCATCAAAGACGACCTTTACTTTCTTTTTCCGACAAGGAGGTAGATATTATAGGCAGAATCCTAACATTCATCAATCAAGGTAGGCAGAAGATACAAAGAATTGTATATGTTCCATTTGTGCTAGTTGGGGGAAAAGTGAAAAGGTTTGCGAAAATTATGATATAATACCTAAAGATTATGACACAGCAACAAATTTGAACTTTCAACAAGGATAGAAAGATGATGCACCCAGGATAATTAAAAAAAAAAAAAGCTATAAAATTATGAGTGCATTTTTGTCTTTGAGAAACTACAACTCCAAAATGATATCAATGATAACTAGTTTTGTGGTCATCGTAGAAAAAATTCAATATTCTAACCGTACGTTGTTTTTTTTTTAATGGTCATAATAATGAAACACTTCGACTATCAATATTTTTTTCTACGTCAACTTGTTGTACTATCATGGATAGCATTTTGTGATGTCTTTTCGTGGCAACACAATGCCTAATTTTGTATAGAACATGTAAAACCATCTTAACTGCGAACCTAAATAAGTTAACATGATATCATAGCTAACAAGATATACTGAGTTCAAGTCTCATTGCTACCCCCTTGAAGAACCTTATAAAATATAAACTTTTAATCAAGATGGTCTAACATAGTATTAGAGCATCGAATATTCAAGTCTGTGTCTAGGTGCCAAACATTTGTGAAAATTTTCATCATAAAGCATAGTAGACATTTGAAATAAATTGAATTCGACTTGCACATGAAGGATGCCAGGAATCAAGGATGTAATTTAAATAAGTAAACTTATTTTCTCTCAAACTATCTATTAAATACGAATGTGTATATGTGTGCAATGCATACAATATCACAAGAAAATAGACTCAGGGTAAAATTATACTTTGCAAGTGCATTTATAAGTTTTTAAAGCAAAAAGCTGAGAAAACGACTTCAATTTTTGACATACCCAAGCTTTGATCTAAACTATTTCAAACCTACTATCTAAATGACTCGCAAGTAACAAGTTCTTTTTGAAAATAAGTAGCATACTGAAGGAAAACTATTCTTTCTATAGATTTTAATTATGAAGAATTTAGAATTTTAAGACTTATATTTATTTTCTTGCAATCCAATACAGTTTCTATTTAGAGGCTTGAATTTGTAGGATGCTAAGATTCTCCCACAAATGATTTTAAAGTGGTGGAAATGATTTGGTGATTTGTGATCATTATCATTTAAATTAAGAATGTCATTTAAGGTTATAAAAAGTTACCAATAAAAGTTGATATACATGTAGCAAAATCATTTTTCATTATTTGATATATCTGATGTCTTGAATATGACAAAATAGCTGATAAATTTTTTAATGTATAGTCTTTTGATCTTATTCATTATTGTCAACATGCCATATTATAAGAGCATTTCCAAAGCATCCTATAGATTATAATCTAAGTGAATATTGATATTTATGAATAGGTAATCAAGTCTATAATTGATTTAAAATAAATTGTATCTACAATTTTAGCTACTCTAAAACAAAAATATAAAATAAAGAAGGAGTGAAAAATCGAGAGCTGTAAAAAATAAAAACATAAAAAAATCAAATTAATTGTTAAGTTAGCATGTCTTAAGAGCCTTTAAATCCAGACAGAGCTCTATACAATATCTATTTTGTTCTTTTTCTGCCACGCTTAACTTGACAGAATCCGTGTGATCTTTTAGATTCAATGGTAGTTTATTTTGTAGGATTGTACTACATTCTTTTGCCAGCATTGCCGTTTCATAATTCACCAACTTTCTTTTGTTTGAAAATATGTCTTTCATGAACTTAGCATAACTAGGTATTTGAGCTGACACATCAGTAAATGGTATGTTCATATAAAGTTTCTTGAACACATTCAAAAAATTTAGCAAACTGAACTGCTTGCTAGCTTATATTGTGTCGTCTCTGTGAAAATGGGATCGAAGGCACATCTGCTTTGACACAAACGATTGCCTTAAAATGTGGATTGTCAGAATTCTTTTCTTGATTTACTTTTGTTCGTTGTTCGGACCAATCAACTTGCTCCTCATCTGTGGTAGACACTTTTTCACTAGCATTAGCATGCCTTATAACATGAATCTTTGGCTGCTGAACTCCACTGTGAGTAATGTATGGCCTTTACTTGTTCTTTAGAATTTGTTTCTGTGTTGCTTGATAATGTACCTTGAGTTCTACCAGATAATACAATTTCTATATGCCCCACCTAATTTTCCTCATTATTTGGCGGTGCAATGTGTGTGTCGATACTTGTTGTATACTATTATCAACTCGTTAATCTTGACTTTTTTTCTCATGATGTTGTTGGAAAACCCAACAATTGTCCTTGATGCTTTCATCCTTGTCCTTTATTGTTTCTCCATGAAAAATTTAGATGATTTCTCCACTCCAAATTATTCGTGTTATAGTAGGTCTATTTTATCGTCTCTCTAAATTTAAGTGCATAAATTCCCTCTTTGGAATAAGATGAATAAGTAGAGGCTATAGGTAGGTCTAGGCATGGATCGGGTTGAGTTGATTTCTATATATCCGATATTTATCAATAAACAATACACCAAAATGAAAATTAAGGCCACAATCTAAATTTGTAGTTTACAACAATCAATTCTTCTCCTCACCTTTTTTTTTTTTTTTTGGAATTTGGAGTTTTGTTTAAAAAAAAAAAAGTTTAGATGGTAAACAAATTATCTGAGAAAGAATTATGTTTGTGTTTTTATTATTTGTTATTTAGGTTTAAAAATATGAATTTTAAAATAAAAAAGTGTTTTAGCGGGTTGTGTTCGTTAATTGATATGTTGGTTGCTTAAACGGTAATCAATCTGACCTGATTTTTTTATGGTTAAAATTAATCAAACCAAATCGATTTCTTAATTCAAACTAGACTCAATTTGGTTTGTTCAATTTTTCGATTTTTTTGCTCACCCCTAACTATAAGACAATTGTACCAAAGTGATTAGCCCTATTGGCTTCACAAATTGGATTATGTTTGTGCACCATGTGCCCTATATGAGTAACGTTGTCCATTTTCATTTTTAAAACCTCCATTTGAGCTAATAATACTGATACAACATCAACACTGTGAACTCTTGTTTTTTCTCGATACTTCTTTATCCTTCTTTTGGGGTGAAATCAATGGAAGGACGAGGAAAAAATGGTGTCCTTGGGACAAAGTGAGTCGACCTGTGATGGAGGAAGGGATTGGGATACGTAAGTTTGAAGATGTTCAACGGGCTTTACACATGAAGTTTGCTTGGTGTTTTTTAGCTTCAGATTCATTGTGGACAAGGTTTTTCAGAGCAAAGTTTTCTAAAAAGGGGATCTTGGATATGGATAATCTTAGCGATACTGGGACTCGTTTCTGGAGGTTAGCGAGAAACTGTCTGCCAGAGGTTATTGAACATAGTCAGTGGAAGATAAGGGATGGCTCTCGCTCTTTCTGGTTTGACAAATGGATGGACGAGGGCCCTCTTTGTGCACAAGTAACGCAGGTTGTAGAACCAACGACGAAAATTAATGAAATTTGTTTAGAAAATGGATGGGATATGGTTCGGCTGAGAGAACTTGTTGGCGACACACTGGCTAATGAAGTTGTATCTCAGGTTGGAACTCGAAGAAGGGGAACAGATTTGCTGATTTGGAAACCACATAAACAGGGCTTATTTACTGCAAAATCAGCTTGGGAGGTGGTGAGGGTGTGAGCTGCTCAAGTTGAATGGGTGACCTGTATATGGAACAACGCCTTGCCTAAGCGTGTCTCTGTGCTCATGTGGAAAGCTCTTAATAGGAGTTTAAGTGTTAATGAACGCATTAAGTCAGTCGGTATTAGCCTTGCATCAAAATGTGATTATTGCTCTACAGGTCATGAGGAAAATACATCTCATGCTCTAAGCTCTGGAGACTTTGAGGACAGGGTGTGGAAGAAAGTGGGAACATTGGTTGGTGTGCGCTGGAGGGCAAGTCAAAATTGGATGGAAAGAATCAATTTACAGTGGACACGAGCGAAAAGATCATCAAAGGTGGGATGTTTGATTGGTTTGCTCCCAAGTTTAATTACTTGGAGGCTCTGGACAAGACGATGCAAAGCAAAGATGGAGGGTAAGATTGAACCAGTTGAGGATGTGGTTTTATCTATGAAATTCTGGTTACAACAGGTTTCTCTTAATCTGTTAAATGTCAAAGTGCTAACTAGTCATGATACTATGTGCTTCGAATGTTGGAGATACCTCAAGCACCCGTTAGAATGAAGCATATTCGAGTGGTTTCATGGAAAAAACCTCATCATAATCGAGTGAAACTCAATGTGGATGGCAGCAGTCTTGGGAATCCTGGACAAATCGATGGAGGAAGAGTGATTAGAAATGAAAAAGGTGAATTGATTTCAGCTTTTAGTACCTATTTTGGTGAGGGGACCAACAATGAAGTTGAACTGAAAGCACTCATCGAATGTTTAAAACTATGTCGTGAGTTTGGTGTAAACCATATCGATATTGAGTGTGACTCAGAGTTGGTGGTGTCATGGACTTCTTCTCTGAGGTGCTCTTTGTGGTATCTATTGGACTTTTGGGATAATTTTTTGAATTTATTACAGCAATTTGATTATCAGGCGGCACATCAATGGAGAGAAGGGAACTAAGTGACAGATTGTTTAGCTGGATTGGGAGCAAAAGGCCTGTCAGAATGTTTTAATACTTGGATTGAGCTGCTAAGGCTTGCTCGAGGGTTACTTCGTTTGGATATGATGGGGGTGGCGTATTGGAGGAAGTGAGATGTTGATTGAGGTTAGGGCAGTGGTGTCTTTTGAGTCTACATGCTTTGTTATTTGATTGGTATAGTGTCAATTGTTCGAGTGTGTAAACATGGTATTCCTCCGCCACAAGTGAGAGCTTATTAATAAAGTATTTAAAAAAAAAAGGCAATATAGCTGAAGTTTATGTCATTCTCTCATACAATTATATGCTTCTCAAATATTCATCGTTGTAATTGAACTATTTGACGTAGCATCAACTGCTGATCGGTTAGTAGGCAACAAACTAGTATATGCTTCCTTAGTAACTCTTTTTCATGCCTCGTGAAAGCTTTCGAAGACCAATTGATTGGAGATAGATATATTGTGTATTAGCTTGAAAACTTTAGAAGGTGGAAAATACTTGTATGTGAATTTTTGCACCATATCGTTCCACGAAATGATGGTCCCAACAGTTAGAGAATATAGCAATTCTTGTGCGGTATACATAAATGTGTCTAAGAATAGTGCATTTCATTGGCTTCCACTGAAACTTGGTCGTATAAAAAAATCCTTCACAAGTTTATAAATTACAAAACATACTCATGTGGATTCTCATCCACTTTGCCAAAAAATCGAATTTGATCACGATACTGAATGGTCCAGTTGGAATATAAAATTTGCCTGCCCAAAATGTGGATATATGATGATGGATTGAGTGTGAACCACAGGTGGGATCATGAAATCCCCTGCTAACATGTCTCTCATTTACCATCTCCTATTCCAATCCTCAACCCATATTCTTTAGTTTAGTTTGTGTATAAATTGACAGCTGATAATCCAATTATACTCAACTATCTCTCCCACTATAAGTGTCTATATTTTTAACACGACCCAAAATATCCTTATTTCGAATTCAAATACTTAGAACTGCATTTAGTTACATGATTATCTATTTTAATTGCATAAATCATAAAGAATTACTCCTAGCAATTATTGAACTTTATATTAATTATCATAATGTGTTGATCCTATTTCGAACATCCCAAAAACAAAATAAGTCATTGATTATTTAAATAGAATTCAAACATTTAAATAAGAATAATAATATAATATCAATTAATCACACAAATCGTACTAAAAGAAATGGTCTTTGAACTAAAATGGTATAACAATGGTTTACATCTTGTCCCAACACTTAACAAGTTCAGCCTAGCATGCTAATGATAAAATTACAATAAAACATATAGACATGGGCGGACCCACATGGGGTCATTTGACCCCACAATTTTTTATTTTTAAAAGAAAATAGTGTTTTGACCCTTTTATGACATATTTTGACACACTCATTACATAATGTCAAATAAAGTTGAAATATTGCATTCTTAATACCATTTTACAGTGCTCATGATCTAGTTTTTCGTTTGTTAATGTCGTGTGAAATGATTAAACATAGCAAAACTTACTCGCATCAAAGTAGACAGTTCCAAACTAATATTTAAATAATATGCTAACTTTTAAAATTCGTCGATGATCGTATACTATTTGAATTCACAAATCGCCTACATCATCTAGAAGCGCCAAACGGATATTGAAAATAGTTAAATATGTGTCAAACATCGCCTTAAAAGAGGCATCTAACTCGTTTTTCTTCAAAAAATTTCAATTATTTCATTAACTGTTATTATTTTTGTACGATAAATTTTTCAATGTAACTTACATCATTTTATTAGGAAATTTTACATGGCATATAACATCAAAAATTTTAGGATCGTTACGAATTATATGTAATTTGAATTATTTTCAAATTACTTTTGCATTAAATTTATATTTCATTTATTTCCTAAATTAAATGTGAATTTTATTTTAATCCATTTACTTTTTACATTTGATTCGATTTATTTAAGGTCAGCTCAACATCTGTCAACAAAATGATAAACAAAACTATACAATTAGCAAGATTCATAAAATAATATTGATAGCGGTATAATTATTTTCATTAATATTATATTATTATTTTTTAAAAATACGCTTTAAATTTTGACCTCACAACACAAAAATTCTGAATCTCCCCCAGCATATAAATATTCTCCTCCCAAAAAATATGTTTGCAAAAAGAAGAATTAGAATCAATTTCACCTCAAATTCCCCCAACAAGTCTTCAATTGATTCCACCAAAATATGAACGAAACCAGAAAGAAAACAAAACATTTTCCCTGTAATAACAACATCGTCTTGCTCTCTACATCTTCAAAAATCAAATCAACCTTTCAATTGCTGCAAGTGTCGTGCTATCTGAAAGTACAACTTTTGCTCATATGTACTTTGATCCTCAATCTCATTCCTTTGGTCACCTCAAGTTCCTCGTAATTGCAATCCAAGCCCTGCTCTTCTAATTTGTACCAAGTCGGTCCCCATTGCACATTATTTTTACCTGATTTTCATTTTTCTTTCTCCTAAAATACGTATAACATCGAGTTTTATGTAAACAAACAATGTTTACGCGACATTAAGCAATGATTCCCCAAAAGTACCATATACATCCATATTTTAGAAAGGTAAAATAAGTGTAGAAAATATACGTATCATTCATCCTACGTCCCCACATTCAACATTTGCAAAAATGTTTGAGTGCTTTGTTGACTACAATCACGCTTAACTATTTTATCACTAGTGGCATAGAAAGGCAAAGAAAAAAGGCTAAAAATTATAATTGATGGGGTCGAATTTATTTGTTCAATATGTAATAATTTTCTTTGGTAAATTAATTTAAACCATTTGTTTAATAATGTTAAAAAAATGACAGGCCCCCGATATAACCTTAAAAAAAAAAAAAAAAAAATCAAACGTAGGTCAATGGTTAAGAATACCATAAAATGAAATAAAATAAAATAAAATAAAAATGTGGCAAGTTCGTAAAATCGAAGGATTTGCCAACCAACTGCCTATAAACAATAGCATCAGTTGTATTCAAAGCGGAGGAAGAGGGAACAAAGAATATAAATAGGAAAAGAGAGAAAATATATACAAGAAGATACATATTATTCATTAGCAGTTTGGCAGGAAATCCAGAAAAACCTGGCATTCTGCTTTTGTTCTCTGATTCCCTTTTGTGGAATCAGAGGATCAATCATCATAATCACTTCTCATCTCCCCACAATTTTGATTTGTTTTCTTTAATTATATACCTAGCATTCTTGAACTATTCTTGAAATGGGATTTTGAAAAAAAAAAAAAAAAGGAAAGAAAGAAAGAAAAGAAAAAGGAAACAAATCAGAAAAGTGGGATTTTTCTTTCTTTTCTTGGGAGTTCTTGGTAAAATGGGAATGGTAGAAATTGAGGGGAAGATGCAGGGGTGGCTCTATCTGATCCGATTCAACCGTTTTGGGATGCAATACTCACGTAAAAGATATTTCATTCTTGAAGACAATTGCCTCAAGAGCTTCAAATCAATTCCCACGTCTGAGACAGAGGTACATCTTGTATTTTCCTATGTTGTACTTCCATACAAACATGCATGTGTATCTATATATATGCATTTGTTAATTTCTGCATGTATGATGTATATGTTAATTTCTGTATTTTCATCGATTTATGTTTTATTGCTATGAATATAACCAGTTTGGCGAATATGATTTTTGGTAGAGACCCTGTTTTATGAAAATATAAAATTGAATTGCCTTTTTTAAGTTGAAATTGTAATATACGAATTTTGGATGTTCTTTACTGAGGGTAAGAAACATGTTCGTGGTGTTTTATGAATGTTGGCTTCTTCTTTTTGTTGATTTTTGGTTTTAGCATTTAATTGACTGTGTTTTTACTTTTTATGCTTCATAATTATGTCTCATTGAATTTGTTTTTATTTATTGCCTTTAATTCTTTTGTAATGATGAATGTAGTGTTATAATGTATTCTTCCTCATTTCATTTGAGGTTTTATAACTTTTATTTATTTTCTTCTAACTCCCTCTGATAAAGCAAGTTGTATAAAATCCATTTTGATATATGGTTTTATGTTAGGCAGATATTCGATTAAAATATTGTATCCGAAGTTTGATTAGCAATCGCAACCTAAAACCTCCATCTAAAGAAGAGATTACAAATTTTCTCCCACACTTCCATGCTTTAGGATTTCATTTTTGAAAGACAATAAATATATTTTCACGCCTGCAAAGTCTTTGGAAGGAACATGGATGATTACATGTTTAATTTACAATCCAAAATTTTCTATTATTCCGGCATTGAATGTCTGGTATTGTTTGTGCTTCAAAAAGTTAAGTAGAATTTCCTTTTTTGTGCTTAATTTAAACCTCCATGAATTTCAGTAATAACTCGTAAAATATTCTTGAAAGAACTACATTTATCTGACTAATGTGTAATTGCAAAATCTCAACATCCGTTCAGTCCCCAATTGAGGAGTTCTATGACGTAGTTGAGATCTAACTTGGAAGGTGTGATTACTATATATGATGACGTGAAACTTTATTATGATCCTGACCAATTTGTGATATTTGTCGACCCATTCTTCTGTCAGGAGCCTGTGAGAAGTGCAATAATAGACTCCTGTATTCGGGTTACAGATAATGGAAGAGAGAGTCATCACAGAAAAGTATGTCACTTGAAATTACTTTGCTTCCACTTGATAAATAAACAAAAACTGAAAGCTCTACTTCTGCACGTGTATGATTTTTCTTTTCACCTGCAGGTGTTTTTCATTTTCTCCTTGTATAATACTTCTAATCATAATGATCAACTGAAGGTATGTATTCTTTTTCTGTTGATTCTCAAAGAATTTATGCTGATGCATGACTGTTGTCACCTGTATGATGACCTTGTACTCTTTTCAAATTTATAGTTGGGGGCAATCAGTTCGGAAGAAGCTGCTAGGTGGATCCGTTTTTTACAGGATGCTGCACTTAATCCTGTTAAAAACTTAAAAGCTTCTTCAAAAAGGAAGTGGCAACCTTTTAGGTAAGTGGTAACCTTCCTTTGCTTGCCGTAAATCCTTGCCGTGATATTCTTTCAAAGATAAAAATTTTCAAAAAACTGAATGTTAGGACTTTATTTAGATGTGTGATGTCTAATTCTGACATTATTCCCAAAGCCTATATAGATATCTTGCGAGGTTGAAATTCATCGTATCTAACTGTTATTTATGAGCGGTTATCTCAGTTTAAATCTTATTGAAGATGATTACACACTTGGATGTTTGATCCTGTCAATTGAAGTTAACTTATGCTTATCAGACTAAATTGAACTTAACAACTTCTTTCGTATAATCCACTAAATAAGCCGTACTCATTTTGAGGGATGCTGAGTGTCTCTGCTTAACCATTTTTACTTTTGTTCCCCTTTACCACATTCGTGTGTGGTTTCACTGCATGAAGTCCAACTACCTTCATTCGGTTTCATTTTTTTTTTTTTCCCTCTTTCCATTCCTTTTTCTTCTAGCTTCTTTAGCTTTTTACTCTGCGTGTGTATCGGGTGGAGGGGTTGTGATCCCTGGTTTTACATGTTTGTATACATTGTTCCACTGACTATAACTTAATTTATCATCGTACTTACAGCTTGAGTGTTTCAAAGGGAATGGCGAACAAAAGGTTGACTTATGCATCTTCTCTGCAAGTGGATGCGATGACATCCGACGTAATTGCACCTTCACCTTGGAAAATATTTGGTTGTCGAAATGGTAAGAAGGCACTTTTAAGTACTTACAGGTGGAAATTGACCTTTGTTATTCAGAGATTACAGTTGATGGTTGCATTTTGCCACCTCTTCAGGATTAAGGCTCTTCAAAGAAGCGAAAGACAGAGATTCTAATGGGAGGGTGGATTTCTCTTTAGGCCTATTATCATTGAGTAATGTTATTCATCATTATAATGATGAAACATCGGTGATGTGGCAACATATTATCTCTCACATTTCTCTCTCTCTCTCTCATAAAAATTGAACTTCCCAATCCCATTATTTCACGTAAACTGCCACAATGTTCCATCATCGTAATGATAAATAGCATTATTCATTATCATTAATCCTTTAAGTTAACTACATATTTTTTCTTCTTGACATATTTTTGAATGGTTATTCTCAGCATTGGGGCGATCACCCAGCAATAATGGCAGTTGGTGTCATCGATGGAACATCAGAAGCTGTTTTCCATACCGTTATGTCACTCGGACCCTCGAGAACAGAGTAAACATTTTTGGAATTTCTCCCTTTTGGCAAACCTATTAATAAGCATGTTGTTTTTATGTTCCTAAGGAACACATAAGTGATACATAAATATTTATTTTTGTTAATGACAGTTTTAGCATTTGCTCGGAGATTTAGGGAAATTAATAAAAAGCTCTAAATCTTTTAACTTCTATCATCTAGTCTAACTTTTTAACGCTTTCACTTTTAAGAAACAAGAGAGTTGGAGTTCTCGCATTCAAATTTTTTAAAAAATTAATTGATGTAGCATAACATAGACATAGAAGCAATCACATGGAAGGAAAAGAAAGGGGAGTAGAAACCAGATAAAAGAAAGAGAAAGAAGTAGGAGAAGAAGAGAAGAGGAGGAGGGGCGGTGGAAAAGGGGAGAATGCCTGCAACACTCCAATTTTCATTTCATTTCCATCAATCCGTCCCTTTCCTATGCAAAGGCTGTATACATATATATAATATACAAAACAAAGAGACTGGGCTTGGGTCAGCCCAAAACACTATACAAGCCCAAAGCAAAATAAAATAGGCCTGGGCCAATACAAAAACATAATACAAGCCCAAATAAAATACTAAACTAAATAGTCCAAAGTAGATATCCTCATCAACTCTTCCGGGGTAAAAGAAAACTCGACTCTGTCGAGAGAATAACTCACAAAAGGCTGCAATCAGTTGTCCAACCATAAGCTGATGGTTGAACAAACCTCTTCCGACGTCCATATACATGTGTGATAGGTGATCTAGGCAATGGGAGATCATGCTGACTCCTATAAAGCTCCAACAAGTCAGGATCAAGCTTCTAGAGTGTCTCTCTAGAGATTCATGTACAATCTGAGTCAGGTCAGCCTACCTAACGAATAAGAAAGTGCTGAATTTCTCCATCATTAGTCAACATAATCTGTTCATTTAAAATAGCATCAATCTTTTCTTTGGGTATTGTGATATGGGGTGTTAAAGTAGGGTAGCAATCGGTTCAGGTTGGAGGTCAACAAATGGAGGTAGAAAAGGATCGTTGGAGGGTTTAAAATGGCCTTTATAAGCAACTAAATCCTCAATATTGAAAGTAGAGTGGTAGCCAAAATGTGATGGACGATGAATGAAATACGCATTTGGACTAACACGTTTTAAAATTTTAAAACGACCAGCGCTGCGGGCTTGTAATTTGGAAGCAGATCTAGATGGACGCCGTTCCGGTGTAATTCAAATTATCACATAATCCCTAATATTAAATTCAACATGTCGTTTATGCAAATCAGCTCGAAGCTTATGTGATGCATTATTTGCTTCTAGTTGTTTATTGATCTCAATATGCAAGTCATGAAGATGTCGTACAAAAGCCTCAGCTGACACAGACACCTTAGCATGTGGGGACATAGGGATAATGTCTAAAGGCTTCCTGGATTTATAACCATGAACAATTTCAAAAGGACTCATGTCTAAAGACCGATTCACAGAACTGTTGTATGCAATTTGGGCTATTGGGAGGATTAAATCCCAGTTCCTCAGATTTTCCTGAACTAGATGCCTTAAGAGGTTACCAAGACTGCGATTAACAGCTTTAGTTTGACCATCGGTCTGAGGATGATATCCAATAGAAAATTTCAACTTAGTACCAACCATGTGCCATAAGGTTCTCCAGAAGTGACTAGTGAACCATACATCCCCATCTGACACAATGGTCTTAGGAAGGCCATACAATTTAACAATCTCATTAAAGTACAGTCTAGCAACCTTAAACGCATCTGAAGTCTTGCTGCAAGGGATAAAGTGGGTCATTTTTAAGAAATGATTCACTATAACATAAATAGAATCATGTTTCTTTGGAGTATGTGGGAGTCCTAGTACAAAATCCATACTGACGTCTTGTCAAGGACAACTAGGGACGGGAAGAGGTGTGTAAAGACTAGTGTTTTGTCTCTTCTATTTGGCCAACTGACAGGTGTTACAAGCACTAACTATCTTATTTACATCTGTCTTCAAATGAGGCTAATAATGAAGTTTAACCTCTTCGATTGTCTTATCATGTCCAAAATGCCCAGCCAAGCCTCCTGCACGACTTTCCCAAACTATAAAGTCTTGTACTGAAATCCGAGGGATGCACAATTTATTGGACCTAAAAAGATCAGTAGCATCCAATTGTCTACTTTGCAACGCAAGGAAAATGTCCTTAAAATTCGGACATGACTCATAATCTTCTTTGAGTCGTTCAAAACCTATGACCTTGACACTCATATTGATTAAAAGTGAAATGTGGTGGCTTAAAGCATCCACCGCTTGATTTTCACTACCCATTTTATGCTTCAAAATAAAAGAGTAGGCCTGCAAATACTCGATCCAACGACCATGCCTAGCATTCAACCTCTTTTGGGAATTAAGGTAGCGAAGTGCCTCATGGTCCGAATAAAGAACAAATTCCTGAGGCAACAAGTAATGACGCCAATAGCGTAAAGCTTGTACGACTGCATACAACTCCTTTTCATAATTCGAGTATCGTCGTTTGGCATCATTTAATTTCTCACTGAAATAAGCAATAGGGTGGCGCTCTTGGCTCAAAACTCCACCTATCCCTACCCCAGAGGCATTACAATCTCCTTAAAGTACAGTCTAGCAACCTTAAACACATCTGAAGTCTTGCTGCAAGGGATAAAGTGGGTCATTTTCGAGAAATGATTCACTATAACATAAATAGAATCATGTTTCTTTGGAGTATGTGGGAGTTCTAGTACAAAATTCATACTGACGTCTTGTCAAGGACAACTAGGGACGGGAAGAGGTGTGTAAAGACCAGTGTTTTGTCTCTTCTATTTGGCCAACTGACAGATGTTACAAGCACTAACTATCTTATCTACATCTGTCTTCAAATGAGGCTAGTAATGACGTTTAACCTCTTCGATTGTCTTATCACGTCCAAAATGCCCAGCCAAGCCTCCCGCATGACTTTCCCAAACTAAAAAGTCTTGTACTGAAGTCCGAGGGATGCACAATTTATTGGACCTAAAAAGATCAGTAGCATCCAATTGTCTACTTTCCAACGCAAGGAAAATGTTCTTAAAATCGGGACATGACTCATAATCTTTTTTGAGTCGTTCAAAACCTATGACCTTGACACTTATATTGATTAAAAGTGAAATGCGGTGGCTTAAAGCATCTGCCGCTTGATTTTCACTGCCCATTTTATGCTTCAAAATAAAAGAGTAGGCCTACAAATATTCGATCCAACGACCATGTCTGGCATTCAACCTCTTTTGGGAATTAAGGTAGCGAAGTGCCTCATGGTCCGAATAAAGAACAAATTCCTGGGGCAACAAGTAATGACGCCAATAGCGTAAAGCTTGTACGACTGCATACAACTCCTTGTCATAATTCGAGTATCGTCGTTTGGCATCATTTAATTTCTCACTGAAATAAGCAATAGGGTGGCGCTCTTGGCTCAAAACTTCACCTATCCCTACCCCAGAGGCATTACATTTTACCTCAAAAACTTTGGAAAAATCAGGAAGTCGCATGACTGGAGCTTCTGTCATTCGCCTTTTAACCAACTTAAATGCTTTGGCCGCTTCGTGCGACCAGTAAAATTTCCCTCTTTTCATGCACTCTGTAATAAGAGCCATGATTGTGCTAAACCCTTTAATGAAACGACGATAAAAGGTAGCTAAACCATGAAAACTCCGAATGTTATGTATAGTCTTGGGCTCAGGCCAATCAACAATGACCTGAATCTTTCCAGGGTCAGCAGACACTTCTGTCGCGGAGACAATAAAACCTAGAAAGACAACTATATCTGTGAAGAAAGAACATTTCTTTACATTAACATATAGGCTTGTAGCGCGAAAAGTAGAACAAACCTGTGTGAGATGATCTCTATTTTGTTCCCTAATTTTACTGTACACGGGAATGTTATCAAAGTAGACAACGAGGAATTTACCCATGAATGGTCGCAAAGCTTGTGTCATTTGGTTAGCCCAAAAGGCATGACTAACCACTCATAAAGACCATCATTCGTTTTAAAGGCAGTCTTCCATTCGTCATCCAGGCGAATCCTAATTTGGTGGTACCCACTCTTTAAATCAATCTTAGAAAATATCATGACACCAACCATCATGTCCAACATATCATCAAGCCTAGGGATTGGAAAACGGTACTTTACTATGATCTTATTGATGGCACGACTATCAACACACATTCTCCAAGAATCATCTTTCTTAGGAGTCAAAAGGGCGGGAACCGCACAAGGACTTAGACTCTCACGAATAAATCCTTTGTGAAGGAGCTCCTCTACTTGCCTTTGAAGCTTAGCATGCTCAGTAGGATTCATTCTACAATGAGGTAAATTTGGAAGAGAAGATCCAGGGACAAGATCTATAGCATGTTAAATGTCCCATAAAGAGGGCAATAGATCAGGGAGGTCTTCAGGAAAGACATCTCGAATCTCTTGAAAAACTGACTGGACCTTATCAGGGGTCAATATTGGAGATTCCGATGGAACTTCCATGACGACCACGACAAACACAACAGAATCCTCTTTGAGTGTACGCTTAAATTCTGTAGGGCTAATCATATGTAACTCTTTCCGCTCCACAATTTTCTTGGTTTGTTTTGAATTAACAGGTTTTGGCGGTAAAGGATTAAGGTGAATCTTCTTCCCATTGAACACAAAGGAACATGAATTTGACCGACCATGGATAGTGACATCTAAATCGAACAACCAGGGTCAACCAAGAATGACGTCGCACCATATATGATCTTTGTATTCAAGAAACTGGATAGAAACCAAACAATGCTCGTTTACGGCACTAGAAGAAGTGTCAACCCAAGAGACGCTATAAGGTTGAGGGTGTGGGACTGGCTGTAATCCAAGACGGGACACCGTGGCCACAGAAACTGCATTAATGCAGCTACCACTATCCACAATAATTTTAAAACCCTTGTTATTGATCTTGATATAAGTGTGAAAAATGGCGTGACGACACTAGTCATCAGCATCTTTAGGGTAAGCGAGGGTACAGCGTACAACACTTAGCCGCAAGGTGTCAAGGACAGAGGTCACAGAACCTAGATCTACAGGGAAGGTTCGGATGCAACCTAATAAGGTATCCTCAATATCATCTAAATCATCAAACTATTCAAACTTAGGTTCATAGACTTGATCTTCTAATGACTCACATTCTACATCTTTACGTTCCTCAATGACTAAAGCTCGACTAGAATATCTAGATGCGATATGACCAAAGCCTTTACAACTGAAGCACTGCAGGCGAGAAGAAGTTTTTGAAATTTCGGGAGCTTTACCCTTATTTTCCAACACAGGGGAAACATTATATGGGGGAGGCCCTAGGAGGGACTTAACAGGTGGAGGTGGCACGGATGAGACGGAAGGACGATTGTCAACACGCCTTGCATATGGAGTCTTAGTAACTAACTCATAATCTTGGACTAAAGAATAAGCATGATCAAGGGTAGTGACACCTTGAAGTATAAGCTCACGCCTAAGATCATCTTTTAGGCCCTGTCTAAACCTACTCAAAGTCATTGTCTCATCCTTAACGACATGACATCGCATTCGAAATTCATCAAATTGAGTAACACAGTCAGTCACTGGTCGATTTCCCTGTGTAAGGATATTCCATTGGTCCAACAAGTTGCCCTTGTAAGATTGGGGCAAATACTTCTCTTGAAGGCGACGCTTTATTTTCTCCCAACTTTCAACTGGAGGTGCATGATGCTTCTCAAGGAGATCCTCAACACTTTTCCAGAAAGGTTTGGCGGTGACAGTTAATTTCAGACTGGCAAATTGGACACGTCGATCATTTAAGACTTCATACCATGCCAAGAAACGATCCATGTCTCTAATCCACTGAGTAAAAACTCTAGGATCTAAGCAACCATCAAAAGTAGGAGCGTCTAATTTGATGTTTCTAAAGTAACGCTCATCATGGCGTGGAGGAGAATGATTATCGCGACGGTCATGGCCTCGTTTTGGCTCACGGCCCTGATCTTCATTCCTTTGATCATGTCGAGAATGTTGTCGACCACCTGGTCGACAATAATAGTGAACATTATGAGACGCTTCAGAGTTATCAGCGTCAGTCGAATGAGGGATTTGTTCAAAATTGTCCAACCTTGCAGCTAGGTCTCTACTCTCTTCACGAGTAGCAGCCATCTCAGTTTGGACAGCCGCTATTTGAGTCTGTAAATGTTGCTGGCTAGTGACAAGCTGAGCTAATTGTCTAGTGAGTACATCAAACTGTGAGAGGTCCATGGTGAATGTACTAGAACTAGGTGTGACTAGACGATCACTACGCAACTGCATGCAATGTAATACCAGCTAAATGACTTGCGATGGAGAAATCAATGAACAACAAGTATAAGTAACGAAAAATAGTAACTTGAGCATTTAAACTAAAGGTTTGGGATTAATTAAGTCCAAATACGACAAGCTAATACTGCTGATAGTTGTAAAATAACAAAGCAATGGTCAAATTACCAGTCAAAATATAATCACGTAAAATAAGTGGGATAAAAGTGAGGTTTAACAAGGGTTCAATCATGTAATTTTAGGCAAAGTAATGTAATAGCAGAACAATAATTAATTGATGCGATTTTAAATTAACAGTAATATAGACCAAATATAAATAAAAACAGTAACTTCCCTTTTTGTTCGTTGAAGTAACTGGGTCGATCAACAGGAAAAGAAGAGGGACCTGTAAAACAATGTTAGAAAAGACAATTATTTTTTTTTCGCTTTTTTTTTTTTCACTTTCTCTTTTCTATCCTTTTTTTTTTTAAACTTACAAAATCAAATAAATAAACTTACTACAAATCAAGACCCAAACACTAATGGAGCCCCAAAACACACACTACCCATTTAATATAAGCCCAATAGTAATATATGACCTAACACACACCAAGCCCAAAGTAAAATCAGAGGATTCACGCAAGCTAAAATGGGAAATCGAGGGCTGGCGATGGAATTTGCATTGATTGTGACGGGCGACAGTATTGTGAGGGTGATCGACGGTCGGCGTCCCTGATGGTCATGAGTGGAGGTGGCGATCGTTAGGTGGGTGCTTCAGGTTGTCGCGAGCGGTCCAAGTTCGAAAAGAAATTGGTTCAATTTCTAGTTGCTGTACTTTCAGATGGGTTGGTTTATGGTTTGTTGGGTAACTTGTATGAGTTCGAGTAGGGGTGTTAGTTGATGTTGGGCTGGTGAAGTTCGTGGGCAGCTCGATGATGCAATGGGCTACTGACGAAGGAGGCAGAGTTGGTGACTAGTTTTTGTAACAGCGGGTTTGGAGTTGCTTTGGTGTATATGTATGTAATGGATGAAGATGCTGGAAGTTGCAGGGGGCTGTGTTTATATGCGTGTATGGTTACTAGGTTTTGTAGCAAGGGATGAAGTTTGAAGATGGTGGTGCTAGGATATGCAGGTTATGGGATGCAGAAAAATGATCGACTCCAGGTTGGACTCTGATACCAAGTTGATGTAGCATAACATAGACATAGAAGCAGTCACATGGAAGGAAAAGAGAGGGGAGTAGAAACCAAATAAAAGAAAGAGAAAGAAATAGGAGAAGAAGAGAGGAGGAGGAGGGGCGGTGGAAAAGGGGAGAATGCCTGCAACACTCCAATTTTCATTTCATTTCCATCAATCCGTCCCTTTCCCATGCAAAGGCTGCATACATATATATAATATACAAAACAAAGAGACTAGGCTTGGACCAGCCCAAAACACTATGCAAGCCCAAAGCAAAATAAAAAGGGCCTAGGTCAATACAAAAACATAATACAAGCCCAATAAAATACTAAACTAAATAGTTCAAAGTAGATGTCCTCATCATTAATCCTCTCAGGCGATTATTTGAAGTGAAGGCAATCGATATTTGTCGTGCTATAATGATCCAGCAATAAACTTAGTCCATTTGGTAGGATTGGACAAAATAACAAACGAGATTTTGGCTTATTTTTCTTCCCTAATATTGTCTTTTACTATCGAATCCTCCTTATCAAACATGCCATCACGGATTTCCAACCTTTTGAATACTGGAAATTGGTGCATTAGGATAAATGCACTGAGTTTTCCCGAAATCAATCATTTCTTATTCTTTTGGAGGTTAACCATTCAAGTGTTCTTATGCAGATGGGATTTTTGTTTCTATAGAGGCTGTGTGGTCGAGCACCTTGATGGCCACACGGATATAATTCACATCCAATTATACAACCATTGGCTACCATGGTAAGAGGCTCACAATTTCTACTTGAACCCATTTTATAATCATGCTATTATTGAACACCTTTCTGTTTTTCAGGGCAATGAAAAGAAGAGACTTGCTGCTTCGACGTTATTGGAGAAGAGAAGATGATGGAACATATGGTGCTTTTTAACTGAGAATTTTGAAATGAATGTGTAATTGTTACCAAATAATCAAATTTTCTCATGCAACGTTTTGCTGCAGTAATCCTCTATCATTCCGTGTTCCACAAAAAGTGTCCTCCTCAACATGGATATGTTCGTGGTTACGTTAAAAGTAATGTATGCTTAGATTTGGAAAATTTTAATGCCTTATTTTCTATCATTAATGTCAGCAGGCTTAAGCTCTTTTGTTTAGTTTTCTATTATTTTGACCTATATGCTGCATTTCATTTTTCTTCTGCTAGTGAGAAATAGAAGAACAAATGTTCCTATTTTTTGTATTACTGTGAAATATAGGAGATATCATGCATATTGAAAAAAATATTTAACCACAATTTTGCTCTATCGGTATGCACTTGCTCGACAAACTCAAGGTTATGACAACCAAACCAGTTTACTTATTGTGAAACATTTGGTTACTCAAATGTATCAAGAAAACCATATCAATGTGTCTGCTAATGATTGTCAGCATAACCAATTTTTGGGGTACAACTAGGATTTGTATCCTCGACTTTTGATCAAAGGGTCGCATTAATTTATATGGAAAACTCAAACTTCTCTATGTTTAATATCTTCTTCAAGGGACAAAGAAAAGATAGCAAAATCTCATAATTTTAAATCAATTTATTCCTCTATTGAAGTTCACTCATTTAATGCCATGAAGGGTTGAAATACCTGGGAAATATGTTTTTTTGTTGTGAAATATATTTTTCTTTACATCTTTAATTAAACAGGTGGTGGATTTGTGATAAGTCCTGTGAAACAAGGTAAAGAGTGTGTTGTAAAACACATGCTGGCTGTTGATTGGAGAATCTGGAAATCCTACCTAATGAAAGCATCTGCAAGAACTATAACTATCAATTTTCTTGAGAGAGTTGGAGGTAAAAATACTCGTTACTTTTCAATTAAAGCTTTCCAGGCTTTTCGAACCAAATCTCACTAAAATGGATGGAATCCTTTTTGCATATTGCAGCATTAAGAGAGTTTTTCGGAGCAAATAGCGAAAATAATTGCCATGAATTTTTATCGGGAGAGATAACAAGAGAAATCGGGGTGCCTCATTGTGAAAAGGAGGATATCAAAACTGAAATTGACTTGATGGGGATGGAGAGTGTAACAGAAGATGAGCCACGGCCTTCAAATCTTATGGGACTGAATGATGCAGTTGATGAATTTTTCGATGTTCCTGAACCATCCGATGATGAACGATCCCAGAATGAGTGGCCTTTGATCATGAGTCCAGAATTATGTTATATGGTATTTTCTGTTGTCATATTTTTACTTTAAATCGTATTTTTCGTACTATTTCTTGCATTGAAGCATGTCCCATCTTATTCTTAAGTTTTTCTTTTTCAGAAATTCACTTTCTTGATAAATTTAATGATGACCACACTGTGGGTTTCTATTCTGAATGTTGTGATTAAAATATATATATGAAATGTGGAGAAACGAAACTGATTGGTAAGTAATTAGGATGCTTAGAGCTTTATTAACATGATGTAATTGCTGGATTGGTTTTTGAGTTTGATAATGATCCACTGAAAGCAAGGATACTCATCACATAATCACTTTTATGTTTAATCTGATGTCCGTTATATTATGTTATTATTTAGCAAATTTTACCTACGGTCACTCATTTAAATGTTGGAAATCAAAGCAATCTACTACTTTTGATGCTCCGATGCTGCATCTCATCTCAACTGGCATTCTGCGGTACATGAATGAACTTCACTGCTTCTGACACTAAGCTTTCACCCTGAGATATGCAGGATAAGTACCAGCCTAAATTGCCATCCGCTGCCAATTTCATGAAAAAATTACATCATCTTGCAGGTTGGCCACGTTAGGATGATTGCAACTATGATCAATAGATGCGAAGGTATACTTCAAACAAATTTAAATTGGGAATGACTCGAATTTTTTGTAATTTTTGCAGTCCAAAAAAAGGGTTACTCAGACTTGCAAGATATATCTTCGGAAGACAGCACATCATGCAGTTATGGAGCCACACTTCCAAAAGATCCAAGTTTGAATATCCCTTGTAGCTGGGCAGCTGCTGATCCATCCTCATTTTTAATCCGTGGTGATAATTATTTAGAAGATCGTCAAAAGGTTGCAGTTTGATTTCTTTCTTTTACTTGGTAAAAAGTGCTCACTTAAAAAATGTCAGCTGAAAAATAAATTATTATGAATATTTGTCATTTCTAATGACATCAAGTCACTTTTATGAAAGAAGCTCTCATTCATTTGAATGATGAGATCTCAGTAAACAGGTTAAAAGAGCAGGGGTAAACTTAAACAAACGTGGTCAATTGTGGTTGTTGAGCATCTAGTTGCTTTGAATCTTCCAGAACATTTCGAAATGATCCGAATAGAGCAGTAAAAGCAAAATTTATGTAGCCAACCCCAGATTTTTATAAAAAGCAGGCTTAGTTTGATTTCTTCAATGTGCATGACTTACTGGGATATACTTTTGAGTAAGAAAAGAAAGATCAAAATGGATGACTCCACAAAAATAAATTTCTTGAGGCTGCAACCTCCAAACTGCAGGATTTATCGAGGGAGAGACCGTTAGAAAAGAGGAGTTCACCGCTTTTTGATTTCGGAAGGGATTTTCTGTTATTATCTATTACATTTACAGATAAAAAGGAATGTGTTTCCATGAATAAACCAATGATAAAAAGGAATGAACTGCTACCAATGTGTTTCATTCTCTTCTGAGAATTATACGTGCAATTTATTTTGTATAATCTGCTCATTTTACAATGAAATCGTTATTTCAATTTCTAATTCTGGAAAATTGTTTTGTTTAATCAGATCAAAGCAAAAGGTACTTTGATGCAAATGGTTGCTGCAGATTGGATAAGATCTGACAGGCGTGAAGATGATCTTGCAAGTCGCCCTGGAGGCATCGTTCAGGTTTGCTATATCATTTCTAAATTTTTTTTATGATTGTGAATTGAATTAGTTAAAAACAGTATATCTGCAAACACACACAGAAATATGCAGCTCAAGGAGGACCGGAGTTCTTTTTTGTCATTAACATTCAGGTAACTCTAAATCTTTTATTAAGTTCCATCTCCAGTTCATTTAGAATTTAGTGTGTGATTGATGTTTGGCTACTGAATCAGGTTCCAGGAACAACTCCACATAATCTTGCCCTATATTACATGCTAACAACTCCCTTGGAAGAAACGCCTTTGTTAGAACGCTTTGTCAATGGAGACGATGCTTTTAGGAACTCAAGGTTTAAGCTTATTCCATACATTTCAAAGGTAGTTGGGCATACGGAATTTAAAGATTTACCCCTTTTTCCATATTAATCTCTTCAAACTTTAAACAATTTAAGTCGCTGATGTTCATAGGGATCTTGGATAGTAAAGCAGAGCGTCGGAAAGAAAGCTGGTTTGGTAGGTCAAGCACTCGAAGTCCATTATTTTCGAGGAAACAACTACTTGGAGGTAAAACTCAAAGATTATGTGGTTTTCGAGTTTTTACTTCACATGCTCTCACTGAAAAAGTGAAAACGCAGAGAAATTCTAGTTACTAGAGTAAAATTCTTCACGTCTTACCCTTTACACTGCATTTGGATTTTCAGCTTGATATTGACGTT
The DNA here is from genome assembly GCF_002742605.1 of Olea europaea var. sylvestris. NCBI lineage: Eukaryota > Viridiplantae > Streptophyta > Magnoliopsida > Lamiales > Oleaceae > Olea > Olea europaea. Next base: position 7,909,576 of record NC_036243.1, on the reverse strand, counting down.
GGATCATCCACAGTAGCGAGAGGCGTAGTTAGCCTGGTTCTTGGATACCTTACCAATCTTGTCATAGAAATGGCATTTCTAATACAGGTAAAACATCATCATCCTGAGGTGATAATTTCTCAAAGGATTCTCAGTGTCCATAATTGGAGTATGGAGCAGACCAGTTTACATCAATCTCCATCTAATTCAAATTGTTTCTGCTAATTATTTAACCGTTGTACACCTTTCATTTAGGCAGTTGCTTTGGATCTTTTAGTAGATCCAGCAATGAATCAAAGGGAGTGGCAGAAAAGGGTTTGCACCTTAATTTTTATTGAGAACAAGGCTTTTGTTTGTAGTTTATACTCCCTAAAAATAAGGGAAATAGCGAATGAAAGTGTATGACATTGGAGTCAAAGAATTCATAGGTACTTGCCAATCATGTTTTAAGTTGCTTTAGATCTTTTACTAGATCTAATAATGAACTTAAAAGATTAAATGGTTCGAAAATGATTCTTTAACTGATCCCAAATTTATCGAAAGGCTTAGTTGGCCGATTAAACTTCCTAAAAACCACGAATTTAACGAATGGAAGTGCATGACTTTTGAGTCGAAGAATTCATAGATACCTACGAACCATATTTCTGCTTTTTTCGGTTTGAGATTTGGGCTGAATTTGCAGGGTAACATAGAGGAAGAACTGCCGGAATTTCTGCTCGGAACGTGTCGGCTTAATCATCTAGATGCCTCAAAGGCAGTTTCTGCTGATTCCATTGGAATTAGTTAGACAAATTGTAAAGTGCAGTCTAGTATACATATGAAGAGAAAGATGGAATGAGAAGTAATCTCAAATTGGTTCATGTAGGAGTTTATTCTCACAAGTGATGCTTGTAATTACTGCTTATTCTATTGATCATAACATGTATATCCTATTCCTTAAGAGTTAATTGTAGAATGATGGAAAATAAGCATAAAAAGATGATCGCCATTTCGGTTGGACTGCAAATGTTGATTTCACACGTTTGACGTCATTTGTTAGTAACATTCACCAGCATGGTAGCCATTTGTCACATATTGTCCTTCGCACACGTTTGGCAAAGCTCATCATAAGTACAATTACTTGCACGTAGATGGCATCTTGACCGAACAAAATCTACGTGTGTTTGTGGTAATCTTGCAAGGCTACTCGTGACATGACGATCTATGTGGATTTCGATTCATTCATTTATTTATTTTGTAATAAGAATAAAAAATAGTTAAGTCCCAAGTAGTCCCTAACATCGACTAGCTGAACTTGCCTTTTCATTGTCCAACTATTACATGCAACTTGAGAATGGGCTTGGGGTCTATTTGCAAATGGGCTTTGGACTGAAGTAAATCCAACAACCTACTTGCATAAGAGTCTCTTCAATTTCTATTTTATTATTCATCAAAACAGTGTGTATTTACGTAGAACCAAAACATGCTTTGTGGTTGTCACATTACATGTTAGTCACAACTCAAACTAATGCAAATATTAATTAATTTCAAACTAGTGGAAAATAAAGAATTGAATTGATGTTAAAAAAAATAAAAATAAAATCGCAGAGAAGAATGGTTTTCAACTAATACCTAGTAGTGATCTCAAATTGACTTGTATATATTATTTTTCACGTCCCCGTCACCTTAATTATATAATAAGAAATAAATTAGAGTATTAAATTATCTAAACCACGTAGCATAATCACAAAATTCAATTCACCATATTTTGCGATCCAACTCACATGTTACGGGACAACAAGTCGTAAGATTGAAAATAATTACATATAAAATATTGAATTAATTTTAGGAGAGACGATATCTTAAAGATTTTAAGATCCATAGAAGTATTTTGTACTAATTTTTTCGAACAATTTACACAGAAATACACAGTACAACTGTGTGGATTATGCAGTCAAATTTTGCGGCCACCGACGCAGCCCAAGGGGATCGTGCGGGGACCCATGAACCGGTGACCATCTCTTGCCGGTTAAGATGTAAATGTGTCAGGGTTGTTGCCTGATACAGCCGGTGCCATTGTCGGCGGGTATTAGTGTCGGCACCGACACGCAAGATTTATTACCGGTTCCAACTGGCGGAGTCGGTAACTCCAGTCTTGACAGAAGGGTGTAGTCTTCTAATTTCTTGAAGTCTTATGTCATTTTCGTTATTTAATTAATTTATAATTATAAGTCACTTGTGACAAGTTCATAAAAAAAATAAATGATGGTCTAGCATTTATAGTTATTAAATTGAATTATAGATTCTTAATTTATTAAATTGTTTTATTATTTTAGTCTTCTTGTTTGCTTAATTTGTAATTTTATGTCACCTGTAATAAGGTTATAAATAAGGATGGTCCCTCAAACTAATTTAGGATGATTTTAGCTCTTGTTTGATCTACTTAAAAATTAAAAATTAAAAATTAAAAATTAAAAATTAAAAATTAAAAATTAAAAAAAATGTCAAAGTTAATAAAACCAAATAGGGAATTTATTGCATTCAAGAGTGGGGCTTCTTATGTAGGGTTGTCCCTTCCCATTCTCTTCGTATTCTCCTATCTAATAGTGCATCAATAGTAGTTATTTTTACTTAGGGTGTGTTTGATTATATTTATTTTTTTCTGAAAAATATCAGTTTTCTACCCAAATTTCTATTTAGAGTGTTTGATTGCTCTTTTTTTTCACGGAAAATATTTTCCAACTTTTGAAAATAAGCCTAATTTTTCTTATTTTTAAGAAAAACATTTTCCTTGGGTAAATGTGTTTTTTATTTTCCACGAAAGACGAAAAATATTTTCTTTTCTATTTGATATTTTTCATGTCAATCAAATACACTCTTAGTTTTTTCAATTTATTAATTCCTTGCCAATCTATTGACTCGACCAACTCATTTTTAACAATTATATAAGAAATCATGTTTATTTCTTCAGAAAGTGTTATTCTATATGCGCGTTTAACAATGTAGAATAGAAAACTTATGTTTCATGACATGTTTTAAAAGTTAAATATATTATTTGGCATTATTCAATTCGAATAGGTTATGAATCATTTTTGTGAACTGTAAAATCGTAATAAAAAGTAGATATTCATACATCTTGTTATATTTCTCAACCATACTAGGTAAACAAAACTTTTGACATTCAAATCAATGGGAAGAAATAAGTACTATTAAATGGGTAATGAGATAGAGAAAAATAACATAGAAAATTCATCTTTGAAATTAACTCAAGATTTCGCTCTCAATTATGAGTAAAATGCTTTAATCAATCGGTAGAATCTCCGTATACAATTATCAAATTTGTTCGGATAGGTGGGAGGTACATGATCCTGTGTGCATGTTGTACAGAGAAAAAGGAATTAGCAAATCGGTGTGATCTTGACCGTTCAACTTACGCCTTCCGAACTCGAACTCACTACTCACGATGGGACTTGTCTTTTATCGAAAGGTAAATAGTAGCAAAAGTTCACAATCTTTCGTTTTATTTACAAATTCATCCCCAACCTTTTTTGGACAATTGTGTCTACCGAAAATTAGCAGCATTCATCCAAATAGATGATTTCTATCCATTCTTTCGTTAGTCAATCCAATTGAACTTTGCATTATAAAATAAAAAGGACAAATCGTTATTTTATCTAAAAAAACTCGTTAAAAGATTTGAGGAGATTTATTTAATGACAATCATCGAGGTAAGTCAAAGTAGAAACAACCAACTTTAATTGTGGGTTAACCTTGGTAATATACCGAGGCATCTTCGGTATTGCAAGTACATCCTCAACCTAATAGCTTTATCCTATCCACATGATGAAAGAATGTACAAGGTGATGGATGTCTAGATTGGTGCTTGACACACCAACCATTGGAAGCAAGGCACCAATCTTCACAACGAACAATTGTCTTTAAAAGGGCAATTATATCTAAGCTTCGCTCCAAAAAATAAGTAATGAAATATGTCACCTATTCAAACACCAGGACAAAGTTTTGTACTGGTTGGAATTGCTTTAAGGCACGGGTATTTTTTTTCTCTAACAATTTCACTTGAAGTGGTTGTGGAACAATACCCTTCTATCTGCCTGGTGGCGTTCGGCGTTCCAACTACTCAGTCAAATGTGTATGACTTGAAAAACGAAGGTGGCGCTTCCTCCCCCGTTTTACCTCCAGCGTGAGAATTAGTTCAAAGACTTGGAAAAGATGCGATTGGAATTCAACTTACTAAAGAGAGAGAGAGAGAGAGATCCCCTTACCTGTGTCACATCCGGGGATATTTATAGATATTGGGAGCTGGATAACTGCTGGATGATTATGGTGCCACGTGTCCCACGTTGGCATTCTCACTACCCCCACGTTCTTAATTGGGAGTCTTTAACTTCTCGTCTAGAGGTTGTACCCGTATCAACCGCCATGGAACCTAGTCAATTCACTAGAGGTTTTATGGCTAAATGTTTGGATGGACAATTCCATGCCAGTTGAAGATTTCGCGTAGAGGTAGAGCACCCCCTGGAGGTAGTGGTAGAGCGCCCTTGAGGGGGGTCGACGACTTCGCGTAGTGATAGAGCTCCCCTTGGGGGTAGTGGAAGAATGCCCCTGGAGGGTCGATGGTTGTGCATGGTGGTAGAGCACCACCTGGGAATAGTGGTAGAGCACCCCTTAAGGGGTCGGTGGCCTTGCATCGAAGTGCAGTGATTTATCTTGCTTGTCGTCGATGGTGGCTTCCTCTACCAACCTATATCATTAGCCCCCTCTATTCCTTGTCGATGTTTTCGGCAAGGGGTAGCAGTTTTTTTTTTTATCTGGGTTGGTTTGAAAAAATTTCTTCTTTTTTTTTTTAATTGATAAATGAGTAGTTCGTATTAGCAAGTTGAGAAATGCAATCAAAATCAACTAGCAATTTTACTGTACACATGGCACCCCATTAATGGTCCTAATGTTGGAGGGAATTTTCCTCCCCAAAAAGTTTGAATTCTTGTGTCTATAAAAGGGGGGTGATTTTTATTTCAAAGAATCACTTTCATTTTCTCTCAACATCCTAGGCTTTCTCCCTTCTAAGGTAAAATTCTCTCCTTTTTAATCCCAAGTCTTGCTTTGAATTTCTCTTCATCTTTTTTTTGTTGTCATGTATAAGACTATTCTTTCTTCTCATTCCAATGAGAATAGTGATGGGGGTGTGGTGACTCGACTGGACCCTCGTCGGAGGGTACCGGAGGAGGTCCGACCAGCCCTATGGCTGGTTGACCGAGGGCCAGCCTTCAGGCAAGCCATCGCCCGCCCTCTTCTGAACTTCGTGGCCCATCCGACCCCTCGACCCGACTCGCTAGTGACTCATCCCCTTTGTCCGGTAGATCTCTTTATGACATTGATAGTGAAACTCATTCAATCGATTCTCAGGCATTTGTCCCAAATTCCCCAAAGAGGTACATTAATTCTACCAAATTTCCAAACCAAAATTTAGAAATTGGACGAGACCCGATTGGTGAGGTTGTCCCCTTAGATATACTAAAAAGTTATAGTCTCTACAATTCACCACTTAAGTTGGAAAAATGTCTAGGTAAGTATGACCGGGTTGATGATTATGTCTATAGAGCCCCCGGTTCTAAAGAAAGACTCTCCGGGTCTGATCCCCACGAGGTAGCCGTGTACAGGAATGTTATGGACGGGGGTTTTCGATTCTCCATTCATCCCTTTTTTGTGTCGATTTTCAATGAGTATCACCTTACTCCTAGTCAAATTAATCCCAACGCGTGGATAAATGCGTTATATTTCCTATATGTTTCTCTAAAAAGGAAAATATCACTTTCCATAGACCTTTTTCAGATGTGTCTTCGAAATGCATGAGCTAGTTCAGTGTAATGCATTCGTCTATTTTACCACCGGGGTTCCTTTGCAATTTCCTAAATTTAGAAATTCAAATAGCGGATGGAAGTCCCGGTTCTTCTTCGTCCGGCCTTCAGCAGGTCGGTTCTCTTTTAACACCAATTGGCGACGCCCCCAAATTCGTCTCTTCAATAGCCAAGTACAAGTTACCCCCTTTCTAAATGCTCAAATCTAGGAGTTGGTTGGTGTACCGCCTCTCGCACCGGACTTAGGATCAGTCTTGACCATGAAGAACATGTTGATAGTGGGGATGAGTCGTCATACTGGTAGGTTGTTTCCGTCGATTTTTTTTATTGCATGCACACACGTTCACTTATTATTTTTTGCTTTTAGTTTTTCAGGACTGATGAGTTTGGGTGTGTGCATACAGATATGGACTTTGATCTTGATGAGGTATTGAAGACCCTACCAGGAGGCGATGAGGGCCCTGCTCTCGTTGATGGTAAGCTTTTGTGTTCACCTCCCCTTTTTTTGTTTTTTATCCTCATGCTCTTCTACCTTGCGATCTTAATGGATTCTAACTTACATGTGTTGGGGCAGAACTTGATCTTGAAGGGATCATGGATTCCATGCCTGACCACGGGCAGGGGGATGAGGCGGATCCATCACCTATCCATTCAAAGAGAAAGAGGGCGGCCGACCAAGGGGGGAAGTCTCGGGCGATCAACGAGACCTCCCAGCTTTCAGACGAGCCTCGTGAGGTGGCTCCAGCTCCTAGGCCGGGCGCTTCCAGCCGTGCACGATGTGAGCGCGAGGATTCACTTCCCAACTTCGGGTTTCCTCCTACCCGGGGCTATCATGAGATGGGGGTGCTCAAGTCTTTGGTGACGCTCGCTCGTTCTAGAGCAATTGCAGGGCATAGTGCAGACGACATTGAAAGGGCTGCGGCTGTTTATCTCCGGAGGGTACGTTTCCAATTTCACATTTTCTTTTATGTTGGGTCTTTCCTTTTAAGCTTGGTTTTAACGCTTGACTTTTATTCTACCCCCCTCATTTCTTAGGTGGTAGCCCTCCAGACCGGACTCACTGAATCGAATCGCTACCTAGTCTCGGAGTTGAAGACTCTTACTGAAGAAAAGAAAAAGGAGGCTCATCACTACAAGAAAAAGATATCCTCCTTGATAAAATCTCTGGAGATATCGGATGCTCGAGCTTGCGAGCAGGAGACGGAGACGACAACTTGCATTCTATTTTGGCTCGCGCTCCAGATGAGGCGATTGAGAGGTATAAGGCCTCAGCTGAGTATCTGTGGAGCAGTATAAGACGTCGTCTGATTATGCTAAGGCTTTGAATTCATATGGGGGGAAGGTGATGACAGCGTCTATCAAACTTTCCAAGGAGTGGATTATGACCGAGCATCCTTCTATAGACCCCTCTGGTCTAGATAGGTTTCTTTCGCAGCACAAGGGAAGGGGAGTGGAGCATAGTCATCCAGGTCATTTGGATGTTCATCACGAGGTGGTAGTGGGGATGTCTCCCCTTCAAGCTGAAGCATTTCTTAGTTGTTGTTTTCTTTGCTAGCTTTTCCTTTTTCGTGTTTATTTTTGTTTATTCTCATTATTTCCTACTTGTCCTGGGTGTGGGGAAGAATTTCTCATATGTGTAAACACATTTTTCGTTCGCTATTATTAGTGTTGAGTGCATTGTTCCTTCAACTTATCGTCTCTCATGTCGTCCTTCTTCTTTTTCTTTTCACTGTTTGATGGTGCGGGGGAGTGGCTGTCAGAGTTTAGTGGTCGATAGCCCTAGCTAATTTTAGCCTTGTGTTACCCCGTGCCTAGCCGTATAGGCTATGTCAACCGTCGAGAGAGGGGTCTAGTGATTAAGGGCCTTAGCCAATTTTTGGCTTGTTAAGGCTCTCCGCCTAGCCGCGTAGGCTATGTCGACCATCAAGAGAGGGGTCTAGTGGTTAAGGGTTTTAGCCAATTTTTGGCTTGTTAAGGCTCTCCGCCTAGCCGTATAGGCTATGTCGACCATCGGGAGAGAGAGGTCCAGTGGTTAAGGGCCTTAGCCAATTTTTGGCTTGTTAAGGCTCTTCGCCTAGTCGCGTAGGCTATGTCGACCATATGTTTTCATGGGATGAGGGGAAGTCTAAGACTGCATATCGGTATAAAAATACTTGGATTCGTGAGTTCAGTAGGCGCACCGGGACGTCCCAGCTGGGCTGGCCCTTCCTTAGCGCCCTCATCACTTGCTACTACCAAGATTTTTCATTGAATAAACAAATGCAACTAAGGGTGCCTCCGTGAGGCATTACATAGAGAGAATTAACAAGGCAATCTATCTACTGTATTTACAAAAAACATAGTCCATGTGTCTATTCTAAAATTTACTGGTAGTATTTTTTGAGATGCTCTGTGTTCCACGGTCTACCCAGTGGTTGTCCCTTCATGTCTTTCAAGCTATAAGCCCCTTTCCTAGGCTGCGGATCACTTCATATGGACCTTCCCAGTTTGGTCCGAGTTTTGCTAGGAGGTCTCCTGCTGTTGCCGCGTCTCTTAACACGAGGTCCCCTGGTTGAAAGATTCTTGGTTTCACTTTCCGATTGAAGTATTTGACGGCTCTCCGTTTATAGACCATCATCTTTATTGTCGCTTTCTCCCTTACTTCTTCTAGTAGGCCGAGTTCTCCCCTGGTCGTGGTGTCATCGGGCTGTCTGACTTTCATCCTGCCTGTCTCACTTAAAATTTCAAATGGGACTACGGCTTCTGTCCCAAAAGTTAGTCTGAATGGCGTCTCCCCGATTGACTTTCGTGGAGTTGTGTGGTACACCCACAGCACATTGGAAAGCTCACCTGCCCAAAGCGCCTTTTCCTTTCCAATCTGGTCTTCAGATCCCAAAGAATGACTCGATTGGTTACTTCAGCTTGCCCGTTCGATTGTGGGTGAGCGACCGAAGTCAATCTATGGTCGATGTGATAATTTGCACAAAAAGCCTTGAAGCTATGATTGTCAAATTGTCTGCCGTTATCTGTCACCATTACCCTGGGTATCCCGAATCGACATATTATATTTTTCCATACAAAACCATGTACGTTTGCAGTCGTGAAGGTTGCAAGTGGTTCTGCCTCTTCCCACTTGGTGAAGTAGTCGATGGTGACCAGCAAAAACTTCCTTTGCCCCTTGGCTAAAGGTAGAGGACCTAAAATGTCCATCCCCCACTGAAAAAATGGGCATACTCCAAATATGGTTACCTGCTGCTTGACTGGGACATGGATCAAATTTTCGTGTCGTTGACATGTGTCACACTTTCTTACTAGTTCTTTGGCATCTCTTTTCATGGTTGGCCAATAGTAGCCTTGCCGTAGAATTTTGAAAGCAAGGGATGTTGCCCCTTGGTGATTACCACAAGTCCCAGCATGTACTTCAAATAGCATCCTTTTAGCCTCCAAGGATTATATGCACTTCAGATATGGCATGGTGAAACCCCGCTTGTAAAGTTGCCCATCAATGATGGTGAATGAGGCTGCCCGAGCTCTCAACCTTCTTACTTCAAAGGGATCTTCCGGTGTTTTATTTTTTGTGAGGTACTTGATTAACGGATCCATCCAGCTTTCCCCGTACTCAATATTTTTCACCTCGACCCAGCGTTGGATGCTGGGTTGCTGCAAGACTTGCACATTCACTGTTCGCGACAGATTTCTTGGGTTTGCTGATGCGAGTTTCGCTAGTGCGTCTGCCCGCTCATTTTCCTTTCGTGGGACCTTTGTCATCCTGAAACTTGCGAACCCCTTTTCTAGATCCCTTACTTTCATCAGGTAGGCTGTCATCTTTCCATCCTTAGCCTCATATTCCCTCGACACCTGTCCAACTATCAGCTGCAAGTCATTGCAAACCTCTATCGAAGACACCCCCAGCCTAGCTGCCAGACCTAGGCCTGTGATTACTGCTTCATACTCAGCATCGTTATTAGTGGCGAGGAACTCGAAGCACAGTGAGTATTCCAATTCCTCGGAGTCTGGTCCAATCATTATGATTCTTGCCCCCGATCTTTCCGTAATTGAAGAACCGTCCACAAAAACCTTCCAATCTGTCTTTTGCCCTTCCGGGGATTCTGCTGGGGTGGTGAGCTCAGTAATAAAGTCTGCCAGAGCCTGCGCTTTGATGGCAGTCCTTGGCTTGAATTCAATGTCAAATTCACTCATTTCAATTACCCATTTTAGCAATCTTTCGGATGTCTCTAGTCGATGTAGGATCTGTTTGATGGGTTGGTCGGTCATCACTTGAACCGTATGGGACTGAAAGCAAGGCCTCAATTTTCTGACTGCAATGATCAATGCGAGCACCAGTTGTTCGGCCAAACTGTACCTTATCTCAGGGCCTTTGAGGACTTGACTGACATAGTAGACTGGTTTCTGTGCCTTTGGGAATTCCTTTACGAGAACTGCACTGATTGGCCGTGGTGATACTGCGAGGTAGAGACATAGTACGTCCCAGGGCATGGGCTGGTCAATATGGGAGGCTGTTGTAGTGGCCTCTTCAAGGACGCCAAAGACTCCTCACACTCTTGAGTCCACTCAAAATTTGTAGAGTCGGGGAAAAAGACCGGTACATTACCACATTGGGTGCTGCATCGAGTCTCATCAGATCAACGAAGGTCCGTCGGTGGTCAAGCAGATTCTTGACCCCGTCGTAAGCCTCTATCATAGGCTGCTTGAAGCCTTTAGGCAAAGGGACCGCCATGATCTCGGGCGCGAACGGGTCCTTTTCTAGGATCATTTGCCTGCGTTTGTCTTTTCTTTTAGATATCGTGTCATCAATTTTCTTCGTCATGATCTCCTCCATTCTTCGCTCCAGATCTGCCAGGGGTGGGACGGACTGCAAGACCGTCATCCCTAGAGCCCCGAGCCTGCGGTCACCGGTTGGATGGCAGGCGGTGTTTCTATGTGCGCCTCCTGAGATGGAGGCGGGGCCTCTGCCAAACATAGTAGAAGGGCGGCTCTCTGCGTTTGATTCTGCAAGAGGGTCATCATGGCTGCTAACTAGGTCTCTAGAGCGCTGAACTAGCTTTGCGTCACATACTGCGGCGGCGACGACGGATCAGGGCCTCTAGCAACCGATTCTAATTCTGCCTCCGTCGTTACTGCTCATAGGTATGTGTCACTTCTTGTTCGTCTTCTCGACATGACCTTTGTGTTTAGTGGAAGAATTTCCCACAGACGGCGCTAATGAAGTGGTTGTGGAACAATACCCTTCTATCTGCCTGGTGGCGTTTGGCGTTCCGACTACTCCGTCAAGTGTGTATGACCTGAAAAACGAAGGCGAGGCTTCCTCCCCCATTTTACCTCCGGCGTGAGAATTAGTTCAAAGACTTGGAAAAGATGCGATTGGAATTCAGATGACTAAAAAGAGAGAGAGAGATCCCCTTACCTGTGTCACATCCGGGGGTATTTATAGATATTGGGAGCTAGATAACCGTTGGGCGGTTGTGGTGCCACGTGTCCCACGTTGGCATTCTCACTACCCCCACGTTCTTAGTGGGGGGGTCTTTAACTTCCCGCCTGGAGGTTATACCCGATTACCCGTATCAACCGCCATGGAACCTAGTCAATCTACTAGAGGTTTTATGGCTAAGTGTTTGGATGGCCAATTCCATGCCAGTTGAAGATTTCGCGTAGAGGTAGAGCGACCTCTAAGGGTAGTGGTAGAGTGTCCCTGAGGGGTCGATGACCTCGCGTAGTGGTAGAGCTCCCCCTGGGGGTAGTGGTAAAGCGCCCCTGGGGAGTCGATGGTCGTGCATGGTGGTAAAGCACCCCTTAAGGGTCGGTGGCCTTGCATCGAAGTGCAGTGATCCGTCTTGCTTGTCGTCGAGGGTGGCTTCCTCTACCAACCTATATCAGCACTATTGATCCTCACTTATTGCTTGAGTAACAAGTTAATCACCAAGGTCGAATATCTCATTTTCAAAAATTGAAAACTAAGCCCCCCATTTGGCCCCATTCTTAGCTAATTTTAATGGATGGAATAGTGTTTTTTCTGAAAAATGTGTGGTTGAAAAAAGAATGAAAAGTTTTTAATTTGTGTGTAATATTATTTTATATGAGATTGTGTGGTTGAAAATAAGATAGAGAAAAAGAATGAGAATGAGAATGGGGGCCAAAAGGGAGCTAATAATACATTATACATTTTTTTCTCCTCCCTTTTCAATACAAATACAATACACAATCTTAAATGTATAATGGTCATTTAACATTTAATTAATTAAAATAAGGATTCCAAACCTTTCAAAAATCTGTGTTGCACGATCAAAACCTTTAAATAATATGCACCGAAAGGATATGTAACGATTTTTATCCAAAAATTCGTAAATTGGCCAAAATAATTCATCTTCTCCAATCCACCCACCTTCACCTCGTAAACCCTAACCCACGCCAAACCTAGTCATTGAACAAACCTCATATGCTTGGTTGGTGAGCCTCACGATATGCCGCCTCGGTTCCTTTACCTCTGTTGATCGTATTTTTCCATTCAAATCAACTCAATTTCCTCATCATAACAAGAACCTTTAAAAAACTGAAAATAAATTAATAAAGATAGATAAATTATTTTCAAAACCAAAATTAGTGGTAGTGGCAATGACAGTGGCGTAGGCCTCCCCACCTTTAAAGATCCGTTAGGGGTGGGAGTTAGGCGAATTGGGGAAGACAAATATTTATTATTTATTTATTTTTATTTTTCTGTCAAGTGACTGAATTTTGATAAAAACATTAGAGGTCCTTTCAACGCATAATTATTAGAGGTTGCGATCTCTCTACATTCTTTAAAGTTTTGGGATCTCCGATGCAAGTTTCCCTTGTTTAAATTAATTAAAGTTAAAAGGCCATTTCGCTCTTTTCAAAATCTTTCAAATTAAGTTCAAACGCTTTACTTTTGACCGACTAACGGATTTTTGGACCAAAACTGTCTATCATACATATTTTGAAGGATCGAGATCCGCCTGCTATGATTTAAAGTTTGTGACCTCTATTACAAATTTTCCTCAATTTAATTGCAATCCAACTATTTAACTTTTGGCGGGAGCATGCTGCCTTAAATGGACATGTGCAATAGTTTGATTCGTTAATACCAATCTTCGGAACAAAGACAGATAGTTGTTCTGTCATTTGAAGCAATAAATTATTATGTATGTGTTTGGTAAAAGTCGGATTTTTGGACAGCCTTGCATAATGCTTGCTCTGTCCCAAAATTCCGTCATAGACCACACATCCTCTGTACGGTTGTTCTATAGTCCCTCTCGAGTCTTTGACTTTACAAAAGGAAGGACCCATTTTATATGTTTATTTTTGGTGCAAATTATCTGGTACTATAGAACGTTGTGTAGAAATTATAATTTAATTTTATCCATTCATTTAGTGTAGAAAAGTACATCAGTGTTACCCACTACACACACACGAAAATGATCTCCTAAAATCACTATAATTTGATAAATGATAAGAAACTATTTTTAGTGTCGGTAATGTTTCCTAAAAATTTTTATTTTCAAAGTGGAATATCAAGCTTTATGGAAATTTCAGTTTAAGCAAAGTTTTTATAGAAGATAGGATGTAGAGTGATACAAATAGGGGTGGCAATGCCCACGAGCCGAAGATGGTATGTAGAGTTATACAAATAGGGGTGATCATGCCCACGAGCACACAAGCCATAAAAATTTGGAAATAAAAGAGTCAAAATTTTTTTACAAAATTAAAATAAATAAATAAATAATATCTTGAGCTGAGCTCGTGGGAGATAGGTCGAACCGAGCCACTAGATACAAATATCTACAATTTGTAAGAAGCAATCTAATACTATCCATATTGAGCCTTAGTTCGAAATTTTTCATCGTATATTTGTCCATCATATTTTAGTGGAATCATTCTCTATTCTATAAGATAACTAGTTAAGAGATTTCAAACTCTGATATCAATTTATGTAAAGTGACATGATCAATTTTTCGAAAATCACAATTAGCAACAAAATTGCAATCAAGATTTTATAGTTCAATATTTGACTGAAAAATCCATGATGCTCTTTTTATTTCAAGAATGTCTTACAAGCTCAACTCGTTATCATGTTCAAGTAATGCTGGTGCATATGCGTCATAGTTTTGCAATTGTCTAATTCGTTGAATTAATTATTAGTGTGATTGTATGATTAATCAGTCAAATAAAGCCCAAATCCCAAGACAGTGTCACGTGATCGTCATGGAAATATACGGTGAGTTAGCCAGCTGGCAGCACCCGTGTGGGGCTTAACTCTGAAAACGTGGCATGATATGCGGACAAGAATTTACCGACGCCGTAACGTGCATCTGGGCCCTACATAACGTGATTGCGTGCTAGCACGTCGCATTTTCCACTTAAAAATAGAAGGGTAGTTTCGTCAAAACACAACTGGACTACAATTTTTTATTTATTTTTAATAAATATATACCACATTTTAATTATCGTTAACTTTTATTAATTATCATACTGTTATTCTTAATTTTTTTCTTCATCACATTTTTATTATTAATATTTCATTGATCAGATAATGTTGTCCTCGATCATGGTTTTCGTCCAAAATTATTTTTATCGTGCTTTAAAATAAGGGTTGATTATTTAATTGTATTTTTAATTTTCTATTTATTTTTAATAATTAAGAAATGGACAAATGAGTCTTTTTTACTCTATTTTAAAGAAAATTTTGGAGAGAAACTATAATTGATGAACAGTTTATGATAATTTGAGAATAAGGATGCGATGAAAAAATATTTGAGTTATAAATGTGATATATATAAAGGTTATGAAGCTTTCATGTAATTAAAATTTAATCTAGTTAATAAAAAATGTGGTGTTAATGTATTTAGCCATTATTTTGGACGTTCACTTTTTGTTTTTATAAATAAACAATGCGATAGGTGAATTGTTTAAAAAATTATTGCGTAAGCAAAAATAATCGGTGTTCAACAAATTATTATTTAATACAAGTTGACGAAAACTTTATCAAGCTGACATAGTAAAGAAAGAATAGACAATATCCAGAGTTTCGTCCGGATTAAAACATTTGTTCTCAAACAAACTATTTGAGAAGTGTTAATAAACGATTTAAAATATAAATAGATAAAAATGAGTTGTTCATGAGTTAGTAGTATTTGTGGATCATTTAAAATACGTGAATAAAAAGTGATTTGGGTACTTATAAATAATTTATAACGCGTGAGCCAAACATAGGCTTAGTAGTTAGTAGTACTGATTTGGCAAAATTTACATTATTACTTAAGCATCGAGATACGTATATATGTGGATAAAAAATCAATAATGATTATGAATCTTACGAAATACGTGAATGAAAAATTATATTCTATCTAAATGATTATGATTTATAATTTTGTCATTTGAAAATTCTAATCCTGATTTAGTTTCCGATGTGCCCTTGGCTACGAGTTTTTCTTCAACCTTTCTATTTCTAATTTTGTTATCAACCGACAGATAAAATAAAAGTGACAACACAATCAATGAATTGAAAGCCCACATAATTTTCTCTTTAGTATTGAATAGTTGACAAAATATTCAATCATACACACTTTCATCAACTTTATTTTCAAATTCATATTATTATCTAGTTACTTGTTTGAATCTTAGAGTCTGTTTTATGTAGCATTTTTTATAATAGATTTTGTAAAAGTAATTTTTATTTTTAAAGAATGTGTGATCCAAAAGTTTAAAAAAAAAAAAAAAAAAAACCTATTGATCCTCATGCAAATTTTATTTTATTGAAAAAATATATAATTGAAAATGTGTTAAAAGAACCTCTGTCAATCCAACTCTATCTTTTTTACTAGTGGATATGGAAAAAGTAAGTAGAAGATTTATTTTTCTGTAAAATATAAGATTGAAGCTTAATGAGAGAGGTTCGGAGCTTTAAAAGCAATCAAATTTTTCGAGTAATAATTTTATTTTACCTTTTAATCTATAAAGGCTGCCAGATTATAATAAAAAAGGAAAAAGATGGAGTTACAGGGCCTGGTTTACAGGCCCTTGCCAGATGAGAGAGGAGGGGTAGGACCCACCATTTTTTTTATAATTGTTGTGGGACCCGATCCCCTACAATGAGGGGGCCTGTACAACGCCCGTGAACCGAGCTCCTATACATGGAGCTCGGTCCAATAAATATTTCGAGTAATAATTTTATTTTACCCTTTAATCTATAAAGGCTGCCAGATTATAATAAATAAGGAAAAAGATGGAGTTATAGCCCTGGTTCATAGGCCCTTACTAGATGAGACAGGAGGGGGGGGGGAGGTAGGACCCACCATTTTTTTTTAATTGCTGTGGGTTCCGACCCCCTACAACGAGGGAGCCTGTACAGCCCCTGTGAACCGAGCTCCTATACATGGAGCTCGGTCCGATAAATAATGTAATGTTAGGTTTTGTGATTTTACCCTGACTTAGTTGTATATTTAAGTTATGCTCCTGTTTGAAAAAGTAGTTAAGATAAAAATAGGATTTTTAACAGATTTGATAAAAATTAATAAACTATGGATGGAAAATTATTAGCGCTTGTCTGGGAGAAATTTTCAGCCAAATTATTACCGTTGGCAGCAAAATTATTCCTGTTGGCAACCACTTTAATAGACTGGTTGTGTCTTGTGTGGAATCCACCTTGAAAAAAAATGTCAAAAAAGCACTTTCTTGGCTTTAGAAAATCACAGCCAATCAACCTCTTAATCTCATAAAATATATAATTAAAATTAATTATTGATTTTTGCTTGAGTTTTAGTACACTTTTCTAACTGAACCAAACATAGAGACATATATATAGAAGCAAGTCTAAAAATTGACGGTGCAAATGAGGTTTTAGCCAAATCAGCTTTTCAAAAGGGAGAAGTCTTTTAGAAGTGATTCGAAGAGTGCATACTTTAAGTTAGTTAAAAAGAAAAGAAAATCTAATTTAGTTTTTTTTTCTTTTTCTTTTTTGCGGGGAAAAATGTTGTTATTCAATTATTCTTACAACTGGAATTGTTTCTTTATCTTTATGTGCTGTTCTTTGTTTTTTATTTTTTATTTTTTTTTATTTTTCAATTACCAAATTGTTTGAATATAATCCAAAGATAATTTTCATTTGTTATTCTAACCTTGCGTCAATAATTATGGGAAAACGGACGATTCCTAGTAGACAATTACTATCGGGCAAAGACTAAAGGGCAATGGAGGTGTGTAAAGGATTTCTAAAGTCGAACATAAGTCTTGATTGTAAAACTAAGGAGCTAAAACTTATAGTACGATATCAATATATATTTTGAAAAATACAGTTTAATGTGTAATTTTGCTGAACATAAAGAAATGGACGCTTGTAGAATATATCCATTAGTAATCTAGCGAGCTTTAAATACTAGTTCGAGATATTCGAGATTAGTTTAGTTCATCTTGTGTAAAATTTGTAGAATGTTGATATGAAAATGATAATAAACAAATAATCAAGAGCCTAAAACTCAATTATTATTGAAACCTTATAAAATTGAAAATTCATTCAAGCATTACTTCATGAAAAAATAATAGCTCAACTCAAATATATTATAATATAAGATTGTAATATCAACCCGTCAAAAAAAAAATTTAGATTATGTACAATACTTTCAATTTATAGAACAACAAAAATATTCACATTTTCACTCCTCTCCTTAATGTTAATACTAAGACCATGTTTGGTCCGAAATTTTTAAAATTCATTTTTAACCATTTATTTTATAAATTCACAATTTTTATTTACTTTTAGACCACGTGTTTTATTTTATTTTATTTTTATCAAATCTTCTAAAAATCTGATTTTGAACCGAATCAAACAAGGCAAGTGTCGTTCGACCTTACATATCAAATATTACAATTTATATGATATAACCTGTTGAACTTGCAAGGAGGCACAAAGTTAAAGTAGAGGGAGAGTATAGCGTAAGAAAAAGCTTCAAGATAGTTTTATAATGGCTGAAAGTAAAGAAATCATTCAATGGGCATAATAATGATTTCTGTGATGCCCAAATGGCAGACATAATTGCAGCCGTTAACTCACTTTTATTTTTCTGTTAATTTGTTTCAATTTATGAATTAATTAACGCCTTTTTAGCTGTAAGGTCCGTTGTAAATATAGTAGGAAAAAAAAATGTAAATTTATTGAACATTGCTACATTTACATTATGGTATATACTTTAGTTTACACTTCGTCATGTGTCATTACCCTATTGAATAATTTAAATTTAAAATGATTTTTCCATCCAATTGACACTTGATAACAATACAAGTGTCAACCAAAGTGTCAAAAATCAGTATATAAATAGCAAAGTTCAATTTTATTAACGTCTGTTTGGAAGAAATTTATTACTAACAAAGTATGAGAAAATTAAACTCTGAATCAACCGTCAAGATTTGACTTTGTGAAATAACTAAGACTCGATCGAGTTAGACATACCTGATAATTAAATAATAAAACATTAAGATTCGATATAATTTTATTTTTTTGAGAAAGAAGAGTTAATTATACATATCATATATCCCTTTCAAAAATAAAAGTTTGAAATCATATATGTTGTGGAATAGTGGCTAAATAAATAATCACCAAGTGAAATTAATATGTAAGGGAAGTAGTGAAAAAAATTTCCTTTTTGGTGTTGGGGCTTTTTTGGAAATTTATTTAGTAAAGTAGCATTTATTAGTCCTACAAATTTTTGAAAGACCAGCAACAACTGAATATCAAACAAAAACGTATTGTTTTAAAATAAAAACCAACCATAAATTAACATATTATGTATGTATGAATGAATATATTGATTTGATATGAAATTATGAACTCGATATGTTCAGCAATAATTTACGAAATCTTGATGATCTCTATACTTAATAAATAAAGAAATGTTTTTAAAATTGTCTACCTTACACCCAACCAAAAATATATACTTCGACAAAAAGCAAGCAATAAAATCATGCAAAGATAATATGGTTATTATCGCCCCCATTTGTTTCTCATTCTTTGTCCAAAAAAATAAAAAAATATGATTGTTATTCATTACATCAAACCACCATATTTGACTTCCTCTCTTTTGTGCGGGTCCTGTAATGACTATATTTTTTATTTTCATTCTTATAAAAATGAGAATCAAACGAAATGTATATAAGTATGCACGTATGTTTTTTTGCTATTTACTATGGTTGCGCCAATACAATGTAATGGAGATACCATATTTACATGCTTAGAGTGTTAATGCATTATAAACATTTGAGCATTGTCACACAATCAATTTAAGGCATAAATATAAATGATATTTGTTGCCAAAATAGATATATGTAAAGGGAGCTATATTATATATTTCTTTTGGTAATGTTGCGAAATATCTATACTTTACATATAACTTCAACGAAAGGTTATATCTAAGTTCTACAAAATAGGTCAACAAGTTAACACAATTTCATCCTTGTATACACGAATACGTGCATGTTTGTAGCTACGTAAGCACACATGTTGAAATCTGTTTATTCACTAGCCAATTCATATCAGCAAGCTATGAACATTTTAAAATTTGTACCTTGAATATGTAGCGGCTAAAATTTAAACATTGAGTGCTATAAATGCGAGTTAAGTGCTATAAATGCGAGTACTAACTAGTATTAGGTAATATTGATTGTGAAAAAAGTATAATTACAATGTAATAAACATGCACATGTACTAATTATTGTTCGAAAATAAATACTAAGTATTAAGCCTATGTTTGAGCTTTTAAAAAAAAAAAAAAAAACTCATTTTTAACTATATGTTTTTTCATAAAATAATTTTACATAAATATAAATTTTTTTTTCTATATTTTAACCACATATTCACCTAAAAATCACTATTCAAAAGCAGGAAAAAATACTGGAGGAGGATAGAGAGTTAGTTTTGCTATAGAAAATTATTTTATGAAAAAATATATAGTTAAAAATGTTTTTTAAAAAAAAGAAAGAAAAATGTTGAACTCTAACCTTGAGGCCCTTACCGTCCCGTCCCTAGAGCCTTGTAAGGAAGTTAAATCGTGAAATGTGTCCCAATAAGTCAGGAAATAAGAATTGTATGTACACTGCGAGTCCAATTCCATAGTTAAAAGTATTTTAATACACGAGAGAGAGAAAGAGAGAGCCTTTCGTAGGTTCTCGTGTGTGAGGTGGTGCGGGGTCGGGTTATTGGAGAAGACTTAGACATCACGATAGTGAAGAGCGAGTGAAGAGCGAGTGAAGAGTAAAAGACAGCTTGCAATGAATCAAGAATTTTACCTACCATATTTCCTTTCTTTTTAGCCTCTTCTTCTCTCACTTTCTCTTCTTCACAACCCATTTTCGGTTTCATTTCTCCTTCTTCCTTTCGCACTGTAGAACTGGCACTAATAATGGAGGAATAATAGAGTAGGGGTTTGGGTTTTTTTTGTCCTTTTTGTTTTGTTTCTTTATTGCTTTTTCTCAGACTGGGCTCTTCTTGTTTGCCTTTAAATTTGTGCCCAAGAAAAATAATTCCCAATTCCTTCGCTGATTGACATTGGAGTTTTTCGGTGAGAAGATTTTACTTTTGTGGGGTTTAAGAACAGGTTTGGCTCTGCTTTTTTTCTCCCATTCTATTAACATGAACTCGTTTTCTCTCACTTTCATGAGTGGAATTTACATATTTCATGCAAATTTTGTTTTAAAATATGTGTTTTTCCTTGTCTCTGTTTTCCGGGGGAAGAAAGGTTGAAAATTTGATAAAGTTTGAGTCTTTTAAGTATTTCCTTTGTTTTACCTTCAAATATGCAAATAATTGTTCTTGTTAAGGAATTTGGTAAATTTTTCTATATTGTCAAGTTTGGTTTTCCAAGAAAAAATGGGCAAGTTTGAGTCTTTATGACCCGTCGTTTATGTTTTCAAATTAAGCCAAAACAAGAAGTTGAGCAACAAATTGAAATATTTTGTTCCCATTTTCTTTTTTGTCTTTTACAATTCTTGAAATGTGGAATCTTATCTTGTATTTCTTCAACACGCCATTTTCTTGAAATGTAATTCTCTAATTAATAACCATTTCTCTCTTTCTATTGCAGGAAAATTAGCGTAGAGAAAACTGAGTTCTGACGATTTTGTTGACTCGAGCTCTCTGCATTTTGGGTTATTCAGATTTTGCCTTTTCAAACCCAAAACTTCAAGGTTTGTTTTCGATTCCTGCATTTGAATACTTAAAATTTATGGTTTTTGCCATAGAATTTTGTCGGTGCACTCTATTACAAGTCCAATGTTCACATTCAATTTATTCCCACTTTTGTTATTTAAGATCGTCTACTTACAAAAGATTATTCAGATTCTCAGTGTCTTACCTTAAATGTTAAATTACTATATACAATAATCCAAATTTCTAACGTATGAATGTGTATGTTTTGTGCACATATACAAATTTCTAATTTTTTGTTTTTTATTTTTTTTGCAGGGAAAGATCGTGGGAAAGAGTTTTAAAAGTATAGAAATGACAGGTCCAAATTGCATGGATGAAAATGACTGTGGAAACTTCTTTGATCAAATTGATGACTTGATTGAGTTCCCCCCAGATAATGAGTATGGTGATGGCAACCTTATTGACTCGGGCGATTGCAAGGATATTGCGCGCATTTGGAATGATCCCTTGCCGGAATCAGACCCCCTTTTCTTCAATAGCCAAAGCAACGCCATTACTGATCTATCCGCTGAACTTTGTGTTCCGGTGAGAATCAGCATTTGGTATATAAGTGTCATGAATTTCCCTAAACAAGTTAATTCTTGCCAACGGCTTCTTCAAAAACTTTGCGACATTATATGCAATCGGTGAAATTTGTCGAAATCATGCGCTGTGGGACCAGTTATTCGTTTATGCAATCGGTGAAATTTGTCGAATCACATACTGTGGGGCCAGTTATTAGATTACGTGATTTTATTGAATTCAAATTTTTTTTTTCAAGCCGTCTTAATCTCTTGGCAAGGTAGCGGCTGTTAGGTACAACATCTTGCTTATTTCCCCCCACCTGAAATTTGGTATGAAAAATGAAAAAGTAGGGGAGGGAGGATCGAGGTGGCAGTCATGGTACTACTGAAATTATGGCTTAGCACTTTTAATTTTTATTATGTATTATCATGAATAGCAGTGCTTATAAGATTGTAGTGTAGTTATGCCACATTGGCGATGCTGGATGTCACATTCTTGGCATTTACTATATTTCGATTAACCATTTTAGAACCAGCTTTTTTGGGTTCTATATGAACTTTTTCATGATGCTAATTTTGATATTATTAAGTGGTAAACAGTTGTTGGTTTGACGTTTGAATTATACAATTTTGTTCCAAAATTCAAATATTTATGAGTAGGGTAAGTGTTGTCCATTCTACCCACACATTTGTTTTATTATGAATTATTTATATGTATATTTTAAATCCAAGTTTAACTAAGTCTAGAAATCCTATTTTTCCATGCTTGGTTGTTCCTCAATGTACATTTTCAAACTGCTAGCTCAGTTTTGTCTGTAACTATCTGTTACTTCTTTTCTTCTATGGAGTTAGGGTGGCGAGGCACGAATACCGAATAAATCATTTATTCATGTGAATCTTACTTTTTAGCTGCTAGGTGAGGTTATAACTTCACGAAATCCATCTTTGAACACTTTTAGGCTCTCGCTGAACTGGTGACGGATTGGTAGTTTAATGTGAGATGCCGTGACATGAAAATCCTGTAGCTCTTTTCATGTGGAAGTTACCGAAACTTCATGTGCACAGTTGTGAATGAGCACACTAGCACACGATATTTCATCATTACGTGTTCAATTGGCTAATACTTTCCATTAACAATGTCTATTTTTCTCGATTAAATGAATAGAATATACCAATTCTGTTGTGCCAGATGTGATTTTGAAGTAAATATACGATGTTATATCTTAAGCTCATCTGTTTATTTCTCTTAATCATGCCTTGTTCTCTCTCGCAGTATGAGGATATCGTACAGCTGGAATGGCTTTCTACATTTGTGGAGGATTCGTTCTCTGGTGCGGACTTGACTCTAGGAAAGGAGAACCTTTGTGTTGTCAAGGAGCCATTGCACCAACAATTCCTGAACTCCAGTCCGGTTTTGGTGCTAGAGAACAGCAGCAGTAGCAGTAGCAGTTCCTGCTCAGTTGGGAAGACTATGCCCCTCGACATGAGGCGCCGTGGTCCGCATCGTGCCCGGACCAAACGTTCACGCCCTGCAACTTTCAATCCTCGAGCAGGAATTCAACTCATTTCCCCTTCATCCTCCTTTGAGACCCCACAGCTCTTTGTCACTCCAGTCATTTCCTCAGAATCTGAATATTTTGCGGAATCGCAGCCCATGGAAAAGATTATGAAACAGGTTGGAGCAGAACAAAAGAAGAAGAGGAAAATCAAATCAGCTGTGCCTGTTGGTCCTATGGAAATGAATGAGAACCCTCCAGCACAAGCAGTTAGAAAATGCATGCATTGCCAGATTACAAAGACTCCACAGTGGAGGGCTGGCCCAATGGGTCCAAAATCCCTGTGCAATGCTTGTGGCGTTCGCTACAAGTCAGGTCGCCTTTTCCCCGAATACCGTCCAGCTGCAAGTCCTACATTTGTTCCGTCATTGCACTCAAATTCTCACAAGAAAGTTATCGAGATGAGAACCAATGGTGGAGCAGGAATCACAGCAATTACCCCGACCACCATCAAGTCAGAATCTGTTTCGAACACATCCCTGTCATGCGAGTGATGGAATGAAGCTGTCCTTGTGCAAACTGTTGGTTTTAGTCTCATATTATTTTCTTGCAGTTGTTTCATACCTATGTTCTTTGGTTTATTGTACAGAGATGTAATGTGGAGTAGGAGCCACAATAGACCATATTATAATTCGTAGGGAAGAAGAATGAGATGAGAGAGTTTGGCAAGTCTAGTCGATAAATGGAGTTTAGGACTAGGGCGAGCTTTTAGGCTTGTTTAGGTCTTTAGTATTAGTAGTTTTATGATCAGTATTATCTTTTTGTTAGTCTGTTTTGTTTACATGTCATGGGAATTCTTTTTACAGTTAAGTTGTAGGAATTCTGAAATGTTAAGAATCTCAATTATGGTTTTATCTCTGCTTCTTCTGCGTTTTTGTTTCTAAAAACGCTGATTGTATCATTTTATGTGCGATAAATCTTTCGAAAGAGTAAGAAATATGTCGTGATTACACGAGTCTATTGTGTATAAGCTTTTATAGCATCTATGGCATCAGCACGAGGTAAAATCGCACCTTAAAAGACTGGATGTAACGTTCTCCTAGTTCGACTCTTATATATGTTGCTACTATGATTATGAGAACTCTCCCGATAATGACTTGTGTAAATTTTATGTGCATGCAGAATAAGTTCAATTAAAACTAAGCTTACATTGAACCCACAAATTTCAATATTGAGTTGTTCATTATCTATGCTAAATTAACTAATCTACGAAAATAAGCTAAAATTATCCAAGTTGATTCAAAGATGAAAAAAGCACTAGAAATGCGACTCCTTCAGTGACTTCATTTTAACTCCCTGTTATTAATTTCAATTCATGTCATGAATTTCTTCGTGACAATCGATTATCCTAATTTATCTAACAATCTCTCCGAGGAAAGCTAGACTTATTCTCATATATGACCTTAAAATATTCCTAGCAAGAATTCTAATATATAGACATGCATTAACATTCAAGAATACCATGAAATGATTGTATAAAGCATAGAAGTGTTTTTATACCATCTTTATGTTGTTTATTAACACGCATTGAACCTATTTTTGACTTTTCTAAAGCAAAATAAATCAAAAATATTATTTCATATGGTGATCAAACATTCAAATGTAATGATCTCTTAATACACAATCACAAGAACATGAATTGAAATGAAAATGAGAATTGTATAGTCAAAATATCATAACAAAGTTCAGGTAATCCTCATAGTTAAAAAAGATTTAGCCCAGCATCTTCAAATTAACCCCCCCCCCCCGCCCCCCACTCCCAAAAAATAAAAAATAAAATAATAATATATAGTATTTATTTTGTCCAATCCATTGATGGTTCTCACATATTATATTCTATTATTGCACTTCTCAAACTCGCCACACTGCACTCATTATTTAACCAATAAATTAATTTTTATTACGTAAATTAATTTTTATTCCGTAATAAATACGTACTTATTAATTAATAATTGAGTGGCTACTCATGCATTTTTTAAATTAATTTTTTTTTTTATTTAAATGTTGTGTAAGGAGAAATTTTGCTGTCCTTTTTCTTTGTTTACGATATCATACATGTGGGCAGGGGAGGATATGGGAACATCATTAAGTGGAGACGAGAAAGAATTATGTAAAAATTAAATGTTGAACTAAAAATTATGAACTATGTAAATGTTAAAAATTAATTGCTCCCGCTGGACCCTTAATGGGTCAGGTCCACCCCTGCATGTGTGACTTTCTTTCCTCTAGAATAGCATCTTTTTGCACCCGCTGGACCTTTAATGGGTCAAGTCCACCCCTGCATGTGTGACTTTTTTCCTCTAGAATAGCATCTTCAACGTAACAACATTAATTGTTATGCACGTGACAAGGAAAAATGAGAATTGAGAGAAGAGCATCTCCAATGAAGATGTGTATTGCACTAATTATGGGTCCCATGCATAAGCGAGAAGATGTAGAGAAAAAGTTGAAATAAATTATGATAATTAAATTATCCATTCTTTAATGAAGATAAATTATGAAAATCAAATGATACATTCTTTAATGAAGATTGATCACCCCAGAAATATCCGATCGCGGACTCGACCACACTACCCAGAACTTGGCCCTGCCTAAAAATCATCAATATGAGGTCGGGGTACTTAGGTCGGGCCTCTGTGACGTCATGACAGGTCTTTTTGATGACCTAGGGGAACACAAATTCTACCCAACCTACAATTCTTACCTAGCTAGACTCACTTTTCGACTCAAACAATGGTTGAATGCTTGAAATGAAACACTAACTCCTTATTCTACAAGGATAAGGATCACACATGGCTAAGTCCTCCTAGGACTCTATCATCGGCACCTATAAATACATAACCCGGGCTCATTTTTGAGTTATGTTTTTCATTATTTCTAGTTTACAGCCTCACGCACTAAATTCCCTATTTGACTTAAGCATCGGAGGGGCGACGAGCACACACCTCGTTGCCTTTGTTGCAGGTATTCGAAGACCGTTCGTGTTCATCAAAGTTCGAAGTTCGATCCTCAAGTTCGAGATCTCTCAAGTACTATTTTTTGGTAGCATCAGTACCTATTTTCAGTGACACAATAATAATATGAGTTATTCTTGGGAAAGAGGGCTGAAAACAGGGCCTACGTGGCCCTCTTTGAGAATAATTATACTAATAATATTCTATAACGAATTAGCTGTGTCAACAAGTTGAGTAAAAATTGCTGCAGAATTTGTTCATCTTATTACTAGGTTAATTGTTCAGCATATAATGAGTAAAGATAATGTTCGATTTGGATTAAAATCGTAAATAAATTGAGTTGACAGTGCTGCAGATTTATTCATCTTAGATAACACTATGTGACATTAAATGAGAGATACAATTAAGTGAGTCACATATTTCAACATTTAATTAAACATATCACATGATAACACCTAAATTGTTGTTAAAATAGTATCAATGGTGCTATATAACATTATTTTTTTTTAATTATTATGAGCTTAAAAAGAGGAATTAGGGATGACAATGGGTCGAACCAGCTCGACTCGACTCGACCCTTTAACCCACGAGCTCAGCTCGGCTCAGACTCGTGGTGAGTCGAGCTCGTGGCTCGTGAAAGACGAGCCGAGCTTGAACTTGCCCCACGAGCTCGTAATTTTTAAAAAAAAAATTTTGGGTAAATTTACACATTTTTTGTAAATTTGCATATTTTGTGGGCACACGGTCCATAAATCGCTCGTGGGCTCAACGAGTCGAGATAGCCCGAGCCGCTCGGCCTGTCCATTTGACATCCCTAAGAGGAACGGATATAAAAGTTATTAAAAATAACAATGTACTCAATATATTATAGTGTAAAGCTCATTAGATTTTATTTTATTTTTGATATTCAAGTATCCACCTTACAGTGACTAAATCCTGGAGTTTACACCTTGGCCCCTCAAGCTGCAAACAGGTTAAACCGTAGGTTGTGCCCCAAACTGATCATTGTTCAAGAGCCCCCCCAACTGTCTGTCAAAGTGCCAAGCAAATCGTTTTTCATCTTTGCACCTTGCCTTCCAGTAGAACTCCTGCCTTTCAGGATAAATCCTGTCTTCCAGGAGAATATCTGTCTTCCAGGAATCGAACTCACAACCTTTGATCTGCTAGTTTTGAAGCGCCCTCATTTTTGCCAGTTGGGATGTGTCCTGGGGGGGAAAACTCATTAGATTTTATTATGAAGGGTGGTAGCGCATACGTTAGAGAAAAGGAAATCCCAACAGGGTGTATATTTCAATTTCCGACGGGACTCCTAATTTCACACAAAGTAAATGGTGTTGAAATTGAGATTGGATATCAATTAAACTCGGCCTATTTGAGTTCACCTAATTAGGCATATTTTGGAGACCATTGCCCTCACACTGGCCCATACTAAACATACTGGGGGAACTATATTTATTTGAGAAATTTGCACCCGGGTTTCACAAACTATACCTCTTAAAGCACTTCGGTCCCCATTTGAAATTTATGACTTTAGATTGCAAAGTTTTGATTTTTGGTAAACATAGGTCCTTTTGGATGGAATCTCACGCGCCTTTCACACCATCACTTTACGCTTGGGTATTTTCGACAATCCATTATACTACTTATGAAACAATTAAAAATAGAACAAAAATAAAAATTTTTGGTAAAATATCACAAGAAGTTGATGAAAATACCCATGCTTAAAGTCGTCGTGTGCAAGGTATAGAATTATTTAATTTTTATAGATTTCATCCGAAACCAAAAATAAAAATTTTGGTTATCTGAAATTAAAGAAAATTTGAATGGGGATCCAAAGGGTATAGATTGAGGATCTATGTGCAAATTTTTCTATATATTCTAACTATTGTTTCATGAAAAATTTGCACTTTTCGTCTCCAACTTTTGCGAAATGTAACAAATCTACTCTACCTTTTTTTTAATATAATACAACTCGAATATTTCAATTATTGAGTAAAACTCATAATCTATCCATTTTTGACCATTAATGATAGATTTGCCCACCTCTTTAAATAAACCAATAAATAATAATGAACATTTAACTTTCCCAACCAAGTTCCCCCACCCGTCCAACTACACCCAGAATGAAACACCACTTCCACAAATGTAATCACGCTTACAACAGCACCCCCCATCTTTAGAGAAATTAATTTAGAAATTAAATAAAATCTTCGATATAAATAATTGACAACCTAGACCGTCGAACCACCACCAATAATGGACACTTCAATAGCCCCTCAACATTAGGGATGTCAACGAGTTGAGCCGAATTGAGCTGGCTCACGAGCTAAAATTTTTGGCTCGAGCTCGACTTGAACTTTTTTAAGGTGGGTTTTTTTTGGTCCAAGCCGAAAATTAAGGCTCGACCGGAGCTTTCTGCTCGGGCTTTACCGAGAAGAGCCGGGCCGAGCTCGATTTCTAGATTTTTTTTTAATATATACCTCTTATGGCCTGTTTGATAGCTATTTTAGCTGCCAACCAGTAGCTGATTTGCTGCCGGTGTTGGCAACAAATCTGCTACCAATAGATAGTAGATTTTTCCTCTCTTTTTCCTCTTTTTTTTTTTTTTTAAAGATACGGGTTGGCCCGACTTGAGCCAACTCTAAAAAATGAGGCTCGGTGCCTCTGAGCCTTGAGTCGAGCCACGAGCAGTCCGAGCCGACCAGCTCAATTACCATCCCTACTCAACATCCATTTGCAAGAACCAAATTGCAACTCTTGCTTTTTTAATTTTTTCTAATTTTTAAATTTTTTAAAAATTTATTATAATAATAATAATAATAATAATAATAATAATAATTAATATTATTATTATTATTATTATTATTATTATTATTATTATTATTATTATTATTATTATATGGCAGTGTTGCCACCATCCATGATTGTATTGTGTAGGTGGTGTTTGACCATAATTGAGGGTAGATTGAGTGGGATTGGGGTGTGTGAAGGGGTGAACTTGATTGGGAAAGATGAAATTTTTTCCTTTTTTTTTTTTTTTTTGGTGTTAATATGTATTTTATTTTTAGGTAATATTTGTTTCGACTTTATAAAAAGTTATGAGACTCACTTCGAGATTTTTTAGTATTTTTTTTTATTGCTTTCTTTCTTTCTTTTTTTTCTTTTTTCCTTTTTGTGTTCATTTAAAGAGTGCGTCAAAATTCATGATTTAATGGAAAAATGGGAGGGACTAGTTTTATTACATAGTTGAAAGGTCGGGATAGATTTTACTTAAAAAAGGGTTGGGATAGATTGGTTTCATTTCG